>NC_141598.1:9805558-10405558 GCF_047967505.1 Dipteris shenzhenensis
ATGGTTGGATGGAGATATGACAAACTTTTGAAGCTATAGATATGATAGACATGAAGATGAGAGACATTTTGCTGATACCACCTACTTGAACGCCAAAACAGGATCAAGTAACAGTAGAGGAAGTGACTCAAGTGACTCATGGAAAAAAAACAAGAGCAAAAATACCCTTTGAGGAGGTGCAAAGGATAAAATATAAGGATGCCAGGCATCTTCGTACCTCTTCCACCAATCTAGAATTGCAAAGCTAGAGCTACATGTTCTTGAGTGTCTAAATACACTCAGACCTACTATAAGGATAAGTTTTGCAGATGCAGAGTCAATAAGAGAGTTTACCCTAACAAAGATTGTCTCAAAGCAATCAAAGATAAAGCAGGACAAGTTACCAATATAGTTATCCTGGCAAGACTCAAGTAGGTTTTTATTTTTATATATTGATTTAGACAACCATTTATTTTGAACACTATTCTGAATTCCTTTATTGATTTGCAGCTTACTAAAAAAAAATTACATGAGGAGATTTAAGGTATGGTACATATCGTGGATCCAACTATCTCCTTTAAAATGAGGGATCCCAGGGAGCTAGTGGACTAGCTTGCGAAGTGGTTCACATATTGCAATTTTGAATCTGTGTCCCTAATTATCATCCCTTACCATTTAGAGTAAGTGATCAGTAAGTACATTGCATAAGGAGCTAGATTGTTGTTTTCAATCCACAAATTCTAATCTTTGTAGCAATTGTCAAATGAAGTTGACATTGGAGTTTAGCTGTAATACATCTTCCATTAAAACTTCTGCTTCAATTCAATTACACATACTCATCGAGAGATCGATCTGTAAGTGGACTTACATCGCCTTAAATAAGTATCACAATTTTTTTAAAATAACAAATGATTTAATTCAAATTGGATTTAGACATGCATGAACACATCTAGGGGTGTCTTGGAGCGGTGGACAAGGATGATTGAGAAAGTACTAAGAAAATGTAGTCTCATTGCAAGGAAACAATATTCCTGTTATCCTAGAAAATGGAAAATGTATTTGAGACTACACTTCTTTTAGTAAATCCCAAACTAACCACTACAATTGTCTTTGTAAATCCCAAACAATAAATCCCATGCTTGCTTTTAGTATATCCCAAACAACCATCGTGCTGGTTTTATTAAATTATTTTTGTAAATACCAAATGATAAATCCCATGCTTGTTTTGTATATCCCAAACAACCACTATGTGGGTTTTATTAAATCCCATAGTTACTTATTTTTAGTATATTCTAATCAACCATCGAGCTGGTTTTATTAAATTATTTTTGTAAATCCCATAACGAATCCACACATCCACAAATCCATTCATCTTGTAATAATAGAAGCAAACCATCATGTTGGTGGCTGCTAATATCCTAGTGCAACCAACCATCGTGCTGGCGACTACTTATCCTGCACTACCACCGTGTCATCCTAAAATTTATTACATAGTGCTATACTAAAACAGTCCCCTTTAGACTTGTTATCTTTAACTGTTAGATTTCAACCACCAGGCTACTTAAAACATTTAAGTACTACAATGGAAGTAGATTGACACAAAATTAGGTATTATGAGTGCCATATATCATAGATGATGGCAGTCCAAGAAAATCCACAGGTCCAAGAAATGCATGCAACATTTTTTACTTTTTCAAAAATACGATGACATTTTGCAACTCAAGGAAATTTGAAACTCCCAACTATCTTATCAACCTCTCTATAGCAAGCATCTCCCAACTCTTTAGGCCAGTCTGATAAACTATAGCAGACCTCATTACAACTTGGACTAGCAAATGCTTTCTTGCCTCTGTCGACTTGTATGCCCATACTAACTCCTCCTTTGCCTCAGGGTCTGCTTCATCCTAGTATTTGCGCAAAACTTCACACCTCTACCATGTCCTACTACATCATGAGATTGATAAGTACCTTAAAGGAGCAAGAAAAACGATGTCCAAGAAAAGTAATATTCACCATCTTTGCTGACTCCAAGTCATACACCTAATTGCGAATCATGTCCTTCTTGTAGCAATTTTCTTCCCTCTTCTCCGAGTCTATTTTTGCGAGGAGGTCATCCAACATCATTCTTAGATAGAACAAAATCATTCCAAAGTCTTTTGGGTATGCCATAGATTCGCAGTAGGTGGATTGATGTACAGAGTTTTGGGGCTAGATTTCATAATGGTCTCTTAGTTATGTCTACACTGCACTTAAATGCACTTAAATAGGGAGAGTTCATTGAGCCCGACCTTCTTATTCTTCTTTCATACAACCGACTAATCAAAGTCTTTTAGTCTCACATTAGTTGTCTAATCGAAATCTTTTGTCTCATGTTAGTTGTCTAATCGAGATCTTTCGTCACACATTATTTGTCTAATCAAAATCTTTCCTCTCACATTAGTTGTCTAATCAAAATCTTTTGTCTCACATTATGGTCCTTGGCCTGTCAAAGGCCACTATCTAGTCACATAGTTGAGAAAACATTGCCCAAGTTAACTCTAGGGCTTGGCCTTCTTCAATTTGCACTCCTTGTCTTTTGCATTTTTTGCCCAAATGGCTAATTGAGCTGCATCTACTTTCTTGTCGTAGATAGCTATAGCAAACATGCACATTTGATCTCCATTTGATGTGTCCATGGCCTAAGCAATAGCAAATCGCATTCTCTGCATAGCGATCTTGCATGCATAAACACCCCAAAGAAAAAAACATGCACAGGGTGGTTGCATGCAAGCCATCAAATAATGCAGTCATCTATGATGGGGGTATGGCAGACCATGCATTTTTGCATTGCAGGATAGGCATCCAATTTAACTATTGCAGCCATCAATACGACAGTCTTACTCTATACATGATGAAGTTGCCTCTTGATTCCTTCCTCCCTAATCCTAAGGTTGCGGATGTTCTCCTTCATCTCCTTCACTCTTTGCTCACTCTGTGTAATAGCTTCATTTGAATCTCTCAACATCTATTGAAGCTGATTAAATTGCTTAA
The DNA here is from genome assembly GCF_047967505.1 of Dipteris shenzhenensis. Classification (NCBI taxonomy): domain Eukaryota; kingdom Viridiplantae; phylum Streptophyta; class Polypodiopsida; order Gleicheniales; family Dipteridaceae; genus Dipteris; species Dipteris shenzhenensis. The sequence goes on from NC_141598.1 coordinate 9,808,568, forward strand.
AAACATCAACATGGGCCGTTTCTAAGATTTCCACTCTAGTTTAGAAATCTCTCATGATGACGGAGTACTTTCATAGATGTCTGTGCAGATTTGTTTCCATATCCCATAATTGATCATATAATATTTTTAGCATGTATATGAGTATTCTATTAGTCCATTACACCCTCATTCTTCTTCTTGTCTCATTTGATACCATTTTGCAATAATCTATCTTTTATTTTTATTTTTTTCATATATGTAATCAATTACAAATTCATGGCATAACAATCAAGGCATTTCTTTAAAATGATGTAAATTTTCCAAAGTGGGTGCTAGAGCACTCAAATTCAATTTGCTAGCATTTCAAGATGAAATTTTAAAATTCATGTTGAAAAGCTACACATTCTTCAACATCCCAAAAGATGACAATGACTTACCTATAGCATTTTCCATTTGTCTAATGCTTCTCCATCCTTCAATATATCTATAGAAAGTATTTCTCCCACTTTGTCTTTCTGATTCCTACTAATCTCAGAGCCAGGGGCTCACTAATTTTTCCTAGTTTGTTGTGTCATTGTAAAGTAGGACTATAGCCAATAGAAGTTTCTTTCTTTCTCTCAACATGGGCTTCCTTGTTGTTACCTTATATCCCCCTTTGTTGGTGTTATGAGACTTTGGCTAGTAACTTGTCCCTAAATTCCCTTAAGAAGTGGTTGCCAATGGTACCCAAATCAAGACACTTTTTGGCTCCACTTCAATATATCTACCTTGTGTGAAATGTCTTTCTAGTATTTGTTCATACATGGTATCTAGGGTATGATACCAATAAAAGTCCCTAGTCCCTTTTCTCTAAGAAAGTTCTATATGAGGTTTATCAATATTGTTCTATTAGAACTAGTTGATTAGGATAATCTAGCTCAGTAGTAAGTTTCCTACTTCTAACCAATGTATCTTGGACCCAAAAGTGCCATCCTTGACCCAAAATATTCCAAGAACACTAAGTAATTTTAAGTCAAAGTAATCAAATCTTCATTAGGTCTAGGACTCGAATGCAAAAACATACCTTACCTGGTACTCTGCAAGCCAATTGGCAATATCTAAGGTATCACAAAAAAAATTCTAGTTTATACAAAAGTTGGAAACTACTATTCCTATATTAGTGATTCCATGTTTGGACCCTCTTTGTACCACCTTGGAATGTGGGGTAGAGGTATAGCTCATAGATATGGACTAAGATCCAAAGATTTTGAGAACTTAAAATTGTTTGGGATGTCCACTAGTACCCCAGTGTATAAATCCATACCATGCACCAAATAATCCCATTAAATTTCTTGGCATGGACCAATACATCTAGCTCTGTGATACTCAATCCATTAATTGAATAATTAATTTTGTCTACGGATGAATTGTTTATACCAAAATTTGAAACTATTATTCCTAGATTTAGTGAGTCACGAATAGTAGTCCACATTTGGACCATCTTTGTATCACCTTGGAATGTGGGGTAGAGCCATAGTTCATAGATATGGCCTATGATCCCAGGATTTTGAGAACTTAAATTGCTTAGCATATCCACTAGTACGTGGGTTTGTAGATCCAAACTGTGCACCAAATAGTCCCATAAAATTTCTTGGCATGGGCTAATATATCTAGCTTCCTGATACTTAATCCATCAATTGAACAATTAATTTGGAAATGTAGACTCTAGATTAATTGTTTCCCATAAAAGATCAAGAATTTTGAATTACTACTAAAAATCTAGGGCATTTGATATTGGCACCCTACTTTTACGATCAATAATGGAGTCAAGACCTTGTAACTAGCTTAGGTCCTAAAATTAAGATAATGTGGGCCTAGGATCCTAGAATCTATGATATTGTGGTCTCTATAAATTTACCATTAGTCTAAACCAATCAGCTTAATATAGTTGAGTCATAAGTGCCTAAATTCTTCCTCAATAATGCGAAAAGTAGAGGACATGCAAGCTAAATTTCATTATACTTGATCTCGGACCCGACCCTAGTCATCCCCCTTTAGATCACACAAACATGGGGAAAATAAGTAGAAAATTCCTAGATTCAGAGACTCATATGTCAATATGGGTCCTGTTATCCAAATCCTTTCATCCCAAAAAGCAAAACTAGAGACAAACTTCCCAAAAACGAACACAAGTATCTAGGTTGAATAAAAAACTTACACAAGTATCTAGGTTGAATCAAAAACATACACAAAGGTAAGGTGAAAGTGAGCTTGTGTGTGTGTGTGGGGGGGGCGGGGGTTTATGCATGACCCATGCATGTGTGCATGTGTATGTTCCTCCATTCTTCCTTCTAACTTTCCAATCTCTCAAGACCCTACTCAAAGCACTACTAAAATATTGGTCAAACATCCCAAGGCAATATAACCATAGGTGGGTAGCTTACATGAGAGGTGGAAATTTGAGCTAAATCTATCATAGCTAGGATTGGAGCTATTATTTGCGTGGTGATTGTGGTTGTTACGCTCTTTTGTAGTAGTAGAGACGATCATATAAAATGGGGTTCCTAGAGTTAGGGTCATTTCTAAGACCTCTACATTTCTAATAACCACACCATGCTCTAACTTCTAGATGCCTCTCTTTCTAGATAGAGAGTCAAGATTATCAACAACAAGCAGATTTAGTGTGATATATGCAAGAACTTTGGGAATTTTATTGAAGATTGCCCAAAGAGGAAGAAAAGGCCCAATCAATCCTCTAGTGCAGTTTCCCCTTGATAAAGTGTTCCCTTGGCACCTCCTTCACGTCGAATACCATCTGTGTGTCACCCACCTGTCCCATCAGCTACTCATCCTACACTTGTCAGTACATGTTGGGTAGCAATTAGAGTTGTTGCTCCTCCACCACTAGTAGATCAAGTGGGAAATTCTATTGCCTTAGACTCTGCATCAATTGGGGCTCATGATATCCTACCTTGATTAGGGGGTGGTTTTTTGACGATTTTGTTTATAGCGAGTTTGAGAGTTTTTTTTACTTTTTAAGATTCAAACATCATTGCTGATAGCAATTGCAATTATCAAACTTACAATCCATGTAGTCTATTGCAATGAAATGTTCAAACAAAGTAACAAGGTCCCTCTCTTGAGTGTGGTTAAGGGTGCAATGTTCAAACAAACCCATGTGCTTTCATGCCCCACCATCAATTTCTTTGATCATAAACATAATATTTTTTAGGACTATAATTATTGATAGATATAATCCCAAAACTACATCCACATAGCATTTATTTTTAAAGGATAAAAACATCTCCGGACTATGTGAACTGTCAATCCTAAGGAAATAGCTAGAATACATCTATTAATGTGAGGTGTGGCTGGTGTATCATCATGTAGTCCAACACATGAATGTAGAGAAAGTGCATATGCTTGCAAGGCTCAAATCTCACTCGAATGGACCGTGTGCGATATGTTGTGTGAAACCTTCGCAATTGCATGTTGGTTCACTACAAATTCCTCTTTCACATTGCTCACACCATGAAATTTGCAACAATGCAATAGTCAAGTCACTTGATTGGGCATGGTTGTTTCTCCATCATGCTCTCATAATACATGACTTTTCTATTGCCTCCTCCCTTGTTTTTGCATTCCTCCAGGCTCTAGAACATTCTAGGTGTGTTTGTAGATGTCATTGGTATATGTATTTTCTTATAATTCTTTGCAATCCTTGCTCCCAATGAAAAATACATGACCGCACTTCCTTCAATGACATTTTTTGGCCCTCCATTATACACAGTTTGCATTGCCCACCAATTTTCTTGGCCTCATCTACCCCAAACCCATGAAATTGTGGTGAATTGAATCCAAGCTTTTAAACAACTTCATTGATGGTATGCCAAAAAAACACCTATGATTCTATGTCCTCTGTCTTGAACTCACATATGGGAGTTGTTAGTAATGCTCGCATAATGCAAACAAAAAGTCCATCATTAGAAGAGCTTGCAAAAACTATCAAAAGACATGGCAAGCTCATGCACAACCCTATCATAAGCTTGTTGCACGGTCTTGTAGCTTACTCTTTGAACTTCCAACAGTGTTTCAAAAAAACAACCCCCACCATGGCTGCTGCAAATTGCTCTATCGTGGCTTCTCTCTGCATCCTTCTTGGCATGGAGACATGCCTCATTGTCTTCTCCACCCTGGCTACTCTCTACCCCATCATCCCCGACCTTGAAGCTCTCTCACAATTCCTACATCACTGATCTGGTTTCTGCATTCTCCATTTTCAGCTCCTTCATCATCTGGTTTTTTTCAATGTTCAATGCAATTTGCATGTTGCAGAGCTGTTTGTAAATACCCTCCTTTTCAGCTCTCTAATCTTCAAGCTCCTTTCACATCATTGCTAGCTCCTTGTCCATGATGTCCCCGCCACTTCTAACTAAGTCTTCAAGTCTATCTCGAAGCTCATTGATGTGCTTCTCTACTTCTTCTCTTCTATGCCTTTCCATGTCGACCATTTTTGCAATGGCCTCAGCTTTTGCTCTTATGCCTACCAAACCCTCACTTGTGCCTCCTCTACCTTGGCTTCTGCACCCTCCTTGAGAATTTTCTCAAGTTGCACTTACTTTTCTACATCGATGGCTTTCTCTTGTAGAAAATTCACCTTCTGATACATCTTCTTATCGTATTGCTAAAATATCCCTTTGAGGGTAGATGTCATCAGATGCATTACAACCTTAGCAGACTGAGATGAAAATTAGGATTTGCCATCATTGCAATTCTTTAGGTTGGTTATGATGCTCTTATGTCGATATGGCCATATTGTAAATTGCATTTTGGTTGGCTGCACAAGAAAATACATTTTCCTTGGTACACAAATATATAACTCCAAAAACTTGCGCAGTGGTTGTCATAAATATCCTTATGTTTGCCAGTGTGGTGGTCATCATAGATCTCCTATAATACATAAAATAAAGTAACAGAGCTAGAACTCCAAGAACCAATGTGGTGGTCACTCCAAGACAGCCTTGAATTCTTGGTGATGACAGATCATCAGGCTAGAGATTACATTGAGGCGATGTTTAGAATGATAGATTGCATCTCATTATTACAACAAAAACTAGCGCGGTGGTCTCTCCAAGCCAACCTATGATCTGCATGGGTGAGCTGCCCAGTGGCAGGTGGCAAAGCTATTGAGAAAAGCATGTGGCAATGAGAGGGGGGTAGTTGGAAGGGAGTGGGGACCAAGGGAGGTATCTCCACCAATCAAAGGCCAATATGGAATCCTTGATTCTTTTAATGATGACTAAGCCTTCCCATTGGCTAGTTTGCTAATCGAGGTTAGAGAAATCTTAAGGTTCTAATGTAAGAGGCCCTTTTTAAGTCCAAAATTCCCTAATATAGCCTTGCCTTGATTAGTTGGGGACATGGAGTTATGTTCTTACTCCCAATGCTAGGGATAGCTTGTATACTTGACTGGGGAGTGATTGGAATAATGCAAGTGGTGTTCCCTTGAGCCAAACCAAGTTAGCTCCTATCTTAGCATGATCTTGTGTTGAGGACCCTATGTGACACAAGTAACTAATGTGAAGCTCCAAGGATACATCTTAGGATGTATAAAGACTGTGTGGATTGACAGTTGGTACCTTACGACATGACGTCCTAGTGTTTTACCCCAGGGCACTAAAATAGTCTTATCTTAGCTTAGTGTAATTCAAAGAAACATAGTGCAATGCAAGGGAAAATGGTGCACTAAATAGGTTGGTCTAAGGATTCATCCATTGTCATACGTGTGCGAATATACACTATGGATGCTGGTAGACATTGGAAGAATCAAATGGGTGGATTGGACAAAGGGTAAGCTAAATAGATGAATTGGACATTGTGATTCCTAGACTCAAGATATACACACACCTAGACATATTAGGCTAAAATGAGTTTCATATAGACAATGGACCATGATGACTTAGTGCATGTGAGGTGATTCTAGTGAGTGAGGGACATGAAACACATGGACAAGATTTGACTTCCACTTGTATCAGACCTAGCAAATTGATCAAGATTTGTAGTTACAACATTGCATACGTTCTTGAAAGCCATGAGGAATATCAATTGAATGTCTCTATGATATGGGCCTTCATCATAGCTTGGTGATTATTGGGAAGAATTATCATCAAGATATTGTTGAATATCTTTATTGGTGAAGAGGTCATTTCTAATGGTAGCAACATCACCTTGAGAGTTCATTTCCCCATGCAATAAGTTCCTGTGGCTTTACTCCATTTTGTTGTATGTGGAGCTTGATCATTTTTAAAGGTTGTTTCTTGGTTGTGGGGTTTGAAGCGGGGCTCACAGCATGCATTAGGCCCTCCTTGGTGGGGGTTTGGGGGCAGCACCCGAAAGCCAAATATACATTAAAATTGGTGTATGAGTTGTGGTGAAATTTGTAAGATGAGGGTTCCACTCACATAGAAGGAGAGCAGTGGATATACTACTCATATCTTGTATCTTCTCACTTGCTAGATAAGAAAAAGGGGTGAACCACATATATTGGTGTCTCTCTTTCTCTTCCATTCTGTGCACTTCCTATATTGTGTATTTTATTCTTTTTGCTTCTTGCATTGTTGCTCCATTATTACGTTGCTCCTTACAATTGGTATCATAGTGTTTGTTTGAGCAACATCCATTGAATTGTTTGGAAGGAGGTTCCTGGTTTGATTGGGAGTACTCACAAAAGGAGGCAAGTCCAAAATCCAAAATTTCAATGGCAAGAACCATCAACATTGGAAGATATAGATTGAGGATTACTTATACTAGAAGGACCTTTTCTTACAATTGGGTAGGACAAAAGAGAAGCCTGTGAGTATGTCAGCTAAAAAATGGCAGGTTCTTGATAAAAAGGCATTAAAATGATATGACTATGTTTAGGAGTGTTAGTGGCTTTCAACAGTCTTGAACAAAAGGCTTGATGAGGATGCTAGATACATTATATGGAAAAACATATGCTTTTAACAAGGTATTTCTTATGAAATGTCTACTCAATGTGAAGATGTTAGAAGGTGGGTCCATAGCTAATCATTTGAATCAATTCAATACAAATACAAGCCAACTAAGACCTGTAGGAGTAAACTTTGATGATGAGTTTCCACCAATCCTAATTTTGTGCTCATTTCCAAAAAGTTGGGATGGCTTAGTCATGGTTGTGAGTAACACTTTAAAGTTTGACGATGTGTTGGTGCTCTCTTTAGTAAGGAAATGCAACAAAAAAGCACAAATAAACATCAGGTAATGCTTTGACTCTTGAGAATAGGGGAACTTGACAAAGGGAGAGAGGAAAGAGTCTAAGATATCACAACCAACAAGTCAAGAAGGGGAAAATCTAAATCCAAAGGAAACTTGGAGTGATGGCATTGTGGGAAGAACAAACACTTGAAGAAATATTGTTGGTTGCAAAAGGAAAAGGATGGACATGGACAATAAGAGAATACATAGGAAGCAAATGTAGCAGATACTGTGTTGCAAGATGCCTTAATTCTTTCATTGGATACTATCATTGATGCATGGGTAGTGGACTCAAGGGCTTCATTTCATGCTAAACCTCATAGGAAACAATTTCAAGACTATGCTCAAGGTGATTTTGGAGAAGTTTATTTAGGTGATGATGAAGCATTGAAGGTTGTTGGAAAGGGCAAGGCATATTTTGGAGCATGGACAATTGAAGTTGGAAAAGATCCACACTAGAGAAAATCTTGCAGACCTACTGAATAAGGTGCCAAACCAAGGAGAAGCTGAAATTTTGCTTAATTTTAATTGGTCTAAAGAATGAGCAACAAATGGGAGATAGCCAGGTCCAAAGCATTTCAGTGAGTGTAGTAATAGTGGAATTACTATGATCAGTCTCCAAGTGGGAGATTTTTGTATGTGGATCCTGATCCTTTTTCAAAAGTAATTTCTTCATTGTGCTTTTGAACTAGGCATGTTTATACCCATTCCATGAAGGGGGGTAGAGGGGGGCAATGCCCCTCATTGCCCTTATAAGGGCTCTTCTACTCATGAATAAACATAACTTTCACTTCATTGATGATTCACTCAAGGCTTTTGTTATTGTTCGATCATGTGGTATTAGAGCCAATTCACCCTCCTTGAGCCTTATTTTCAGTGCCATGTCATCATCTTCTTCCCGAAATGAAGGATTTCTTCCTCTATTTCTACATTTTTTCCTTGGGCTTGTTCTCCTCATTATCTAAGCCATTTCCATGCCCTTTGAGCCCAAGCACCCTCATGATGGGGCAAACCTTTGGCTAGGAGAAATTGACAAATGCTTGCTTCACCTACCCATGCCAACACAACACTCAATTTGCTCCATTTCACCAAATGTGACCTGTTGGAGACAAATCTCTCTAATTCCTATTAGGGGAGGCTAGGCGACACCAAGAGCTACCCATAGTTCAAATTTGAAGGCAAAACAATCCAATATTTGAGGCACAATGAAGGAAAAACCACTCAAGAAAGGTGTGACTCTCTCAGATGACCTAACGTGAATGGCGCAATTCCTCTCTGGTGGAAGTTCTCTGGTATTAGAGATTTATTTTTATTACAAATGTTAAATTACATGGCGTAGTAGTATAGAAGCTAAACAAAGAATAGAGAGTACACTGCAAACTGGAGAGGAACAAAATTTTCCTTCAATACTGATGTAGTATAGATGATGGCTCTGTCCACCCGTGCACTCCCACAGTGGAGCCTAGATGGTGATCTAGATAGATACTAGGTGAAGAGCTACTAGCTGGACGATTTGATTTGGTTTGAACTGATCTAATACAATGGACTAGGGAGGTTGCCCCTTTATAGCTATGAGGGCGGTAGTCAGATCAGCGTAGTCAGTGGAACCAACCAGTCAACCTAGTTGGTGGAGCCGACTGGTCAACCTAGTCGGTGTGTCCATGGAATATTCAGGGAATATTTCTTATACCATCGCCTTAGGGGCTCCTACCGTCGAACCCCCACCAAGGGGCTGCTGGCCCTCCTAAGACCCCCCAATCGGGAGTTAGTTGGCCCCTAGGCCCCAGCAAGAATAAGGGGCTCCCACACAATCACCTTTCTACCATCAACAGTCTCGTTGATAGACCTCATCTAGCATGCAAGTCAGGATCCATCCAGTGTCCCAAGCTCACACATGGCTTCTCCTCATATGGGGGACTTACAACTTGAGCACCTTGGACCACTGTTGGTTACCAGGAGGGTGGGGCATTGAGCATATCTAACAGCAAAATCTCTCTCAAAGTTTCTTGTGTGTGGGTGACTTTCAACCTCCAATCCCTGTTTTTTTTTAAATTCAAATTTTGGAGTGTTATGGGTTTGAAGGATGATCAAGTCAATTAAAATTTGGGGCTTTTGTTGTTACCTGAGTATTTATTAAGTGTTGACTATGATATAGCCTTTTAATGAGTATATACACTACCCTTGGTGGATGTATCAAGTGGTAAGACCTACCCACTATTATGTCTTCACAAGGAGAAAGAAATGCCTAAAGCTTCCTACCTGACATAAAAGGTAAGTAAACCAATTTCTCTTAGGTCCTCTACCCTGACTTCAATGTCTAAAAAGATTGTAAGTGATGAACTTGGGTGTGATATGATCATGATGATAAAGCTTGAGCATTACAAGAAGATTATGAAGGAGTATTTCACAAACAATAAGGATCTCGGCTCCAAGATGAGGAAACCAAGGATGCAAGTAAAACCTTGCATTGGATTACACTTCTACAACAAGTATTACACCCGCTCTTATGCAAAGAAGCAAGACAGGAGGAGGACAAGAGCTAAAGATGATAGACTTTTCAAGTTCTATGGTGATGATTTGGTGATTTATTCTCCTATAGAAGATCAAGAAGAAGAACAAGAAGAGATTATTGCTCTCATTGCCCATGTCAACCTTGATGAGGTTGATGACCCATATATCTTCTAAATTGTTTTGTGTGTGTGGTCAATAAGGGTTCTCTGCCCTGGGATGTCCCCCTTAAATTATTGTTAGTCTTATGTTTGAGTTATAGGGATTTCCCATGCATTAGCCATTGTCCGTTCTCTAGTAGCCATAACCAAAGTGAGGTTGGGTCGTTACTAGGTGTGAACAAGCCATGAAGCTTCCCATGTACTTTTGTTGTGGTGAGGTCATTAATTTGTGGGGGGTTGTGTTGGACAAATTGATGTAATGCAGTGTACCAAGGGGTACAAGGTTAGTGTGAGTTTATGTGCTAGTACTTGGTGGTTAGTGTAACCAAGTTAGGTGGTAGAAGGTTCTATTAGGTGTGATTGAGAGATTCATGGGCTTGATTGAGAGATGAATGAAGTAATTTCTCAATTTGGAGGTGCTCTCCCTTGGGCACATGCATTGTATCAGTTGCCCTTATAAGGGCTCATCTACTCACATGAATAAACATAACTTTCACTTCATTGTTGATTCAATTCATGCTTCCCTTGTTGTTCCATCAATATGCCCATAGTGATGCAATGAGCTTATGCTCCCAATCATTACCAATAGCTTCTACCATGCAAGTCAAAGTGTTGCACAAGGTTCTGTTTATGCTCTCGGCCTTACCATTGGCTCGATGATAACAACAAGGAGTAGACTTTCTCTGGATGATCAAGATTTTGCTTGTGAGGACCACAAGTGTCTTGTTGTTTGTTGATATGAGATCCTCCATTACTAACAAGTTCAAGAGGGAATCCAAACCATGATATGACTTGATCATACAAGGATTTAGCCATTGACTTGGTGTCATCCTTTCTTGTCACTCACCTTATCCTCTACCCACTTGGTGAAATAATTAGTGGGGTTGAAAATGATATACCACACTCGTACTCTTAGCCATTGGATTGATAGGACCAACAAGATTGAAATCCCACATTTCAAAGGGTTGATTGGTGTGTACAGTGATACAGGCATTCTATCCTTTTATTGTAGTATAGATACTTTTATAGGGGTGGAGAGAGAGAGAGAGAGAGAGAGAGAGAGAGAGAGAGAGAGAGACATAAAATTACCATAAACTGACCCTCAAAGTCCCCTCCCTGTAGACTTTCTCCACTATTAAACCTCACTCTCACAATCCCTATCCCATGCCTTACACTCCCTCACTCCCACCTCCTCTCTAGCTTCCACCTTCCATTGTTTCCATCCACTTCCTCCAAGTATCCATCTTCTCCCTCCTCCTCTTCCTTCATCCCTACTCCTCCTCCTACTTCTTCATCCTTGCTCCCCATCCACCTCCTACTCCCCTGTCTCCTTCCTCCTCCTCCTCCACCTCCTCCCCCTCTCCTTCTTCCTCCTCCTCCTTCTTCCTCACTCGTCATCCACCACCTCCTCCCCCTCTCCTTCCTCCTCCTCATTGTTTTCCCTTATCCTCCTCTTCGCTCCCCTACCCAAGGTCTCCCCACCCCGCCCCGCAAATCACCTGCCTCCTCATGCTCGCCCTCCCCAGAACTACACTCCCTCAATCTTGAATGCAATCCCCAAAACTACACTCCCTCAATCTTGAATGCACGCTCAACATAAAAACTAAATCATGACATTGAGAGCATGCTCAAAGTGAAGGTCGTCTTCATTTTTAAAAAACACTTAAGTACTCAATTTAAAGCATGGATTTTTATTTAAAATATAATTTACCACATTGAGTGCACACTCCATGTGAAAGCCCCTCCCAACATTTTTATTATTACCATTATTAGACACTTTTTATTATTATTATAACATAAATCTAACCCAAATCTGATTTGGTCCAAACCATCTTGATCAAGTAGCTCCACCTTGCACCAAGTACTTGAACATGTAGAAGTAGAAACAAGCTAGACCATCCTAGAATAGTAATATGGCTTTCACCCATGGTAATAGCTCAAAGAAGAACAAGAGGTTCATGGATTATAAAAAACGTAACATGGCTACCCTTAAGAATCCACATCTTCTTATGTTCTACGGTATGTTTCTTGATTCCATTGCACACATTTACATCAGACTTGTACAACCTCTTAGCTATGCTTGACACACAATAGTCATCATTTTATTATAGGTTTGGCATTGATTCCCACAAAAATTCACATAAAAAATTCTTGATACATAGTTGTCATCATGTTATTATAGGTTTGATCTTTGGCATGCACATGTTCTTCATCACATGACTTGGTTCACATATCAATAGGTTTAGCATAAGAACCATAGCGGTGGTAGGTACCACATAGTGCTATCATGGGTAGACACTATTAATGGTACATGGGTAAGCCTCCACCACAGACCACAAGACTACCTCTAGTACATAGTATCAAATGGCCTCCAACATGGAGCCATTCACATCGCACAGTTGATGATACACTAGTCATGACTGTAAATGAGATCCATGAGTGGAAAAAGAACCTACAGTGACCATTCCTTGCCAAACGATATGTACAAATTTACAATGCCGACTTGGACCTGAAGGGGACCTCATCAGTCTTGAGAGGTCAATAGAAAAGTATCATTATATGCTAGTATGGATCGTACTTTAGTATTCCATCATATATACTTGGTGATAAATCCTCAACATGAGGCACTTCCCTCTACATCAACATAGACAAACTCTAGTTATGTATATCCATCATGTTCATGCACGGATCTGACTCTATTTACTTTCACATTATATGTAGATACACAACAATAGTTCATTAATAATCATGCAGATTTAAAGTAGGTAAGTCCTTGATATGAGGCTCTCACATCTCCAACACCATGCAAAGATACATGCCGTAGTGTATCCAGCTTCTCAAGTGATTTCATTTCAACAACCATCACTCATGATTTCACCTTTGGCATGGAGCATGTCATGATCTTGGTCATAGCTCCTACCACCAATTCAGATTAATAGATGATAGATCATACTTTAGGACACCACAACATAGCTCAGTTATACCACATTGCACTACACTTGGATCCAATGATCACCACCACCACCTTTGATTACAAGATAATTCCTTAGCATGAGGACATATATGCCTTCTTATAGTCTTGACCCAATGTAGTGGACATAATCACTTGGAGGACCTTAATGTTCTAGCATGTAGTTATGGCTACCGTATATAGTCCATACTTGATGCAAATTAGTGGTTGGATCCGAGACTATGGATATATCTTGGCATTAATATTCTATGCATCATATGCCTCAGGCATAGCTTATGTAATTTTTAGTTGTATTTCAATCTTCTAGCCCTTTCTATTGTCAACTCCACCATGAGCCTTGCTACATCCTATGCCAATGGATGTTTAGCCATGTAGAGAATGGACAACCTTTGTTGAGCATATGGGTTGGACAAGTTGCCATACCTTGTTACTTTTTGGGCCTACTTAGTATAGCTAAGTATCATGCTTGCACCTTGAGCCTCAACTTTTATGTAGCCCTTGGATCGTTCTATCTACATAGACTATGCAGTCTTCTAGGACACTACACCCTATGATAGAGATTACTCTATTGCAATGTACCTTAGGCATTGCTATCAAGACTTTTGGTTGGTGAAACTCTTGCATGTCACAACCTTTTGGATCATGTTGTCACATTTGTATTGATCATCTTCAAATTTGATACTTTTCTTTGATGAGTAGCTTCACAATTTACATCAACTTATGATATGTTAATCTTTGACATGTTGAGCATGTAGTCATACATGTAGTTATCAACACAGTCAACTTTATCTAGCTGGACTTCTTACTTCCTTCATGTTCCCTTTGGTCTATTTTGTAGGTTGAGTTCCCAAAGTCAAAGGATGACCTACAACTTAATTTGAGGGAATGTGGGGAAATGCATAATTATGTATAAGGATCCAATAAGTAGTAATAATTGAACAAACTTCTGCTATGCAGTCATTACGCTCACACATGCATATACTACTCTGATTTTTATAGTATTTCGTTTCCAATTTTTGTTGCTATATCATTTGCACCACATGATCAAATCTAAAAAAATCTTGTACATGCACCCTCTACTTACCCAATGCAATTTATGAGGGGGTGCTAAAGATGAGGTCAAATTTCACCATACCATAAGGGCATAGGGCAAATCCTAACCCTATTCCCAAGGGGTTCTCATGTATATATTCATGTTTATGGTCAATACAATGTAATGTATGGTGCATAGGGTACAGTTACCTATCTTGTGTACTCCATTGTCTCTCCAATTGATGCAAATCAAGATTATACATCAAGATAGTAATGTATCATCTCATAAGGTATGTCATCAAGAATGATTTGCATAGATAAGAATATTAGAAGGATCTAAGAATTTTGTCTATAGTGTGGCACATATCAAACTAAATCATATTCAAGTGAAGAATTTGTTTCCAGTTGGGCAAATCACAGAAATAATTTGTTGCCAGTTGGACAAATCACAAAAATAATTATTATACCATCTTTGATAAGGATGAGTGTACAACCTGAGATAATCCAAAGGAGGTTATCTAGTTGGAGAAGCAATGAAAAAAGGATGCTTATTTAGAATCTTATATTTAGTACTTCACTTGCATGCCACGTTAGCTGAGTATCAAACTATGATTAAAGCACATATGGGTCAATGCACAATCTGGTATAGCCAATCGTGTAACTATTTTAGTGTCAGTATTGGGGCCACAACGCGACGTGTTGGTGGGCAACATTTTGAATTTTGGGTAGACGTGCTCTCAATGAAACTTTTTTCGACATAATGATTGCCTTATTGGCATAATAATGAGACACAATCTATGAAAACTTGTTGCTTTGAACACCATAGAGCTCGACACATGTCAGAGATACCCCCACTAGGTAGCCCATTATTAATATTCAAACTCTATTCAAACCGCTCTTTCAAAAGGCATCAAGAGGGGCTCTTTATCAGAGTTGGGAATGGAAAGTATGCACATTGTGTACAATAATTATCCTTTTTAAATTATAACAGTGTTTATTATTCAATATAGCCCCACAAACAACCAAATAAATAGGTTTTCTTAAAGTTCAATAAACTTGTCATTGATTTTGAACAAATATAAAAATTGTGTTATTAAGACAAAAATGTTTTACTTAATCTATTATGAGGGCTTTAATTAGAACCATAAACATGGGTGACATAATTTCTTGAATAAATGCATGCTGTTACTTTCAGACTTTATAATTTATAGCCCTCTCCTCTATCAAAATCCATTATCTCCTAGTGTTCACTTTAGTCTAAATACATTAGTAGAGATGTAAGCATGTGGCATAGGGATCACTCACATAAAGAACTTCTCTTCTTATAGCAACATTATTATAGGTTATGTTTATAGTAACCATTTGAACATTTTAAGTTCAAAAGATAGATGAAAATATACTAAAGAACTATCAAATGCATACCGTCTCACATAATGGCTTTGATTTTCTAAAAAATGCATAACATTTGGAATACACTTTCTATGAACATGATTCGAACACTAATATTTTTTATTTTCTACCTAGAAAATAACATGCCAAAAAATCAATTTGCATTCAATTTTGAAAAATCACATTAAGTAATTAGACCATCATCAAGGTAAGTGCAATTCTTGCTTCACATAAAAAATATTGCACACACACTCATTGGGCCCAGGGAGATGAGGGGGAAGAGAGAGAGAGAGAGAGAGAGAGAGAGAGAGAGAGAGAGAGAGAGGCACTAGAGGTGGTGGCAGACATGTGGGAGAAAGGAGTCAAAAATCCCAGTAAAAGAAAACGGCTTGTATACAAATCTCTGCAAACAAACAACATGAGGTTTTAGACATATTCTCAAAGGACCAAAGAGGGATCAAGAAGATAAATGAAAAATCACTCCGTTTGCTGAGTGACACTAATTATAAGCACATTGTGTTCATAAAGTTTTGTACAATCCTTTGAGCTTTGGAATTTGACTTTGGGAGCTAGAGAGATGAGACAATGGGGATTGGGGGGGGGGAGTGGAGCAAGAGTTGAGCACGAGGGGTAGAGAGCTGAAGGGAGGGAGAGTGGAGGGACATGGGGGAGTGAGGGAAGGGTGATGGGGAGGGGGTGATGGCAGGTGGGAGGAAAAGAAAGGAGAGTGAGAGCGGATGGCTGAGAGAATGGGGAAGGGAAGGGGGGTTATAAAGGGAATATCCATGCTAAAGAATTATCCAATGGATGTGAATTAACTGTATGGCACTAGCCCGACCAAATGCTAGTTGGGAAATGAAAGTATGTGTTTAGATTTTAAAATGCCATCAATAATTGAGCCATATAATTAATTCCATCAATTGGATACAAAGTAAAAAAAGGGAAACATATAAAGAGACAATGTTTGAGACCTCTAAGTTCAAAAATGCAACAACTAGAGTTTGCAAAAAAATTGATCAAAATTAAGAATTTTTAATAATATTGATTTTGACAAAAATAATATTGAAAAAAGACGTTGAATCCTCAGGCAGTCCAGGTTATGTGGTCACGGTCCACTTATGTTGTCTCTGTGCCAACATGGACTTAGGTAGCACAGAATGTGTGTGTAGAGTAGCAGAAAAGCTCTGCTTGTACTTGCATAAGGCTAGGAATAATCCCTCTTAAGAATCCAACTTGCATGTTCTACATGCAAGTTCTACATACGATTCCTACATGCAACATGTAACTCCTATATGCAAAATGTGAGTTCTACATGCAACTCCTACATGCATGTTCTACATGTGAGTTCTACATGCAACTCCTACATGCGAGTTCTACATGCAACTCCTACATGCATGTTCTACATGTGAGTTCTACATGCAACTCCTACATGCGAGTTCTATATGCAACTCCTACATGCGAGTTCTACATGCAACTCCTACATGCATGTTCTACATGCGAGTTCTACATGCAACTCCTACATGCAACATGCGAGTTCTACATGTAAAACTTGTAACTCCTACATGCAAATTCTATATGCAAGTTCTACATGTAGAGAGAGAATGTCTCACAATTCCTACATGCAAAGAGAGAAGCACTCCAACTTGTATAAATACCCCATAATGGAATGAAGCCCAGACTCTTTGGGGCATTGTGTTGAGTTCTACTTTGGTATTCCAAGCAATTGTCCCAAGTGTCCATGCTTCCTTGCACTCCACGTCCAAAAGCATGTCCTAACCTTGCAACTCCTCCTCCCCCCCCTCTCCTTTGACCTTGCAACCCATTCTCTCCCTCTCCTCCTCTCCCCTCCTCCTCCTCCTCCTCCCTCCTCCTCCCTTCTCCTCCTCCCTTCTTCTCTCTCTCCTTTCCCCCCATGCTCTTACATCTTCTTCCTCTCCCACTCCTATGCTCCCCCTAAACCCTTACTTCATCAACCCGTAACCTCCATGATCTATGAAGAGACGAGTTCTCCACCATGTACTTTACCTTGAACCTTGGATCCTCCCTCTAACCCTTGAACCTCTTCTAAAGTCTGGAACCTCTCTTTGAACCTTGGAAACTCCTTCTAAACCCTGAACCTCCCTTAACGCATAAACTCCTACTAAACCCTTCAACCCCCAATGAAGGCAAAAGCCTTCATTACCCCAACCATGATGATGTACGTTCCTTTCACACATGCTTGCACTATGTTTGCTTACCCCACTTAAGCCTACGTCTCTCATCGAAATATGACTCGAGATCCTAAGCTACACTTGTACTACAAACGACAACACCGATATATCTGTAGGTGAAAAAAAGCCTCAGAACCCTACATACTGAGATTATCCTGCTCTTCTTGCGAAAGCCATGGGAAAGAGCCAACATTTGGCGCCACTGTCGGGAAGACTAGTGTCTCGAATAACAAGTAAACATATGCAAGTATGTGTAAAAAACAAACTTTCACGAAGATAACACTCAAGGGCAAGAAGAGTAAAAGTTTTTTTCCAGCTCTAGCCAAAGATACCTACCCCAAGCATCAACCTTGGATTACAAAATTAAGAAGAAATCAGTCTCGATAATGGACATGAATGCCTAGAGCTCACAATTTTTATCATTTCACCTTTTTACAAAAGAGCGATCCAAGTTAATCATGAAAAGTTATGGCTCGGGAAGAGTTTAGGGTTTGACTCTAACCCTACATCCATTCCTATAAAAACCCACTCCACCCCCTCATTCTTATTCTTTCACATCTATCCTCCATCGTCTTCCCCATTCCAAGCCCTCCATCTATCGACCACCATCCTACTCCCATCCTCACACGGTGAGTTATTTCGAGCCCTTCTCTCACAGTGATAACCTAGCCATCCACCCACCATCCATTCGCCATCAACAATCCTATTACATCGAGAAAGACTTGGAGAGCGTTAAGGTGACCATCTCTTCCTCCCTTTGGATTTACGTCAAATTTTTCCATACGTCAAGTTTCCTCCACCCCCCTCCCTCCATCCCCTTCCCCCCCCTCCCCCCGCCTCTATCCCCTCCCCCCCCCCTCCCGCCTCCACCCCCCTCCTCTCCCCTCCACCCCCCCCTCCATCTCCTCCACCCCACACCCCCTCCCCCTCCACCCCCCCTCCCTCCCCCCCCCCGCCCACCCTTCCATTCCCCCCCCCCCCCCCCACTCCCCCACCTCTTCCCCCTCCTCCCTCCATCTCCCCCCCCTTCCACCCTCCTGCCGGCCCTCCTCTCCCTACCTACTACTAAAGGCTTAAATCCTTAGGCCTTGAGCTAAGGCAAGGCAACCCGCCCACTACATTACTCTAGGCAGCCCCGCCCTCCGTCCTTTGCTCGCCATCGGTGGCAACACCTACCACGTGGCAGTGCCCGCCCTGTCCCCGCCAGCTTTTCCTCGCCTCGCCTCCAACAACTCTGCCTTGCCCCCTACGCCCACGCCCGTAGCACCACCTCCACCCCTCCTCGCATTGTCTCCTTCGTCACCCTATCCTCCTGCAGCCCCCTCCCTAGCCTCCCTCCATCCCCTCCATCCTCCTACTCCTCCCTCTTCCCTCTTCCCCACCCCCACCCTCGCAACAGCCCCCCCCCCTTCACCCTCCTAGCGACCACTGCGCGACGCCCCTCCCTCTATTTTTGTTTATTAAAAGAACCCTAAAACTAACCCTAACCCTAGGTAGGCTAGGTTTAGTTAGTTTCACTATAGTTAGGCTAGTGGGTTAGGTCAGGCTAGATTGACTAGAGTTAGTTAGGTTAGATAATCTAACTAGAGTTAGTTAAATTAGGTTACACTAACTAGTGTTAGTTGGGTCTAACTAGTATTAGGTTACTTTAGCCACAATTAGGTTAGAGTAACTAATTCTCGATCTGGTTAACTTAACTTACTAGTTAGGTTAGTGGCTAACTACTAGTTACTTCAATTGGATTAGGCCAGTTAGCTCAACTGAGTAGGTCAGTTACTCTCCCTCAGTTAGGGTTTAAGTCCATTCACACTTAAATCCATTGACCAAGGCACCCCCCTCCCACACACACACAAAAAGGCCCCATTTTACCCCTACTTTAACACATCATAACTCATCCATTTGGTGGCCAAACTGAACCCCATTTGGTGGCCAAACTAGACCCCATTTGAACCACGGTTTCACACACAAAAAACCACGCTATGGGGCATTTTTCCAGCCCATTTCACACCATTTCGACATCCCTAGCACTCGTTAATTTGCACCCTGCATGGGCCTCTTTTTGCACTAATTCACTCATAAATTTCCACCGTGACCAAATATAATGGTAGGGGCGATCCAATCCGATTCCTCCAACATTTTGATGCCGCATGCCGAGTGGGTGGAGATCAATCCAATGAAACCAAGGTCACCTGGTTCCCCATGGCCTTAATCGATGAAGCCTCAAAATGGTACCTAGACCTTCTAGTGGAAGAAAGAGCCACATCGGACCTGCTGCAAACTAAATTCAAGAGGCGCTTTCAAACGGAGAGACTACAAGATGATCTCGCTCTCCAACTAAGCAATATCAAACAAGGTCGCCCCAAGAATATGTATGCACGTACCTGGGCAAGATGAAACGATTAATTGCTAAATGTGACCCACGCCCCAATGCTAAGTACCTCACAGCCTGGTTCATTGTAGGACTAAGGAAGAAAATCTGCAAAGACATGAAAAAGATTAGCAGTTATGAAACATTCAATGCTGCTCATGCCGCAACCATTGACATCGAGGATGGCATGACCGACTCTGACACCAGCAGTGATGATGGAAGATCCAGTGCACGAGATAAACTCTCTAAAAAGGAAAAATCCAAGTCCACTGCCAAAACGTCTAATGAATATCGCCTAGAGGCCATGACCATGAAGCTAAAAGAAGAAATGATGCAAGCCAAGGAACAAAAGCTTCACATGTCTCAGCCGCCGCCACCTCAAACTTATCCACGGTGAGAAAATGTATGGTGTCCACACTGCATGGCCAATTATATAGCAAATAAATGCCCAGTCCTAAGAGCTAGGATCACTGCACAAGCAAATCCACCACCAAGTTTGTGGTGCCATATCTACATAGTCGGTGGCCATGATGAAAATAGTTGCATCTTCAACATGCACAACAACCCTTCTCAACCTCAATAATACCAACCGGCACCCATACTAGTGTAGAGGCAATCGGCACTTGCACAAGCGACCCCAACTCCGAGGATGAATCCTATTCCCGTCTGGACATAAGTCTCGCAATTACTCAAGAATCCAAATCCACGACCATATTCAAGAGCGCCAAATCCAGCTCCTCTGTTAGTTCCAATACAACAACTTCAAGCCGAGGAAGTGGATTCATCATTCGAGTATGTAGCTGAGTACCTAGCATACTATGTGGAAGGTGCGAAAGGTTTAATACCAGTCTATGCGAATCAAGTTCGACCCAAGACATATCGAGCGCCAATCAAGTGCTACGGTTGTGGAGAGAATCACCGGATCCTAGAGTGCCCTCATCGTGGTAGCCCCACTACAACTACTCTGCAGAGATTGTGGCATAGGCCATGCTTGTATGGATTGTCCCATGAAAAATAAGGTCCCACAACAAATAGAGGCTAAGCCTGACGTCCCAATCGGCATTATTGGGGTGGACCATCAAAGTCTGGAGCCGGCAAGCATAATATCACAACCTATGAATGTAATTACACGCCAACAAAAAGAGGCCACCAAGGACCGTAATATTCGAATTCAATCAAGACAACTTCTTCAAAAGAAAGCACAATTGCCTCTACCTCCGCCAAGCAGTGAGCAACCAAGCTCATCCATATCAACTCCTGAGCCTCAAATAAAAGAAGCTCCATACTCGAATGCAGAAGTGGAGAAGGTTCGATTTCAGGCACTTCAACAATGGGTACAAAAGGAACAAGCTCAATTTGAGGCCACAAGATCCAATCCCTGACTTGGCCCCACATAGTATTGATGCTGTACTCAAGCCTCTATTCCAACAACAGAATCTGCAACATAATGTACCACCACACCAAGTTGAAGGAGCCGCACTTTCCAACATTCTAAGTTGCCCCATGTCAATTCCCATTGGAATCCTATTATAGAATTGTCCCAATCTCTGGGAGATTTTCAAAGGCTAGATTGAACTCGCAAATCCCCCTCCTCATATCGAAGACATAGAAGATATCCCTATGCGGATGGGTGAGAGAGATGACATATGCAACATCACTGTGCCTTTGATCCACAAGGCATATGATAAAGTCCAAGCCATAATGGATGGTGAAGCAGGTGTAAATAACCTATCCAAGGAGCTCCATGATGAATGGGGTCTCCCACGAATGCAAAAGGCTAATTTTAACATACACCTTGTCAATGATTCATGGGCAAAACCCTTGGGAATAGAGAATGGCGTGTCAACAAAAGTCGCAGGAGTCCACATTTCCCTTCAATTCACAATCTTGGATCTCCCCAAGAAATCCTATCAGATCTTGCTAGGACGTCCTCCTTAGTTGCATGAAGCATCAGTCCTCCATGATTGGGGAACTGATAGACTGACAATCCAAAACCGCGACACCGCAATCAAAGAGAATGTGGGGACAAGAGCAATAAAACCAATTGTGCCAAGGGCATTGGATGAAACCTCTTCAACGACGATCTCAAGCTCATTGGTGCACTATATTACTCGAGCAGGAGGATACATTGTGGTCTTCCACATCCAACACAGCTTTCAAGTCATTTCTAAATAAGTTTTTACATGTGCATGTGTGTGCATGCATGCATGAGAGGAGTGCACATGCACATGTCTTTTGTGTGTCTCAAGTGACACGACCCCACAAGGGTAGGTGCCACTAAGGAATTTGTAAGACAGCACATGTATTCATTAGCAATTCTAACAAAACAATCAATAACTTAAAGTTATAGTAGGAATGACTTTCAAAATAAACTGAGAAGAACCTAAGACTAGGGTAAAACTCATGTGTACGCATCAAGAAAAGGGCTTTTTAATCAAATAATTGAATAGCTTAAATTTACAAGATGGACTTTCAAAGTAAACTAAAGAACACCTTAAGGTTAGGATAAAACCCATGTGTAAATAGAAGTATTCAAATTAAACATTTAAATGCACCTCAAATTCACATGCCATTAAAGACTTTTAAGAGTGATTGCATGTGGGATTATACATGTGCATGTTCATATGTGTGTGTGTGTGTGTGTTTTTTTTTTTGGGGGGGGGTCATCAAGGCCTAAGTAACAACATGTGTACTAGAGACTAGGCATTCAAAGAATTATATCCTTTTTAGCATTCATGCTTTTGGAAATTCCCTTGAATGCACACGGGAGTGACAAAGGTTGGGGGTAAGTGAGATTAAGTCGATTTAATAGGGAGAGTCTAAATGTACAAGCAAATCGTAGTCAACTAGAGGTAATAGAAGGAAACCAACAAAGTACTTGCCTCTCTCCAACTTGCTCATAAAGGCGGAAGTAGAATTGAAAAACCTTAGACCTACTCAACCAAGGAAACCAACAAAGTACTTGCCTCCCTCCAACTTGCTCATAAAAGAGGAAGTACACTTGAAAAACCTTAGACCTAATCAACCACTCTGATACTTAAAAATGCTCATAATGGTGTAGCAATCACTTAAAACCATTTAAAGTTAAGAAGGTAATTGGGAATTTGAAAAAAAGAAAGCTAATAAACCATTGACTTCTTTGTAATATATCAAATCAATCATTCACAAACCTTAAAATTAGAGAGATCATCAACTAAACTAAACCTAGTCACAAAGCTTGAAACAAACACTAGAAAATTATGACACCATATAGTCAACAACCTAATCCTCAAATTTGCATAGCAAGGCCAAAAGCCTTATATTATAAAAATTTATTTATATGCTATTACTATTGAGCAAACTGAAACTTCATAGAGTGAATGTGCTATTGAAAGCATTTCTTATTGAACTCCATCATGATTGGGTGGTGGCTCTTTTTTTATGTTCTATAGGCTGGCTGTTTGCTAGCCCTTGGTTTCACATGGTATCTGAAGTGGTTTGCTTAAATATGTGGGTGTCATAATTGAAATGAAAGATGCTTTTTTCGATTGAGTGAAGTGCTTAGTTATTCGATTTGACAATTTTCTTGAGCGAAGATTTTCTCGAGCAAAAGTTAATCCAACAAGTTAGATTGATAAAATAGTTGCACCATGGGATCTTCATGGGCTACTCCAACACACCAATTGATGTCCATAAATGCATGCAAGCAAGGACGGATTCCTCAACCCTAGAAGAGACCCAATATCTGAGTGCCTTTGAGGTATCAAAAGACACATTTGGTTGCTTGCCAATGCTTTGTGCTAGGGTTGTGCATAAATCATGCCAATTGGGAGACACCAAGCTGAATATCCGACCATGTATATATAGCACGCTATCATCTGCTCTACAGAGAGACAGCTTTAATGGCTGGTAAGCTGCTTCCACTCTCAAGACTCCCATATTTTCACTCTCAAGACTCTAATATCTACTTGAAAGCTAAGGACTCGAGGCATTTTTGGCGGAGGAGGAGAATGGCTAGAGGCTGCAGTTGCTTGCTCGAAGATGTCTTCCTCGTGTGACCGTAGGCCATGTTGCACTGACTAGTGAGCGTATGTCGTAGTCATGGTAATGGGGTCCTTGTGTGAAATGGTATATGATGGTGTTGAAAGATGGTACTGGATTGGCAGGCCTATGGGTTGAGGTGTTGGGACGTGGTATTGAGAAAGATGGGTGGTTTGGAAGCCCTCGGATTTCAACGTTGGTGTGACGGTATTCAAACAGGCGGTGGTTTTGGGTATCCGGTGAGCGGTTTTGCCATGCATAAATCCACCCAATTTGCATGAAGATGGTTAACATGGTAATCTGCAATCTCAGGAGCTCGCAGGTTGGCTATGGCGAACTCAAGCTCTTTGCCCATGGCAAACCCAAGCCTTGCATTTCCTAGCATGCTCATGGCGACTTGAAGCTCTGCTCAGTTGAAGTATCGTTCCTTTGCCTTCCCTGGGCACCTTCTTCTGTTGTAAACTCCCATCCCCTGCACCTCTCTGCCGCTTCTCCCCTGCTTTTTGCAATTGGGTCGTTGCGAAAACTGGCTCTGTAGCTCCCATTCCTCTTTGCGCCTCGGCAATCGAGTAGCTTCCGACCAATTCGGGGCCGCTCCCCTCCGTTGGGCTCTGCTTGGATGGTGGATCGCTGTGGCTGTGAACTCTGTTCCTAAATCAAAAGAAGCTTTCCTTTCCTGCATTTCCCCGATCGCGCAGTACCTGACGAATTTCGAGGTTTCAACACTTGAGCGGCGTTCTTCGAGAGGGTAAGCGTTCAGTATGATCTTCAAGAAGCATATCGAAGCAGGGTAGCTGATTATTTTTATTCCCGCTACGGTAAAAAGTTTACTTTTTTCGGAAAATGGGAAGGGGAGGGTGGGAAATTTGGAAAAGGTGGAGGGACATCGTTATTTGATGAGGTAATAGTTATTACGTACGCTCTTTTGTGTGTGTGTGTGTGTGTGTGAGAGAGAGAGAGAGAGAGAGAGAGAGGGGTGGGGGGTTTGGCAGGGGAAGTAAACAACAAGTTGCTAAATTTCAGAAAGATGGCCAGTTCCTTGTACGTTACCAGTGTCCTACAAAGAATCTACATTAGACTCGTGTAAGAATCTGCCTTAGACACATGCTGAAACATAAATGATTTGAGGACTCTGGTTGAAAACAAATGATATTAAATCTTGTAGACGAGTGTGGAGAATTGATAGTAGGGATAGGTGTGACAAGAGGTCGTGCCAATGAAGATGCAACGCCTCTTTGTCCTGTGTTCTTATGAAGGTTTCATATACGGGAGCATGTTGCCAGTTTACAGAGATTGCAAGTGTGGAACAAATGGGCTGCAGGAAGAGGGGCAAGTGCGAGCGATTAGCATGACCTACATACAAGGATGCATTTCACGCAGCGTTAGCAAAGTACTAAATTGAAGGGGGGGCGGGGGGTATGAGAGAGAGAGAGATATTTAACTCAGGCCACAAGGCAGGGCCCTCACGGGGTTATGAGAGAGAGAGAGAGAGAGAGAGAGAGAGAGAGATAGAGGTCCTTGATTACAGCATTTTGGATTGTTAACCTTGGTTTTTCTTTCATGATTGCACTTTCGCACATGACCCTTCAATTAGTATCTATGGATATTATGTGTCATGCGACTAGCAATCATGAATTAATGGTTGGTGTGGAGTCCCCATGGGCACTAATTGTGCCGTCTTTTTAGCAAACTTTTATCTTTTCACTTATGAATTTGAGTTTATATAACGTCTTATTTCTATCAATACCTGTCCTATCATTTACATAAGCTTAGCCAAGTTAGGCGTTTTATAGATGATTTATTTGTACCAAATGTTCCTAACTTTCAAGACTTTATGTCTTTGAGATGTTCCTAACTTTCAAGACTTTATGTACAAAGACGCTTGTGCTTTTGGAGAAGGAATCTATCCTCGTGACTCTTGTGAACTGAACTGCACTTCAGGGGGGGCTTCTTGTGTTTTCTTAGATCTTAGACTTTCTCAATCTACCATAGGATTAGAGGTTGATATTTATGATAATCGTGAACAACTTGAATATAGTGGTTTACACATTATAAAAATGCCTCACATTGACTCAAAACATTTCTGATTTCGCAAAATATGGAGTCATTTCTTCCCAATTCCATAGATTTTCCCGCCTTTGTACAACTAAGGAGTCTTTTATCACTCAATGTAGTAATTTGATCACTTTACTATTACACAAGAGGTATAATCCAAGGAAAATAATGAAAAAAGTACGCACAATTTGAGATATGAAGTCTTTTATTTATGGTGTATCGGTCTTAGGTATGTTTAAGCTGAAAACAAAAAGCGGGGAGCTGAATAGCCCGTTTTTCTTGTAGTTTCAAAAGAGAGTTTGATTGAGTATGCTTGTGCTTTCTAAGTTAGGAATGTAATTTTGCCTCTTTGTAGGAAGCAATACATAAGTGTAAAGGGTCCATTTAGCTTTTTATGTTTTAAATAAGAGTGAGAGAGAGAGAGAGAGAGAGAGAGAGAGAGAGAGAGAGTCCTTTCTTCTTTATTTCTTGTTTTCTTTCTCTTTTGTTTATTTGATGTATTTTAGTAAGCACTAGGTTTGCCCAAGAGACTCCACGGGTCTTTAGAAACCCAGTATAGCTGCTTATGCTTGGGCATTGATGACGACATAAGTGTTGCTTTGCTTGCTAAGTATGTCTTCCTTTTGTTTTTCTTAAAAGTTTTTGTTTACCTCTTTTTTCTTCTCTTTCATTTCCCCTTTTATTTTCTGTGTAGATTTTCGGTCTTTAGACCAACAAAAAGTCTAAATTTGTATGATTGGACGTCTGTTTGTGGACTAGTTTCGGTGAAGAACTTGAAATTTTAAAATTGTGACATGGATATTGGAAAACTTTTTTTTCTTGTCTTTTCTCAAAACACTAGTTTCCTAGTTGGAAGTGCCTCAAAGCGTAGACGGTCCTTGGGTCTTATTGAAGCTGATGACTTCGAATTTTTAGCCTGTCATGTAAAAGTTGGTTTTTCCTGGTATCCTCAAACCTTCTTTGGTTTGGGCAGGGGGCAGAGGGTGCTTATGATATTTAATTAGCATGCCAGTGATTTCAAGAAGAAATGAGAGGGAGACTAGTTTGTTGCTTCTAGAGTACGTGTTTGCTGCATGGTTTACTAGACTGCTGATTCATAGGTGTTTGCTGGCAGTTTGATGAGTTAGTTTTTGAAACTTGAAATATTTGTGTCATAATGTGCAGATTTACAGAAAGGAGTCTCAAATCTAACAACTTGAACGGCACCCCACGAAGTACTGCTTTTCAGTCAGAGAAGCTAGCAGCATGGAAGGAAGTGTGATGGGAGGAGCTATTCTTTCAGCATCAGGGACGGGAATGCTGGACTTAGATCCTTCTATTCATCATGCTTCTGCTCTCCATCATCATCAGCAAACTTTGTCACACCATTTGCAAGGGTTGGCCCCTTTATCAACCACTCAGCACTTGAATGTGAACCAAGACAATGAACAGTCCTTAGGATTGGAATCCAAAGGCACCCCGAAGACGATCCTCCTCTGCAGCAAAGCACGATCTGCGGGCACCAGTGATGAAGATGAACCTAGCTTTACTGAAGAAGGTGATTGCCATCTTGGTGAAAAAGGGAAAAAAAGTTCTCCTTGGCAGCGAATGAAGTGGACAGATTCAATGGTGAAACTCCTTATCAATGTTGTTCTCCTCGTTGGTGAGGATGGAACAGTTGATAGTGCAGAGGGGAACAAGAGGAAGTCAGGTATTCTCCAGAAGAAAGGAAAATGGAAGTCTGTCTCTTGCGTGATGAATGAAAGGGGGTGCTATGTTTCGCCACAACAATGTGAAGACAAATTTAATGATCTCAACAAGAGATATAAGCGGTTGAATGACGTCCTAGGCAAGGGAACAGCTCTGTGTGTGGTGGAGAACCCAAGCCTCTTGGACACCATGCAGAATCTCTCTCCTAAGGCAAAAGATATCATCAGGAAAATTCTTAGCTCCAAGCACCTTTTCTACAAGGAGATGTGTTCTTATCACAGTGGTTGTAAATCATTGGTCTCAGCTGACTTTGAGTTTCAACCTTTTATCCAGGCGGGGATGATGGGTAAAGGTAGAGATTGCATGGATGTCTCAAGGTCCATGAGAGGTGAAAATGATATGGATGATGATGAAGAGGAGGATGTGGATGAAGATGATGAGGGAGATGATTATGATGACCACGATGAGGAGAATGGTCTGGATAATCACATGGATGCTTTACGTGATTTGCCATCTCCTTTTGGCAAGCACAAAAAATTGTATAAATGCTCCAATGGGCTTTCTGGCTCACTAATCCCTTATGCAAAGACCATTGGCCTAGAACCATTGAACATTGACTTGGTGTCAATGGTGTCAATGATGCAGGATGGGGCACCCTTGACGGCAGAACAAGGGCAACTGATAAGAGGCCGCATAATGCAACTGGAGGAGCAGAAAGTCAGCCTTCAGGCCCAGGCTCTGGACTTGGAGAAACAGCGTTTCAGATGGCAGAAAATAAGTAGCAAAAAGGACAGGGAATTGGAGAGACTCAGGGTGGACAACAAGAAAATGAAACTTGAGAATGAGCGAATGTCTCTTCAGTTAAAACAGAAAGAGCTTGAAATTGAGTGTAAAAGATCAGAGGCATCAATAAGCTCTATTGATTTAATTCTTGAGAGACTACAGTCAAAGGAACAGATTGAATGTGGTCGAGGGCAAGCTCTAGAATAATCCTCCAAGGAATCATACGGTCTGTACATTTTCGACAATACAGGGAAGCTCCACAAATTTTGTGTTCTTAGCCTTTAGTCAAAAGAGACTATTATACATGGACAAAGCTGATGGGAGAAGGCAAAAATTCACCTGGCACAGTTGCAGCCCACCTTAGCCATGCTTTTTTTTTCTTGGGGCTTCTGTGATGAATGTGAGTAAAAATGACCTCGCCTTTTCCAGCAATCAAAGGATAAAGTTTTATACAACTAGAAATAGAGATTTTTTTGTTGCCTCAAAATTCTTATAGCCGCTCGTCATATTGTATGATTATGCCGTCAAGTTTGGTCTGATAAAATCAATATGAAAATTACCAAAAGAAAGTTTCTAAATAGATGGTGCTGAGTGCTGTAGACAGAAAAGGAATTTCTGCATACAATAAGTGCAAACTGTCAGTGTTCAAGGACATCATGGAGAACAGTCTGTCGGTCTGTGTCTCTTGATATTGGAAGTTTTTCTAGCAGTTATCCCTTGATAAGGTGTTTTGAAATGGGACAGGAAGCATTAATTATGTCAGTCTGCTAGAGATTTTGAAGGGGACTATGAATGGGATATACAGTAAACTAAGAAGTTACATGGATGGTTTGTTTTAGAGTTCTTAGTTACATGGATGGTTTGTTTTAGAGAGCACTGGCAGTAAGGCATCTATGATTAATATTTTTCTTCCCTAAGATCGTTACTTTTAACTCCTGAGAAATTTTGGGAGGGAGTATTAAGGCTGCAGATTGGTGGGTCTAGTTTTTATTATACCTTGTATGAGAACTTAAAAAACATTGAATTGGATACTGATTAGCTGAAGGCATGACACAAGAATTGAGAGGGTACTTGTTCTTCATTTTAACCTTTTTCTGACTGCTTGAATCATCCTGTTGCATTTCTGCTGTATCAATTGTTTGAGATGGTTATCTGGTATCAACGGTTTGTGGCCTATGGAAACTAGTTTGTTATATCTTGATTCTTGAGTTTAGTTCGTACTAGTGTGTATGCCCAACATTCAAACTCAGGCTCAAGCGTTTGTAAGAGCCAAAGCAGGAATTCTTTGGATGCAAAGCGCCTATTCAGCACAAAATAAAACAAGGAAGAAAGTATGTGGAGCCCTGCACTACATTGAAACCTTTTTAAAGACCTGTGCACTTGCCATTGTAATCTGGAACAGTGTTACAAGAAATGTTTCGAGATCTTGACAAGCATTCAGTCTAGAAATGTGTAAAATTAGTGTATTTTATATAAATTATTGTATATAAAAGATAAAAATAGTGTATTTTATATAAATTATATTTCAAAAAACGTTTCGCACGTTTCTTAGAAACGTTTTGGGCAAAAACGTTTCTTCACGTTTCTACTGCCCAAAACACATTTTCTGGTTATACTTATCTAGAAGGACAATATTGTAGATCTGAATGCCAATTCTCGTTGAAGTCTTTTCTTGGGTTTAGAAGAGAAGATTGATCATCTTTGAATATCCCTAATAAATTGAGATTTTGTGCAATTTTGTATTTGTTTCTTTGCGCTTAATTTTTTTAAAAATCAGCATTATTTTGAACTTGTAGTCATTAACGTTGTTATTGCGTATGCAAGCTATTTCTCACTAGTGATTTCGGTCCAGTCTATCATCTTATGCATCGGAAAGCAATACAACAATAATACAACACAGTTACATGAAAGATTGTATTGCATATATGTGTTTCAAGCTTATCTTTTGTTCAGTTTGTAGTGTTTGTAAGCTCTTTTGTATGGATCTTTGTAACCCAAATATTTGCAAATGTATAGAGGCATTTGGAGGAGGGATCCCCAGTAGCATGTTTGTGAGTAACATTGCCTAAAAAATCAAAAGCGAGCCAAGATGAGGTGGTAAGTTACCTTTACTGTAGCTCCATTCCTTTGACTTGCTTTAAAGCCTACCGAAGTCGGATCTATTGTGTCCAAACATATCTTAAAATTATAGTAAGTAAACTGAATACTAAACAATGCATTCAGAACCAACGTAGTGAAAACTGTAAGGACTCCAATATCACCTTCAATCTCTTGCTTGGCCTTACACAAACACGTGTTTTTCCATCTAGATTTGACAACCAAGATTACCCAATAGGTGTTGGGATATAGCTAGGTTGAGGTCTCTTGCTTCAACCTATGCTCTAAGGTGAAGATAATATAGGCATTGACATAGAGGTCTTGCCAACTCTCTTTGGTTTATTCATAGATGAATTAGAAAAATGGATGAGAGCACACAATGGATGATATTGCAAAGACAAAGGTCATGGTAACCGAAAAGAGAAACAAGCAAATATGATTTACATTCGAAAGGGAGCATCTATAACCTACAAATACTTGGGGCATGAGCTTGAGAACAAGTACAAGTGAAATGCACATGTAGAAAGAAGAGATGGCAGGTTTGTTTACACGGTTGTCCTCCATTAATGCTCGGCGTGGGCACCTGGAGTCTCCATAGAATATTAGAAAGGAATAGAAACAACTCACGAAAGATCTCACAGGAGAGTAGCAAAGGAAAAGGTCAGCAATGCGACTCTAGTGTTCCGCAACCCCATCTATTTCAACAACAAGCTATATCCAACCGACTTGACAAAATGGCGTGCAATGATAGTGCCTAGAAAAGACACACAAGCACATACGAATGAGCATAGCAATGATGTGGTATTGATGCAGATAGAGATTCCACAAGCTTTGAAGAAGGAGATGCCATGTGGCATTAATCCACATGGTAGATAAGGCTTTTCAAAAGTGACACATGGTAGACTACCACTTCGGAAATGCCACATCAATAGTAGACACATATGGTAGTGAGTGCATGGCATCCACATGCCAAGCAGGACTTGCGCAATCAACAATGCCATGTGACAAAGTATTTAGTAAGTGCCCACGGCGTGCCACATTAGCACCTAGTGGAGCTAGCACGCACACACACACACGTGCACCTAATTGCCTCATCATCACTTTGACCCTTTTGTATCAAAGCTTGGCAAGAAATAAGTTTTGATCTAGAAAAAATTTGCATGTGGTGCAACAACGAAAAGTGATCATTTTTTTAATCTCTACACACTCATCACATCCCTACCATTGTATGAAGTTAGATACCACCAATATTGAAGTAATTCAATTGGTAAGACCTTTGCAAAAATGTCATTTAAGCATCTCAATTGTTGAGAGGTTCAATCAGGAAGAGACATAATGGGAAAAGCATCTCACACATGGATATATGAATAAGCATTCACATCATAAGCATATTAAGAAGCATGCCTAAGGCACAAGTGCATTATATGATCACATTCAAAAAACATAGCATCCACACGTAATGCATCAAAGGCACATCACGAAATCAAGAACAAAGCATCATGCAATAAGAAACATCGATTCCATATCAAAGGAGCTACCAAATAGACAAGAGTGAAGCCAAAGAGAAAGGCCAATAGCAAAGAAGCGACCCACAACAAGATAAAGAGACCAAGAGCTACGACAAGGACATCAACAAAGAAGAAAGAAGAAGCATGAAGCCAACACAAGGAGTGTTCATCAAGCAAAGAGGATAAAATGAATGACAGGATGTTTTAGAAACCACAAAGACCAACCTTACCACCGTAGCCCATGGTTATAAAAGGTCACCACCTGAGTAGACCTAGTTTTTATATATCAAACTTGATTATTTGATGTAGCTATTCAAGCAGCCGGGGGAGGTTATTGACATGTCGTAATACCACACTCTACCACCTTGAGTAACAATGTATGCACTAAGGGAGTGATGGATTTTTCTTTTTTAATTCACATCTTACCATTTTGTAGTAGCCTATGCATCATGGAACCATGGTGAGGTTTTCAGAGTTGTGGTGCCATGAGCATAGAATAGAGGTAAGCTATGAGTAAAGGTATGAAGTAAGAGCATTCTACCAGATGGCAAGGAAGCCTTATCCCACATGTGAGCTAGCTATGCAGTATGTAGTACACTCCTATGAAAGGAGATCATTTTCATGCAATAAAATATGCAAGCTCTGAAATCTTTTTATGTGTACAAGTTTTAGTCATATAACCTACCTGAATTTGAGTCCATGCTTATTTAGTCTATGTTTAGCATCATGTGTGCACTTAGGATTCATTCACTCTGGGATAGTTTAAACACTCCAAAGATCCCGAGGTACCCATTTTGAAACATATTTCTAGCTATCATGGAAAATAAGAATTGTTTTCATGTTATATTTCCAAGTACCATGATTGTCCAAGTCTCAAGATTGATTTTTCTTGTAGTTGACATGATTTGGGTGTCAAATGACCGAAAATAATTCGAAAAGTGATTCTTTTGAGTAATTCTATTTAAAAGGATACAAAAAGTGTCAAAATTTCCTTGATAATGTTACTTTCAGTTGTTAACACTGCTAGTGAAGATAGAACTGAATTCTAATCAAAATTGATCAAGATATGGCCAAACTACGAAATCTATGTCCATAACTGATGTCAGAATATGCCACAGTAGTGATGCAAAAAATTGTTTAAAACCTTGGTTCAAACGGCATCCAAATCGGATAGAAATTGACTAAGATATATGACGAGTGTGAAATCTCCTGTGAGCAAAAGGACTCATGTTGATACAAACTAGCATTCGGTGAGCTCAAGCAAGGGTTGACTTGGCAAAACTATCCATTGTAGGATGGAAAGTAGCGAAGCATTTCTTTTCTTGGTTCTATTTAAGGTGCTAGGGTCAGATGCATCGGTGAAGATGCTTCAATATGAAAAGAAAGTGGATCAAATTTAGAAGCTCAAAACAATAAGGTGTAAAGTGTCAAAAATCATCAGTGAACACGCTTCAATATGAAAAGAAAGTGGATCAGGTTTAGAAGATCAAGAAAACTAGGTGTAAATCGTTGTGATGTTACAAGCATGTAGAGGTCGAGAAATCGATAACTTTTTCTTTTGGACCACCTGAAAACTCCCGCATCAATAGTCACGACGTGCCAAACTTTGATCAAAAGAGGGTCCAAAAGGAAGAAGTGGCAATTCAAATACACATGCAAAGTGGGGGCCTATGAAGCACTATGCTGTTGGAACATAGTTTCCATATGGCAATGCATGCTATATGTTGCAAGGGTAAGTATGCCTATAGGGCATTGTGTGCCGAGGTGCCGCGGTTGTTGATGTGGCTATGCTAATTGGATTTTGGTAGGATGATGATGTGGCTAGGTGAGGTGGAAAAGTGCCATCTGTCATCTTATCTATGGGTGATTTTATCACCTTATTTATGACATGCGTGACTACTAGGTGGCCTTTTTCTCAAGATTGATTTTGTGACTGGAAGCTTGAGCTTGCTACTATGGTCATTTGCATGTCCATCTCCTTTGCGTATTACTTCATTTGAAAGTATTGAATATTATTTGTGCTTTTTCTTATAGGCTAAATATGGTTTGGCATTGCATCCTTTGTCTGCTCTGTTGCTATTCTTTGCATCGAGTCTGTGTCATGTTCATCTATAGGTTGTGTGTTGCATTTGTCTTTGTGCGTGTCTAGCATTTTTAGTACTATCATGGCCATGGTCATTAACATTGGTTGATTGTTGAACCTTTTCTTTCTTGGTGTAGCTTGTTGTGTTGAGCTTGAGTTGCACCTCTCAAGTTGCATGTTGCTTTCTTTGCATTTTTTGCATGCTACTTACCAATCAAGGATGCTTGATGTTGAGTTTAATATGCTGCCCTAGATAGTTGCTACAATTTTCATTTGTCACTATCTAATCGCTCACTTTATAGTAGCCTTGTGTGTGTCTTGTTGCATCATGTTTGGTATTTTTATTGCTCATAGCTTGAATTGGGATAATTTTCTATTATAGTAGGTATTGTATATGCTTGACTTAAGCTACTTTTCCATTATGGTTGGTTGTATGTACTTAGCTTGTGGTTTGTTGGAAGTAGTTTCTTTAGGACCATATTAGGAAAAATGGGGAGATCCCACATCATGGTTTTTTTACAACTGACAATTTTAAACCAAAAAAGAAAAAATTTAAAACATAGTTTCTTAAATTGCATGGAGTCATTCTCAAAAAATGCTATGTCCATGAGTAAGTACATATTAAAGTTAGTAGGAGCAATACACACTTCATTTTTCCAACAACCTATGGAAGTTCACGTCAAGTCCTTTACCGTTGCATACATAATCATTCTTAAAAATACAAAGATGTATTTTGAAAAAAAAAATTCTCAAGCTACATGGCACTGCTACTCTCACATAATTCGGTGACCCGAGAGTCTTCCAATGTCCTTAGGTACCATTGGGGCAACCTTTTCTGCTTCTTAGTGAGAGGAGGAACTGGAACTGCTTCTGGAACATCCTACTCTTCCTCAGTATCTTGTGGAACATTAACTTCCGATTTTGCCACCTCTGGGATGGTCAACCTGGGGCGAGGTGGGTTTGGGGGTTGAATAATCACCTCCTCCTCAATCTGAGGCTCCTCCTGGGGTTCAAGTTTCTTTTCCTTGAAGATAACATCCCGATTGAGAAGGATCTGCTTCTTTACTGGGTCGAAGAGTCGATAGGCCTTGGATTCTTCACTATACCCAACAAAAATACAGTTTCTGCTCCAGGAATCAAGCTTGGTCCTATCTTCCTTATGCACATGCACCCATGCGTTAGAACCAAAAATGCGAAGATGAGTCTTGTCCTTGACGGCCTTCGTCTTGGTCCTGTTGAGAATGTGTACGGCTGTATTGATAGCTTCACTCCAATAGGCTTTAGAAAGATTCCTCCCTTGGAACATAGCAAGCCCTGTTCTGTGGTGGTTCTATGCTTCCTCTCGGCTACCCCATGTTGCTGAGAAGTATGTGCTGTGGTTAGTTGTGGCTTAATCCCATGCTTGTGACAAAATGTGTTGAACTCATTTGAGGTGAATTCTCCCCCCCTGTCTGTGCGGAACGTCTTGACATCCTCCCCTATCTCCTTTTCAACTCTGGCCTTCCAATCCTTGAACTTCTCGAAAGCCTATGACCTTTTAGCCAAAACAATATACCCAAGTCATTCTACTGAAATCATCCACAAAGAGAAGTGAGTACCTAGATCCTGTCCACGATGCTATAGACATTCGGCCACAAATGTCGGCATGAACCAGCTCAAGTGGTTTGCTGGCCCGAAACGATGCCTCTTATGGGAACTTATCCCTGTGCTGCTTGCCTTCTAGACAAGCCCTACAGACACCATCCTTGCCTGTAATTGGTGGAAGTTCATCCACCATCTCCGACTTTGACATTTCAACCAAAGTTCCATAGCTGTCGTGACCGAAGCGCTCATGCCAAAGTTTGGACTTTCAGTTGTCTTCATGAACCAACATTGCACTGAGGCGGTACAGTCCATTCTCTTCAACTCCTTGAGCCACCATCTGTCCATTAGCTTTGGATGTCACGGTAACCTTGCCATCTTGAAAGAGAACTACCATGTTTTTGTCCATCTGACTTACAGACAGTAAGTTCTTGCAAAGGTTGGATACATAAAGTACTCCAGAGATATCCTTCTTCTCACTTGCGATTGTAATGAAAGGAATGCTACCAATGCCCTTCACAGGACATGTCCGACTCTCCCCGATAGAAACTTTGGAATCCGAGTGTGTACTTTCCATGGTTTTGAACCAAGTCCTTCCTTCTATTGGACATGTGCTTGGAAGCACCGCTGTCAACATACCAACCCTCTTTACCTTCACTGACTACATATGCTGAACAATGTTCATTGATTAAAAACAACAATCTAGTCGTCACATTGGCAGAATCATTCTTAGGCTCTTCTTTGTTCCTAGCTTCTCTCTTCCGCTTCTAATCCGCCTTCTTTCGGCATTCTTTAACGGAGTAGCCAAGCTTTTCACAGTAATAGCACTTTTTCTTTCGATTTGCGTCCTTTGATTTCTTGAACTCCTTTGGCTTGTTTTTTCCAAGCTTGTCTTTGGCCACTAATGCCTTCTCGTCGATTTGCGTAAAGAGTCTCTCGAGCCTCCTCCTGAAGCAGGAGTGGGCCAAGCTCCTCAAAGGTAATTGGCTTAGTCCGTTGACCCGTAGTGACCGTAGTCACAAAACTTTTGAAACTCAATGGCAACTTGTGGAGTGTGAGCAACGCCAATTGACTCGAGTCCACCTTCTGACCAACCGTTGCGAGCTGATCCCGCACGACTTTCACCTTTGTCAGATGGTCATGCACACTATCACCCTCATTCATATCAAAATTATAAAGCTGATGCTGAAGAGTAATGATACGACCTGTATTATCGATTTCATATAGCTCCTTCAGTATGGCACATGCCTCTAAAGACGTCTCTGCCAACTGGATATGAGAAATCACAGCATCTGCTGTCGTGTCAATCAACATTGCTAAGGCTTGAGCATCCCTCTCCTCCCATGCACTGAGTTCATTCGCATCTGCTTCAACTAAAACTTCACCTCGTTCGTTCACAATGTCCTCTAGCTTCTCCTCGATCCCAATCACTATCTTCCACAACTTTTGTGCCAACAGATGGCTTCGGATCTTGACTTCCCAGATTGGATAGTTCGTCCCATCGAGCTTTCCAGCTTCACCAAAATTGAGAATAAATGAAGAAGGAAGATGACTGGAGAAGGAGAAAGGACGAGCTATGGGTGTAGAGGCTTCTGAACGCTGATCCATCTCGATGAATAGCAAACTGAAAAAACTGAAGCAAAAGAGATGTACTGACCTCCTGTGCTAGCCTGAGCTGAAAACAGAATTGCCTTTCTGCCAAGGGACTCCTTCCTTCAGAGAGAGCTTTGATAAAGAAGAGTTGAGAACCTATGGCTCTAATACCATGTTAGAGAATAGGAGGAAATGAATCACTCAAACCTCCACCCAAGATCTCTCTAACTCTTACACACAACGCAAATAGATGATCACAGATGCAACAAACACTCACTCAGAAATAAGTTGGATGGAGAGAGAGAGTATATTCATCCACCGGATAGTGGGCAAAAAAACAGCTCACAGGGAGCAATACAAAATACAGCAAAGTGCTGGAGAATACTGAAGGACTCTCTCTCTCTTACAAACTGCTCCAAAACTGAGTGCACAGCACAGCCTTGGAAGGAGGCTTTCAGTCTTGTACTGGATACTGGAATGACTGAAGGAGTGGGCCTTTTATAGGCATTTTATAGGCACTGCCCAGGCCCCTTGAGTTGACCGACCAATAGGGCCCCTTGAGTTGACCGACCAATAGGGCCGGTACCCTGTCTGATGGCCGACCAGGTGAGCCCTAGAAAACCGATCAAGATTGGCTCTGGTCGGTGGCTCTGGTTGGACCGACTTGGCCTGCCACAAGCCCCTATATAAGGGTGCCCTTTCAGCCAGTCTGCTCTACTGTAAGAGCCTGCCATGATGTTATCTTTAATGAGAACAAGATGCACAAGAAGCCAGAGAAGACTATTGAGATACGCAAAGTGGTGTTTCAAGAGGACAGACAACCACCATATGCAAGGCATGCACAACCTGTTTCACATGATGTAGGTCATGTGGATAGTCCATAGATCATGAGGTGGGAAAGTGAGGCCTAAGGCCCCTGTTTTCTTGCTGTTACAGACAACGACCAACCCGTGTGCTGGTCGCCTCTTTCTGCCTCTGTTTCTAGCCTGAGTCTCTCTCCCAACGCCCCTACCTCTCACTGGGCGAGGTGGGTTTGGGGGTTGAATAATCGCCTCCTCCTCAATCTGAGGCTCCTCCTTGGGTTCAAGTTAATTTTCCTCGAAGATAACATCCCGACTGATAAGGATCTGCTTCTTTACTGGGTCGAAGAGTCGATAGGCCTTGGATTCTTCGTTTTCCCTAACAAAGATACAGTTTTTACTCCGAGAATCAAGCTTGTTCATGTCTTCCTTGTGCACATGCACCCATGCGTTAGAACCAAAAATGCGAAGATGAGTGATAGAGGGCTTCTTACCTTAAAATGCCTCATATGGAGTCTTGTCCTTGACGGCCTTCGTCTTGGTCCTGTTGAGAATGTGTACGGCTGTATTGATAGCTTCACTCCAATAGGCTTTAGAAAGATTCCTCCCTCGGATACATAGCAAGCTCTGTCTCTGTGGTGGTTCTATGCTTTCTCTCGACTATCCCGTTTTGCTGAGAAGTATGTGCTGTGGTTAGTTGTGGCTTGATCCCATGCTTGCGACAAAATGTGTTGAACTCATTTGAGGTGAATTCTCCCCCCCTGTCTGTGCAGAACATCTTGACATCCTCCCCCGTCTCCTTTTCAACTCTGGCCTTCCAATCCTTGAACTTCTCGAAAGCCTATGACATTTTAGCCAAATAATATACCCAAGTCATTCTACTGAAATCATGCACAAAGAGAAGTGAGTACCTAGATCCTGTCCACGATGCTGTAGACATTCGGCCATAAATGTCGGCATGAACCAACTCAAGTGGTTTGCTGGCCCAAAACGAGGCCTCTTATGGAAACTTATCCCTGTGCTACTTGCCTTCTAGACAAGCCCTACAGACACCATCCTTATCCTTGCCTGTAATTGGTGGAAGTCCATTCACCATCTCCGACTTTGACATTTCAACCAAAGTTCCATAGCTGTTGTGACCAAAGCGCTCATGCCAGAGTTTGGACTTTCAGTTGTCTTCATGAACCAACATTGTACTGAGGCGGTACAGTCTATTCTCTTCAACTCCTTGAGCCACCATCTATCCATTAGCGTTGGATGTCACAGTAACCTTGCTATCTTGAAAGAGAACTACCATCATGTTGTTTTTGTCCATCTGACTTACAGACATTAAGTTCTTGCAAAGGTTGGATACATAAAGTACTCCAGAGATATCCTTCTCCTCACCTGCGGTCGTAATGAAAGGATTGCTACAATGCCCTTCACAGGACATGTCCAGCTGTCCCCGACAGAAACTTTGGAATCCGAGTGTGTACTTTCCATGGTTTTGAACCAAGTCCTTCCTTCTATTGGACATGTGCTTGGAAGCACTGCTGTCAACATACCAACCCTCTTTACCTTCACTGACTGCATATGATGAAGAATGTTCACTGATTAAAAACAACAATCCAGTCGTCACATTAGCAGAATCATTCTTAGGCTCTTCTTGTTTCTGACTTCTCTCTTCCGCTTCTGATCCGCCTTCTTCTTTCGGCATTCTTCGATAGAGTGACCAAGCTTTTCAC
Source organism: Dipteris shenzhenensis (assembly GCF_047967505.1). NCBI lineage: Eukaryota > Viridiplantae > Streptophyta > Polypodiopsida > Gleicheniales > Dipteridaceae > Dipteris > Dipteris shenzhenensis. Next base: position 9,848,373 of record NC_141598.1, read on the forward strand.
AGTAATAGCACTTCATTTTCTTCTTTCGATTAGCGTCCTACGACTTCTTGAACTCCTTTGGCTTGTCTTTGGCCACTAATGCCTTCTCGTCGGTTTGCGTAAAGAGTCTCTCTCGAGCCTCCTCTTGAAGCAAGAGTGAGCCAAGCTCCTCAAAGGCGATTGGCTTAGTCCGTTGACTCGCAGTGACCGTAGTCACAAAACTCTTGAAACTCAGTGGCAACTTGTGGAGTGTGAGCAATGCCAATTGACTCGACCAACCGCTGCAAGCTGATCCCGCACGACTTTCACCTTTGTCAGATGGTCATGCACACTATCACCCTCATTCATATCAAGATTATAAAGCTGATGCTGAAGAGTAATGATACGAGCTGTATTATCGATTTCATACAGCTCCTTCAATATGGCCCACGCCTCTGAAGACGTCTCTGCCAATTGGATGTGAGAAATCACAGCATCTACTGTGGTGTCAATCAGCATTGCTAAGGCTTGAGCATCCCTCTCCTCCCATGCACTGAGTTCATCCACATCTGCTTCAACTATAACTTCACCTCTTTTGTCCAAAATGTCCTCCGGCTTCTCCTCGATCCCAATCACTATCTTCTAGAACTTTCGTGCCAACAGATGGCTTCGGATCTTGACTTTCCAGATTGGATAGTTCGTCCCATCGAGCTTTCCAGCTTCACCAAAATTGAGAATAAATGAAGAAGGAAGATGACTGGAGAAGGAGGAAGGACGAGCAGTGGGTGTAGAGACTTTTGAACACTGATCCATCTCGATGAATAGCAAACTAAAAAAATTGAAGCAAAAAAGATGTACTAACCTCCCGTGCTAGCCTGAGCTAAAAACAAAATCGCCTTTCTGCCAAGGAACTCCTTCCTTTAGAGAGAGCTTTGATGAAGAAGGTTCAGAGCCTATGGCTCTGATACCATGTTAAAGAATAGGAGAAAATGAATCACTCAAACCTCCACCCAAGATCTCTCCAACTCTTACACACTCAACTCAAATAGATGATCACAGATGCAACAAACACTCACTCAGAAATAAGTTGGACGGAGAGAGAGAGAGAGAGTATATTCATCAACCGGATAGTGGGCAAAAAAACAGCTCACAAGGAGCAATACAAAATACAGCAAAGTGCTGGAGAATACTGAAGGACTCTCTCTCTTACAAACTGCTCCAGAACTGAGTGCACAGCACAGCCTTGGAAGGAGGCTTTCAGTTTTGCACTGGATACTGGAATGACTGAAGGAGTGGGCCTTTTATAGGCACTGCCCGGGTCCCTTGAGTTGACCGACCAGCAGGGTCGGTACCCTGCGACCAGGTGGGCCCTAGAAAACCGACTAGGGTTGGCCATGGTCGGTGGCCCTGGTTGGGCCGACTTGGCCTACCACAGGCCCCTATATAAGGGTGCTTTGTTCAGCCAGTCTGCTATGCTGCAGGAGCCTCCAAGTGAGGCCCAAGGCCCCTATTTTCCTGCTGCAGGCAGCAACCAGCCTGTGTGCTAGTCGCCTCTTTCTGCCTCTGTTTTTGGCCTGAGTCTCTCTCCCAGCCCCCCTACCTCTCACTGCCCCTTGTCCCCTCAAATCGGGGGCTCACAGGTGGGCACAGTGAGTTTCTAACACTAACAAGACTAAAAATATAGAAAAGGTAAATCTGCTTTAAACAGTATCCAAAATGAAGCTAAAATGCCATAAAGCGTTCCGAGATCTAGGCATTAGGCTCTCCCATCCTGGTTAAGCACAGGATCTTCATTACATATACTGAAAAGTCTCTCCCATGAATCTAAGGGTAAAGCGCATCAACTCACCTGCATCCATCCATCAACACATGCATATAAGAATATGAACATCATGTGAAGTGGGACTACAGGCTTCGATGCTAATGCGCAATTGTTATCTATGTCCTTCCCATAGAAATATGACAGCAAAACTCAGTAAAGAACTACAGTAAATTATAAGCATTTAACGCGCAGTAAAGGATGGAACAGATCTCTCCAAACTTTTTTTTCCTTTATCACAAGGTCCGAGATCGTCAAGTTTGCTTACTAAATGGCGTTATCTCAAATAATCCAGCGAACAAAAGATCAATGTCTCTACAGGGTTCAGCTCTACAATTCGTTAGCCAGACGTATATGTATCCCTAGCTTACGTATCAAATCAAGCTACCTTCATATATGCATCAAGGATCCATCAAAATTCTTTCTACTATATCCCACTAGTTTTGGCCGTGTATTGCATATGGGGTGCAAGGACTCCATATCTGCCCCGAATCTAAGTGTGCAAGCCGTTCGCCTCAAGCCCAACGCAACTGGCAGGTTGCCTCGAGCCCAGCATTTTCAGTGGGACGTCTTGAGCCCAGCGTATCTGAATGCATAAGGTTCAATGGACACAAGTCACCGTGCCTTGCATGTCCTTTCCCTCAAGGAATCCAATGTGACCTCACTGCTAAAAAAAGAAGCGCGTTATTATCCCACCACTGTGGTGTGGTAAGGGTACCCCCTACCCCACCCTGCACCTGGTATATTTTGAAGGAACTTAAAAGAAGTCATGATGAGATCAACAATGAAGGAGAAAGAGTCGTTTATTCATGAGAGGAAGTTCCAATATATAGGCCGGTGATACATTGTATGTGTGCTCAAAGAGAGCATCCCAGATCCACAACACTTCAGTGATCTCTCCATGAATCACTCAATCATCCACTTGGACACACAACCATAGGTATACCTTCATCAATTTGTTCCAACATATTCATCATCCCCATGGTTTATAGAAACTATTCCCTTATTGTATCGTATAGCATCGTCATTTTTCTTTTCTTTTCTTTTCCTATACCTTATCCCCCATTTTTTTCAAATCTAATACATGTCTCCTTTTATCCGGTCCCAATTAAAGAGCTCCATCCTCATAGCTTTGGGAATTCTTCTTTTTGAAATGTTTAATTTAGGGATATCTTAAAATGTCAATCTATTATTGTGTATCCCTTCAATTCTTTTCTCATCCGATGTCCCTATAATGGACAATAATAGGTGGAAGAGTCGACTTCCTAAGGCTTCAGCTCCTCCATTAGTTTGCTCCCCAATAAGTACTTGGTTTCCGAGCACTTGTGCTATCCTTGGCGGTATAGTCCACTAGACTATTATTCATTTGGAAGTCAATCTATAAGCCAAATATAGCGAGGGGAAAAAGTGTGTGTGTGTGCATGCGTGCATGCATGTGCGCGCGTGTATGTGTGTTTTTTTTTTAAATCCCACCGACCATAAACCCGCAGGTCCGAGGCACACAATCCATGTGATAGCAGTAGTCTAGGTTCTGTCAAAGTCTTCTCCTTTGAGGAGCTACCCATCACAATGGATTGGTACAGACTACTACTCATTAAGAATGATATGGAGTATTTATAATCTTGAATTTAATAGGTAATAATTACTAAATAATTCGATGGAGTGAATGTCACACTTACCGGTCCATTTCCTTATTAATCTCTGGTCCAAATCACATCCTAAGAATTCTTTTCCAAGGAATGCAATAACGAGTCTCTTGGATTTCCATTGACAGAATCCATTCTTCTCAAAGTGTAGTATAACTTTTTTTATTTTAAGGAAGGCATTGAAACTTATTTTTTAATTATATAATATAGGCATGATCTGTGAAAGGATGACCTTTTCGGAGAATGAAGTAGACCTATTGCTCCATGCATGGATGAATTTACAAACCGTGTAATTCAAGTGTTCTATTTTATCAAAATTTTTCGTGACGGCAATCCCACGTTCCACGTGTGATAGTGATGGTAATATTGAGGAAGTTTGCCTTCACTCCAATATCGTGGCCCTGACTATCTTGGGTGTAAGTAGTGGTGGTTTCCTTTATTTCCAAGTAATGAAGTGGGTAGATCAAGGGATAGGGTGACTTGCCATCCTCTCCCTTTGTAAGGAATTGCTTTGGCGATGGGATATTGATCATCAAGATATCATCCATATATCTGAAAACATTATTCAACATTTTCAATATTGAATTCAAAGCATTCTATTCTTTCATAAATTCCAGATAAAAGTATATTCAAACCAGAATAAGTACAAGTTGCACCAAAATGGGGCACATGCAAATCCCATAGGAATACCCGAGACTTGTTTAAAGACCATATCTCCCAATCTTATATGCATACTAGTAAAAATAACCAATTGTTAATTTCAATGAACTCTGCCTGTGACCATGATATTCCTGTTCTACTCTTTTTATTGCTCCATGATGCTCTCTTCATACCATGTTTTATGCATATGAAAGTCGCTTTTTCTTCATCAAATTCTATATTAATAACATTCTCCAAGACACATTATAGCCCATCATTTTCCTCCAAAGATGTATTCTCATAGCATTTATCTATATCTGCTATGTAGATTAGTATATTTTCTGGGGTAGGTTTATCTAGACATCAAATGCAGAATTGACGATCCAAAAAGCATTAACCCCATATTCGTATCTTCAAATATTTGGTCTTGTAGGGTTTTGGCCACATGGATAATTGGTTCCATAGCCAATTGAAAAGCCAGCCTGATTATAGAGGCTAATTTTGCAAAGAGACAGGAATGGGCATTGGTTATCCATCAAAACGTATTCTTATGGGCTTTATAAGTTGCCATAATCTATGAAAGTGAGTGAGACCCAATAGTATATTTGAGGTCAAAATGAGTAATTTCTCTAACTAGTCAGTCGAGGGTATTGATATCCTATATACGAACAAAGTCCTTGCTGAACAGTCCGTCGAATGCATAATCAAAGATAAATTTTCTGCAAATGTATGCAGGTGTGGTACTCGACTTATCAGTAGACATGACAAGCAAAGAAGCTTTAATTTTTGAAACTTCTTCTTGAATGATGGGCAGATGCATAAAAGGTATTTCATCACACATCATCAGATTCTTCTTCACTCCGATCTCTCTTAAGAAGTTTCTCCCAAACCTTTTAAAATCCATGTGTAAAGCATATAATTTCTCATTGCAAAAAGGGGCAATATCACTTAGTCTTTCCCACACTTCCAACAAGGATGAGATAGCTCCTTCTTTATTGAATCCATTTCGTAGGATGTGGTTAAGGCCTTTCGTCAGTTCATCTTGTAAGTGTTCATTTTTTATGAGATTATTATCTAGATTGACCACATGTTTCCAAGTGTCATTTATAAACTTCTCTCTTCCGTCTAGGTAGCAATCGCAAGTGTTATCATACCCATCCCTAAAGGTGCTACTAGGTTTACATGAAAATGATGCGAGACTATCGGAAAAAGACCATGCAAAGCTCAGATCATGGATAAAATCAGCTACTATGTGTAAATTGTACTGGTATAATAAATCGACTATAAGTCTCTTTATGGAGAAAAACTCTAGTAGTGGATTATGAAAAAATACATGGATGAATTTTCTAGAAACCTTTTGCAAAGAAAATGTCCCATGTGATAACTAGACCAATCGTCTCTGGTTCTAGGGACATACCTGAAACATATTACTCCTTATCATCATACAATAGGTTTTGAACTGGGAGATTGTTGTTCTTGTTATTTGTAAAGGACATGGTCTTTCCACCTCGCATTATTTTCAAAGGGCGTACCTGTGCTTCTTGCTGACTGTCATAATGGACTGAGCTCTCTGAGGTGGGTTGCCAATCAATCACTCTATTTGTTCCTTGGTTTCTTGTAGAATAAAACTTTGAGCATCCTCATCCTCTCGTGTACCCAATGCTACTGCACCAAAGCATCCCCTCATTGCCAAGGGTAAACTTTTGAGAGTATTAATCTCTGGTGATCTATCATTGCTTCTCCTTAAAATAGCACTCGAGGGGAAGGTTGTGGTAAAAGTGAGAATTGTGGGTTTTTCTCCAAATTTTTGACAACTATGAGAAGAAAATCCCTCATATAATGAAAGGCCAAAGATTCCTTGTAGAATTGTATCATATCATTTGATTTCATAAAGAGAAGAAAGGAATTGAATGAGGCCTTCAACAATCTGTTTGGGAAGAAAGCTTGAAGATTATTGGCTATATACCAAACTATGTGGTCAAACCATAGGGGTTATGCTAAGGCATAATTGTGTACAATGTTCATATTAAAATTATGGGCATTTTTTTTGCTTCTTTCACTATTTTAGCAGAATTTACCAAATCTGCCAGAAAGATCCAAGTATTCAGAGCAAATGGGGCTAGTAAATTCATATCATGCAACTCCCATTCGTTGTTATTACAAGCTAAAAATTTTGCTTCCAAGACTCTTGCATGAGAAAAAGGGTTTGTATACATTTGGGTTGAGCTCTTTTTGGGTGTGATTGTGGAAACCATGAAACCATAAGTTGATATGAGAAAATGGCATCTTGTACTTCTTAGGATAACCCCTCCAAGGCATGTCCGGAAATTTCTTTGCTAAATCTAGTAGAGTAGTGATGTCCTCTTCCATAACCTCCTAAACCAGTTGATTAATAATCTGCATGGTTTTTTCATAGTTTCCCCTCCCTAGCACTAATAGTCTCCACCAGTCATTGAGGGATAATTGAATGACTAGTAGTTTAGTAGACTCAGGGTGCATTGTAATCTCTTAGGAGTCAAGCGCAATGATCTACTCATGGATTCTTTTACTAAACATAGTCATGATCGTTTGGCAGCCCAGTGAAGGGGCTGGAGCAGTTCATCATACCCCAGGGATTTTAAATCCTAATGCCACATTGAGGTCTGCATCACAAAAGCATAGCATGTATCCATTAGTTGTGAAGAGTTTGTTCTTTTACAATGGTTACACAAGTGTGTGTTTTTCCTAAGTGCTAATCTATCCTAACACTACCATTACACCCACGAAATTGCTATGGTAAAGCTTCATAGCCAAATAGGATCCATGATGACACCTACTAACAAAACTGACAGTATATAAAAGGTAAGTCTACTTTAAACAAAATCCAAAATGAAGCTAAAATGCCATCAAGTGTTCCAGGATCAAGCTTCATTTTCAGTACTCTACAATTATATAGTTTTGTGTAGGATAATAGAAGGTAAACCCCTATCGATAACAGAAGTAAGAGGTACTCCTACTAACAAAATTGAAAATATAGAAAAGGTAAATCTTCTTTAAACAATATCCAAAATGAAGCTAAAATGCCATAAAGTGTTCCAGGATTTGGGCATCAGGCTCTCCCATCTTGTTAAGCACAGGATCTTCATTACATATACTGAGAAGTGTCTCCCATGAATGTAGGGGTAAAGTGCATCCATCCGTCAACACATGCATAGAAGAATATGAACATTATGTGAAGTGGGACTAGAGGCTTCGATGCTAATGCACAATTGTTATCTATGTCCTACCCATAGAAATATGACAACAAAAATCAGTACAGAACTACAGTAAATTATAAGCATTTCTTCCCATATTCTAGATCCCAAATGATTAAGTCGTATACATCTGACAAGCAGTAAAGAATGGAACAAATCTCTCCAAAGCTCTTTTTTCCTCTATCACAAGGTCCACGATCATCAAGTTTGCTTACTAAATGGCATTATCTCAAATAATCCAGCAAAAGATCAATGTCTCTACAGGGTTCGACTCTGCAGTTCATTAGCCAGACATATATGTATCCCTAGCTTACGTATATAGTCGAGCTACCTTCATATTCGCATGGATGATCCATCAGAATTCGTTCTATTGTATCCCACTAGTTTTGCCCATGTATTGTGTATGGGGATGATCAAGGATGAGTCCCTTGCTATTCACGATGTTCCGTTCTCATCTCGAGTTCTTTTGACTTCACTAGGAATCACGGGGATGTATCGTAAGTGGCGGTGGGTCACTGTTATCTTCAGTAGATTCCTTCACAAAATAACCAGCATTCTTATATCAGTCGATCAAGTGCACCTATATTCAATGATTTCTAGTTGAGGGCATGACAACTTCATATCGATCGTCATAACCATCAAATCCCTTCCAAGATTATCCCATGGTTTCTAACAGAACCTGTCACCGTTAAACAATTTTAAGGAAGCGTAGTCATTCATGTGTAGGACACAGATGGTATACCAAGCGTTTACTAGACAGTAAAACGAACAAGTGCAAGAAATGTGTTGGCTCACAGGGAGCGCAGTCATCCACCCATAGAATACAGATAGTATACTAATTGTTTAATTGGCAGTAAAACAAACAAGCCCATCAAATTCATTGGCTCAGTAGGGGGGTTGGCTCTTCAGAGCTTCAAGGTATAACTTAAATGCTTTCTCAGCTTCACTCCTCAATACTGTGCTAAACTCACATCCTATTGGAAGGGCCTCGAGGTTGTCTCATCGTGGAGGAATGCCAATAGGCAGCATCCACGGTTTTGGAGGGGCTCAGATAGACAATGGACTGTGGAGCCTCCCGCCATAATCCCGTTGCGCCATATGCTATATTGCATATCCATAGCGAGTTATGGCTCTCCTCAAGATAGCATTAAACTACAAATGGGTCTTCTACCTGTTTTCTTCCAACACCTATATTGGAAAGCAAAATATAACATTTGGTGGGAGATGTGGTACTTGACAACCACATTGTCCTTACATACATGGCATTGAAACAGATCACCCTTTTGTTCACCTGACCTGCTTCCCCAATTCACCCCAAGCAATTCCTCAAGGGCATTCTCATGTAGGCACTTGCATGACCACATGGTTTTTGTTTTGTGCATCTAGATATTCTGAAAACAAGAAGTAAAAATGTGCAGAGGCATAAACAAGACAACCTTACTCATTTAGAGCCAAATGTAAACTTCATGGCCATGCCCACATCCTTTGCAATCTTTTCCTTGTATGATTGCATTGTTCTTGTGTCCACCATGCTGCAATCCATGTCTTCAAGTTGTGGTGTTGCAATGCATTGAAGATGGCCATAGCCTGATGCCATCCTTGGAGTAATGTACTTGGCATTATACCGATAGATATTTCTCTGTTTTAAAGCAGAGGACTTCTCTCCAGCATGCATTTGCCTTCCTAAATCCTCATGAATGGTAGTAAACTTACCTAAGAAGCACTCGACTAGTTCCCACTCCTCAAAGTCTGAAGGAAATACATCTGTTATGCACAAGTGCTATTTCAAAATACAATTTCAACTGACTCATTACACTGGTTCTATTTCAAAATACAATTTCAAGCTGACTCATTACACTTCAAAATCTTACACAAAATGCAGACTTACAATGCGATGGTATTGTCGATTGATGTTGCCACTGCTTTATATGAGTTCTATCATTGTTCTATGTTTCACTGCTTTATGTGGCTTCTGTGCTTTGAATGATTTATCATTGTTTTTCTATTGTGACTGGTTTGATTTTGTTGTGCATGTGCTTTAAAACTTTTGTAGATGTGCTTTTTGACTCCTTTGGCAATGCTTTTCTTGTGTTTTGATAGTGCTTCTTGACTACTTTGTGTTTTCTTGCATGTGCTTTGTCACTGGTTTATCATTGCTTTCTATTTGTGACTATTTTGTTTATCCTTTGCATGTGCTTTAAAACTTTTGTAGATGCGCAATCTGATTTCTTTTTCAGTGCTTTGCATGTGTTCTAGCAGTGCTTTTTCATTGCTTTATAAGTGCTTTGCATGCATTCTAGTAGTGCTTTTGGATTGCTTTGTGTGTGCTTTGTGGCTACTTGCATGTGCCTTGTCACTACTTTGCATGTGCTTGTATTTGTTTAGGCACTTCTCCATTGTCTTAAATGTATTTGTGGCAATGCTTTATACTAACATGCTCTTTATTTTGCAATAGTCGTCGATAATTTGTAGACAGGGTGGTCAAATAAGCCTAGAAGACACAAACTTCACATGGATGTGTAGCTAAAGCTACACCTATTCTAGGCAGCACAAAACACGAGAAGATTGCTAAGCCAAGCCCACATGGAAAGAGTGTTGAGTTAAGCCCATGGCATGCATGGCAAATTGCATATAGGTGGCAATGAACTTGCAATTGTCATATATGTAAAAGGTCCATTCAAGCCTCTGCCCTGGTTCAAGATGCCTGCTGGATGAGTATGCGAGTGTCATCCAGATCGACGAAGGAGACTACATAGGTTTGTAGCAGCAGCCAAGCTAGGGGTCATAAATCCTAGTAGTGATAAGGCCATACTGCTTTCGGCTCCACCTGACTAGATTCATCCTGTGTTGCCTCCCCCTCCACCTCACCACATCCCCCAGAACTAGACTATTGAGCACCACGCTCTTGTTCTAGACATGAATGGTGTGTTGGCTCATCCACACAACTATATAGATGAGTTGTGCTAGCCTCCATGGCATCTTCACATGTCCCAAGTTTGAGACTTCGGCCCAGGACCAAATGTCAATGTCACATTTCTCGTTCTAGAGGATGGGGAGCATTTTTTGCTTTGGGCATAAAAATGGTTTGATGTGTATATATGGAGCTCGCAATGCATGCATAACCTGAAATGGCAGTTTGAACTTTGCTTCCTTGGGTTGGAGCCTCTACTCTTAGGGTGGATGGATCAAGCATATTGTGACACAACGCGTTTCACCTTTTTTGGCGAGAAGCCTATTTTTTTCAAGAACTTGTGGTATTTCTGGCAGCATCATAGATGACATCTGCCCCTGCACATATGCACTGCAATTTTTTGACTAGACATGTAGCACCATGGCTATGGCAATGGTTGATGTCAGAGGAGGATCGCTTGCAGTATGCTTCTAGAGATCACTTCAAAGCTTGGAAAGACCCGGATACTTGTTTGTCTCTTAGTATTATGTTAAACATTCAGGTTATGTGGAGGCAGAGATGTCTACTCCTGCAAGCCTCCAGAGATATGTTAGACCACGGAGCCCCGTCAGTGGCAAGGGGTAGTACCTTGTACTAAATGATGTTATATATATGTATCATCATTTATGTACTCTATTCATTACACCTCTGAATCAAGTGCTTTGTGAATTGGGTCATGAGCTATACTTATTTAGCCATTGGTACATAGTGGCCGTTTATAGGATTACAAATTGTTTTGTAACCACATTACATAATATTGAATTTTTTCTAGTGTTATTCGACTATTGATTTCTACACCATTTACAAGTTAATATGTGTTCCCTTGTTGTTGATAGCTTGGTGTTTCTCATTATAGTTGGATTTGCAATTCATGAAATAAGTGTTGAATGATTAGATTACTTCCAAATATTGGTAGTATTGCATCCTTAAGCACTACATTGCACAAGTCTGTATTGGGTTTAGGGTGCACACTAGCTCCTTTGAATTGATGATCACAGCATATATCATGTAACACTTTCATAGCATGTAACATGTAACACTTTCATAGCCTTCAAGTGATTGATCCATTGTACAACAATTTTGTGTAGAGCAAATTTAAGTATTATTCTTTTGTGGAAAGATGTGCCTAGAGATGGAGGATGTATACTCACTCATCAGATTTCCAAAGTTCATGATATGTAAAAGTAGCATAAAGAAACAATAGTATAAGTTGGGTAAGACCAACCGTTCTAATATATGTTTTTATTCCAGCCCCAAATATCCAATATTATCATTTTTTTAATTGTATATCATGTGAAATACAGTCAACAGGCCCTAAAAAGTAGATTAAACCACTCAAATTTCATAAAGCACTTGCAAGCAGTCACAAAGCACTTCAAAGCAGTCACAAAGCTCTTCGAAGCAATCAAAAAGCACTTCCAATCAGCCCACAAAGCACTTCCAAGCAGTCCAAATCACTTCCAAGCAGTCACAAAGCATTGACCAAAGCATTCACTATTATCATCCATTATAAAGATCATGTTCCAAAAGCAATTTAGTTTGTGTTTGTACATGGGTCCACATGACCTCAACTAGTCAAAAAGCACTCTCAAATCATGCCTAAAACACTCTCTAGCTTCGAAGAATTCTTATTATGGACCCTAGTAGCCATAAATCATTTCCAAATAAGTCAAAAAGCATATCAAACCATAGCAATCTAAGAAGCCATAGAATTCCTCTAGCATAATGAATTGCAAAAAAGCATTGTTGTATATATTGGAAGTACCCCCAATAGTAGTGCCCTAAAAGCTACACAGCAGTGAGCACACCAGACCTTAGGTTCCTTGAGAAGATGGACAGGATGCTTCATGTAGATTTTTTTGCCTATCCTCTTCCGATATACATGTTTCTTATCCAATCACAAAATATTAGTGGACCTACAGTGTCCTCTAGTAGTGGTTCACATACTTCACCATGGACAGGTAGATTGAGATCAGGAGAATCTCCTCAAAGCAATGCAGATAATGGTATGCAGGTATCACGAAAAGGAAAAGAGAAGGTAGATCAGCCCATGTTTGATGTGAATGCAGGTCACTCTTATGTGGATGGTAAATCCAGTGGCTCAGAACAGAGCATTGATGATGAGTTGGGTATTCCTTCTATTGTTACACCTAGAGTAAGGAAGACCAGGGATGTTTTGAGAGCACCTGGAAGTGAGCCTATTTTGTGCAGGTCTACCAGAGCTAGGTATCTTGTGGATAGGCTGAAATATGATGGATTTACAGCCATTGACTATGGTCAAAGTGATACAGGAACTAGAACCCACTTCTTTTGAGCAAGCCATGGGAAAAGAAAAATGGGAGAAAGCCATGGATGAAGAAATGGATGCCTTGGAAGCAAATGCTACATGGGAATCGGTGCCTTTGCCTAAAGACAAGAATGCAATTGGCTATAAGTGGGTTTATTAGGTGAAGCACAATGCAGATGGTTCTGTGAATAGATACAAGGCAAGATTAATTGTCAGGGTTATGCACAGACATATGGCATTGATTATGAAGAAACATTCAGTCCAGTTGCAAGGATGGCAACCGTAAGAGCAGTCATTGCTATGGCTGCATCAAAGGGATGGTCTTTACATCAGATGGATGTAAAGAATGCCTTCTTGCATGGTGATTTGCAAGAAGAGGTCTTTATGGAGCAGCCACCAGGTTATGTTCATGCTGTTCATCCTAAGTTTGTTTGCAAGTTGAAGAAAGCCTTGCATGGCTTGAAGCAAGCACCTAGAGCATGGTCTGACAAGATAGGACACTATCTTGTCACTATTGGCTTTTAGATTTCCAAGGCAGATTTCTCACTTTAAGTGAGAAAAACAGAGAAAGGTATTATGCTGGTTGTCATTTATGTTGATCATTTGATCATCACAAGTGATAGTGATGAAGATATCCTTCATGTGAAAATGCTACTAAAGCAGAAGTTTGAGATGAAGGATTTGGGAGAGCTGCATTATTTCTTGGGCATTGAGGTGATTAGATCACCAAGTGGGATACGACTCTTGCAGAGGCAGTATGGATTGGACATGCTGTCCAAATATGGGATGATAGGCTATAAGCCTATTTCAGTTCCTTTGGAGTAGAATGTGAAGCTAAGCACAGATGCAAGTGAGCTTCTAGAAGACCCTACTATGTACAGACGCATAGTAGGAAGTTTGATTTATATGACTATTACCAGGCTAGATTTGAGCTATGCTATTGGATTGGTATGTCAGTTTATGCAGGCTCCAAGGAAACCGCGTTTGGATGCGGCTAGATGCATACTCAGGTATGTGAAGTCCACATGGCAGTATGGACTATTTTATGAGAATGGGGTTCAGATACAGTTGCATGGATACACTGATGCTGATTGGGCTGGTAGTATTTCTGATAGACGATCTACTAGTGGATATGTGTTCTCTTTTAGGAGTGCTGCAGTCACTTGGAGCAGCAAGAAACAGCCTATAGTTGCCTTGTCGAGCACAGAGGCTGAGTACAGGGGTGCAGCAATGGCTGCATGTGAGGTAGCTTGGTTGCATAAGCTACTTTATGATATGCATCAATCTACAAATATTGTCATTTATTGTGACAACATGAGCAGTATACACTTGGCAAATAACCGAGTCTATCATGCTAGAAAAAAGCACATTGAGGTGCATTATCACTATGTGCAGGAGAAGGTTTTACTAGGTCTTATTGATCTAGTTTATGTCAGCACAGAGGATCAGGTAGCTGACATATTCACGAAGGCATTGGGCGTAGAGAAGCTTGAGAAATCGGGGGATCGAGCTCTCCTAGTCATGAGAAAACATCCTAATACAACACTAATCTAAGGAGGATGCAACCTAAGTGCAAACATGATGAAGAGAGTGCTCATGACATGTACCTCAAGTCAATTAGGTTCCAAGATAGATTAGCTTGGACTCATAAAGAGAATCTTGAGATAGTGCAAAGTGCTTGATTGATATTACTTCAAATGAACCTTCCTTTTATAGGTGAGGGTACTTACATCCATTTGCTTGCTCACATGTGGGATATCTCCTCCATGCCATGTGGCAGCTTGCCCTTTACACATACCTTTGCTCTACAAGTGCTCATGGCACCACAACTCTCAACACCTCCCCTTGGTGCCATGATCCTTTGGCTACTGCAAGGTGGTTAGATGTTACATTCCATCACCTCCCCTTAGTGCATGCATTGCTACTTAAGGTGGTCAAGTGTGGTTTTTACATGTCAATACCTCCCCTGGGTGCTTTCATAGCTACTCTCAGGTGGTCAGGCTTGATTTCAAACATATGGGCAAGGTTGGCAAGGATTTTACTTTTCAATGCTTCATGTCGATGTCGTTGTCTTCTTCTCTTAACTTAGCTTGATGCATGATGCTTTGTTCTTCCATGTGCCTTAATGCTTTATGTGTGGATGCCATGTTTCGGGCTATGGTTATCTCATACACTTGTGCTTTTGGCTTGCTTTTTACATCGATGTCTGCATTCATGCTTTGCTTTTCCAATTGTTGCAAAGGTCTTACCAATTGATTTCTTTCAATATTGGCAGTGTCTAATTGCATACAATGATTTTGATCTGACAAGTGCGTGGCGCTTAAAAAGATGATCACTTTTCCTTTTTGGAGCGTGTCCAAATTCTTCTTGGATTGCAAGTTATGGCTTGTCGAAGATTCTGTGAAGAAGAGAGGCCTTTGATGATGTGGCACAGGGATTCACATGCTGAATTCCATGCTGTGCTTAGCAAGAGGTTACTATGCTGAGGAAGCCCTATGCCACGTGGCACACTTTTAACTAAATTGAATCAACCCAGAGTTCAAACAAACCTAACTATGGTTAAGTGTGAGTTACTTGACTTGGGTCCTATGTGCCATGTGGCAAGCTACTGACCATGCTTCACTAGCCCGTGGTAAATTTGACTCGGCGTTAAGTTTGCTTGGGTTAACTTTACCCAAGGTGCCACGTGTCAAAACACTGAGTACTATGGGGGAGGATAAGGTTTCGAGTGTTTTATTTTTTCGTTTCTCTGTCGTCGTCGCTGGTGCTGCGACCCGATTTGATACTTCCTTCGAGCTGCTCTTTGCTTCATGCAGTCGAGTTCTAGCGAGGCTTTTGGAGTGGACGTCGATTGGAGAGGTCTATTGAAGGAGCGTAGCTCGCTGTTAGAGCTATGGCACTAGAGGCTCAGGGCGATTGTGGAGATGGCTCGTGATGCTATCTTCAGAGTTCGGTGCTCATAGGAATGAGCTATCTGAGCATTGTGCTGCCCGTGTGCTTGGAGCGGCTCGTCTAAGGAAGGCTGAGCAGAATATCGTTGTTGTGATGGACTCGAGTAGCCGTTTGGTAATGGAGAGGCTTTGGGTGTTTAATGCTTTTACAGCATTTCGCCTTCGCTGTGTTGCAAGGCGGGAGCTGTGAGCCGAATGTATGAGCATGCTGTAGCTAACGTGGTTGTCTGCTGTTGCAGGTTGGAGACATTCGGGGCTGCTGCGTCGCTTGATGCGGCAGAAGGGCCAATGCTGGCTACAGACAAGGAGCCGGGCAAGAAGCTGTAGTCACTAGAGCATTGCGGGTGCAGCCAAAGTTCGACTGTGGCAATTATGCTTGGCATATTAGTCAACGGCTGCTGTTGGCGCTTGCCTTGCCTCCCTGCTTTTATTTGCTAGCTGCTTCATTTCTTGCCTAACTTCGACAGTCCGTCCAAATCGATGAATCCAAGGAGGGATTGATTTCTTTTTCCGTGTCTCTTTCCCTTCTATCAATCCTTCTGAGAGCTGCCTCTTAAACAGATGTGGTTGTTCTATAGGACACAACTTTTCAACTCACAACAAAAATCCATGAAAAAGAGAGGTCATTCTCGCTCAAGTCTCATGAAAGAATGTAGTCAACTTCAAAATGCAATAGCTCCACTAGAGGAGAAGAACTGAGAGTTTCTTGAACCAAAAGGAAAGTATTTTCACCCTCTACAACATGAGATAGGAGAGAGAAATATGAGCAATACTAATGAACTAAAAAACTATGCTAGGAGAGCAAGACCTAGAGCTCTGATACCATGAGAAATCAGGCGATCGAGCTCTCCTAGTCATGAGACAACATCCTAATACAACACTAATCTAAGGAGGATGCAACCTAAGTGCAAACATGATGAAGAGAGTGCTCATGACATGTACCTCAAGTCAATTATGTTCCAAGATAGATTAGCTTGGACTCATAAAGAGAATCTTGAGATAGTGCAAAGTGCTTGATTGATATTACTTCAAATGAACCTCCCTTTTATAGGTGAGGGTACTTACATCCATTTGCTTGCTCACATGTGGGATATCTCCTCCATGCCATGTGGCAGCTTGCCCTTTACACATACCTTTGCTCTATAAGTGCTCATGGCACCACAACTCTCAACAAAGCTGTGCAAGTTCAGAGACCTGCTTGGTATGCAGGAATTGGGATTGAGCTCGAGGGGGAGTGTTGAGATATCGAGCTCCACTCGTGATATGCCAGGGTGACCATTGTACATTTATGTCACCGACTTGTTAGCTGCAGATGTAGTTGGTACACTGCCCATGAATAATAGCTGGATGATAGCTATCCTTATGTACTCTAGTTCGTGGCTCGGTTAGTATGCCACCTTAGTTAGCTGAGTTTGGTTTGAGACCCACATATAGGGTTCTTCTATTTCTTTGTACTAGAGTTCTTTTGGCTTTCACAACTAAAAAGAGGAAAACTGTTTTTAGCCTCCACCTTTGTGTGTATTCCCCCATTGTGCATGTGAGAAAGCCGCAAGTGAGACTCCTTCCTTCTCTCCCACTATCTTCAGAGAGAGAGAGAGAGAGAGAGAGCTTGCAATGAGAAACACGAAGGTTGCAGACCAAGAAACACAGGAAAGAGCTTGTAGGCAATGGAGACACACTCGAGGGAGAGACAGAGTAGTCAAACATGCTTTCGTTGTAGCTGAGGTAGTTACAAGGTCGTTGCAAGCAAGTGGATGTGGGACATGGGATCTTGCACGTCCTAATTTTTTAAACTCTCAATTACATTTCGAACGTGCTTGTACAAGCACTCAAAAAGCATTGTCCATGGACACTGCTTAGTGGTCCAACCAAACATGCATACACCCTAAAATAACAGATGGAGAATCACACTAAGGGATTTCCAAGTATAAAAGAACCAAGTCTTTTTATTTATTTCTAGCTCTCCAAAGCCCAAAACCTTGCCTTTGCCTCTTTCACTAGCATCTTCCTTCATCACACAACTCTTGTATAATGCATTCATCTCTTCATGCATATCTTTTTGCCATTTCTCACTTCTGAAATGCATATTAAATAGGAATGCCCTTTTATGTGCACAATGGTTGTCATAGTTTGTGCTTTCTTGTTTTTGGTGTCTAAACTACATCTTCAAATATGCTCACTCTTACTAGTTGTCCTAATGTGTGCTTTCTCTTACATAGTGATAATTTGTGCTTTGTAAGTGGACTGCATTTCCATAGGCACCTAGGGGTCTTTTAATTCCTCCTTTAGCCATGTCTTATAATTAAAAGCCTTTGATTTATGATTCATCTAAAGGTCCTCCTTTAGCCACATATCACAAGTATAAAAAAGCTTGGCTTTTGATGAAAAGTATGCTAACATTTTCCATTAAGAAATCTATATAAGAAGAGGGTGATGATTGCTAAAAATCAAGGAAACTTTGGATGCTACTATTTGTTACAATTTATATTGAGGTAAGTCATCAAGTGGTCTTCTTTCTTTTCCTTTATGTTCTATTTTCCTAATATGGCTGATGCACCAATATAGATCAGAGAAGTGTTAGTCTTTTTGCCAGAATTATGATTCACAACTTTCTTAACTGATTAGCCCTATCTTGCATACAATGTTGTCTCTACAAAGCTATCATGGTTATTTGTCTCTAATTCAGAGAATTGATCTTGGATTGTAGTAGCTATCTCTCCACAATGATCCATTTGTGAGTTTATGCTAGAAATCCTCAACACTCTTGCGTGTGTCTCCAAAATTCAAGATAGAGCAAAACTATCATAAAAATCAATTGAGTTTAGCTTCTCTATGCTTCCACGTAACTACTAAGTATAGTAATAAGTTTCTAATGGACATGTCAATGCTTCTTCAAGAGCATTGATTAGTGTCATGACAATGTTTTTGTATTTTCTAGAAGTAAGTTGCTTGATTGACCTATGATGGCAACTTGATTACATGATTTGAGCCATAGTTTTGACGTATCAACACTTTCTTTGATCTACTTAGATCATGAATGATTAATGAATGAAAGCCTTCATGGATTCTATATTTGTGTACCACTTCTTCACTCCCTTAGCCTATCTCTCTCTCACACTCACACCATGTTTCTAACAGGGTATCAAAGCAAAATTAGGGTTAGGTAATAGATGACATGGCAAGCCAAGCCTTTTATTGACTCAACACAAAAATGCATATTATCATTGATCATCATCTACCACCTCAGAGAGGGATACATCATGCAAGGTTTCTAATAAAGCTTGTTGCTCATGTCCAGTAGATGTGGCATAAATATTCTTGAGCTTGTCTTGGGTCTCCTTGGCTGAAGTAGTGTGGTCAACTTGATGAAGCAATTTGTTGGCCAACCTCACACCAATAAGCGCCATTGCTTTGTCACTGTGCTCATCCCTAGCTGAGAGTGGTGGTGATGTGTCTTCACCATGAGGATGAGGCTCCATAGTACCAATCTGAGGTAGCAAAGCCGGCAAGCTAAATCAAAGAGCAGCAAGTAGATGCCCCAAAATGCAAAAAAGAGCCAAGGGAAGAGCACTTGTGGGCATGGAAAGCACTTCAAGCAAATCCAAAACTGATTAGGCAGCTCTTTGGAGTGTTTCAAAATGAAATAGTAGGCTTCCACAATGCAGACCTATTGTTGTACAAATTTTTTCAAAGAGATCCTCAGAGAGGATGTTCACTCTTGAACCTCCATCAACTAGTACCTCAGGGATCCTTTGCCTTTTATAATCCACATCTATGAGTGGGACTTGATAATCCACATCTTCAATATTGGATGTGTAGATGTCGGGGGTTTCCTCTTCATCACTCTGTGGCTGATTTGTGGATAGAGGATTGTCGGTAAAATGCAAATTCTAACATAATTGATGCTTAAAAGCTGGAACAAGATTCCTAAGTTGATCCAATGTTATTTGAACTTTGGAGTCCAAAATCTCTCTAAAGAAGAGTGTGGGATCTTCCTTTTCATGCTTGTCCTTTTCCTGTATCTGACTTCTATTTTTGAGCGTGATGTCTGGAATTGGAACTATTTGTCCCTCTGTGATTTTTGTCATCTTGACTTTGTCACCAAATCTTATTTGTCTTTTGGAATATATCTCGGGTTGGATGAAGCTTGTACTCTTGTTTGTGTGTCTGGGGTCTTGTTAAATTGTTGTATGTTGCCATGCTGAAGTTGACTAGTTGTGGCTTGATCTAGGATGTTTCCTATCGGAAGACTGTCGGACTGTGTTTGGAGTTGTCTGAGGTCGAGCTTAGCCTTACCCTTATTTTGGAGTTGTGATCTTCGTGCTTCTAATGCAGTATTATTCTCCAATATTTGCTTAAGAGCTTGATTTCTGATCTGTGCTTGATTGGGCCAGTTTATTGGCTTTGCTAGCATTCTTGGTGCATCTCCAAGGCAGGACATGGGATTTGTATCTTCAGATTTGGTCATTGCCAATGCTTGTATATTACTCTTAATTCTTTGAGTTTGTCGATTGTAATCCTCATTTATAGGATCCAAGTACACCATATGAACACCTGGTGGTGGCTGATGTTGCTGATTCTGATTACCTCGTGCATTATAGTTGATATTGGGGATTCCTCTTTCTCCTCGGTGCTTGCACCAAAGTTCACACTGAGGACCTTGTTTGTGTCCTTCCGTGCCATAGTATGTGCATGGTTGATTTTGGTTTTGCCCTTGTTGATTTTCCCAATTCTGTTGATTGGGTCTTCTTGGTTGTGGATTGTTATATCTCTGTGGTCCTTGGGTTGCCTACTGCAATCTAATTGGCTACCATAGGTGGGGCTTGGTTGTTTGAGTTTTGTACACGAGGAGGAACTCTTCCCCTGTAATTTGGATTATACTAGCATCTTTCTTTCTCATGATTGTCCTTCCCACAAAATGCACACAAGAAATTTTAGGTGGAGGTGGGGGCGTTTTCAAAATTTCCAATTGCTCTTTGATCATTTGCTCTAACTTAGAGAGCTTGTCTATTTTCTTCTTGCCTTTTGATTTTTCTTTGTCCTTGCTCTATTTTTTCTTTTTCTTGGATGTCTCTTCCTCTTCACTCTCTTCGTCTGATGTGTCATTTGCTATTACATCACTTTCCTCTTCTTCTACATCAGTATCTGTTTCTATCTCAGAATCTGTGTCAGAGTCAGAATCTCTTTTCTTCTTTTGTTTTTTGGACCTTGGCTTAGTGCCAAGTCTTATTTTTTCTCTTTGTGCGCATCAACCATGTTGTTGAAATCATTTACTCCTCCAAGCTGATCTCTACTAGCTATTGCTGTTCGTAATTCCTTGTCGAGTCCTTTACAAAAATAATCTTCCAACTTCTCATCAGTGGGTTGTTGATTGTTTGTCAACCTCTTGTTTAGATTTCTGAACATCTATGCATAGTCTTCAACTAATAGATGTTTTTGCTTCATATTTCAAAGCTTCTTGAGTATGTCTTTTGGAGTTTTTTCTTTACGAAAATGACTTAAAAAGGCAGTTTTCAATTCATCATAAGATTGAAAATGAGATACACAATATTGCATAAGCTAATTCATTGCCTTACCATTAAATGTTGCTGCAAACTGCTCTTTCTTGGTGAGGTCCAACAGTTGTTCGAATCCACTTGTAGCCCATCTTGTCTCAAATCGTTCGACATGATTGTCAGGATCTTGTCCTTTCTTGCCAGTGAATTTAGCTGATTTCACCAAGGGATTTTGCATTCTTGGCTATTGTTGTGGTCTTTGAGGTGGAACTTGTCTTCTTTTTGGAGGTGGAGGAAGTGGATTGAAGTTGAGTTTCCTTTGAGCTCGTACAAATAAGTGTACTGCAAAATTTGTTGCAATACTTCTCTTGATTAATTCTTCAGTAGGTGATTGCACCATCAGTTGGGTAAGTTCGAGTCGTACTTCACTTCTGTGCCATGCACAGGATTGTCAGAAGAACTTGTTCCACTCAGTGTGTAATCTAGATCATGGAAAATGTCATCCTGATCATCCGTCTGTGTGCTCGCTTCCAGTCTAGCACAATTTCTGGTGAAGTAGGCATAGCCAATTCGGTGAGGTGACATTTGCTCCTGAGAGTTATCCGACATGGACCAAGGTACTCGCCATGTAAGATAAAAATAGAGCACTTTTATCACTGGCTACTGTAGAGTCGCGTCTAGTGCGTTTTTCATGAGTACTCTGATGGCACTTTCTCGATCTTTTGGTCTTCAATAGTTGATTGTGCTTTGTGTGCAGTAGGACATCAGTCCGCTTGTTCCTCCCTTATATTGTTGGACAGGAGTCAGACCAGGCTCTGCTTGGCACTGATTTCGTATTTCGAGCTACAGCTTCGTAGGCACCCCACTTGTCGCAGTGTATTCACTTGTCCAAAGTGTGTGGCAGCTATCTAGTTGCTTTTGTTTGAATGAAGTCAATAATAGAAGTCTTGAAGGAATTCCAACCGCAGTCTGCCTTCAAGTGATTTCTGATGGATTTCTTTTGTTGAACGTGGTTTTGTGGCTTTTTGCTTTACATGAAGTTGTTGTTGACAATACTTCGTTGTATGCTTGATTTTCGTGGAAGTTGTTGTGTCTGCTAGTCTATTTTTTTTGTGGCATTGTAGATCTTACAGTTTGCTCTCTTTTTGCAGAATTGCTATGTGGCAGCAACCGGCAGTTAGAGTTTGAACACAGTAGTAGAAGATCACCAATAGTGTTGATGGTATCTCCAAAAAGCTGAAAAACACCTACACATATCCACACCTGGAAATGGTAGTGCCATGGTCTAGACTTACGTCTAACTAACGTCGGAAAGATGCAAAGATAACTCAAAACATAAAAAGAACTAATATCATTGTGTATATAGTAGAAATGTTACAAGTAGTTTGTATTCCAGCAGATCACAACAACCACCCTCATACAAGAGGTGAAGATCAGCTTATAACATCATCCAACTTCAGTTAGGTAATAGTCAGAAACAAAAAATAGTTCAAGACATGATGTGGTGTGGATAAGGCCACTACTACAGGCTATTAGGGACAATTATAACTATCCCTACAGTTACAAAATTATCCACTACTCCTAATGTAACTTCACTTTACTAGGGCTGTACTAACCCTCCTTGCGTGAAGCCTATGTGGGTTTCATTTTGGGATTTGAATTTTGATGTCCTTTTTGAACAATGCCAATTTGTCGATCATGTATTGCCCTTTGAGTAATACTTTGGCAAAGTTACCTAATAATCCTCAAAATTTTTGCAAATATATTGCCTGTAAATGGCTAATCATGTTGATGAAGATTGCATTCTGGTACGTTTTGGCGAAGTTATGATCTTTTTCCTATTGAAATATGCCTCAAAGTGGAGCAATGATTGGACTTCAAAATCATGTCAAACATTAGACCAAACGTAGTTGAATTTTTTTGCAAAATATGCCCCTTCAAATTTGGAAAGGTGGGCTTTGATAGGGTCCAATTTGGACTTCACATGACCAAGAAAAAGGGCCCTAAAGTAAGGGAAAAAATGGTCAAATTTTGAATAAGAACCTCCCCTTTTTTGGTTTTTTTGCACGTGTAACCTAACCTAATGTAATATAATTAGTTTTTCTAACCTATGGGTTACTTCCTATCCTTCTCTCTCTCTCTCTCTCATTTCACCTCTACCTCTCTCTATCTCTCCTCTCTCATTTCTCTCTCTACCTCTCCTCCCTCTTTTCTCTCTCTATCTCTCCTCCCTCTTTTCTCTCTCTCTATGTCTCTGTTCAGTCTCTCCCTTCACTCTCTCTCCTCTCTCTCTACCCCTTTGTGTGTGTGTGTGTCTCTCTCTCTCTCTCTCTCTCTCTCTCTCTCTCTCTCTCTCTCTCTCTCACACACACACACACACACACACATAGAGGATGGGCGACGGCGGTCGAAAGTCATAGGGTGACGTTGGGGTAGGTACGGAGAGCGGTCCTGTGCTAGTGTGGCGAGGCATCTTGCGATGGCAGTGGGAGGGCAAGTATGGGATGCATGATGACTACGAGGACATGAAATTACTATTATGGGACTCTCCTTCACAGTTACGTTTGTGGTACTCAGGATGGAGGAAAGAGATTGTGCATATTCCATGTTATTGGGCACGCCGTGGTTGAGAGCTGCCAAAGTGAAACAAGACTGGGGTTTAGAAAGAATTCTAATCAAGAAAGGCAAAAAGAAGTTCAGAATCAATCTCTCTTCAAGGAGAAGCTTCCCAAAACAAGCTCAACCACTACAAGTAGAGGGCATTAATATGATAGAAGAATTCGGGGAGGATGAGGAGGAAATTTTCATTAGGAGAAATCCTACGGTTTTCCCCATATTCGAAATTGATGTAATCAAAATTATTTTTTAGTATACATGCTCAAATCAACAAACAAAGCCATCCAACCTACATCCGACATCCGACCATGGTAGAACCAAACATGGTCGAAAAGCAGTCGAAACCAGATTCTATCAGCACCAGCATCAAAAGTGACAGTCAGGTCCAGCTAGATGACTCACTACATGAGGATACTCAGAAATTAGCTGCACAGGACGTCCTAGAAGCTGAAGCTCACTTTGAAGAACATATGCAAAAGAGTGCTAGAATTCGACAAGATGACTTGGAGGAGATGAACCTTGGAGACCCCCACAATGCCAAGATAGTTTTGGTAAGTCCAGGTCTTCCCCACCTTTCAAAATGGCTTTAAAAGACTTATTGACAGAGTATAAGGATGTCTTTGCTTGGCATTATACTCATCTGAAAGGAGTAGACCCCAAGTTGTATGAGCACTAAATCAACCTAAAGCAAGATGATGTGCCTATGATACAAGGAAGATACAAAATGAATCCCAACTATGCCAAACAAGTTAAAGAGGAAATTGATAAGCTATTGAGAGTTGATTTTATTTATCCTCTCACACATGTTACATGGCTTTCACCTATTGTGATTGTGCCCAAAAAGAATGGAAAACTCAGAATATGTGTGGACTATAGAAAGCTCAATGCTACCACAACTACTGATCCTTTCCCTCTACCATTTTGTGATTCTTTACTAGATGTTGTAGCATGCTGGTCATGAAATCTATAGTTTTCTTGATGGTTTCATTGGTTACAACCAGATAAGTATGGCACCTGAAGATAAAGACAAAATAGCATTTGTCATCACACTGAATGGGGAGTATTTGTTTCGAATGTTATGACATTTAGTCTTAAGAATGCTCCTGCAATATTTCAAAAATATATTCATGAGGTATTTGATGAGTATCTTACATATTTTATGAAAGTTTTCCATGATGATTTTTCAGTATTTGGGAAAAAAGTGGAGCATCTACAACACTTGAGCTTATGCTTTGCCAAGTGTAGAATGGCTGGTCTAAGCTTAAACCCAGCCAAATGTGCGTTTGCTATAAGCAGAGGAATTCTACTAGGGCACATCATCTCTGAAGATGGAATGGAAATAGATCCAAACAAAGTTTCACCCATTCAACATGCTAAACCACCCAAAAAAATCAAGCAGCTTCAAAGATTTATAGGCCAAATTAAATGGCATTGCAGATTTCTCGGATACCTTGTTGACATATGCTATCCTCTCACAAAACTGACACGGGAAACAGAGTCATACATCTGGGGTGATGCACAACAATACGCTTTTAATATGCTGAAGAAAATGTTGATGATAGCTCCTATACTACAACCACCTGACTGAACTCTTCCTTTTGAGGTTTTTGTTGATGCTTCTCATCCAGCAGTAGGTGCAGTACTTATGCGGCAAAGAACACCAAAGTGGTTCAAACTAGTTTACTATGCTAGCAGAATCTTAACTAAGCATGAGAGAAACTATGCATTCACAGAAAGAGAAGCACTTGGAATGATCTATGCATTGCACAAATTCATACATTATTTATTGGGCAACAAGGTACATTTTCATGTGGATCATCAAGCTCTCATTTATTTAGTGAACAAACTGCAATTAACAGGAAGATTGGCCAAATGGATGTTTTTGTTGTAGGAACTTGACTATAGCATTGTGCATAGGCCTGGAAAACAACAAGCCATTGTGCTGATTACTTGAGCAGGTTGCTATCAGGAGAAGCTCCAACTAGCATCCCAGATGATGAACTTCCTGATGCAGACATTTTTATGGTAAGAATTGAAGAGCCACCTAATTGGTATGATAAAATGCTATTCTTTCTCACTGATTGTTTAATACCCGAAACATTATCTAGGGATCAAAGAAAGGACCTTGTTTTATAAAGCAGACCTTTCCTAATCATTGCTGGTGTTTTGCATAGAAGAGGAATTGACCAATTAATTAGAAGATGTGTCCAATATCATGAGCAGAAAGCTGTCCTAGTTGAAGCCCATGGAGGACCAGTAGGAGGAAACTTTTCTGGAGACATTACAGGTAAGAAGATTTTGCAAATTGGTTTATGGTGGCGTACAGTTCTAAAAGATGCTCATAATTGGGCCAAAGCATGTTTGCCATGTCAGAGAGATGATAGATTACTTGACAATGATAGGATGCCAATTCTCCCCTTGGGACCTTTTCAGAAATAGGGACTAGATTTCATTGGACCCATCAAGCCTCCAGCAAAATTTTCAGCTAATCAATATATTTTGGGTGCCACTGACTATTGTACAAAATGGGTTGAAGCTGTAGCACTCAAAGCATGCAAAGCTAGAACTGTAGCACATTTGCTTTATTACAATATTGTCACTAGATTTGGTGCTCCTACTAAAATAGTGTCAGACAGAGGAACCCATTTCCTCAACAAAACTATCAGGAAGATGACTAAAATGCATATGATGTTGCATAAAAAGTCTACATCCTATTATCCCCAAGCCAATGGGCAAGGTGAGAGCTCCAATAAACTGATGAAAAAGGTCTACAGAAGAACATTTGTTGCTGATCGCCCTGAGGATTGGGATCAGCACTTGGATTCAGTGCTATTGGCACTTAGAATAGCACACAAGGTTGCAACTAGGTTAACACCTTTCAAGTTGGTATATGGCTATGAAGCAGTAGTACCTATGGAATTTCTGGCAAGTAGCTTGAGAGTGGAAATGGATAATAAATTATGTCCAGAAGATTCAATCAATGCAAGATTAGAGCAACTTCTGCAATTGGATGAGGATACGCTCACGAGTTCACATACTGCTGATATAATTCAGAAAGGGAGGGCAACATGGATAAACAGAAACATAAAGTTCAAATTGTTCAAAAAAGGTGATTTAGTGTTAATGTTTAACACAAAGTTGGGGAAAATGCCAGGAAAGTTCAAGCTCAGATATGATGGTCCCTTCAAGGTACTTGAGGTTTTTGAACAAGGTACCTTCAAATTAGCTGACCTACAAGGGAATGTATTTGGCAAACCAGTGAACGGTTTCAGGCTAAAACCTTATATTGGACCTGACCCCACTCAAGCAAAAATCAACACAATCTCTCTGCAACTCTACAAAGACCTCAATCACAATCCTATATATGTTTCAGCAATTCAGATTGACAAATTTATCTTTAACAGCCTCTGACTGCAGTCCTCTGACTGCCGCTGATTGCAATATCTGCAGTCCGAGTCTGCAGTCCGACACCAGTCCAACAGGCACACATGAAACGTGGTGTTTCATCTACAACAATATTCAAGTACGCTCTAATCCAGACTAGCCCAATTCAATCAGTGATGCAGCTATGGCAAACTTCAAAGAAGCATGTACAGTGGTGAGTCTAGCCCCAACAATAATCCGACAATCGTCTGACAAGAAACGTTTGACAAGAAAACATCCAACTCCGATCTGCCCAACACGTGCGACGTCACTCCCCCCATCGGACGTCACTCCAACTCACATCCGACTCCAACACCTGCTCTGGCTTCGCTTCACGTCGAAGGGGACACTTCGTCTCCAACCCGACTACTTTTTTGCCATCTAGAGTCCATTCCGACATACTGAAGAGCTTCCAACAGCCCTCCGACCCTGCTCCCACCAACAAGGGAATCTGTCTCATGCATACCCATTGATGAATGAAAAGAAATAGATTGGCCAAACTATAGAAAAATGGTCGATGAACCCATTGACGAAAATGGTCAATGATGTCCACCCACTTGTCTAGAGAATGAAAAGAAATAGATTGGCCAAACTACAGAAAAATGGTTGAATGAACCTGTTGACGAAAATGGTCAATGATGTCCACAGATACATTCTGTTTGATAAGCACTTCGACATGGAGATCCAATAGCTTAGAGAATCACTGCATTTTATGATTAGAGACAACTTCCAGCTCAAAGGGTTACCACAATATAAAAGAAAACCTTGTGAGTTCGAGAAAATATTACTACTTGAAGCGCAATAGCCTAATTTGAATGATAAACATATTTACTTGATTCCACTTTCAAAATGAACTAATGTAAAGACCATTAAAAATGGAGTTATGGTATATTTGCTTCATTCGAGTTTTAAACATTTACATACCACTTTAATTAATTCACGCACTAATATAAATGCAATTTCAGTTTTGCTAAAGTGTTCATTCTTTCTTCTTACTTTATTATCACACATTAATAAAAAATACAATAATTCATGCATTAATATAAATACAATTTTAATTTTATTGAAATGCTCATTCTTTCTTCTTACTTTACTTTCCCACTGAGGCGCTTCATCTCACTCCAAGCTTTTTGCCGTGCCCAGAAGGGTAGGTCTTATTGGAGAGAAATCGGAACTTCAATTTCAAAAATTCTTTGTCTTTTTATGATTGCTATTTCCTTCCCTGGACATTCTCCATTTTCAGAATTGCCTTGTAAACAATGCTCTCCTTACACGTTTTTTCAAAAGTGCCCCTCCAATACTTTTGTCACACGTTGTTGCCACCTTATTACTTACCTTGGTACCACATGTCAACTTAGCCCTCTTCTCTCTCTTTGTCATATTGTTTCTATTTCGATGCAATGTCTGTTTCGATTTCTTGCTCTTGTTCATTCGTGTATTTGGATTTTCACAATTTCATTCTACTTTAAAAATAGCCCACTAAGGGCAATGTTCACGAGTACTTGTACTCTTTTGTTCTCTCTCTCTCTCTCTCTCTCTCTCTCTCTCCCCCCTTCCTATTCATATCTCCCACAATCTCCGCCCCTTTTCTGAGCCACCATCTCCAATTCTGATTGAGAAGCGCTCCTAATCGCTCCTCCGTAGAAACTCGATTAATGGACCCATTAACCTAATCCTAAAAGCCCCTAAATCTGCAAATATATAGATTAACCTAAGCTATCTCCTGCCTCCCCCTCTCTGCGTCGGTGCCTCCCTCCCTCGCCTCTCAGCTTCTCCCCCCCCCACCCCCACTCTGTCCCTCCACTCCCTCCCCCTCCAGCGCTCTCCCTCCTTCCTCCCCCTCGCCTGTGCTCCCACTTCTCTCCCTAAGCCCCCCTCACCTCACGCTCCCCCCTTGTCCCCTCTCTCCCTCCTCCCCCTTACCTGCGTTCCCGTTCCTCTCCCTCAAAACCCCCTCTCCTCTCTCCCTTCCGCCTCCCCCTTCCCTCACCCTGCAGTCTCGCCGGCTCCCTCTCTGGTCCTTTATAGCTCACGAGAGGCGGTTGACAGAAGAATGTGCAAGGCTGTGGAGATTTCACACAATGTCACTGACGTGACATGTGGCAAATTCGCAATTCACAGATTACGCAATTTGTGCCTAGCTCGAATAGCTTAGGTTAAGTTGAGCCCATGCCTCCCCTCTCCACACAAACAAATGAATGAACGATTGATTCGCTTTTTGGGATGGGATGAGATATTGTTTGCTTTCTAAAGATGAAAAGCAAAAGGGCAAACCAAAAACCAAGTATAAAACCGTCTGTTTTCGTTGTTTTTGATTTCAGCTTCGTCTTCGTCGTCTTCACCTTCACCTTCATCTTCATCTTCATCACTCCAAAATTCAAACCCAAAACCTTGCAGTCCAAAACCCAAACCCAAAACCTTGCAGCTTCGTGCTCGCTCACTGCAACCTTTCGTAAATGTCTGGAGCTCCTGGCACCGGCCCCGGCCCCCGCGGCAATGCTGGCCCTCGCCGTCGTCGCGTCTCTGCCGGCTCTGCCGCTGGATCCTCCTTTGGAGCAACTGGTGGTAATATGCTCCGTTTCTACACCGACGATGCCCCCGGCTTGAAGATCACCCCCACCGTTGTCTTGGTCATGAGTCTCTGCTTCATCGGTTTCGTTACGGCTCTCCACGTTATCGGCAAGCTCTATACTTATCGCTCTGGCGGCGCCTAGAACCTTGGGTTTACTCATGATCGCGTCCTTCCAGCTTGCGCAAGCTTTCGTAGATCATGCAGAAGATTGCTCGGGTTCTAGCGATCCTGCCGACCTGCGGGGGTCTTGTAGATGTCTTTCTCTTTAAAAGGAGAGATGAAGCAGAAGTGCAGATTTGATGTGCAAGGACAAAGGTCGGCAAAGGATGTTGCCTTCAGTCAGTCTTTCCTTATCAAGTCGGAACGTTGGGGCTGATATGGATGCACTAGCATCATATGTATTCGTAGGTTCCTTTTTCCCTTGGAAAGAGAGATTATTTGAACGTGTTTGCAACCCCACACACACACATTTTCGCGTTTACCCTCACAGTAGATTTTTTGAATTACACGGAATTATGTATGTTTTGTGATCATACGAACGTATTATATTTTCCTTAGTTTCCTTCAGGCATTTGCTTATTGAATCTGCTAGAGGGCCTATCTAAAAAAGCTGTGATGGAAAGAGTTCATATTTTGTCCGACCTTAATTTTTGTTTTGTGATTTCCTTCCCATTTCTTTGCCCCGTTCCTTTTACTTGTTTGTTGTCATGCAATGATTCTTGGCAGCTACTGAGAATAGCCACAGTAATTGCAAATCTACATTCTACTCTAAATTTTCAGCTTTCTCCTTGAATGTAACACGGCTAGGATGTACCTTGTGGTAGAAGTTAAGAGTCTTTAATAGGCAAGGGTTGTTGATGTTTAAACTTCAAACAGAACTCAGTTTGAAAAGAAGACCACATCGTTTTTTGTGCCATAATGGTACTGTCCTGAAAAGTACTATTTTCCAACTCGCTCATATTTTAGCCTAGAAACTGGAACTGGGGTTGGGCAGGTGACATTGAAGCTAAAAGTTTGAAAGTTTGAGGGGCAGAATGATGCAAATCAGTAAAGGTGAACTTAGAACAACAGATGGGAGCCATAGGTGAAGTGCAAGATCTACCTCCACGTAACGCATAAATTTTTATGAATTCACAATTACAGAAAACGCTTTTTGGTGAGCAGACAGTTATACAAATTAGTTTATGGCACTCAGAAAGAGGTACACACCAAAACGAGCGGTTTTCATCGTTGACTGTGCTATGTGTAGAACGCTCATTTCAGCAGTGAAGGGTGAAATATACTGAAGGGGGTTTTGGGAAGGGCATACTCAAGTTGTAGCTCCCTTATTGGAGGGACCTGTCAACTTATTTAGCTTTGGTCATTGTTTGCTTTGCTGTGGAGTCTTGTTATTGCTTTTAAATATTTGCATGTACATGATTTTCTTTCTTTCTGAGCAGATTGTCTCCCCAGAAGTGTCTAGGGCAGGTGGTTAAGTCTTTACTTCAAAATTTTGAGAGGTTGCAATGAAGATTTATTACTGCCTTGTCTAGTCTGAGTCAGGCACATGACGGGCTGGAACATTACCCTTGCCTTTATAGGGCTTTTGCAGTATAGCAGAGGATACACACAGGGAGTTGGAGTAATCTCGCTTTGTCCAAGTATGTGTTACTGCCTTGTCTAGTCTGAGTTTGGGAGGTTGTCTGTGGTAGACTCAGATGAAGAGCCTATCACCATCCTGATTTTGTTCAGCTGGAACGTTAGCCTTGCCTTGATTAGGCTTTTGCAGCATAGTAGCTGATTCGTACAGAGAATTGAAGTAGTGATATCTTTGTTCGACGAGTCTAAAGTTTGTACGCTTGTCATTAAGAGGACCAAATGTCAAGACTTGGGTCTTTAGATCAGAAACAAATTAGGAAACATGGCTTCAGGAGTAGGAGAATGCGCAAGGATGCAATGGACAGGTGTACCTTTTTGTCCATCCTCTTCCAGGTCACTTTTAAACCCGCATCTTTGACAATGCAGTGGAGCATCAGGGTTCAGGAATAGGAGAATGTTAAGGATGTGAATAGACAGGTGTACTTTTTGTCCTTCCTCTTCGAGGTCGCTTTCAAACTTGCTTCAAACTTGCATCTTTTGACAAAGCAGTGAAGCATCAGGGACCCTGTATCCTTCAAATTCACTTAGCTTTGGCTTCTCTTGCTTAGTGGGTGCATTGCCTACGTGGAGTCGTCTTTGGCTGCACAGCCCTTTCCTTTGTGTAACTAACTGAACAAAAGTAGCTCATAAAGATGCGGCTTTTGCCAATTAGGTCTGCCTGCCTGCTGATCCCATTGCTTACTATGTCATGACCTGGGAAGATTTAAGGAAGCCTGTGATGTAGTCCAAAGCATATCATGACCTTGAGGAGTTCAGGAAACCTGTGATGTAGTCTTTAGCATGGTCCTATCATACTTAGCCTTATGAAAATTGCACAGGATGCTGTAGCATTCTAGCCAAGTTTTCAGGTCACTTGCTATAGTTTCAATTGGAAATGGAGACTACGGCCCATTGTGTCAGTAATTTATGCTAGATGTTGGATCTTTTGCATCTGTAGGCTGATGTCACTGTTTGCAGTGTCCTATAGGCCCATCCGACAAGGTTCGTGCAGATCTAAGCAATTGTCCACCAGATCTTCACAGGCTGCAACATGGTTCTTGTGGAAAGATGTCGTTTTTGGTAGTCTAAAAAGTTTTAATACTCTCCGCCTATTTGACAAAGGGTAAGACATGGGACAGCAAGTTGTTTAACCTTGAGGGTGTTTATAACAACTCTGCTTACTCATTGATCAGTTTCATATCTCTACTCTTGATCAGGTAGCCAGATTTTCCTTAAGTCACAATTCTGGGGTGTTTATAACAACTCTGCTTACTCATTGATCAGTTTCATATCTCTACTCTTGATCAGGTAGCCAGATTTTCCTCTAGTCACAATTTTGTGATATCCTTTCAGGTCAGTTTCAGTTCTGGACAGCTCCAAACACCTGAAATTGATTATTATGATAGATATTTTCTCAAAGGGATCGCATGGTTGCCCATTCCTCCAATTTGTTTGTCGACATCAGAGGGGAGTGAGCATTTTCACGCCTACACAATTCCAGGTGTGCTCACATCCTGTGGTGGAGAGATTTTTCCAGATCCAACAAGAGTAAGGTCACTGTCCATCACTTGCAGCTCCATCCTCTCTCCATCTTCCACTTTGGAGCCTTGTCTATCCCTTGTGGTGCCACCTGCCCTCCATTTTCCACCTTGGAGCCTTTGGTTCATAGTGGCCGCCATCCTTGACCCTCCATTTTCCCCTTGTAGCCTTGTCTTCTTAGTGTCTCCATCCTTTTTTCCTAGATCAATGTGAATGGAGTATGGATTCAGAATCATCAAGCCTTACTAGTGCATGGAGTGCAAGTATAAGGGCAGTTGCTCACGGGGCGTCTGCCGGTGTCACACGTGGCGCAAGAAAAGGGGGGTACCCATCACGATGGGCAGCCAGCACCCCTCGGCCATCGCCTGCCCAAGCGTGAAACGAGGATTTGAACCCAGGATGTCAAAATCAAAACCTGCTCAGCCTTGACCACGTAGCCATTTTCAGATGGTTGCAATAAAATGCGTGCCTTTCTCTTTTTATCATGTCTGCCTGGTGTGTAATGAACCCCTCCCATGGCCTTTTCTCACTCGGGTGAGCTTGGGCGGTGCGTAACCAGCCTAAGCTAAGTTTTAAAAAATAAATTAAAAAAAAGCCCAAGCTAAGTTTGAAACTTGATATTTTTAGAGTGCTTTATTTCATATTTGGAATTGATTTATAAAACTTGTCTGATCGTGAGCACGCGAGAGAGAGAGAGAGAGAGAGAGAGAGAGAGAGAGAGATGCAAAATGGATGTATGAAACGGAACGAATGTGATTGAAGTAGATTCCTATGTTTCTTTTGTTGATGTATGGTTCTTGTCAATAATCAATTGGATGGTGCAAAAATGCTCTACCTATTGATTAATGTGTTTATGTCCGAGAAAGCGAGACATATGACAGGGCTGGTGTGTGTGTGTGTGTGAGTGAGAGAGAGGACAAGGATGGTGGATTTATGTGACTGAAGGTTAGCAATGCAGATTCGTATTTTTGTTTTGTTTTGTTAATGGAAAGCTGAGTGGGAAAATGCTCTACTTACTCATTTGGGGGGGGGGGGGGGGTTTGTGTGTGTGTGAGAGAGAGAGAGAGAGAGCTCCTGCTCAGCCCCAGCCTAGCCTGCCGTACAGCCATCGTGTGCTATCCATGTGTGATAAAGTCAAGCTCGGGACAAAATATGACATTGTAGTAAGGGGACAACTCCATGTGGAGAGAAAAAAATGAATAATGCTTACACAAGGAGTATGCTGCAGATAGAATTGCTCTAAAATGCGATTTCATCAGTTTCTTTAAATCTTTGCTCCAAATCGAGTTTTCAAGCAAATGTCTGATATCGTACAGTTCCGTACGGCCATGGACCAGCCTGTTGGAGCATTCCGTATGCCTGTCTTGTTCCACGTGCTGGGTTTTCCTGCCTGTCCGTACTCTGTCAGACATCTTTCCATACATTTTGTACGGATTCCCTTCTGCCTTGCAAACCCTCTTGCTGCTGTGTTTTTTTTCCTGTCCGTACTTTTGAATGTTGCTCTCCATACGCCTTTTCACCTGTCCTTTACTGTTTTCTGTCTGTACTTTTCCCTGTTGTCCGTATCCCCTCTCTGCCTTTGTCCTGCACGGCCTGTCCGTACTCAGTCGTACTCATCTGTACTTTTTACGTATTGCCAATCTGTACTTCCTGTCTGTCATTGATTATCATTAAAAATTGAATGATTTCTATGAAACAATTAGAGCCCTACCATCTTTCTTTACCTACAACTAGGGATGTTCCTTATCCTATCCTCAAGAAGCAAGGTAACAACATGGGAGGTGCCAAACTCTATTGGATTGCATGCACCAATCTCAAGGGTCAGGGAAGCGACGACGAGTACTAGAAGGGATATGCTATACTAAGGTCATGCTTGTATGTAAAAGATGATCGGGCCATACAGGAGGCCTCTAGGTGATGCCTCATAGGGAAGGGAAAGGAGTGGGGCTAGGGATGAGGGGCATGCTAGTATATTATGGAAACATGACATGAGGGGCATGCTAGTATATTATGGAAACATGACATTGTTGTACCAATTTGAGTGAGCAAACCAATACTATATTCATTGAGCGAAAGATTATAAACCAAACCATAGGGTGCAATATCACGCATAATCTTCCACTAATTAGTAAAATAGGAGGGAGAAAGAGGTAAACTAGGAAGAGGAGAGATGGAGGGAAAGCGATATGAGAAAGGAGAAGGGGGTAGGAGGGAGCCATTTCTTAGGGAGGGGGAATGGAGCCCCTTGAATACCATGTCATAATTTTAATAAAGGTGGGTGTTACACATTTAAAAAAGGCTCTAGTGAAACATTAGATTCTAAACATTAAACCTTAAACCCTTCATTAACATAATAAAGGGCCACCAAATAACCATCTAACAATACTAATTCGGTCTCCATTGACCACCTTGTGTATTTGTAGGCTTTTGGCGAAAGAGCCACCATCATGTCAAAGTGTCCTTGATGGGGACAATAATCACGCAGTATAGAGAAGGAAGAAGGTTTCCAAGAGGGGAAAACATTTTAAAGCTATCTCACTTATTCATGGTGGTCAATAATCAACTAAATGACCATGGTCATAATAGGGCTACTTTATATAAGTGCAAACGAGCTAATTAAACTATAAGTGACATTTTATGTAATCAAATTCAAACTTCCAATAGAGAACTAAAGTTAAATCTATGGTATGTTTTAGCATGTTAACAAAATGTATATTCCATATATTTAGGTTTGAACGTGTTTTTAATGATTATGGCAATTCATTTGACCATCCTTTTTCTAAACAAGTAAAATTGGTGCAAGGTCTAAGTCAAGGAATACATCATGAGCCAATAATAAAGAGTATAAACAAAAGCTAGAGCTTAATTGAAAGCTTAATTGAAAGCAGTTAGGAAGAAACATGCAAAGAAGTTTCTTGATCAAGTGCAATATGAGAATGTTAATATCATCAACCTTAGCTCCATTGCAGGTTGTAAGGTGGAGGTGGATTCTAAGTGGGAAGCAGAAGTTGACAAAATGTGAACCCTTTGGGTTAGCATGTGTTTTTGCCTAAAAGAGCTAGGTTGGAGGCCCAGCCTTTCTGAGGAGGAGTTGTGAGGACAGCACTAGAGCTTTTGGAGATGGGTACCTAGGTTTCTAGGGTTTGATGGTTTGACAACTGATTTTTTAATTCAATTTTGGGATTGTGTCAAGAATGTATGTGGAAATTATAAGAGCTTCCTATCATATGGCTACTAAAGCATTGAATACTCAATTTATGACTCCCATCATTAAGAAAGCTAACAAACTTCTTGTGGTGGTTGATTGGAGGCCCATTTCTGTATTGAATGTCCTTACAGAATTATGGCAAAGACCAATGCATGTAGAGTGAAGGATTACCTTTTGGATTTGTTGTCCAAGAAGCAACATGGCTTTCTATTAAAAAGAATATTTAGAAGCATATCTTAAATGTGAAGAAGGATTTAGCCAAGAAGTGCCAATGTATCTTCCTTAGCTTGGATCTAGACAAAGCATATCATAGGGTCAGGTGGAATTTTCTATTTGAGGCATTACAGACGGTGGTTTTGGCCCTAATTTTTGCAAGATGATCAAGGCCCTCTTCAAGTTAGGGTTTGATTGGTTGTTAATGGAGGGTGGTGAATGTGCCTTACTGAATTATGGAGAAGGCCATTGCCTTGAGAGTGAAGGAGCTCCTTCTAGATCTACTTTCCAAGGAATAGCATGGATTTTTGTTTAAAGGACAGTTTCAAGAATATTCAAAATGTCAATGTGGATTTAGAGTATGCTTTGGCTAGTAGTGCAGACGTACCTTCCTTAACTTGGATCTAGATAGAGTGTATGACAGGGACAAAGTGATTTTTAAATTCAAATTTAGCCCTAGGTTTTGCTAGATGATCAAGTCCCTCTTTCATTCTGTCTGTGGTAGTGGTGCTTGTTAACGGAGGGGTTGCAGAGTTCTCTAGTGGGACTTGATGAAAGTCCTAGCGGTTGGATAGCTATGGCTTCAATTGGTAGAAGGTAGGTTGCCTCCGGAGACACC
This sequence comes from Dipteris shenzhenensis, assembly GCF_047967505.1. Classification (NCBI taxonomy): domain Eukaryota; kingdom Viridiplantae; phylum Streptophyta; class Polypodiopsida; order Gleicheniales; family Dipteridaceae; genus Dipteris; species Dipteris shenzhenensis. The sequence goes on from NC_141598.1 coordinate 9,885,158, forward strand.
TAGACTCTGTAGTAAGAGTGGGAATTTCTTTGAGACACAGGTTTGTGCCATCTAAGATCAGAGAGAAGTTGACTCCTTGGATGGCTCACCTATTAGGGTGGAATGCGCAGTTTGTCATTCGTAAGCATATTCTATCTTCATATCTTGGTTTTAATCGCCTCTTTGGTGTTTCAATTCTGCTTGCTGAAGAAGGCTAAAAAGAGAGTTTCAAACTTTCATTAGGATACAAGAGATTGGGCTCAAAGATTTCATGCTAAGGGTATGAATTTAGTTACTTGTAGGAGAATTCTCTTTGCAACACTTGTGTAAAAGGGCAAGGGAAGCTTGAGAGGAGGTGATAGTCTTGAGGTCCAACTAATGGTCAAATATTATTTTGAGGGTGAGCCACAAGTGATGTTGAATTTACACTGGGCCCTTGCCAAATGGAAGCTCTTTGAAGGGTTTTATCTTAGGCTTCCAGAGAGAGTATTGTTAAATGCAATGGTTTCATGTAGTGGTTTCTGACTAATATAGTCAATTTGGGTCGACGTTCACTAGGATATTAAGTGATGTGAAAGGTTCTAAACTACAATCGATAAAAGCAACTCCATTCTACCAAGGTGTTTACCCAAGAAGACCTCTCTCTCTTAAAGTCAACAGAGTCTCGTACATAAGGTTCATAGAGCAAGGTTAGATGGTGAAGGTAGCAAGGATTTGTACCCCTGCTAAGCTCAAGTTATTTTGTGGAAGGTGATGTTTCAGTTTCTTCCTATCTGAGAAAAAGCTATCAAAGTTTCTTAATGTGAATTGGTAAGACTATAAGGGCTGTCTAAGAAACTGTATGCGTCTCTTTTGGTCAAGTAATGAAGGATCTTGTCTATGATGTAGGATGCCATCAAACGTGCAAGCCATCGACATTGATTTAGTTTGTCAATCGTTTTCACCATTGTCTCTTAAGAGACACTTTTGGGTTCCCCTCTATGTTAGCTTGTATATGTGAATCAATAAGGCTCAAGTATCTTTTTGGTTATGGTGTTGCAAAAATTTGATTTTGGGAACCCACTTGTAAAGAGGTGGAAGTAGTTTTAACTATGATTAGGACAAGTTCTTGTTTGTGTGTGTGGGGGTGTGTGGGTGTGTATGGGCTAGAACATATCTTCCAAATAGCCAAAAGAACTTGCCAATACTCTCTTTTTTCATTGGGTAGATTTTGGGCACCATGGACAATTAAGAAATAGAGAAATCAAGTCTTCTTAGGAAGCCCACTTCTTTAGCCATATGAGTTCAGAGCTTGTCTTGAGGTGTTTTTCCATTGCTTCTAATTTTTTAAAATACTTTTTCTAAGACTACTCAAATTGTAAAATAAATTTCTTACTGTACATACAGTGGTTTCACACAAAAAAGTGTGTGTGTGTGTGTGTGTGTGAGAGAGAGAGAGAGAGAGAGAGAGAGAGAGATGCTCCCCTAGACCCATTTAGTCTCTAGTGGATTTGAAAAGGATGATAGATTGAGAGAGAGAGAGAGAGAGAGAGAGAGAGAGAGAGAGAGAGAAGGTCCCATCAACCACATATTTGGTCTCTTGTGGATGTTCAAGATTTTTAACATCCACCAAAGATCAAAGAATGGCCAATGGATCTGCATCTCTCTCTCTCTCTCTCTCTCTCTCACGCTTATTTAGTGAAAGTTTTGATTGATTATATTACAATAATAGTCACCTAAAAAAAGAGGCACTAGAAAATACATCAATTGAAGATCTCAGTATAAGCCAAATATACATCCTGATCTATTTCGTGAGTCTGCAAGCAATCAAAGAAAGATTGCTGCTGTAGAGAATGCTTAAAGAAAGCAAACAAAGAAAAATTGGGATCACTAAAGACTTTACAATTGCGGTTTGTCCCATAAAGTCCAAAGTACCCCAAACAAAGAAAAGATGAAACTTCGGTCACTATGGATGAAAACCAAAGAGCCAAAAAAATTTCCCGAATAGAACAGTCAAGAATCTCGCTCATAGCCTCTAATGAAGAGAATCCAAAAACTGTGGAGAAGACGGGCAATGTCAGAATAAATGAGGCACGGTCTCCTGAGAAATTAGACATCGACGACATAAAGCACTCGCCATTAAAAAACATGTTGCCGAAGTGGAACCTTGTATGCCAAAGTTGCTGTAGTCTTTTCCTCCACCACTTAGTTGGCCAATGCATTCGCAAAAGAGAATTACCCCTTTTTGAAACCCAGGGTTGAGGCAAAAGGATTTTGTATAATGTAGGCACAATAATCTGAGATAGCCTCAAAGGACGACGAGAGGAGGACCCAAGGGAAGTCAATGTCCAATCTAATCGATCCTGGAGTTCCAAAGGGGGAATTGGAACCAAAGGCGAAACCATACAAGTGATTTGCTACCACAAAGTGTGATAATGAGAACCCAAACCATACTGTGTGGCTACCAGAGAAAAGGGAAGCATAGAGCCATCATCATAAATAACATCAACAACAATATTGATCCCTTTAAAAGAAATAAACTAAGAACGGAGAGGTCCCTATAAAGCAAGCGGAGGCTAAAAAACTTTGGACCAGTGATGAATGCTTTCGGCCCACAAAAAGCATGTTGGAGACTGTAGGGCAGCCATGCAAAGTGCCATCAATGCACCCAAACAAGAAATCCCACTGAGTGGGTTGCCAATGGCCAAAAGCAGGAACACTGATATGTGTGACTAGAGATTGAATCATGAGAGCCCACGGCTGATCACCTTTCAGAAATTGTAGCAACATTTTCCCTTTGTGAGCAAGGATGTGCACCTAGATATTAGTGATATTCAAACCTCCATGCATCTTAGGGAAATAAATTTGATGCACCAAAAGCAGTCTGAGAATTTTTTTGCCATGTTTGGAATGCCAAAAGATCTCCATAATGATAGACATAAAGGAATCAAGGTCTGCCTTGGTGAACATGATCAAAGGCAAATAAAATTGAATGTACGCCACAAGTGAGAGTGCTCTCAATGGAAGCAAGAACGGAAGAGGGAGAGAGAGGAACAGAGAGCCACACAAGTTTTGGTGGGTGTAGAACACCCTAATCTTCTTTTTCATTCATTTATATATGTGTTTGAGTATTGTACATAACCGAGGTAAAGGCACAGTGACCTTTAACCCCCACAACCTCCCACTTAAAGGACAATGTGCCTTTAAGGGAGAACAACCAGTGAGCATACTATCCAATGCCCAAATGGTACCTGACCTCAATGTGTTTGGTCTTTGCATGAAAGACCGGATTCTGTGCTGGCTGAATAGCACTCATGGAATCACTATGTAATGTCGGTACACCTGTATGAATCCCCAAATCTCCCACTAGCCGATCAAGCCATATAGCCTCCTTGCAACCCTCTATGGCTGCAACAACACATACTCAGCCTCTGTGGTAGACAAAGCAACGCACTTCTGTGCACGAGACATCCACGACACTGCGCCACCTGCAAAGGTGAACACATAACCAGAAGTGGATCTCCTACTATCCACATGTCCTGCATAATCTGAATCTATATACCCAAGCACACGCATGTCTCCTCTACCAAAACAGATGCACATCTCCTTGGTACCCTTCATGTACCTCATGATGCACTTAACTGCCTCCCAATGCCTCTTTCTTGGATTAGCCATATACTGGCTAACAACTCCCACTGCAAATGCAATGTCTGGTCTAGTAGCTATCATAGCATACATAAGACTCCCAACTACTGATGCATAAGGAACCTTGGCCATCATGGCCCTTTCCTCATCTGATTTGGGACTATCTGTATGACTCAGTTTCACATATGGAGGCAATGGAGTACTCACTGCCTTCCCCCCCTCCATATTGAAACACTACAATACTTTTGTAACATACTCTTTTTGTGAAAGCCAAAGGAGTTTCCTACTCCGATCACGCGTGATGCGCATACCAAAAGTCCCAAATCCTTCATATCAAAGGCCTCATGCAACTTGGCCTTTAATGCATCTAGCTCATAAGCATTCTTGCTAGCCAATAGCATATCATCCACATATAGTGCCAAGATTATCAGGCTATTATCCTTAGCCCTTTTAGTGTAGAGGCAGTTATCAATTTCACTCCTTCTAAAACCCTGGGACCGAATGAAAGCATCAAACTTCTGATACCATTCTCTAGGCACTTACTTAAGACCATAGAGACTCTTCTTCAGCTTGCAAAATAAATGCTCTTTGCCCTTCTCTTCAAAGCCTTCCAGCTGCACCATGTAAATTTCCTCATGCAAATCCCCATGCAAGAAAGCTGTCTTGACATCCATCTGCATAAGCTCCATATCCTCTGATGCCACTAGTCCAAGCATGCATCTAAGTGTGGTCATCTTCACAACCGCAGAGAATATCTCATCAAATTCCACACCCTTCTCTTGCTTGAACCCTTTAGCGACCAAACCGGCCTTGTACCTAGGCACATCATCACCCATGACCTTCATCTTGTAGACCCATTTACATGGCAATGCTTTCTTTCCATGTGGAAAAGAAACCAAGTCCCAAGTCTTATTCTCATAAGTGAACTCATCTCTGATTGCATAGCATACTCCCACTTGCGTTGATCCTCGCATATCATAGCCTCTATGTAGCAAGAAGGCTCCCCGCAATCAGTAAGCATCACATAGTCTACCCTTGGAACAAACCTATCAGGCGGCCTAGACACTCTAGATGATCTTCTCAAGGGCATTTCAGCTTGCTGTCCCACCTGCATATTAGCCACATTTGGCTCATCATTTCCACCAATAGATGATCCATCATCTATCCTTGATTGTATACCTGTGGGAGTACTTGGTGGTACCATTTCTTGCACATTTGGTGCATGGACAGCTTGCTGTCTATCAACATATGCAGGTGGATTCACATCCTGGAAAGTGATTCTCCTCATTTCCACATCCCTCATGGGTGCCTTATGCATCTTCTTCTCATTGAAGACTACATCATGGCTGCGTATGATCTTCTTTGCTTCTGGATCCCAGAGATGATAGCCCATCTCTCCACTTTCACCATAACCCAGAAAGATGCATTTCCTAGACTTAGGATCTAGCTTCTTTTGAAGCTCTTTTGGCACATGTGCATATGCCTCACACCCAAATATACGCAAATGAGAGTAAGAGGGCTTCTTGCCACTACATGCCTCTTCAGGAATACCACCATCCAAACTCTTACTAGGTGATCTATTGATCACATGCATTGCAATCTTCATTGCCTCAGCCCAAAAACCAACAGAAAGACTTGCATTGGAAAGCATGCATTGCAACCTTTCTTGAATGATACGGTTCATCTTTTCTACAACTGGATTTTGCTTTGGAGTACGAGGGGATGTGAGCTCCCTCTTAATCCCACGTGTATCACAGAAATGCTAAAAGTCATGAGAGAGATACTCTCCACCATTGTCAGTCCGTAGGCATTTAAGCGTTCTACCTAACTGATTATCAACCAAGGCCAGCCATTTCTGAAATACCTGGAACACATCACTCTTCTGAGCTATAGCATAAGCCCACACTTTCCTAGTTGCATCATCAATGAATGTCACATAGTATTCAGCCCCGCCTAATGACCGTGTAGGCATGGGACCACATATGTCTGAATGCACCAAATCAAGCTTTTCAAACTCTTTCTTTCCCCTTCTTTTATGGGCTGATTTAGTCTGCTTCCCATAGAGATAGTGCTCACAAAATTCAAAATCAGAGAAACTCAAATGTGGTACATAACCCAAATGGCATAAGAGTTTCATTCCATTCTGGCTCATATGCCCCAACCTGCACTGCGACAAAGAAGTGCTTGGCTGCTCGGTTATTGCAACAACATGATCAAATACCCCTGATACATGTAAGAGATACAAAGTCCCACACTTGGCACCCCTGGCCAAAAGCATAGAGCCCTTCTGAATTTTCAACTTTGAAAGCCAAAAGTGGTGTGAAAACTAGCATCATCTAGCTGACCCACTGAAATAAGACTCTTGGTCAACTTAGGCACATGTCTCACATGTTTCAAAATAAATGCAGACCCATTTGCAAAAGAAAACTTTATGTCACCTACTCCCACTATGTCACATGCATAGTCATTTCCAAGATGCACACAACCTGTCTTTCCATTGTCATAAGTGGAGAACCATTCCCTATGGGGAGTAACATGGAATAAAGCACCATAATCCAAAATCCAATCCTGGGAATATGCATCATTTGAAGTGGTAAGCAACTCTGCAGATAAACTAACATGAAGAGAACGTCATTGTCACTATCATGTATGACTGCATTGATCTCCTCGATCTTCACTTTTCCTTTGTCCTCCCTTGGACTCTCTTCCTTTTGATTTGCACCCCAATTTGCATTCTTTTTCTTATCCTTTTGCTCTCTTTTCAGCTTGTAGCAATCCTTTTTCATATGGCCCTTCTTGCCACAGTGGTAACACTCAATGTTCCGTGCCCTGGATTTGCTACGAGACTTCCCTCTTTCTTGGGACTTCCCCTTGAACTGTGATCTGCCCCTTTGCACATTTAAGGCTACATCCTGCTTGTTGCCGTCCATAGACTTCCGTCTAATCTCCTCGGCCAACAAGCTACCCACAACATCATCAAATTTTAGTACTCCACTAGGTGCAGAGTTACTGACAGCTGTACGGAAGGTATCCCATGAGGATGGCAATGAACATAAGAGAAATATTGCCTTAGTCTCTGCATCAAAATTCATCTTCTGAGCCTGAAGCTGGCTGAAAATAATATTGAATTCATTCAAGTGAGAAGCAATGGAGACCCCTTCCTTCATCTGCAGCTCAAACAACCTCTTCATGAGGTTAACTTTATTAGAGGCAGTTTCCTTTTCATAAGTGGCATGCAGTTTCTTCCACAAATCTTCCGTAGTCTGCTCATTTACTACTGTGAAATAAACTGACTCTGCAAGATGAAGTCTAATAGTAGATTTTGCTAATGCATCCAACTCATTCCAATCATCCATAGACATATTTGTAGGCTTAGCTTCAATCCCTGCCAAGGGTTTAATCTGCTTCTTTTGAATAAGCACATCCCTTATTTGTTCTTTCCACAAAGAAAAGTTTGTCCCATCAAACTTTTTAATACTAAAAAAGTCCTTTTCAGACATGGAAGAGGATGCCATGATGCAAATGAAGCAAAAATCCCAAATGCTAGTGCCTACAAGAGAGAATCACACCAAATACCAGGTGCACCCATATGTGTATGCCACAATAGAGTGAAATATCACCAAAACTCATGTCTCAAAGCATCTGACTCATGTGCATATACTATGCATCCATATGAGCAAATCTGGCCCAAAAGAAAATGCCAATAAGTGCCAAATGACTCAACTATAAACACCGTCCACTGGCATATGCATTAATAATATCTCATCCAAGAGAGCATAGCACTATCAGTGCATCACCTGCAATGTGTCAAAGCTGTCCCTTAGCATAAAATAGCATCCATGTGCAAAGCGTCCATAAAAATAGCATCCCACAAGGCAATTTGGGCCTATCAGCGCATCCAATAAGGACCACAATGCTTCCAAATGGCCTATAAATCATCCATTGCAACCCAATGCACACCACGAATGAGTGCACACTGCTCAAACTGCAACCAGAGTGATCTGCATAAGGTATGCTCAAGAAATCATAGTCCCACGATAATGACCGCTACTGAAAATAGAACCTGAGATGCCTCAAAACATGGGCGCCATTGGATAATCGGATTCAGCAAGAAATCTACAAATATCTCTCTTCTGTCGGAACTCCAAAATCCCAACCGATGAGTGAGAAATGGGAGTCAACACTTATCCACTACCATGTGGCATAAATCTAAGGTTTCAAAACCTTAGAATGAAAAATGCATAACAGAGAGACGAAATCGAATACACAGAGATCTATAACTCTAAAAATCCTCCACCGAAGCGCGTAAGAACTAATAGGTAGGAGTTTTTGGGCGTTCGGAACGTAATGGGATAGACGGTTTTGGAAACCGTGGTCTCAATCACCTCTCAATCACTGGGTCCAACACGGACTGAAAAACGTTTTTGGAAATAGAGCTGTTTGTAAACTCCATCGGAGTGCGAATGATGAGCAACATAAAAGTTTTAGGACTCTTGAGTCCACCGGAACTGACAGATCTACAAATGGTTGCTCCAAACTTGAGTTCCAACACCCGCGCAGAAAAACGTAGAAACTGGCACAGTGAGTCAGAAATCCAATGAAATGATCCCAGATTCAAGAATGAAGGTGTTTCCAAGCTCCTAAAGTGAAGTGGACACCAAAAGCAAGCAATAGTTGCCTCTACAAGTCAATACGAAGTCTCTGTCATCGAACGGAACAAGGAAAAGCTCAAAAAACGACTTTTTCTTTGAAAACACTTAACAGGCTCTCAAAACCACTTCGCAAAACCAAAGTGACTTTTCCAAAGGTTCCTCCAAGGTCTCTACACACTCGGATGCAAGTAAAGTCACCCACAAAGCTTCCCACAGAGCTTCTCCTTCCTCCCACAGAGCTACTGAGCTTCAAGCATTCATGCACGCTCAGCTAGATCACCCGCGCTCTGATACCAGTTGAGAGTGCTCTCAACGGAAGCAAGAACGGAAGAGGGAGAGAGAGAAACAGAGAGCCACACAAGTTTTGGTGGGTGCAGAATACCCTAATCTTCTTTTTCATTCATTTATATGTGTTTGAGTATTGTACATAACCGGGGTAAAGGCACAGTGACCTTTAACCCCCACAAGTATGGACTACACTATTCGAAGGTGAACATGTAAAGGCCAAGTTGCCAATTTGCAATATTCAAGCTTTTTTCGGAGCTTGATTAGAACCCAATCAATTTGCTGTAGACAATTTAGTCCCCAACCCAAATGATAACCAAGGTGTCGAACTAACTGAGTGGGTGGGATGATCTCCCTTGGCCATATGAAACTGTGCCAGTCTTTAAGGTGCAATGGGAGCAGCTTAGACTTTTGAAAGTTAACATGAAGGCTAGCTGCCAAACCATAAACTGAAAGGGCTTGCATCGAAGCAGAAAGATTAGGCGAAGTATTCCTTGGAGTAAAGAAAGAATCGTCAGCATAGGCCTGAGCAACCATGCTAAGATTTTCATCTAGTTCCAAACCATGGAGAGAATCTGTAGCCACTAGATGATCAATGTATTGCAGCATAGGATGAGTAGCAATAGCATATAGTAAGGCACTAAGGGGACAGCCCTGATGAACTGAACTACGAAGAATCCATTCTTTAGAGATGTCTCGAGAAAGAATACAAGCAGCATTGCTATCCCTACAGGTAGACAAAATATCAGGAGGAGGAAAGTCCACATGCCCAAAATGGGAGGAGAAGTGCTGCACATGAAAATCATCAAGTTCAGAGCAAGATGACCAAGAACCATGAGGCATCCGGTCCCGACAAATATTTACAGCCTGTCGTTTGTAATGCAAACTTTTGAAAATTTGCTTCGAAGAGCAGCCTTTATCTGAAAAAGCCCCATTTAGCAAGCTTTCTTCAATCATTTGATTGGAGATAGAATTTGGCCTGACATGAGTGCATGCTTTCATTAGAAGACAAAGGCCGAAGGTGACTACTAAGCTTAGTCAGACTCTGGCAGTGAGTTTAGCATGCACAACAGTCTCCCGTGTGGCTCGCATAAATGATTTACCATAATCCCAAATCATAGCTTGCATTTGAGCAACAAAAGCGTGCCATGCATAATCCAGATCAAAAAGCATATGAGAAGAGAGAGGCTAAATGGCATCAGAAACCATAGCTTGAAAATTAGCACGTTCTAGATAGCTGTTATTCACCAACAAAAGCCTTCTGCAAGGCAATATGTCATCAGGAAAGTCATGCATGGAGAGCCTCAACCAAAGAGGTGCATGATCAGAATACATGAAGGCATGATCAACACAAAGTTAACAAGTAAAGGCATCACAATGCTGCGAATCAACCTGATACCATCTGTCCAGGCGTGCCTGATAGGAAGATTGAGCATTGTGTTAAAAGATATAGCCTAGGAGCGTGGGCTGTAATTCCTTCCAGAGATCCACCAAACGCAGCTAAACCAAAAAGTCAGACCAAGCCTACTGTTCACAAAAGCCAACATATCAATGTGGCCCAAAGTATTATCTCCCGGTTGTGGAGCATTGTTGAAATCACCATAGATGAATGCATAGTAACTGCACGAATAATTATGCATGGCATCCCAAATCAATGCTCGATCATTGGAAGATTGAGGGGCATAAACTGATGCAAATTCAAATATTTCTCTTTGAACCAAGCATTGCATAATAATCCATCTACCATGGCGATCATTGAGAGCCACAATGGCTGAAGATCATGTCTTAACAAAAAGGCCACTCCAGAGAAAGAGTGCTCTCCAGCATAGAAAATATCATAACCAGTAAAATGTCCTTTGTGACAAGCATACATGTGCTGATTATGTTCCTGCAAAGCCACTATGTCTGGATGCAATTGTCTGATATACATCTCACAAGTTTCCACTTTCTACGATCACACAAATGGGTACATTGAGTGTAACGCATTTGATGTGGTCAAGCATATTTATAGATATGGGACAGCTTGTACAACAATAAAAAAACTGACTGTCTGCATCTCCACCTCAGTATTTGGACTTCTGCCTTGAGAAGAGGAATCAGCCTGAGGGGAAGACAATAGAGCAACAACTTCCTCTTCTGGGAAGAGGGTACGATTAGTAGTGACTGTAGCCCAAGTCAAGCGAATGCCAGAGTTTTCAGCTGGACCTCAATCATGATACCTATGCTAGGAACCGGATCTTTTTAACTTTTCCTTGTATCCTCAAAGCCCTCAAGATGGTGGGGAGATTGTATTGCTTTATGAAAGTCATGATAGAAAAAGTTTGGTTTTATATTTAGAAAGAAATGCAGCATTCATAGCTGTTGAAGTATTGACATAGAGAGTTTGAACCTCTTTAATATTTTTTGAGTTCATTGCATAATTGCTTCTAAAGTTTTGGAATCATTGAATTATTGAAATATTGACATGGAGAGTTTGAACCTCTTTAATATTTTTTGGAGTTCATTGTTTAATTACTTCTAGAGTTCTGGAATCATTGAATTATTTCCAAAATTTATCATTGTGCAATGTAAAGGAGGGTCCAAAATTGGCATTACAAAGCTTGTAAATGTAAAAACTATCATGCCACTTTATTGCACACGAGTATGTTTAAGTATACTAAATAAAGCTCCCATTAAGATGTAAGACCTCGTATCAATTATATGTGCACATTTAGAGAGTCTAAATTCTAGCTCTAAGATGAATGATTTTTCCTTCAAATTTATTAGCATGAGTGTAAAAAGAATAAATCGTACCAAAGGAGGTCTCCATGAACCTCTAATATCTTACATTACACCATGTGATCAACTCGTCATCCTTAGCATGGTGGTTATGATGGAATTGGTTAATGGAAGTATAGATCAATAACTTGATTGACATAGTACTTGCAATAAATAGAGTACTTTTAAATCTTAGAAGTGTAAAATATAATTCTTTCAAAATAACAAGATGTAATATAATTGAATATCATAGCATACGTGGTAGTTCCAAAGGTATGTAGTATCTAGTTGTATCGATAATTACTAATAAAGTAGTGAGAATAGTGCATTACACTTTCAAATAAAGTAATTTAAAAATAATAATTTTTAAAATTAATATTTTTAGATTTTGTGATCAAGAATACAAACATAGTTCCTAAAGGAAAATGATCCATAGATAGTAGACGAAAGTGTAAATCATACCATTAATAGTATTAGTAAGATTAATTATGTAAAACTCCAAACTCTTTAGATACTTACTAGCTCTAATTGTAATGATAGACAAATAAAATGTGCACATGAAAAATATAGTATTGTATAAAAGAAAGGAATAGTATGCCAGCAATAATGATACAAAGTAAAAGGAAAATTATTCATAACAGTATGGTAGTGAAATTTCAAGTTATCAAAAAAGTAAGTCGTGTGCATCATGTCCCAATGGCCATGGGTTTTTTCATGGCAATATTCACTTACATACTACCAAAAAATGTAAGGAAGTTTGTTGATCTAGGCCTTGATTCTATTACATGCCCTTAGCCATTCATCTAGCTCGTTAATAAACAAGCCATTACGTGCCCTTAGCCATGCATGTAGTTCATTAATGAATAAGCTAAATACTGTTTGGTAGAGGGGTCATCCTTGCGTATCATTGTCTACTATGGCATTGTCATTTGAATATGAACCACATCTAGTAGTACCATGACCAAGATTTTCTATTGTGGTGTTGTGTCTCTCATCAAGGATATCTATTGTGGCATTGCATCTCTCCACACTATGTGTAAGGTGTCAAGAGAAAAATGATTGTGATGGTGCTTGTTAAATTGATGGGTGTGAATTGCTATCAAGGAATAGCTATTAGTTGGCCAGGGACCTATGTAACTACTGTTCTATAGAGTTGTATACTAGGGCATGGTTTACAAGAGTTAGGATTATATGAAGCTCAATGAGGGGACTCAAAGATAGTATGTACATGGTCCTTATATCTAAAGGCGACCTTTATTGAGGTTATGTATACATTGTGTTACGTTTGAGTGAATAGAAAGAATTTAAGCCCCCATATTTGGGAGATTGGTGATATGTCAATGAATTGGTGGTTTATGCTAGCATACACTATCGTATTCAAAGAAATTACTTTTAAAATTATTTTTATTCGTAAATTTCTTCTTGGCAATATAATTAGGTGGAAGAATGGTGAATGACTTTGCATAAATACAAGAAATATGTACATTACAAGGGCAAAGAATGATTGGAAGGAGATTGTCAAACTCCTAAATACCTTGGTTGAAGAAGGCAAAACTTTTAAGTAAAGTAGGCAACTATGGGACCCAAAAAGAGTGAGATCCCAAGTCCTAAGTTGTCATGGATAGTGTGTGATGATCTACAAACTTGTCCATATGTTTATTTTGGATGAAGGATACCCTTTCTCAAAACTACAGGCACACACAGTGCTCCACAGTCACTCCATGTGACCACTCCTACCACCTCAGCATGCGGTTCTACTGGCACACCTCTTGCTAGGCACAGTGCCACATCATCACTGCATGTGACCCACAATGAAACATCATCATTGAGCGCCATGTGCACTCCTTTTGCCCCTCCACCTAGATCAAGTCGTATCTCTTGATTTAGGAAGAATTTGAGGGCACTCCAAAAAGGAAAGCCGCTCGTTTTTTCGTACTCTACGTGCTCATCACATCACGCGCACATTTTGGCGCAAGTTACACTCAAATTTAAGCCTCGTCGTGACAAAAACACTTCCTTCATGTACATTCACCTCTACATCGACGCATCTGACCCAGCACTTAAAAAGAACAAAAGAAAAGGAATTATTTGCTGTTCTTTCATCGATCGATGGTTGGTATAGATCTAGATCAGAGTAGACTAGATTGCCATAAAGGGGATGCTTTGAATTTCCCCAAGTTGCCAATCTAAGCCATGCCCTAAGTTCACAACTATTACCTACTCGGAGTCAGTCCATACGCTTACATACGGTTTCACATCATCACATACTTGAAACCTTACGATCATCAGTTCAATGAGTAGACTTCAGAGTTTAGAGGCATTGCAGATTGTTCAGTGGGCAGATAACACTTAATTTCACACACACATGCCACCACTGTAAAGCCTATTTGGCTCTCTCACGGCATTGTGCACATCATTTCAGCCTTGTAAAGCCTCTTGGCTATTCCCGGCATCATTGCCACAAGAATTGTAATACAGATCAGATTTTATATATTGCAATTCTATCTTCATCGACGGTTCAGAGATTTCACTTGGCATAGTCAGTGTATTTGCAGTTGATTCATACAGAGATTTTCATGACACTTTTGAGTACATTTCTTGCACCATGTCTACGACTAGCAACCTCAATCTGGAGGCATTTGCTAAGTTAGACAACTCCAATTACAGTACATGGAAATACCGAATGGAGACCATTCTTGTACTTCAGGACAAATGGGAGTATGTTGATGGGTCTACACCTAGACCATTGGACGATCTAGCCACCAGTAGCTCTAGTTCGCCTATCGTCACAGCACCAGCAATGGGATCTACAACGATATCTACAGCTACACAAACAGTTTCTACACCTGTAGCAGATCTTGCCATTGCTTGAGCTCAGGTAGAATGGGATAAGAAAGACAAGTACGCCTATCATTTGATCAAGCAGATTGTGCAAGATGTCATGCTAGGATAGCTCAGTCAAGACATCAAAAGAAGCATGGGATATGTTCGCAACTCTATAGAGTCCAAGAACACATCCAAGATTCTCACCCTGAGAAACCAAATCAACCAGAGTTTACACAACAGCAGTGAAACCGGTCATGCTTATGTACTCTGCATAAAAGACTACAACAATCAACTTGCAGCAGCAGGAGAGACTATGGACCCCACAGAAATGGTTCAAGTCATTCTGAATGGACTAGGAGAGGGATATGAGAATCTAGTCCAAATTATTACCATCCAATGGCAAATTCCGACAATGGAAGAATTCAGTCAGTCCTACTTGGTGAAGAACTCAGGACTCAGGCGATCCAAGCACGTAAAGGTCATTCTAATGATCATGCATTCACAGATTTAGATAGAAGCAGAGGCCGAGGTAGATCATATAAGAAAAGTGGTCATCTCATCATCAACAAAATCAAACTTAGCATCAGCATCAGCATCATCCTCAGTAACATCAGAATCAGCAAAGAGGAAATCATTCAAACTGAGGAAGATTTCAAGGACGAGGGAATGCATCCATCAATGTGTCAAACATTCAATGCAACTACTGCCACAAGTTTGGACACTATGAAAGAGATTGCCGCAAGAAGTAGTACGACCAAGGCAGTCAATCCATTAGCAATCGAGGGAATTTTTGAGGCAGAGGAAATTATCGTGGTGGACATTCTAGCCACAGTCATTTTGCAAATAAACATGGAAATATATTTCTTGCAAGCGAGGAAATGCATCAGACTGATACAATGTACCTAGACTAGACACTGATTTCAATCCCAAAGAGGATTACAGCTATCAACTCGACCAAGTGCAATAGGATCCTTGGTATATCGACAGCGGTGCATCATCTCACATGACAAATCATTAGGAATGGTTCACAGAAATGAAGCCATTAGAAGGTCAGAAAAATGTCATCTACATAGTAGACATTACACCGAATACAGTTCAAGGGACGTGTGTTATCCGTATGAACAATTTCATTGGTATGAAAGGATTGTTGAAAGATGTACTCTATGTTTCAAAGCTCAGCAAGAACCTCTTATCAGTAGGTTAAATGAAGGAACACAATTACAGAGTCATCTTCGACGGTGATGAATGCACTATTAGAGATAAATCCATAAGATGTCAGCTAATAGCAAAAGATGTTAAGGAAGGACACATATACAAAATGCTAGCTACAGTACCAAATAAGCATGCCATGTCAGCTCAACCGCAACATATGCCACTATCTGCAAAATGGCACAAGAGATATGGTCATGTCAATTTCAAGTACTTGTTAGATCTCAGGAATCAGAATATGGCAATTGGGATTCTGAAGCTACAGTTTCTTGGAAAGGTTTGTGAAGCATGCTTCTTCGGCAAACAACAGCGAACCAACTTTGGCAGAAGTACCTCTCGTGCACGAGGTATCGTTGATTTGATACATACAGATGTATGGGGTTATGCCCAGACCCGCAACATCAATGGTTCACTTTACTACTTGGACTACAGTAGATATTGTTGGGTCTACTTTCTGAGAGAGAAATCTGAAGTGTTTTTCAGATTTCAAGAATTCAAAGCCATGGTAGAAAACCAGACAGGCAAAAAGATCAAAGTCATGATATTAGATAGAGGAGGTGAATACATGTCTTCAGCATTCATGAACTTTTGCAGAAGTCATGGCATACGAAGACAATTCACATGTGTAGATACTCCTCAGCAAAATGCAAGAGCTGAAAGGAAGGATGGGACTTTAGCAGATAGTGCTAGAGCAATGGTTAGTGAAAATCATCTTCTAAATCAATATTGGGCAGAAGCAATAGCCACAGCAAACTACTTACTTAATCGGCTTTCTACCAAAACTGATACAGGGTATGACTCCTTATGAAGCATTCACTGGACACAAGCCACACATTGGGCATCTACGCATATTTGGTTGCATAGCATGTGCCCACATACATGATGATCATCTCGCAAGAAATTGGATGTGAAGTCATGCAAATGCATCATGGTTGGCTACAGTGAAGAAAGAAAAGCAAACAAATTGTATGATCCCATCAACCACAAGGTCATTATCTCCAGAGATGTAATCTTTGATGAGGAATCAGAATGGAAAACCTCACCTACATAGGAGATAGAAGCATCAACTTCACAGTCATCTACAAAATAGGTTGATGAAGAAGATCAAGAATTGCCAGCAACACCCCAAAGCAGAGCCACAACAGGTCAGACGGTCTACTAGGGAAAGCAAACCTCTAGCCAGATTGACATATGCTCAGAAAGGCAAAGCAATTCAGGTGGAAACCACCAACTATGCTCTTATGACTACCATCATGGCTACAGAAGAGCCAGTGTACTTTGAAGATGCAGTAGACAAGCTAGAATGGCAAACTGCTATGAATGAAGAAATTGATGCTTTGTATAAGAATAATACTTGGGAATTAAGTGACCTTCCACCAGGAAAGAAGGCCGCAGCAAACAAATGGATATACAAAGTGAAGTACAATCCAGATGGTAGTATTCAAAGATATAAAAGTTGCAAAAGGATTTGCACAACAATATGGTCAGGACTATGATGAGACTTATGCTCCAGTAGAGCAAAGATGAATTCCATACGGTTCTTGATATCCCTAGCGACACTCAGTAGATGGAATGTGTATCAGCTCGATGTCAAGAATGCATTTCTCAATGGTTATCTAGACGAGGAAGTCTACATGCAACAACCAGCTGGTTATGTTGAACCAGGAAAGGAGAATAAGGTTTGCCATCTCAAGATGAAGAAGATCAAGAATTGCCAGCAACACCCCAAAGCAGAGCCACAACAGGTCAGACGGTCTACTAGGGAAAGCAAACCTCTAGCCAGATTGACATATGCTCAGAAAGGCAAAGCAATTCAGGTGGAAACCACCAACTAGGCTCTTATGACTACCATCATGGCTACAGAAGAGCCAGTGTACTTTGAAGATGCAGTAGACAAGCTAGAATGGCAAACTGCTATGAATGAAGAAATTGATGCTTTGTATAAGAATAATACTTGGGAATTAAGTGACCTTCCACCAGGAAAGAAGGCCGCAGCAAACAAATGGATATACAAAGTGAAGTACAATCCAGATGGTAGTATTCAAAGATATAAAAGTTGCAAAAGGATTTGCACAACAATATGGTCAGGACTATGATGAGACTTATGCTCCAGTAGAGCAAAGATGAATTCCATACGGTTCTTGATATCCCTAGCGACACTCAGTAGATGGAATGTGTATCAGCTCGATGTCAAGAATGCATTTCTCAATGGTTATCTAGACGAGGAAGTCTACATGCAACAACCAGCTGGTTATGTTGAACCAGGAAAGGAGAATAAGGTTTGCCATCTCAAGAAAAGTCTCTATGGCTTAAAGCAAGCACGCAAAAGTTGGTATAGTAGAATTGACGAGTATTTTGCTAATCTGGGATACATGAAATCCAATGTAGATCATACTCTCTACTACAAAGTTCAAGGGGAAGACATTACTATTGCACTTTTGTACATAGATGATCTGATTGTGATAGGAAGCAAGGATAGCTTCATAAAAAAATTGAAACAAGACTTATCTGCAGAGTTCGACATGAAAGATCTTGGACTTATGCACAATTGTCTTGGAATTGAAATCTGGAGAGATTCAGATAGCATATTCATGAGTTAGTTGAAGTATGTTGACAGTCTCTTGAAGAAGTTTCATATGTCAGATTGCAGGATTGCAGCCACTCCCATGGAACAAAGTTTGAAACTTACTAAAGATTCAAAAAAGCCTCCACTCAATGACAGATACTACAGGCAGCTCATCGGATCTCTCATATATCTGACAATCAATCACATGACCAGATATTTGTTATGTAGTAAGCTCACTAGCATAGTTTATGGCAAATCCAAAACAGTCTCACTGGAATGCAGCCAAAAGAGTCTTGAGATACATCAGAGGTACAAGACAGTTTGGGATAGAATACAAAGGAAGTCATCCACGGTTGCATGGATACAATGATAGGAACTATGCCGGAGATCATGAGACCAGGAGATCGACATAGGGATATGCATTTTTCCTTGGTCAAGGTGCTATATCATGGTTGTCAAACAAAAAGCCAACTGTTTCTTTGTCTTCGATTGAAGCATAATATAGAGCACTCACTACAGGTGCATATGAGGCTATATGGCTCATAAGACTATTGTCAGAAATAGATTACTTTGATGAGTCAAAGCCAACAACAATATACTGTGATAATCAATCGGCTCAAGCATTGGCCAATATATCACTCTTGGACAAAGCACATGGATGTCAGAGAGCACTTCATCAGAGAAAGAGTGTTACTTGGTGACATCACATTGCAGCATTGTGATAGCAAAGAGAATGTTGCAAACATCTTTACCAAACCACTCGGTAAAGAGCTATTCAAGAAACACCGACTAGCTATTGGTTTGACGTAGAGGAAGGACATTCCCATTAAAGGGGTGTGATGGAATGTAATGCTCAGTCCTTCATCGATTCCCCAGAATCATCATCTTGAGGGAAGGCCTACTTCATGATGTTGATCTTGAGGGAAGGTGTTGAGAGTTCACGCTCAACATCATGTGATCACGTGTGCATAGCACCATCATGTGATCATATGTACATAGCACTAACCTTATAGAGTGCTATAAAGGAAAGGGTTAGATACCCTAACCGTAACCCTAAATGGGTTTGTATATATTCTATTTTTTCAACTAAATCTAGTGTACAGTTAGTCATTTGTGGTGTGCTCTCTAGCTGTGCCCTCTCTCCTCATCTCCACTCTTCTCATCTCCACTCTTCTCCTCTCCCCTCTTCATATGTTTTCATAAGTAATAGTAATAATATTGTGTGCATGTGTTGCAAGTGACTGGTGTTCTGCAATTCTTAAATTTGAATGTGCCATTGGTGGAATACCAGTGTCAAACTTGTGGCAGCACTCGAGTGACACGTGATCCATTGAAGCCTTTCTGCTTCAGTTGTGCAACGGTTCAACAAATATCTATTGTACCATCACTGAAGGGTAGGGTTCTCTTGCGAGACAGTTCACAGGTGGAGATCCAAGTTTGCGGCAGTCATGTAGATGATATCTTGGGGCTTCATTACAATTTCATTGATTTCCACATGTGCAGTATTGAGGCAACATGTAATCTACTAATGGAAACGAAGCCTTCGAGAGAATTTACTATCAACAATTCTAGATTTATGACTCACTTCGAGCAATCACGTTAAATGTAGTAGCAGTCCCATCTGCCTTTTTTTTGTAGTAGTTACTAAAGAAAACTAGCATAAGTACTCTTCTTTGATGACTACACTTTAGTATAGACATAGTTGGTGTGTGGATGTTCTGGAACTTTACTTTGGTATCCCATACTACACGGGATCAACAATCTCTATTTGTCATTATCTGATTTGATGTTCTGCAACTTCAGTTTTGGATCCTTTGTCATCATCATCTAATTTGATCTTATGGAACTTTACTTTTGGATCTTATAGCACATGGGATAAATAGTCTTCATTGGTTATCATTTGATCTGATTCTCTGTTCTTTTCAATATGATATTCAGCATCTCTTTTTTTTTTAAAATATAAAATTGCTCTCATATTGGAGTGACAGAAGATTCATTTCTGAAATTTAAGAAATGGATTGTTCTGCTGTCTTCAATCTATTGTTATTGAGCATATAAAGTGGATGTTCTCCAATGATATTATGCAGAAGATATCATGACATTCATAAAGGGCTCAGATGCACATTGTGTACACTGAGACTAAGCAGAAAAGGTGTTCTTCAATGACTTAGAGCTCATCGTCAGTGAAATCAAACCAACACATATATCGACAGCCAAATAATATTGATGTACTCAAATGTTTGAAAGAGTTTTACCCAAACCTGAACTATACTTCCATGTTTCAATTACTTTATCATCATATTCGGTGGTCTCAATGAAAGCAAGAATAACACCATGGCAATTATTAAGCACACCAAAGAAAGGACTACAGAGAAGAGTATTAAATGAAAATGAAATCCTTCATCTCATAAAAAATACATCCACCTCACATGCATTAATTGTCGATTGCTTACAAAGGTTTTCAAATATATTTCAACAACAATTCACACTTTTAGTAAGTGAAGGACAAGACTTATATCAATAAAAAATTGGATTGGAAGGAAATGAACATACCATACACTGTTTTACTATCAAATTGAACAATTCACTACACAATAATACCATTAATTCCTTCCAAGTCAAAGTGTAAGTACATAATGTGGTCCATAGAAGAAGAAAGAACACTACGCGAATTAATCGAAAGTTTGAAGGGGTTGTCAACGAAAGTGTTAGCTTCAATATATCTTGACCAACATCCTAATTCACAACACTCATTGATAGCAATATCAAACAAAATATATAAATTGAGAGCAAATGCAGTGAGGACAAATAGCACCACAATACTTCCACTACATTTCAATGAGAAATCATCAATAAATCACGCAATTGGAGAAGCAGAGGGCATACAAGGCTCCAACAACTACCCAAACAGCCATGTGTCATGAAAGAGAAAACATAGTGTAAGGTCACCAATAAATGTATATTTGAAGGTCATAAATGACAGCCCCAAATTCACATGTTCATGTTGTAATATGTTAACATTCAATATGAAGCTACACTCAGTGAACAAACATATTGCTTCATTCTTACATGGACATGCATTTCTAATCATCAATGACCCAACCGAGGCTCGGTGGTACTTGCTACAATGCAATAAAGATTAGGAAAGAACCCATTTTTAGTTCAAAGAATGCATCAATGACTACACCGACCAAGCAGGTTCATCAATTGAACAAAGTAGAGGAACGCCTAATCTCTATCAGGATACCATTTGCAAAAATCAGGGAGTTAACATATGAAGGTCAATATGGTCTTTATGGTAGTGTCATAAATGTATTTACAGATGTTGAAAGGATACATAATGTATTGCCTTGCTTCATAGATGACAATGTTGTTGTGATGGTTGGAATAAAGAGAAAATTTGAGTATAACCACAACTACATTAGTGGCACGGTTAGACCCACTTTAACTATGCATGCTCTTCATGAACTCTTACAGACACCACTATACAAAGAAAATAATGTCCACATAAATCCTTCTTGGAATAAACATATAACGGCAATGCAAAGGTTGGAGCGCATTCACAATGAATAAACTGATCCTAAAAATGAAAATGGAGAAGAGGAAGACATGCCTACAGACACTCTTATACATGGATTATATAGTACACAACAAGTCGTGCACTTTGATGACAAGTCAATAGTGGTTGCGCTATCAAAAGGATACCCACCACTAAGCTTATTCAAAGACAAATTCTGCGAAGAACTGGCATTCCCAAAACTATTCTATGGGCACACGCGAAAGTATAACATACTATCAAGAACGAACTATCAAAGTCTAGTGAAGTGGGAACTTAAAAATGTTGACTAAAGATTTGCAATGGATATAGAGAACATATTCTTCAAAACAATGAAGGTTCTAGTGAAACAAGTTCTTTCTTCGACATGGGTTAGACTGCGGAAAGGACAACTTAACGGCGGTCGACCCTTATAAGCAAAAGATGTCGCGCATGACACAAACATCGAACAATTGCTACAATCCAAAATAGGATATCGAGATTTCACATGTCTAAGGACATCTGCAGATTACAAGGAGAAGCTAAAAAAGAATGCAATTGCTATGCTTACTTTTTTCGTTACTTTTTCAGCAGTAGGCAGAGAAACTATGGCAGCCCTTGATGACATGCTTACGCGAACTGGACAATAAAAACACATCAAATGAAAGTAATATAATAAGTACAAGCACTCGTAATTTGATTCATTTAGATCTAGTCACAACAGCACAATATTATGTTCATAGGTTTCAAGCGATGAAAAATTTGCTAAAACACGATCATACAATTCTAGGACAGGTAGAAGACTTCTTCTTTGTAGCAGAATTCCAAAATAGAGGCGATCAACATGACCACAGATTGTTGTAGATAAAGAATGCACCCATATATGGACAATCAACAAATCAAGAAATAATTTGCTTCATCGACAAGTACATTACTACTGACAACAATCAATTGCAGGTTGAACAACGACAAATACAAATACACAAGCATCATAAAATATGTACAAAAAGAAGCACGGCGTGCAGGTTTGGCTTCCCAAAACCACCCATGAGACAAACTATGTTGTTAACACCAACAACTAATGTAGTAAACCCAAAACCTTACAAAAAGTTATACAAAGACATAAATGCGCTACTATCACATCCGAACCAACATGACGGTAATCAAATCCACAGTTGCGAGACCTAGAGGAAAGCGCAGGGGAATGGAGCTAGCACCTATAACATTGAAGAAGTTGCAGGGGAGGCGGAGGAGATACAAGATGAACGAAACGTGTGAGAAACGACATGTAGTGCAAAGACATTCGATTAGTACAAAGAGCCACTTGACTGAAAGGTGCCCGAGGAAGCCAAAAAAGTGAACATAGAAATAACTAAATACTTGATTTTTCTCTTTGAAAGGCAAAAGATTACTAATGAAAGGCCAGCTATCATCTTGACCACTTTTTTGACTCCTGGAGGAGTACCACTTGCGGATCACCCTCAAGCATGCTTTTCTATTTCAGTCTCCTACATTCCAAGAAAGAACATGAATACTTTGACTTTTACCCCCCAAATCAACAATGCCACCTACGCTACTATGGGGGCAGGCAGCCAAAAACCTCTGTTTGAAAGCTTTCTAGAGATGACACGAGTAATGAAATGCGAGGCCTAGGAAACAATGACTTCTCATACGGCTATGGCTTCGCCAGACGCTTCATGGAGGGGCAACCAAGGAGTCACTGGCGCGATAATCCGCCGGAATGCAACTTTCCCGCTCCTCAAACCTGTTGTGGAAGAAATTTCGAGTGCAGGTACGCACGGCAGAGCTCCACTTGGTTGTCATTGTGATCATGCTTTGCAGATTGTTTAGTGACGGAGCAATCATGGAACGAGTATCTCACGGATCCTTCTCTGTGGTTGGACAACCGAAAGAGCAAAGTAAGTGCGCGTCAAAATTATTTGCACAGGTAAAAGCTAGAAAGGCTCGGACATATCGGCCAGTGTGACGAGTCTGTTCTGAGTTTTAACAGGCTAATCCAAAGGCTCCAGATTTCAAGCATAAAATCACCACGGATTCATTATGGATAGACGGCTTGAACAATCCAGGTTGGAGTAAAGATATGCTCGACAAAATGGAGTCCGGAGGCGGGGGAATGCATGGAGCTAAAGTATCTGGTCAGGCCCGGTCAAATTCTGAAGACCGTGGCTTTGTGAAGAATGACAGCAATTGCAACGCTAGCTTCAGGGTCGGCGTACAGGTGAAGGCATCTAAAGTACAAGAAGTGCAAGAGAACAATGGCTGGGAAACGATGAGCTTAGAGAAGGCACTGACTTCTTTAGAACGGATGCCTGAGTTGCCTTTGGTTGAGAACCTTATAGGCATCTTGCAGAAGTGCAGAAAACACAATAATCGAGAATATGGTAAGCGCTTGCATGCCTACGTGTGCAAACATGGTCTGGAAGCTCATAGGTCTCTTGGCAACTACCTTGTCCCAATGTTGGTAGACTGTGGAAGCATGGGCGATGCTCTGAAGGTTTTTAACAGCTTGGATGATCCTAACGAGTACTCTTGGACTTCACTCATGATGGGTCATATTGAATGCGGAGAATCACAACAGGTCCTCAATCTGTACCATAAAATGGAAGAGGATTGCATACATCCTAGCAAGTATACTTTTGTGGCCCTTATAAAGGCTTGTGCTAGGCTGAAGGATGTGGAAAAAGGCTGGGAATTACACACCGAGATTGCCAGATCGGGTTTGGACAGTAGTCCTTTTGTTGGCAACAGCCTGGTTGATATGTATGCCAAATGTGGCTTGCTTGCTAAATCACGGGAAGTGTTTGACAAGCTTCAAGTTCGAGATGTGGTCTCTTGGAATGCACTAATCGCAGGTTATGCCCAACATGGGCTTGGTGAGGAAGCACTGAAGTGTCTCGAACAGATGCATCTGGAGGGTATCTCTCCGGATGTAATCACGTTCGTTTGTGCCTTGAAAGCTTGTGGTGGCATAGGAGCGGTAGAGAAGGGGCAAGAAATACACATAGAGATTACCAAAAAGGGCTTGGAAAGAGATCCTTTTCTTGGCAGCACTTTGGTTGATATGTATGCCAAGTGTGGCTTGCTTGCAAAAGCACGAGAGATGTTTGACAAGCTTCCAATCCGAGATTCAGTGTCATGGAATGCACTTATTTCTGGGTATGTGCAACACGGGCTTGGTGAGGAAGCGCTAGATTGTTTCAAACAGATGCATCTGGAGGGTGTCTCCCCGGATGCTGTCACATTTATTTGCAGCTTGAAAGCTTGTGGTAGTGTAGGAGCCATAGACAAGGGCCGAGAGATCTATGTTGAAATTGCTAGAAAGGGCTTGGAAAAAGATCCTTGTATTGGCAATACATTGGTCGATTTGTACGCCAAATGTGGCTTACTTGCGAAAGCACGGGAAGTGTTTGACAAGCTTCCAGAGCAAGGTGTAGTGACTTGGAATGTGCTAATCGTGGGATATGTTGAACACGGTCTTGGTGAGGAAGCGCTGAACTGTTTTGAACAGATGCAACTGGAGGGGGTATCTCCAGATGATGTCACATTTGTTTGCAGCTTGAAAGCCTGTGGCAACCTAGGAGCCATTGATAAGTTCTGCAAAATACATGCAGAGATTGCCAGAAAGGGGTTGGAAAGAGATCCTTGTGTCGGCAACACCTTGGTCGATACATATGCAAAATGTGGTGCAATTGCAAGAGCATGGGAAGCGTTGGACATGCTTCCCGTTCCAGATGTAGTCCCATGGACTGCGCTTATCGCTGGATATGCTGAACATGGACTTGGTGAGGAAGCGCTAGACTGTTTCCAACAGATGCTTCTGAAGGGTGTGTCTCCGAATGATGTGACTTTTGCTTGCATCTTGAAAGCTTGTGCCAGCATAAGAGCCATAGACAAGGGCCGCCAAATACATGCTGATATTGTCAGAAATGGGCTGGAAAGAGATCCTTGTGTTGGCAACAGCTTGGTCGATATGTATGCCAAATGTGGCTCTCTTGTAAAAGCACAAGAAGCTTTTGACAAGCTTCAGGTTCGAGATGTAGTCTCATGGACTGCACTAATTGCAGGGTATGCCCAACATGGGCTTGATGAAGAAGCACTGCACTGTTTCCAACAGATGCAACTGGAGGGTGTGTCTCCGAATGTAGTCTCATGGACCGCATTGATCGCAGGATATGCACAGCTAGGACAAAGTGAGATTGTTTTCCATATGCTTGAGAGAATGACAGGGGAAGGCATAAAGCCAGACGGGGTCACATTTCTTAGTGTTCTTACTGCATGCAGTCATGCAGGTTTAGTGGATAAGGGCCAAAAGTTGTTTGAGGCAATGAGCAAAGACAATGGCGTCACTCCCTCTATTGAGCACTACACTTGCCTTCTTGACATCCTTGGCCGTGCAGGCCAATTAGATAAGGCCGTGGCGATGGTGGAGAGGATGCCTTTCGAACCTAATCTTGCGGTGTGGCTTACTGTGTTGAGTGCTTGTCGAAAGTGGGGTAATGTGGAGTTGGGAAGACAAGCCTTTGAACATGCAGTACAATTGGACGAAAAGGATGCTGCTGCTTATGTCTTGATGTCCAACATCTATGCAGATTCGCACATGCAGGATGATGAGAAGAAGGTGGAGGCAATGAGAGTAAAAGGACAAGCACAGAAGAAGCTAGAACAGAGTTGGACTGAAGCTGATGGAATCCTGCATATCTTTGTGGTGGGGGGAATGACGCATCCCCAAAGCAAAGATATATATGCAAAGCTAGAAGCCCTTTCCCTCACAATGCAGGAGGAAGGGTATGTCCTAGATTTGCCTCGTCTGCCACAGGACATATCTGATGATACAAAGAAAAATGGGTTATGTGGGCACAGCGAGAAGCTGGCTATTGTGTGTGCCCTACTCAATACACCCAAGCCAACACCAGTACGCATTGTCAAAAATCTCCGTGTTTGTGATGACTGTCATGTTGCTGCTACACTTATATCAAAGATAGAGCAGCGGACTATTCTTTTCAGAGATGCAAACCGCCTTCATCTTTTCAGAGAAGGATCTTGTACTTGTGGAGAGTATTGGTGATGCTATTGCATTAAATTAGCCAGCACCCCTCTTATTCAAAATGTTAATGCTGTAATGATGAGGCATACTTGAAAGTGAGGTGGATCATGGTTTGGGCAGTTGCTTTTGTAAGACCATGACGTGTTGCTAAAAACAAGGTGGTTTGATTTATGGACAGAATTGGAGACTTTTGTGGCGCTTTTTGTGGATGCGATGTTATGATCAATTTCCAAATTCAGTTTAAAGGGAGCAAGCCAAGAAGGTCGAAGCAAGGAGACACAAGGGCTCAAGCATGCAACAAGCAACAAAGCAAACACACATCTATTTCTAAGCAACTTGTAAAGAAAAATAGCGATAAAGCTACCTTGAGATGTAAGCGCCTGATGCCATAATGCCATTACTGTGATCACAGTTATGCTTGATCCTTCTCTCCCAACTTGCTGAGCGCTGCTTGGTCATTGAAATGGTCATCAAGATCCAATGAAGAATCCTCAATGTGGTCTACATCATTGTAATGGTTATCAAGATCAAATGAAGAATCAGAATCCTCAAATGGCATCAATTTATGTATTTTCCCATGAAGTTTCACCTTTTTGGGAACTATGGAACCTTTATTCTTTCATTCCTGATCAGTGATCCATGAGCTCATCCTCTTAAGAAAAAATCCTGTACACCATCTTGTAACATACTCTCAATCCAAGTCAATCTCAATCTTGAAGGAATCAAAGAGCTGAAATAATTCAACTATCTCTTACATCTATGAAGACTCTTCTCTATGACTCCTTCCTTCAGGCGCTTCTCCTCTACGGCTAAATCAACTGGCTACATCCTACCCACAAACTAGGTGTCTTCTTCCTCATCGTGTGCAGAGGCTTCGAAAGGGCAAGAGATGGTCTCTTTGAACCTCTAGCACCGCGGCTCTGTATGTCTACCATTTCTTTGAATGGGAAAAACATAAATTCTCACTCTTTTTTTCACATTCACTGCACATGCACTCCTAAGCTGAGCTAAGGGTATTACCTCCAAGGCCAATCAAATAAATTACTGGAGAAAAGCAAGCTCTAATACCTCTGAGAGTCCTGCTTTAGTGGAAGCATGTTTCTAAAGATTTTTTTAATTAACATTGAAATTAATCAGAATAATAGGTTTCATTTCCATATACGTCTAAAACATAAAATAAAAGGGATTTGGAACATAGAAAAAGCGACACTGCATGGGATGCGAATAAGGATCTCTCTCCATTAGAGCTAAGCCCTGTCATATTCTCTGCATTCCAGTAATGCCAGTAATATGCTTAATCTACTGTCCATGACTGTCAAGTCACTGTCAAATCATCAGGCAATCACTGTCAAATCATCGGGCAGAGAATGGGTAGACTATTCCAAGTATTGCAATCACACTAGGTGCTGTAGTGTGGTTGGTGTCAGATCTAGATGATGCTCCAAAGCAGTGAACACTCATTTCCTTCAGGAATTGAGAGCTGATGGCAGAAGCTGCTGGTGTGGGTAGGTGAACACTAAGCAAGGAAGGCTGCTGAAGAAATGGCTCGTTTAATGGAATGAACTCATCAAACTGTTGTGGCCTTTTGTCTAAGATGCACTATTTTACCTTCCCCCAAGATTATGCAAACAAAATTATTTTTTCACCTTTGATCCCCTATAATAACCTCCATGAGACAATCTTCATTTCATCTAACAAGGTCTGAAGAACCACATCTAACCTCTATCTCTTTCGTTTCAAAAAGTTGTTTGGATAATTCTTTATGTGCGTCTATCTTTGACCTTTAATTTTGCCACCCTCCAACATGCAAGCAATGTCATCCTACATATCACAAGTTAGCCCAAATTTGGATTCCAATAAAAAATGATATTGTTTCCATAAGGCATATGAAGGCTTACTTTTTACAAAAACAAGGCTAATCTCTCTATAGTATTGGATCCTAAAGTCATGATAGGAAAATTTGATCTTATTTCCATAAGGCGTATGAAGACTAGTTTTACAAAAAACAAAGCTAGTCTCTCCATAGCATTGGATCCTAAAGTCATGACAAGATATGACTTGTCATTCTACCTCATGAAATCAAGGTAGCTATAATGAAAAAAATTGGTTGTTTGGATAAATGACATACCGTGTCAAGTCATTTGTCACTGTCACTGTTATGGTCCCATGCTAGTAGAGTAGCCTCTTTCTTTATAAGACCTATATATTATTCACAATCCCTTATTTTGAAGTGCATAGATACTCTATACATAATTTCCTCCTTGCCTTTGCACTTTGGCAAACCCAATGATTAAAAAATCATAAGGCTTATCCTCAAAAAGTAAAAACTACTCTTTGTAAGACAAATCAACAATGAGATGGAAGGGCCTTTTTTTTTAAAAATGATTTGTTTTCATTTTGGCCCTCTAGTTTCCACACAAAGTGGATGTGGATCCTACGTTCTAGTGGTTGGAATTTAGTATTAGTAGGGTCAATAGGGAGCTCGTGTAGCTTCTCATCATCAGCAGGTTTTAAGTTCACACATCCACAAGCCTCTATGACCTCATTTTCTCATTGAGGGAATTCTATTGTGTCTACAATCTGAGCAACCCCAATTGGACCAACGACCTTCTTATCCTTATCCTCATCACTCCTTTGCACATTGTATCCTCATCCTCATCCTTCTTGTTATCCTTCTCACCCTCATCCTCATCACTTGGAGGACCAACATCCTTGTCCTCATCCTCATCACTACTCTCCTCATTAACCTTCTTGCCCTCATCATCATCACTATTCTACTGAACTACCACTTGCACCTCCCTTTGGCTAGATTTGGCCTTCTTCTTTGGTGTCTCCATTCCTACACATTGAGACCTCTTCTTTTCTTCTCCTTGATGGAAGGAGATACATTTTTTACGTCCTTTGTGGTTATTCCCTATGGAAGCATGTAGCAAGTGAGCCTTGGTAGGGGGCCGCCGATCGGCTTGGAGATCATACTTCCTCTCATTGATGACAATATGCTTGGGAGGAGAAGCTTGGATCTCATAGTACCTCTCAATGATGATGATTTTCTTGGGAAGAGTATTATTTCCTTCTCATTCTAGTGAAGAAGACGTGTGAGCTATCCTCCTCACGAGTCATAATACTACTACTCTCTCACTATCTTAACCATTTGAAAAATTCCTCATCTTTTTAGTGAAGGCCACCTCTGTTGATGGTGGACTTTGTCCTTAATTTCTTTGGGTGCTTCATTGAGGTGATTTTTGGAGAGGAAGAGGAGGATCCTAGAACTTAGATTGTCTCTTATTTTCTTCTCTAATCGATAATCTTCTACTTCATGGATCTGCAATATCAATGAATTTGAAATAAAAAACATGATTTTTGGAGAGAAAAGTGTAGGATGTAATAGGGATTTAATGCACAAAAGGCAAGGAATAGGGGAAAATCCCAAAAGAGCTAGGTAACCTAAAATACTAAAATCTCCATCAAAAGAAAACAATTAAAAGAAAACTCAAGCCAAAAAAATATACATTGTGATCTTGAGGGTAGGTCAATAAGAAAATCCGCTCCCTAAGATCAAAATTGAGTGGACAAGCTCGATTAACATGTGATTGCATGAAAATTAATTTGAAGGATGGGATTTCCTTGCCTATGCTCTAAATTTTATATCAACATTTAACATATCCTATAGCCTGGATCTTTAGAATTAGAATTGAGTACACAAATAAGCAAATCCAATCCTTGGTATTGGATTTGCATTTAATCAATTGCTACCAATCTTGGGGGTGGGATTAGCATGTAGCCACATATGATAATCATGACTAGATTGGATTAGGTTGCAAACATACATGTAGTTGCTAACAAATTTATATTGGGTTTGTCTATGAGTACATTCAAATCCAATCCCTGGGATCAAATTATCTTGTGGCTTCATGGTTTATCTAACCCTCATAGTTGGCTTGTTAATGAAGGGAAGTTTCTAATTTCATGGACTTACATACCATTTTAAAATAGGAGGGGGTTCAAAAATACTTATCTAATATGATTATGGTATGTACATGTATGGAAGAAACTAAAAACACACTATTCAAAATTTTTGGACTTGTGTAAAGTCCAATTTGAGAAATGGACTAAAAAACAGTCCAAAATTTTTGAATATACTAGTAATGTTGTTTTTTGAACTCGATTTGACAACTCAAAACAAAAGATTTGCTGATTAAGTACTAAGAACATCAATGCATAACCAAATCTCTTACAAAGGTGGTCTACATAAACATCTTCATAACTTCACAAAAATCTCTTACAAAGGTGGTCTACATAAATATCTTCATAACTTCTTGTGAATTGAGCTACTATCACCTAAGAACATCAATAGATGACCAATAATAGATGACCAATTCTCTTAGAAAGGTGGTGTAAATAAACACCTTTATGTATAAGTGGTGTGCACACACCTTTATGATCATTTCTTTTAGAAAGGTGGTGTACATAAACCCCTTAGAAAGGTAGTGTGGATAAATCCTTTTATGTGTAAGTGGTGTACATATACACCTCACTTGGTATTAAAAAACACCCTTAACTGTAAAAATACATTTAACATAAAGTTTAAAATACACCATTAAGTATAAAATGGACCTCATAAACAATCTTTATACACAATAATGAGAGTAAAGAAATAAAAAAAGTAGTAAACTTTTTATTAGATATTCGCTTTACATAGAAGTTCAAAACTTGTGATTACAAAGCCGTTAGCCATCATGTTACTCAGTACCAATGTCCTCAATGCCAGGCCCTTGACTACCAGGGTCCTGACTAATAGGCTGCTCTAAGACTGGAGTCTCAGTAGCAAGGTCCTCAGTACTTTGCTCTTCAGTTCCAAGCACCTGACTAGTAGGCTGCTCTAGAGTCTCATGACCAAGTTCTTGGTGAGTAGGGACCTGGCTACTAGGTTCCTGACTAGTAGGCTGCTCTGGAGTCTGTAAGTCATGGTTGAAAACCATCTATGCCTCCTGGTAACTCCTCCTGGTCATGCTTTGCCTGGTCCATACCTTCTTTGAGTAAGGCTTCCTTGCTTGATCCACTTGCATGTCCTTCACCCAAGATCAAGGGTGCCTTCCTCACTTTTAATTTCAAGGGAAGTGCTTCCACCTATTTAGCCTTACCTTTTCCTATGAGGTGCTGTACTACTACTTCTTGTTGCCGTGAGCCTTCCCATATGATGAGTGGAACATCCTTGACTCTAGTTGACAATTGATCACCCTTATTCTTTGTGCAGATTTCTTTTTGGCATAGGTCATCGGATGCAAAGCTTTCATCCTCATCATCACCTGAGCTAGAATCATCACCCTTAGACTCACTACCCTCGTCTTCGACATTTTTCTCACTACCCTCTTCTTTGACATTTTCCTCTTCAAAGAAGGTAGTGCAACTATAATATGTGTCAAAGAACTCAATTTGATGGGGGGTATCAATGACATTTACATTTCTACCTTGGCGTAGCGATTTCTCAGCAGCAAAACCCATTCGATACAATGCTACTTCCCACCCATCATTCAGTAAATTCTTTGTCATCTCTAGTATCACATCAGGATCCATCGACTTTCTGTAATCCACCATTGCTGCATCAAGCTTAACCTTATTGTCCTCAAAGTAATGAAGCTTGAGAGTCCTTAAAGGAATTTTGATTAGATTGCCACCACCCCTAGATAAGAAGCACATCAAGAAAGGCTGCAAGACTTGAATGGCAGTGCCTTCCAAGACAGTCATATGATTACGTAGGACTATACCATGGTATACTTTTGAAAGTAAATACCCAAATGCATATGTCAAACTCGTATACAAGGCATCCCTTTGTGATTCTGTCACGAACAGGACCAACGTTGATCTTTTCTTATCTGCCATAGGACCTTCTACGATAAACCGCACAAGTTCAACTATCCGTGACACTGCAAGGTCTTGCAATTCATCTATGAAAAATATGCATGGCTTCTCCCAAGCATGACCGCTCATTGTTATGAAATGCTCTATATCAATGCCATTGATGTGTGCAAATTTTGTATCATTCTCTGATAGCAGGATATCATAGGAGAAGGTGAATGGAGAACCATTATCTAAACGAACAAACCTTAATGCTCTCCACCAAACAATAGACATCGGTTTCTTTATTTCTTTCCTCTGAGTTGCAGTGTGCTCTGGTGCCTCAAAGGATATCTTCCCTGTTTCATATGCTTGGCAAACATCCACCATTCTCTGAAACACTGAGTCCTCATGGAAGACAATGCAAGTAACATCCCTGTATCTTGCAACGGCGGTGTTCAAATCCTTTGCCTCAACCTTATTACTTGGTATGCCTTGCATATTGCTTATAACACTTTTTAAGCATCTATAGAACCGAGTCCTCTTTGCCATGTACTCAGATGTAGGTCTTTTGCCCTTCACTGTTTGTGGCTTTCCACAGCCCATCCATAACTCCCTTGCCTTTATCAAGATCTCAGAAAGAGAAGAGCTTTTTTTCAACCTAAATGGAGCAGAATTCAGCCTTTCTAATTCTAGAATGTACTTCGAGTCATCGTTAAATATGCATATATGACAAATGACCCATTGAAACTTTTCCATCCACTCAATCTGTGGCAAGTTTCCTTTTCTTCCCTCATCAAGGGCGATCCTGCATGCTTCACAAAATTGTTGCCCATCAATGGGCTCAAACCTGCATCTTTCCAAGAATCTATTCTTTGCCAGCATGTATCTCTTCTCGATGTCAGTCCCATATCGGCTTTGGTACAAAGCCTCTCCACGAACAAAGTCACTCCTTCGAAGAATCTCAAAAGCATCAAGAAAGTCCATGCGCTTTTGAAATGTGACATCAGGCAATGTAGGATCATCTTCTTGAAGTCTCTTAAATGCCATAGGACGAAGAGTGATATTAGTGGCAACTGGAGTTCTTGTTTTCCTCGTATCTTCATACAATTTGCATGCAAATGTCTTATCTAGCTTTCTTTGATTTGTGAACAACAAAGCTCGATCAATTGGCCACGCTGAATTGTGAAAATCCCCAAATGTACCCCTTATCCTCTGGAGGATGTAAGTCTGCCACACTTATAGAAAAGTCTTCGAGACTTGTATCATCTTCTTGTGGGTCCTCCTGTTCATCGCTATCCAATTTTTCACCTGGTTTTAAATAACTTGCACTTGAACGATCTGCACGTGGAATAGGAGTTATTTTTGCTCTCTTTCTGGGAATAGCTGTAGAACTTGAATCTGCTCCACGATCACTCCTTCTTGTTCCTGTAGTTGCAGCAGTCGATGGTGTAGGTACAGTTGGAGATACTGTAATTACTGCCACAGATATTGTAGTTACTCTTGTCAGAGTTACCATAGTTATCACCACAGATATTGGCGGTACCTGAGGGTTACATGTTATAGATGGCGTACTTATTGCTGCTGAAGGTACAACACCACCACTTGGAAATGCATCCCACATTTTCTTCAATGCTTCTAAGGCACTAAGTAATTCTTGGGATCCCTCAAATGAATCTGGTAAGGGCTTCAAGAAGTGCTTGTGCGTAACTCGTAACTTGTAAACCACCTCGTCATTCTTTCCTTTGCACACAACTTCTATCAAATTGTTTTCTTTAATGTTGATGTTTGAGACCATGCCACCATTTCTTCCTGCCTCTGGAGAATATTTCACGCTTGATACATTCTCTGCAGTGATCACCAAAAAATACTTTGATTTGCGCTCCATAAAATACCAAGCATGTTCAAGGTATTTGAAAGACACCTTGGAACCAAAACTGGAAACCATAGTTTTCTGAAAAACAATCAAAAATAAAAAATGAGAATTACAATGATTTTCAAACTCAAAATATTAAATAAATTTCTAATTAAATATTATTTTAAGTTTTATTTATTTTTAATTTTTAAAATAAAATAAATTAATTTATTTTTTATCTTTTTTTAATTATTTTATTTTAATTAATTAATTTATTTTTAAATTTAAAATTTAATTTAATTTTTTAAAATTTATTTATTTTAACTTTTTTTATTTTTTTAAAATAAATTAAGTTAATTGGGGAAGGGGGAGGGGGCGACGGGAGGGCGGGAGGAGAGGAGGCAGGGGGGGTTAACCGCTAGGGAAGGGGGAGGGGAGGCGGGGAAGGTAGGGCGGGGAGGGGGCGAGAGGGAGGGGAGGCGAGGAAGGGAGGGCGGGGAGGGGGCGAGAGGCTGGGGGGATTTACCCCCCATGGGGGTATTATTACCCCCATGGGGGGGTTTTAACCCTCCCCCTCCCTCCTCTCATCCCACCTCCCCCCACCCTCCCACCTCCCCTCCCCCTTCCCCACCTCGCCCCCCCAACCCACCAGTGCACAACAGGTGGGGGGGAAATCCCCCCCCCACCCACCTATTGCATGCGCAACAGGTGGGGGGGGGAAACACACAACAGGTGGGGGGGGGATTTCCCCCCCCCCACCCACCTGTTGCGTGTGCAACAGGTGGGGGGGGTTAACCCCCCCTCCCCATGCCCTCCCCCTTCCCCGTACCCCTCTCCCTCCCCCTCCCCCACCCCTTCCCCGCGCCCACTTGTTGCATGCGCAACAGGTGGGGGGGTAACCCCCCCTCCCCGCGCCCTCCCCCTCCCCGCCTCCCCTCCCTGTGCCCTCCCCCTCCCCTGCCTCCCCTCCCCCTTCCCCGAGCCCCTCCCCGTCCCCCTCCCTCGCCCCTTCCCCGTGCCCCTCCCCCTCCCCCTCCCTCGTCCCTTCCCTGTGTCCCTCCCCCTTCCCCTCCCCCGCCCCCGCCCCTTCCCCGCACCCCTCCCCCTTCCCCTCCCTACACCCCTCCCCCTTCCCCTCCCCTGCCCCTTCCCCGCGCCCCTCCCCCTTCCCTTCCCCGCACCCCTCCCCCTTCCCCTCCCCCGCCCCTTCCCGCGCCCCTCCCCCTTCCCCTTCCCTGTGCCCCTCCCCCTTCCCCTCCCCCGCCCCTTCCCCTTCCCCTCCCCTGCCCCTCCCCCATGCCCCTCCCCCTTCCCCTTCCCCGTGCCCCTCCCCCTCCCCCTTCCCCTTCCCCTTCGCTGGTGGGGAGGGGGAGGGGAGGGGAAGGGAGGGACGGCGAGGAAGGGGAGGGAGGGGCCGCGGGGAGGGGGAGGGGGAGGGGAAGGGAAGGACGGCGGGGAGGGAGGGGCCGGCAGGGAGGGGGGGCGGGGAAGGGAGGGGCCGGCAGGGAGGGGGAGGGGGAGGGAGAGGAGGGGAAGGGAGGGGTCGACGGGGAGGGGGAGGTGGGGAAGGGGAGGGGAAGGGAGGGCAGGGAGGAGAGGGGAAGGGGAAGGGGGAGGAGAGGGGAAGGGAGTGGGAGGGGAGGAGAGGAAGCCGGAGGAGGGAGGGGAGAAGCGGGAAGAGAGGGGAAGGTAGGGGGAGAGAGGAAGCGGGAGAAGAAGGGGGAGGAGAGGGGAAGGGAGGGGGAGGGGAGGGCAAGGGAGGGGAGGGAGGAGAGGGGAAGGGAGGGGAGAGAGGAAGCGGGAGGAGAGGGGATGGGAAGCAGGAGGGGAGGGACGAGAGGGAGGGAGGGAGTACTTGGGTGAGGAGGTGGTGGAGCTCCAGGAAAGTTGTGAGAGAGAATGAGGAGAAGTAGAGTTTTATAGGAAATGGGTAGCTTTTAGGTCAAGGCAGCTTTTTTTAGTTTTTTAGGTTTTTTAAGTTCTTTTAGGTTCACTATAAGTAGAACATTCTTCATTCTCTCTTTCATTCAAAGATCATTCTTTTACACTCCACGCTTCTCTCCTCTCATCAACTTGTTACAGGATTCTCAAAAATTTTCAAAATGTTGCAAGAGGTGAGTTCATTTCTAACCTATTGCGTATGCAAGAACTTCTAAGAATCAAGTTTTTGTAAATTTGAATTTTTTTTCAAATCCGATTCTTTTCTCAAAAACTTGTGTGTACGCAACAACTTCAAAAAACCATTTTTGCATTAAATCTTTTTTCCCATAAAATTTCCTCTTTACCTCAAACTCTCACAACCTATTTTCAAAAATTTCTCTCCTAGCCTATTGGGCACGCAACAATTTTTCCAAAAAAAAAAAATCTATTACAAATTTCTCTCTCAACCTCAAAACCACTCAAACCTCCCTACCTATTGTGTACGCAACAACTTCAAAACAAAATTTAATCATAAATCTCTCAAAAAAACTCCTCAACAAAAAAAACAATCTATTATAAATTTCTCTCTCAACCTCAAAACCACTCAAACCTTACCTATTGCGTACGCAACAACTTCAAAACAAAATTTAATCATAAATCTCTCCAAAAAACTCCTCAACAAAAAAAAAACAATCCATTACAAATTTCTCTCTCAACCTCAAAACCCCACTCAAACCTCCCTACCTATTGCGAACGCAATAACTTTAAAACAAAATTTAATCATAAATCTCTCCAAAAAACTCCTTTAAAAAAAAAAACAATCTATTACACATTTCTCTCTCAACCTCAAAACCACTCAAACCTCCCTACCTATTGCGTACGCAACAACTTTAAAACAAAATTTAATCATAAATCTCTCCAAAAAACTCTTCTCATGACACTTTATTACAAATTTCTCTCTCAACTTCAAAACCACTCAAACCTCCCTACCTATTACGTACGCAACAACTTCAAAACAAAATTTAATCATAAATCTTTTCAAAAAACTCTTCTCACGATACTTTATTAATATAAGAAATCCATTTATAATATTTTTACTCCATAATATAATAAATTTTAATTAACTAATGTTAAAATACAATTTTGCTAAAAATATATATTATTATTAATCTATAAATTAATATAAATATTATATAATAATTATATAAATACATTAATTAAAAAAATATAACTTGAAAGGGACGTCTTCTAGCATATGTGCTTTATATAATACTTATTCTTAAAACAATGAAGAATTAGTGAATATATTGCTATTCTATACATTATTAACTTAAAAACTAATACAAATATAAATTAATTATTATATAAATTTAAATAAATATATAAATTATTAATATTATACATTAATAACATTTAAAATTATGTAGATTATATTCTAATAGCCTTTCAATTTTAAAAAGTAGTAAATCAAAGACTTTAATTAATTTAAAAAATAAGAAAATATTAAATTTTACACACTTACTTTTAGCATGTATGCTTTTCTTCCATGTGTATAATACTTGTTAGTTAGTCGAAGAATGAAAAATTAGATAATGTATTTGTAAGGTAGGTATTTAAAACCATAGAATCTAGAAGAGGTTTAGCATACTTACTTATCTATATTACTATGTGTAATACTTTGCAAAAACCTTAAACAAAGTTTAAGGCTCTGCAAAAAACTATAGTATCATTGCATCCATATCAATTTTTTACTTTAGCAACCACCAGATATCCATGGCATCCATGATATGGAATACATATTTCTTCTGAATATTTCTTATCACATACTTTTTCATTTCTTCTGATACACCATGTAGCATGAATGTAAGAAAATATGAATCGGTGTGCTTTAAGCCTATGTACTTGTCCCTAATCAGTAGGATACTTTGACTAGGTAGACTTATAATTACTTAAAGTAAAGCCTTTGCAAAGGATCATACCTTCTGATACACCATGCAGCATGAATGTAAGAAAATATGAATCGGTGTGCTTTTAGCCTATGTGCTTGTTCCTAATCAGTAGGATACTTTAACTAGGTAGACTTATACTTACTTAAAGTAAAGCCTTTGCAAAGGATCGTACCTATAAACAAAACACTTTGGAAAGCATATAACATATAGTCTATATATATCTAAATACTTTGGAATGCATATTTTATATAGTCTATATACCTTAGATCTTACACCCTAAATCTTAAATCCTAAAGTTCCCTAAATCTTAGGTTATACAATCTAAGCTCTTAAACTTATATAACAGTTATAATCCCTAAACCTTAAACCCTAACCCCTATAACTTAAATTCTAAAACCTAATTTTCAATTCTAAACCCTAGATTCTAGACTCTAAGCTCATGATCTTATATACTAAACCCTAAAACCTAAAACCTAAATCCTAAATCCTAAACCCTAAAACAATAATCATAAACCCTAAATGCTAAATCCTAAACCCTAAACCCTAGATTTTAAACCCTAAACCCTAAATCCTAAACCCTAAAAACATAATCATAAACACGAAACCCTAAACACTAAATCTTAAATCTTAAGCCCTAAATCCTTAACCCTAAAGACTAAACCCTGAACCCTAACCCTAAAATACAATCAAATTTTAATGATTTTTTTCAATTTGTGCAATAGGTTTGATATATCCCCCAAACTATTGCAAGTGGAATACGTTAATGGTGCACTCAACCTATTGCAAAAATCAAGGAATTTTCTTGATTTGTGCAATAGGTTGGATATACCCCCCCAACCTGTTGCTCAAGCAACAGGTTGGGGGATATATCCATCAACAGGCGTCGGTTGGGGTGACCCCAACCTGTTGCTCAAGCAACAGGCTGGGGGGTATATCCAACCTATTTGTGCAACAGATTGGATATACCCTTGAGCAACAGGTTGGGGGATATATCCAACAACAGGCCTCGGTTGGGGTGACCCCAACCTGTTGCTCGAGCAACAGATTGGGGGGTATAGCCAATCTGTTGCACAAATCGAGAATTTTCTTGATTTGTGCAACAGGTTGGATATACCCCCCAACCTGTTGCTCGAGCAACAGGTTGGGGGTATATCCAACCTTGCACAAATTAAGAAAATTCTTGAGTTGTGCAACACGTTGGATATATTCCCCAACTGTATATCAAATTGTTGCACAAATTTGAGCAACAGGTTGGGGGATATATCCAACCTGTTGCACAAATTAAAAAAATTCATTAAATTTTGGTTGTATTTTAGGGTTAGGGTTTAGGGTTTAGGCTTTAGGGTTTAGGATTTAAGATTTAGG
Source organism: Dipteris shenzhenensis (assembly GCF_047967505.1). NCBI lineage: Eukaryota > Viridiplantae > Streptophyta > Polypodiopsida > Gleicheniales > Dipteridaceae > Dipteris > Dipteris shenzhenensis. The sequence goes on from NC_141598.1 coordinate 9,924,580, forward strand.
GTTTAGGATTTAGAGTTTAGGGTTTAAGGTTTAGGATTTATTGTTTAGAAGTTTAGGATTTAGGGTTTAGGGTTTAGGAATTAAATGTTTAAAGTTTAGGATTTATGGTGGTTAAGATGTTTTGGTATTAATTATTTAAAGTTTAGGATGTAAGGTTTAGGTTTAATGCCTTCTCTGCTAGTTTTGATATAGAAGTTATTAAGTAATAATAAGCTCAATGATTATTTATTATGTTCCCTTTGAGTTGCTAATCTATTTTTGTACATAAAACAAGTATTCACCCTAACAGAGGGTATGGATGTGGTGTTGTATAAGAAGAATGAAGTGGTGGCTTTTGGACGAATTCATAGTCTTGATCCTATGAATGTGTGTCATTTCCAATGTTGTGGTGAGAGAAGATGTGTAGTGATAATCACCAACGTTGTAAATCCTAAAGTACATTTAAAATATCCACATGGAGACTTTAAAACATTGGGAGATATCTTACAATGTGACATATTTGATATGCAAGCACACAGAACACTTTGGGAACAAGACGAAATTGTTCCAAAGACATACTTTCAAGATATCAAAAAAACTTATTTTGAGGGGGAAAAGTAGAGATGTTATCTTGCTCCGGAGAAGTTTTAGCAATTGGCAACTTTAAGGGCTATGCTCAGAGTTTTCTCTGTATAGTGGAGATAATTAAGTTGACTAGTGTAGGTGTCATTCAAAATGAAATGGATAGTACTTCACTTTTAGACGTCCATAATACTACGTCTCAACTACAAGTTCATAGTACTTGTAAATGGGGGTTAGCTTTCTTGAAATCAAGTTTGCCCAAGACAGTTTCCTTCAATGTCATGGAAGACACAACAGAATATTATCAGAAGAAAAAGACTATAACACAAATGGGATCCAAATTGATAAGAATCTATAGTAGCAATCAAGAGCATCATAGTGGCATGCTCACAGGTATTGAGGACATTATAGTAACAGATGTTGATGTAGAAAAGGTTTCTTGTGTTGCAAGTGACTCAAATATACTCACTGGTATAGAAGACTTGTCTTGTGTTGTAAGTGACTCAAACAGGCTTACTGGTATAGAAGACTTGTCATGTGTTGCAAGTGACTCGAACATGCTCACTGGTATAGAAGACTTGTCCTGTGTTGCAAGTGACTCGAATAGACTCACTGGTATAGAAGACTTGTCTTGCGTTGCAAGTGACTCAAACATGCTTACTGATATAGAAGACTTGTCTTGTGTTGAGAATAATAAGATGGGACCACAAAGAAAAATACACGCAAAGATCGATGGGATAAGTGATGCAATAATAGGAATTGATGATATTAGTGACAATGATCATGATGTTACCAATCGAACACAAGGCAAAAGGGGCAGAGAATCTGAGACTTGTCATGTTGTTCGTAATATTGTTGCTAGCATGCTAGAGAATATAGATGGGAGAATCTTGAGTTATGAAGGAGAAACAGTTCAACCACAAAATCAAGAGGCATTGGCAGCAAATTGACATCAATGAACATGTCTACCAGATTGCCATTTCCAAGATATTATAAGGTATCAAATAATTCTCAAGCCCACACAGCATTTGATTATAAAGATGAAGATTCAAGGGAAATGGATTCGAGGTTTGATGGTCTTACAACTAGAAAACGCAAGACACTATTTACAAAAAGAAAGTATGTGAGTGTGAAGAGGCGAAGAATCATGGCATCAATTCCAGAACCAAAGAGACATGTAATTGTAAAGAATAAGGGAGAGAGATAGGAGACTCAAGTTCAGCTTTCTTCACAACACACAAAAGAGAGAGGACACAAGGTTGGAGGGTGAAGTCTTTCTTCACTTTTGCATACAACTACAATACAATAGAAGAGGGAAATACCCTATATGTCAAAACCTAGAATACGTGGTTCATATGTGAACCCAAATCAAAACATACGTGGTAGCCTAACTACACCACGAGTACAACTAACATAGGCGGTGACATAAATGATAGTCATCCAGGAGATATGTCGGGGATAGAGCTTGATATCTCAACACTCCCCCTCAAGCTCAAATCCATCTCACGTACACCAAGCAAGCTCCTAAATCTGCGAAGCTTCTCGGTACCCAATGCCTTCGTAAAGATATCAGCCACCTGCTCCTCAGTGCTGACATAGACAAGATCAATCTCACCAGCTAGAACCTTCTCTCTCACAAAGTGATAATGCACCTCAATGTGCTTCGTTCTAGCATGATAAACTGGGTTATTAGCAAGCATGATGCTGCTAATGTTGTCACAATGAATGACAACTGCTGCATGAACTGACTGTCCCATATCTGCAAGTAGCTTCCGTAACCAAGCTACCTCACATGCAGCCATTGCTGCACCCCTGTACTCAGCCTCTGTGCTCGACAAGGCAACTGTTGGCTGCTTCTTGCTGCTCCAACTGATGGCACCACTCCCAAGGGAAAACATAAAACCACTAGTAGATCTCCTGTCTGAGACACTACCAGCCCAGTCAGCATCTGTGTATCCATGTACCTGTAATGCACACCCAGCTTCATAAAACAGTCCATAATGCAATGTGGACTTCACATACCGCAGTATGCGCCTAGCCGCATCCAAATGTGGCTTCCTCGGTGCCTGCATAAACTGACTCACTAGCCCCACAGCATAGCTCAAATCTGGTCTGGTTATAGTCATGTAAATCAAGCTACCTACTATGCGCCTGTACATAGTAATATCTTCAAGAAGCTCACCTGAGTCTGCATTGAGCTTCACATTCTGCTCCAATGGAACAGAGATAGGCTTACAGCCTGTCATCCCATATTTGGATAGCATGTCCAAACCGTATTGCCTTTGCAACAGCCATATCCCACTCGGGGATCTAATAACCTCAATGCCCAAGAAGTAACGCAGCTCTCCCAAATCCTTCATCTCAAATTTCTGCTTCAACAGCAGCTTCACTTCATTAATGTCTGCATCACTATCACCTGTAATAATCAAGTCATCAACATAGATGACTATAAGCACAATCCCTCTGTTTGTCCTTTTCACATAAAGTGAAAAATCTGAATTGGAAATCTGAAATCCAATAGTGACAAGATATTGTCCTATCTTGTCTGACCATGCCCTCGGTGCCTGTTTTAAGCCATACAAGGCTTTGCGCAACCTGCATACAAAATCGGGGTGTGCTTTATCCTCATAACCTTCTGGCTGCATCATATAAACGTCTTCCTGCAAGTCACCATGCAAGAAGGCATTTTTCACATCCATCTGATGCAAAGACCATCCCTTTGCAGCAGCCATAGCAATTACTGCTCTCACGGTTGCCATCCTTGCAACTGGGCTGAAAGTTTCCTCATAGTCAATTCCATATGTCTGTGCAAAACCTTTGGCAACCAATCTTGCCTTGTACCTGCTAACAGACCCATCAGCATTGTGCTTTACTTTGTAAACCCACTTGCAGCCAATAGCCTTCTTATCATGAGGCAAAGGCATCAAATCCCAAGTGTGGTTTGCATCCAAGGCAGCCATCTCTTCATCCATAGCTGCTTCCCAATTTTTATGCCCTGCTGCATCCTCAAAACATGTGGGCTCTGGCTCCTCTAGAACCTTGACCATATAAGCATAGTGATGTGCTGTATACCCATCATATCTCAGCCTGTCAACTGGATACTTAATACGAGTGGACCTCCGTACAACTGGATCAGTTGCAGGAGTCTTTAAATCATGCCTGCTTTTCCTTGCACCAGGTGTAACAACAGAAGGAATCCCAAGTTCCTCATCAAGGCTCATTTCAGAGCCACTTGACTCTCCATCAACATGAGAGCTACCAGCAGACACATCAAACACTGGAGCATGGTCCACTTTTTCTTTTCCCTTATGTGATACCTGCACAACACTATCAGGACTGCCATGTGACGATTCACTAGATCTCAATCTCCCTGTCCATGCATTAGATCCACTAGTAGAGGACTCTCGGGGTCCACTCAAGGCTTGAGATTGCTGCTCTGCATTTATTGCAGCATTCCCATTTCCTGCATCTGCATCTCCTACCATCACAGTTGGTGCATACCAGCTGCTCATTTCATCAGAAACAACATCTCTGCTCACTTGCATTTTGCGAGTGGAAGGGTTATAACAGCGATACCCTTTCTGGTGCAGAGCATATCCAATAAAGATGCATTTTTCTGCCTTTGGATCCAGCTTTGTTCTCTTCTCATCAGGAACATGAACATAAGCTATGCAACCAAATACCTTCAAGTGAGAAATATCTGGTTTTTGGCCTGTATACATTTCTTCACCTTGGGGATAGGCTTTCTTTTGCCTTAGAAAGCCCCCTTTCTTTTGCTTTGAAGAGTGTGATATGAGCCCTCCAAGTTCAGCTCTCTAGTTTTGACAGTTTTTACATGCTTTGAAAATGATGCTACATAAAATGCTACTCTAGCATTTCTGGTCTTTTGAAGTTTTTAATAACTTCACTACAAGTGTTGCTTCAGTTTTGTTTTGACTTGCTAGACCTGGTTGTGATTGGAAAGTGGTTATTTCATCCACTTCTATGAAGCATATAAAAAGTAGCATCATTGTTTGAAAACTAGTCACTACTATTTGCTACATCAAGTGGCTATACTTTGGAAGTATTGCAGTTCATTTCACCTGTAAGAGAGAAGACACTACCCAATACTTGGGTTAGAGCCTCTCATGGCTTGCTTATGCCAAATATGTGAAAAGCCAAAACATAAAGCAATGTCTTGTTATGCTACAAAGGATGAAAATGCCAACCTGACTTTCTTATTGAAGATTGCCAAAACAATGGTTGCCAAAAAGGAAGCAAATACAGAGATCTACACTCTCATGGCACTTTTATTTGACTCCAAGTACAAGAAAAAGATGAAGGTCAGATATGCTTCTCTACACAACTATGGAGATGACAAGATAATTGTTCTCTTGAAGGTTATGACTTTCAGATCCACTTGTTCTATCATAGTACCATCTTATAAGGCACTAGACACTGCCCATGTGGTAAGACCTTGCCTTGACATGGATATTTTGCCTCCACAAGATGAGGCATCCTTTGAAGATTATGCATTTTAAATCATCTCTATGTATGCTCCAGATCTCTCTTATGTCAAGGTACTCAGCCTGGATAGTCCTCCAAAATGAATGAAAATAAATTATTGTGTGTTGTGTGTTTTGTAAACACCTCTGGTCACCTTATGATGTAGGCCATGTGTATGTTTTTGTTCCATGGTACCTCCTACAGACATTGTGTGCATGTACATGTAGGGGAGATAACCATTGGAAAGTTTGTTTGTATCCCTTTCTGTTTACCTTACACCCAAGGGAACCCTTGCTAGCATGAGAACCTAGCCATAGATTTATCCTTGACCACCAGGAGATGGCATGAGAAACTGTGAGACTAGATGTATCCTTGACATAGCCTGAGGCATCTCCTTGAGGGGGGGTTTGTTGGGATATCTCAAGGTGTATGCCTCAGGCACACCTTATGTTTCTATGTGTGAGTGCTAGAGGCACAGTTAGGTGCCCACAAGCACAGTTAGGTGGTGGAAAAGCCACATAGGATGATTGAGAGAATCTAGGAGCAGATTAAGGAGATGATTGTGGAGCTTTGAGGTCATCAGTGATGTTAGTGACCTTGTATGAGGTGCCTACTTAAGGACCTCTTTCTTCTTCATTCTATATGCAAGTATTCTGATTTTGTGTCAACTCTACTCTCTCCTTTCAGTATTCCAACAGAGCCATAATTATCAAAGAAGGCATCATCATGTTTGTCTTCGTCCACCAACCTCTCTCTGAACAAGTCATGTAAGTCCATCTTTTCATCATCATCAACTGGGACATTATGATCTTCAAGGTAATCATCCATGTCATCAGTGTCCTTGTGGTCTATCTCTTTTTCATAGCCTGTGGTTAGATCTAATTGAAGCTAAAAATAAGCCATGAAATGCTTGTTTTCAATAATATTTGTGGAGTTTCCTTTTCTGAGGAGATCCTCAAATAAATATCCCATCCTGCACAAGGTGACCTCCCAACCTGTCGGTAGCAAATTCTCCATCATGGTAAGCAAGAGACTCCCACTTTTTGCAGGACTTCCATAGTTGTTTTTTTGATAATGTATGGACTTGGGAATATCTTGCTCTTCTAGTATCAATCTCAAATTATTTGAATTCCCTCTTATGTTCTTTTGTAAGGAGTGATCAGGGTTGGGACTCCGCATACACAAAAAGAATGATTCAAGAGATTGAATCGCTATGCCACATTCTCTCTTGCCTCTCTTTGCTGCATAAACACCACTATAGATCTTCAAATCTGATGAATATGCTCGCTCTAGAGTAACCTGCATGGCTTCTTTGTTACTTGATCTCATGCTTGAATATACAGATTGTTGCAAGATAATAATGGAATGAACTTATCTTTGCAAATTGTTCTGAAGTGAGTCTTTTGACCTCCTTTGCTTCCTTTGCGATCTGATTACAAGCATAAGCCCAATGTTGACCATCAATGGGCTGGAATCTGCAATGAAGGAGGAATTCCTTCTTTGCTTCCTTTAGCATATTCTCACCTTGTGCCTCTTCGCCTTGTTCATGTGGAATATTTTTAAGAGTGTCTTTAAAGAATCTACTGAAGGTTTCCTTAAAATGTGTAGGCCTGTAAATGTTATTTGATCCAGAAAACTATTTTTGATTGGACAAAACATTATTGGGCACAGGACCACATTGCTTGCCACAGGTTTCTTACCATCTCTCAAAGCCTCATTTATTTGCAGTGCATAGGATATATCAAGGCTTTGGTTATTAGTAAAGACAACCACAGCATCCACATCTTTGGCATTCACAAACCACGTCCTTTGACCCCATATATATCCCACATCATCATCTGTAACTGCTTCATTAAGACGCAAATTAAGATTTTTGATTGATGTGAGTTCATCCTGATCATCTTTAGCCTCGGGTTCTGAGTCTTCTTCATCTTTATCTTCTTTTAACCATTTTTCATCCATATTATCTCTCTCTATAGTGGGATAATGCCTTTTTTTATTGCTTGGAACTGTGGCTCTTGCAGTTCTAGCCTTTTGCATTTCACGTCGTGGTTTGCTAGCAAGAGCTTCTAGCATAACTGCAGTGGATCGACCTTGATCTTCTTCAATTTTTTTTGATTCCCGTGCACTCAAGGCTTGTGTTTCATTATCCTTAGTTACATCCACCATTTCTTGCTCTAGAAGTTTGCACTCATGTTCTACACATTTGTGACAGTGTGTGTGTTCTTCTTGTCCCTGCATCAAAGTCTGAGCTTTTTGATCTCCTTCATGTGAAGATCCTTGAATATGAGGAGCATATTGTGCATCCTGAAAGTACTCAAACATTATCTTTGCATGCATCCTTTTTGCCACCACACTAGGAAATTGCTCCCAAGTATATGCAAGAGCCTCCAATGCACTTTGCAGCTCTGGAAACTTTGATGGTTGAGGAGGAGGCATCACAAAGGTCTTTGAGTCTCTCCTTGACACAACAATATGAAGACCGCCAACTTCAGGATTTGAACTCTTTGTAAAAATATCCACAAAAGTCTCTTTTGGCTCTATCATTATGCCTACTACAAGGCTTGAAGTCATATCTTTTTTGAAGAAAGTAGCATCCCATGGATCTTCAACATCATTGAACTCCCTTTTTGACATAAGTAGAAAGAGTCTCTTTTTCTTTTGATGAAGAAACCAAGCTCTTCTGCCCATGTGATATCGAGTCCACCTACTAAAGCCATTGGGGCTATATTCCTTTCCTTTCAAATTCAAAGTGACATCAGAGACCCATGCTCTGATCTCAGAGTCATTTAGGATAGCCCCCACATTAGTTGATTGCTCCATAATCCTATAAGAAAAGATAATGGAGAATTTAGATACATACAAGTAAAGTACAATATACAACGCTTAATACAATAAATGTGGGAAATAGCCCAAAAGGCTTTACAAGGCTTCATATGGCAATAAATATGGGAAATAGCCTAGAAGGCTTTACAAGGCTTAAATATTTGTACAAATGTAAAAAAATTAGCCAATAAAGCTTTACAATGAAATAAAATGTCCTCTAGTGATAAAGCTTCAATCTTCATGAAGACATGTAATCTGTCCATCCATTGATTTGCCCTCTAGTCATAAAGCTTCAATCTTCATGATGACATGTAATCTGTCCATCCATTGATATCTGTGCACTGATACCCAACTGATGCAATCTACCCACTAAAAACTGTTCCACTGATATCCACTTATACAGCCCACATGATATCCACTTATGCAGCCCACTGATACTCATTAAATAGTGAATGGTCGGGATGGTGGGGTTTATTACAAGGCGCTTCATATGACAATAAATGTAAAAAATAGCATAGAAGGCTTTACAAGGTTTTTTATGACAATAAATGAGCTTAAATATTTATATAAATGCAATAAAAATAACCAATAATCATCAAGCTCCAATATGTCCCATGACATGTAATCTGTCCACTGATATATGTAATCTATCCACTGATATCTGCTCATGCAATCTACCCACTGATAAACTTCTTGGTAAATGGTAAAAGGTCTTATTTAATAGCATGTTATGAGTGTTAAACCGCATGTGAACAAAGGGACTGACAACGATTAGGAACTAGTTAGAAAAATTTGAGCATGGCTTCGATTGGCAACTTGGAGAATTGTCTCTCCTCTAAGGAAATCTAATGTATGCTAAACTATGCTAAACCAACTGTCGAAGCGAGGAAAAGCAATAAATAATTTCTTTTTCTGTGTTCATTTTAATGTGCTAGGGTTTAAGAGGCTTAAATATGCAAAAGAAGGGGTTTTGATGTAGAGGCTAAACGTGCATGTGAGAGAAATGAAGAACAAGTATCTAAAGGAAAGTTAACATTTTTCAATTTAAAAGATGAATATATATAAAAATATTAACTCACCTTCAAAACAAACCATAAATTCACTCTTTTATAATTTTTTAAAAGTATAATATAAAACATGTAAATATATAAAACTCTCTCTTTACTTTCTCTCTCTCTCTCTCTCTCTCTCTCTCTCTCCTCCTAATTCTCTCTGTAGCCATAGTCAAGACACCTCATTCTTCTTAATCTCTCTCTCTCTCTCTCTCTCTCTTTCATAACTCTTATGTGTTTCCCTCTCTGTCCTCATCCCACTCATTCTCTCTCTTAGTTTATCTCAAGTCTCTCTTTCTCTCCCTCCCATGGCGGCTAAGATTTATCATTCTCTCTCTTTATCTCTCTCTCTCTCCCTAGGATTTGTAATTATTTCTCTCTCTCTCTCCATCTCTCTCCTCTCTCTCTCTCTCCTCTTCTCTCTCTCTCCCTCTCTCTCTCTCTCTCTCTCTCTCTCTCTTAGCCTCTCTACCTTAAACTTCTTGGTAAATGGTAAAAGGTCTTATTTAATAGCATGTTATGAGTGTTAAACCACATGTGAGCGAAGGGACTGACAACGATAAGGAACTAGTTAGAAAAATTTGAGCATGGCTTCGATTGGCAACTTGGAGAATTGTCTCTCCTCTAAGGCAATCTAATCTATGCTAAACTATGCTAAACCAACCGTTGAAGCGAAGAAAAGCAATAAATAATTTCTTTTTCTGTGTTCATTTTAATGTGCTGGGGTTTAAGAGGCTTAAATATGCAAACCATCCATTTCTTCTTCCTCCCCCATTGCTACCACTCCCATCCCACATTTCCACCACGTCCCATACTCCTCCCATTTCCCAAAATCCCATATTTCCCCATCTCACCCTACTCTTTTTCATCCCCTATTAACTCCCCTCACTCATTTCACTCCCTTATTATCCTACTCCCCTATTACCTCCCCCTCTCCCATTCCATTCTTCCCTCCCCACTCTCACTTCCACTTCCCATTACTCACTTGCCATTTGAAAACTATTAATATATTATCATACTATTTTTTATACTTATTATCATACACCCCTATTACTTCCCTCTGCCATTCCACTCCTCCCTCCTCACTCCCACTTCCACTTCCCATTACTCACTTGCTATACACATTTGCAAACTATTAATATATTATTATATGATTTTTTATACTATTTGCAAACTTACATGTGGGCAAAATCACAGGTGTCAAAGCGATCCTATTGTGGTCATACAACAACTGTGCTTTTATTCAAGGGCATATTTATCCTCATCAACAAGCTTATTTCAGCTTTTATTTTGACACAATACTCAAGGTATGAAGTGCATAATTTGTGCACTAGGTGTTTACTTTGTTGTATCAAAATTGTTTGCCACACACACACACATATACACATACCGAGAATTTTCTAATATTATTGCATCTACATTTCTCCGATGGGCACAAAACTTTGTACACGCCTCAACCTAGGTCGTATTGACTTGCATACAAAGTGGTGCACCCATCCCATAAGTACTTGTTCGGATAACACACCTCCAAACGTATTTTATGACGATTGTGCATAACACTAGGAACAAAATGGTGTATAATGTGCGATCGACTATGCAAAGCATATCCAATGGACACAAGACTTTGCACGTTCCTCAACCTAGGCAGTATTGACTTGTGTGCAAAGTGGCATCCCCATCTGATAAGTACTTGTTTGAAAAATACACCTAGGATCATGTTTTAGGATCGTGTTTTTTGACGGTTGTACATGACACCAAGGCAAAAACGGTATTTAATACTCAATCTACCATGTAAAGCATATCTGATGGGCACAATACTTTGCACGTGCCTCAAAAGTGGTGGTATAGTATTCCATGCAAAGTGGAATGCCCATTCAATAAGTACTTGGTATGATAATACACCTAAGAGTGTGTTCTTTGACGGATGTGCATAACACTAGGGGGAAAACGGTGTATAATGTGTGATCCCCCATGCAAAGCATAACCGATAGACACAATACTATGCACGCACATCAACCTAGTTGAAATTGACTTTCTTGCAAAGTGGCTCCCCCATCTGACAAGTACTTTTTAGAATATCACACCTAGGACCATGTTTTTTATTGGTTGTTGTCCATGACACTAAGGCAAAAACGCTGTTTTGTGCTTAATCGACAATGCAACGCATATCCAATCATCAAAACACTTTGCACACATCTCAACCTAGGTATTATTGACTTACATGCAAAGTGGCATGCCCATCCCATAAGTACTTAGTCGAATAACACATCTAGGACCGCGTTTTTTGACGGTTGTGCATGACACTAAGGCCAAAACAGTGTTTAATGCTTGTTTGACAATGCAAAGCATATCCGATGGGCACAATACTTTGCATGAGTCTCAACAATTATGGTATTGCATTGCATGCAAAGTGGTACACCCATCTGATAAGCAGTTGGTTGGATAACATACCTAAAAGCATGTTTTTTTATGGTTATGCATGACATTGAGGCACAAATGGAGTTTAATACGTGATATACCATGCAAAGTACATCCGATGGGCACAATACTTTGCACCCACCTCAACCTAGGTGTTATTGAGTTTCATGAAAAGTGGCGTGTCAGTTAGATAAGTACTTGATCTGATAACACACCTAGGACCGTGTTTTTTTACAAATGTGCTTGTGTTTTATGCTTGATCAACAATGAAAAGCATATCCGATGGGCACAATACTTTGCCCACACCTTCAACTAGGTGGAATTGACTTACATGCAAAGTGCCACACCCATCCCATAAGTGCTTGATCGTATAACATACCTAGCAGCGTGTTTTTTTATGGATGTGCATGACCCTAGAGCAAAAATAGTATTTAATGCTCGATCGACCATGCAAAGGATATCCGATGGGCACAACACTTTTCCTACACCGCAACCTAGGTGGTATTGAAATGTTCTCAAAGAGGCACACCCATCCGATAAGTACTTGGTCAGATAACACACCTAAGGGCGTGTTTTTTTGCAGATGTGCATATCACTAGGGAGAAAATGGTGTATAATGCGTGATCGACCATGCAAAGCATATTCGATGGTGACAATATTTGCCGATGTACATATCACTACCGGAAAAATGTTGTATAATGTGTAATCAACCATGTAGAGCATATTCAATGGTGACAATACTTTGCACGCATCTCAACCTAGTTTAAATGGACTTGTGTGCAAAGTGGAGCCCCCATCAGATAAGTACTTCTTTGATTAACACACCTAGGACCGTGTCTTTTCATGGTTGTGCATGACACTAAGGCAAAAACGGTGTTTTATGCTTGATTGACAATGCAAAGCATATTCGATGGGCTTTGCACACACCTTCAGAATTGACTTACATGCAATGTGGCACTCCCATCCCATAAGTGCTTGATCGGATAACATACCTAGCAGCGTGTTTTTTTACGGATGTGTATGACACTAGAGCAAAAATAGTATTTAATGCTCGATCGACCATGCAAAGGATATCCGATGGACACAACACTTTTCCTACACCTCAACCTAGGTGGTATTAAAATGTTCTCAAAGAGGCACACCCATCCGATAAGTACTTGGTCAGATAACACACCTAAGGGCGTGTTTTTTTGCAGATGTGCATATCACTAGGGAAAAAAGGTGTATAATGCGTGATCGACCATGCAAAGCATGTCCGATGGTGACAATACTTTGCGCACACGTCAACGTAGTTGAAAGGGACTTGCGTGCAAAGTGGAGCCCCCATCCAATAAGTACTTGTTTGAATAATACTCATAGGGCCGTGTTTTTATATGGTCGTGCATGACACTAAGGCAAAAACAGTGTTTTATGCTTGATCGACAATGCAAAGGGCACAATAACTTGCACACACCTTCAACTAGGTGGAATTGACTTACATGCAAAGTGGCATTCCCATCTCATAAGTACTTGATACGGATAATACACCTAGCAGCGTGTGTTTTTTTACGGATGTGCATGACACTAAGGCAAAAATGGTATCTAATGCTCGATCGACCATGCAAAGCATATCTGATGGGCACAATACTTTTCCTATGCCTTAACCTAGGTGGTATTGAAATGTTCTCAAAGAGGCACACCCATCCGGTAAGTACTTGGTCAGATAACATACCTAAGGGCGTGTTTTTTTGCGTATGTGCATATCACTACAGGAAAAACGTTGTATAATGTGTAATCGACCATACAGAGCATATCTGATGGTGACAATACTTTCCACGCATCTCAACCTAGTTGAAACAGACTTGCGTGCAAAGTGAAGCCCCCATCCGATAAGTACTTATTTGATTAACACACCTAGGACCGTGTTTTTTCATGGTTGTGCATGACACTAAGGCAAAAACGGAGTTTTATGCTTGATCGACAATGGAAAGCATATTCGATGGGCACAATACTTTGCACACACCTTCAACGCTGTGGGACTATGATTTCTTAAGCATACCTTATGCAGATCACTCTGGTTGCAGTAGTGCGCTCATTCGTGGTATGCATTGGGTTGCAGTGGATGATTTATAGGCCATTTGGATGCATTGCGGTCCTTGTTGGATGCGCTGATAGGCCCAAATTGCCTTGTGGGATGCCATTTTTTATGGAAGCTTTGCACATGGATGCTATTTTATGCTGAGGGACAGCTTTGACACATTGTTGGTGATGCATTGATAGTGCTATGCTCTCTTGGATGAGATATTATTGATGCATATGCCAGTGGACGGTGTTTATGCTTGAGTCATTTGGCACTTATTGGCATTTTCTTTTGGGTCAGATTTGCTCATATGGATGCATAGTATATGCACATGAGTCAGATGCATCTTTTGATGCTTTGAGCTTTGAGTTTTTTGTGATATTTCAGTCTATTGTGGCATACACATTTGGGTGCACCTGGTATTTGGTGTGATTCTCTCTTGCAGGCACTAGCATTTGGGATTTTGTTTCATTTGCATCATGGCATCCTCTTCCATGTCTGAAAAGGAGTTTTTCAGCATTAAAAAGTTTGATGGGACAAACTTTTCTTTGTGGAAAGAACAAATAAGGGATGTGCTTATTCAAAAGAAGCAGATTAAACCCTTGGCAGGGATTGAAGCTCAGCCTGCAAATATGTCTGAGGATGATTGGAATGAGTTGGATGCATTAGCAAAGTCTACTATTAGACTTCATCTTGCAGAGTCAGTTTATTTCACAGTAGTAAATGAGCAGACTACGGAAGATTTGTGGAAGAAACTGTGTGCCACTTATGAGAAGGAAACTGCCTCTAATAAAGTTTACCTCATGAAGAGGTTGTTTGAGATGCAGATGAAGGAAGGGGTCTCCATTGCTTCTCACTTGAATGAATTCAATATTATTTTCAGCCAGAGCTTCAGGCTCAGAAAATGAATTTTGATGCGGAGACTAAGGCAATATTTCTCTTATGTTCATTGCCATCCTCATGGGATACCTTCCATACAGCTGTCAGTAACTCTGCACCTGGTGGAGTATTGAAATTTGATGATGTTGTGGGTAGCTTGTTGGCCGAGGAGATTAGACGGAAGTCTATGGATGGCAACAAGCAGGATGCAGCCTTAAATGTGCAAAGGGGCAGATCACAGTTCAGGGGGAAGCCCCAAGAAAGAGAAAGTCTCGTAGCAAATCCAAGGCACGGAACATTGAGTGTTACCATTGTGGCAAGAAGGGCCATATGAAAAAGGATTGCTACAAGCTGAAAAGAGAGCAAAAGGATAAGAAAAAGAATGCAAATTGGGGTGCAAATCAAAAGGAAGAGAGTCCAAGGGAGGACAAAGAAAAAGTGAAGATCGAGGAGATCAATGCAGTTACACGTGATAGTGACAATGATGTTCTCTTCATGTCTAGTTTATCTGCAGAGTTGCTTACCACTTCAGATGATGCATATTCCCAAGATTGGATTTTGGATTCTAGTGCTTCATTCCATGTTACTCCCCATAGGGAATGGTTCTCCACTTATGACAGTGGAAAGACGGGTTGTGTGCATCTTGGAAATGACTATGCATGTGACATAGTGGGAGCAGGTGACATAAAGTTTTCTTTTGCAAATGGGTCTGCATTTGTTTTGAAACATGTGAGACATGTGCCTAAGTTGACCAAGAGTCTTATTTCAGTGGGTCAGCTAGATGATGCTGGTTTTCACACCACTTTTGGCTTTCAGAGTTGGAAAATTCAAAAGGGCTCTATGCTTTTGGCCAAGGGTGCCAAGTGTGGGACTTTGTATCCCTTACATGTATCAGGGGTATTTGATCATGTTGTTGCAATAACCGAGCAGCCAAGCACTTCTTTGTGGCATTGTAGGTTGGGGCACATGAGCCAGAATGGAATGAAACTCTTATGCCGTTTGGGTTATGTACCGCATTTGAGTTTCTCTGATTTCGAATTTTGTGAGCACTATCTCTATGGGAAGCAGACTAAATCAGCCCATAAAAGAAGGGGAAAGAAAGAGTTTGAAATGCTTGATTTGGTGCATTCAGACGTATGTGGTCCCATGCCTACACAGTCATTAGGCGGGGCTGATTACTATGTGACATTCATTGATGATGCAACTAGGAAAGTGTGGGCTTATGCTATAACTCGAAAGAGTGATGTGTTCCAGGTATTTCAGAAATGGCTGGCCTTGTCAGTCAGGTAGAACGCTTAAATGCCTACGGACTGACAATGGTGGAGAGTATCTCTCTCATGACTTTCAGCATTTCTGTGATACACGTGGGATTAAGAGGGAGCTCACATCCCCTCGTACTCTAGAGCAAAATCCAGTTGCAGAAAAGATGAACCGTACCATTCAAGAAAGGTTGCAATGCATGCTTTCCAATGCAAGTCTTTCTGGTGGTTTTTGGGTTGAGGCAATGAAGACTGCAGTGCATGTGATCAATAGATCACCTAGTAAGAGTTTGGATGGTGGTATTCCTGAAGAGGCATGGAGTGGCAAGAAGCCCTCTTACTCTCATTTGTGTATATTTGGGTGTGAGGCATATGCACATGTGCCAAAAGAGCTTCAAAAGAAGCTAGATCCTAAGTCTAGGAAATGCATCTTTCTGGGTTATGGTGAAAGTGGAGAGATGGGCTATCGTCTCTGGGATCCAGAAGCAAAGAAGTCCATACGCAGCCATGATGTGGTCTTCAATGAGAAGAAGATGCATAAGGCACCCATGAGGGATGTGGAAATGAGGAGAATCACTTTCTAGGATGTGAATCCACCTACATATGTTGATAGACAACAAGCTGTCCATGCACCAAATGTGCAAGAAATGGTACAACCAAGTACTCCCACAAGTATACAATCAAGGGTAGATGATGGACCATCTATTAGTGGAAATGATGAGCCAAATGTGGCTGATATGCAAGTGGGACAGCAAGCTGAAATGCCCTTGAGAAGATCATCTAGAGTGTCTAGACCACCTGATAGGTTTGTTCCAGGGGTAGACTATGTGATGCTTACTGATTGTGGGGAGCCTTCTTGCTACAGAGAGGCTATGATGCGTGAGGATCAACGCAAGTGGGAGTATGCTATGCAATCAGAGATGAGTTCACTTATGAAGAATAAGACTTGGGACTTGGTTTCTTTGCCACATGGAAAGAAAGCATTGCCATGTAAATGGGTCTACAAAATGAAGGTCACAGGTGATGATGTGCCTAGGTACAAGGCACGTTTGGTTGCTAAAGGGTTCAAGCAAGAGAAGGGTGTGGACTTTGATGAGATATTCTCTCCAGTTGTGAAGATGACCACACTTAGATGCATGCTTGGACTAGTGGCATCAAAGGATATGGAGCTTATGCAGATGGATGTCAAGACAGCTTTCTTGCATGGGGATTTGCATGAGGAAATTTACATGGTGCAGCCAGAAGGCTTTGAAGAAAAGGGCAAAGAGCATTTAGTTTGCAAGCTGAAGAAGAGTCTCTATGGTCTTAAGCAAGCACCTAGAGAATGGTATCAGAAGTTTGATGCTTTCATTCAGTCCCAAGGTTTTAGAAGGAGTGAAATTGATCACTTCCTCTACACTAAAAGGGCTCAGGATAGTAGCTTGATAATCTTGGCACTATATGTGGATGATATGCTATTGGCTAGCAAGAATACTTATGAGCTAGATGCATTAAAGGCCAAGTTGCATGAGGCCTTTGATATGAAGGATTTGGGACTTGCAGGTCATATTCTTGGTATGCGCATCACGCGTGATCGGAGTAGGAAACTCCTTTGGCTTTCACAAAAAGAGTATGTTACAAAAGTATTGCAGCGTTTCAATATGGAGGGGGGGAAGGCAGTGAGTACTCCATTGCCTCCATATGTGAAACTGAGTCATACAGATAGTCCCAAATCAGATGAGGAGAGGGCCATGATGGCCAAGGTTCCTTATGCATCAGCAGTTGGGAGTCTTATGTATGCTATGATAGCTACTAGACCAGACATTGCATTTGTAGTGGGAGTTGTTAGCCGATATATGGCTAATCCAGGAAAGAGGCATTGGGAGGCAGTTAAGTGCATCATGAGGTACATGAAGGGTACCAAGGAGATGTGCATCTGCTTTGGTAAAGGAGACATGCGTGTACTTGGGTACACAGATTCAGAATGTGCAGGGCATGTGGATAGTAGGAGATCCACTTCTGGTTATGTGTTCACCTTTGCAGGTGGTGCAGTGTCATGGATGTCTCGCGCACAGAAGTGCGTTGCTTTGTCTACCACAGAGACTGAGTATGTTGCAGCCACAAAGGGTTGCAAGGAGGCTATATGGCTTGATCGGCTAGTGGGAGATTTGGGGATTCATACAGGTGTACCGACATTGCATAGTGATTCCATGAGTGCTATTCAGCTAGCACGGAATCCGGTCTTTCATGCAAAGACCAAACACATTGAGGTCAGGTACCATTTCATCAGGGAGGTACTTGAGGACAAGCGCATAGAACTTGTCAAGGTTCATACAGATGATAACCCTACAGATATGCTGACGAAGAGTCTACCTAGTCAGCAGTTTGAGTATTGTCATGTATTGATGGGCATTGGATAGTATGCTCACTAGTTGTTCTCTCTTAAAGGCACATTGTCCTTTAAGTGGGAGGTTGTGGGGGTTAAAGGTCACTGTGCCTTAACCCCAGTTATGTACAATACTCAAACACATATATAAATGAATGAAAAAGAAGATTAGGGTGGTTCTGCACCCACCAAACTTGTGTGGCTCTCTATCTCTCTCTCTCCTTCTTTCGTTCTTGCTTTCGTTGAGAGCACTCTCAGACAATACTCAAACTGCTAACTAGGTAGACTCTTCGTTAGCATATTTGCAGGGTTATTATCTGTATGAACCTTGACAAGCTCTATGCGCTTGTTCTCAAGTACCTCCTTGATGAAATGGTACCTCACTTCAATGTGTTTGGTCTTTGCATGAAAGATCGGATTTCGTGCTAGCTGAATAGCACTCATGGAATCACTATGTAATGTCGGTACACCTGTATGAATCCCCAAATCTCCCACTAGTCGATCAAGCCATATAGCCTCCTTGCAACCCTCTGTGACTGCAACATACTTAGCCTCTGTGGTAGAAAAAGCAACACACTTCTGTGTGCGAGACATCCATGACACTGCACCACCTACAAAGGTGAACACATGACCAGAAGTGGATCTCCTACCATCCACATGCCTTGCATAGTCTGAATCTATGTACCCAAGTACACGCATGTCTCCTCCACCAAAGTAGATGCACATCTCCTTGGTACCCTTCATGTACCTCATGATGCACTTAACTGCCTCCCAATGCCTCTTTCCTAGATTAGCCATATACCGGCTAACAACTCCCACTACAAATGCAATGTCTGGTCTAGTAGCTATCATAGCATACATAAGACTCCCAACCACTGATGCATAAGGAACCTTGGCCATCATGGCCCTCTCCTCATCTGATTTGGGACTATCTGTATGACTCAATTTGACATATGGAGGCAATGGAGTACTCACTGCCTTCCCCCCCTCCATATTGAAATGCTGTAAATAATTTTGTAACATACTCCTTCTGTGAAAGCGAAAGGAGTTTCCTACTCTGATCACGCATGATGCGCGTACCAAGAATATGATGTGCAAGTCCCAAATCCTTCATATCAAAGGCCTCATGCAACTTGGACTTTAATGCATCTAGCTCATAAGTATTCTTGCTAGCCAATAGCATATCATCCACATATAGTACCAGGAGCATCAGGCTATTATCCTTAGCCCTTTTTGTGTAGAGGAAGTGATCAATTTCACTCCTTCTAAAACCCTGGGACCGAATGAAAGCATCAAACTTCTGATACCATTCTCTAGGCACTTGCATAAGACCATAGAGACTCTTCTTCAGCTTGCAAACTAAATGCTCTTTCCCCTTTTCTTCAAAGCCTTCTGACTGCACCATGTAAATTTCCTCATGCAAATCCCCATGCAAGAAAGCTGTCTTGACATCCATCTACATAAGCTCCATATCCTCTGCTACCACTAGTCCAAGCATGCATCTAAGTGTGGTCATCTTCACAACCGGAGAGAATATCTCATCAAAGTCCACACCCTTCTCTTGCTTGAACCCTTTAGCGACCAAACGGGCCTTGTACCTAGGCACATCATCACTTGTGACCTTCAGCTTGTAGACCCATTTACATGCCAATGCTTTCTTTCCATCTGGCATAGAAACCAAGTCCCAAGTCTTATTCTTCATAAGTGAACTCATCTGTGATTGCATAGCATACTCCCACTTGCGTTGATCCTCACGCATCATAGCTTCTCTATAGCAAGAAGGCTCCCCGCAATCAGTAAGCATCACATAGTCTACCCCTGGAACAAACCTATCAAGCAGTCTATTCTAGATGATCTTCTCAAGGGCATTTCAGCTTGCTATCCCACTTGCATATCACCCACGTTTGGCTCATCATTTCCACTAATAGATGATCCATCATTTACTCTTGATTGTATACCTGTGGGAGTACTTGGTGGTACCATTTCTTACAAATTTGGTCAATGGACAGCTTGCTGTTTATCAATATATGCAGGTGGATTCACATCCTGGAAAGTGATTCTCCTCATTTCCACATCCCTCATGGGTGCCTTATGCATCTTCTTCTCATTGAAGGCTACATCATGGCTGCATATGATCTTCTTTGCTTCTAGATCCTAGAGACAATAGCTCATCTCTCCACTTTCACCATAATCGAATGCATTTCCTAGACTTAGGATCTAGCTTCTTTCGAAGCTCTTTTGGCACATGTGCATATGCCTCACACCCAAATATATGCAAATGAGAGTAAGAGGGCTTCTTGCCACTCCATGCCTCTTCAGGAATACCACCATCCAAACTCTTACTAGGTGATCTATTGATCACATGCACTGTAGTCTTCATTGCCTTAGCCCAAAAACCACCAGAAAGACTTACATTGGAAGGCATGCATTGCAACCTTTCTTGAATGGTACGGTTCATCTTTTCTACAACTGGATTTTGCTCTGGAGTACGAGGGGATGTGAGTTCCCTCTTAATCCCACGTGTATCATAGAAATGCTGAAAATCATGAGAGAGATACTCTCCACCATTGTTAGTCCGTAGGCATTTAAGTGTTCTACCTGATTGATTCTCAACCAAGGCCAGCCATTTTTGAAATACCTGGAACACATCACTCTTCCGAACTATAGCATAAGCCCACACTTTCCTAGTTGCATCATCAATGAATGTCACATAGTATTCAGCCCCGCCTAATGACCGTCGCCTAATGACCGTGTAGGCATGGCACCAGATACGTCTGAATGCACTAAATCAAGCTTTTTAAACTCTTTCTTTCCCTTTCTTTTATGGGCTGATTTAGTCTGCTTCCCATAGAGATAGTGCTCACAAAATTCATAATCAGAGAAACTTAAATGCGGTACATAACCCGAATGGCATAAGAGTTTCATCCCATTTTGGCTCATATGGCCCAACCGATAATGCCATAAAGAAGTGCTTGGCTGCTTGGTTATTGCAACAAAACATGATCAAACACCACTGATACATGTACGGGATACAAAGTCCCACACTTGGCACCCTTGGCCAAAAATGAGACTCTTGGTCAGCTTAGGCACATGTCTCACATTTTTCAAAATAAATGCAGACCCATTTGCAAAAGAAAACTTTATCTCACCTACTCCCACTATGTCACATGCATAGTCATTTCCAAGATGCAGACAACCTATCTTTCCATGTCATAAGTGGAGAACCATTCCCTATGGGGAGTAACATGGAATGAAGCACTAGAATCCAAAATCCAATCCTGGGAATATGCATCATCTGAAGTGGTAAGCAACTCTGCAGATAAACTAGACATGACGAGAATGTCATTGTCACTATCATGTGTGACTGCATTGATCTCCTCAATCTTCACTTTTCCTTTGTTCTCCCTTGGACTCTCTTCCTTCTGATTTGCACCCCAATTTGCATTCTTTTTCTTATCCTTTTGCTCTCTTTTAAGCTTGTAGCAATCCTTTTTCATGTGGCCCTTCTATCATCTAATCAAGCATAATGTGCAAGATGTCATGCTAGGACAACTCAACACAGTCAAGACATCGAAAGAAGCATGGGATATGTTCGTAGCTCTCTACAAGTCTAAGAACACATCCAAGATTCTCACCCTGAGAAACCAAATCAACCAGAGTTTCCACAATAGGCGAAATTGGTCATGCTTATGTACTCCGCATAAGAAACTACAACAATCAACTTGCAGTAGCAAGAGAGACTATGAACCCTGCAAAAATGGTTCAAGTCATTCTGAATGGACTAGGAGAGGAAAGAGATTGCCGCAAGAAGCAGTACGACCAAGGCAGTCAATCCAGTAGTAATCAAGGGAATTTTTGAGGCAGAGGAAATCATTATGGTGGACATTCTAGTCATAGTCATTTTGCAAATGAACATGGAAATATGTTTCTTGCAAGCGAGGAAATGCATTAGATTGATACAGTGTACCCAGAGTGTACCCCAGACACTGATTTCAATCCCAAAGAGGACTTTAGCTTATCCAATCGACGAAGTGGAACAGGATCCTTGGTATATCGACAGTGGTGCATCATCTCACATGACAAATCATCAGGAATGGTTTACAAAAATGAAGCCATTAGAATGTCAGAAAATGTCATCTACACAGCAGGCAATACACCGAATGTCAGAAAAATGTCATCATCTCACATGACAAATCATCAGGAATGGTTTACAAAAATGAAGCCATTAGAATGTCAGAAAAATGTCATCTACACAGCAGACAATACATCGAATCCAGTTCAAGGGACAAGTGTTATCCCTATGAACAATTTCACTGGTACGAAAGGATTGGTGAAAGATGTGCCCTATGTTCCAAATCTTAGCAAGAACCTCTTGTCAGTAGGTCAAATGATGGAACACAATTATCGAGTGATCTTTGACGGTGATGAATGCACTATCAGAGACAAATCCAAAAGATGTTAGCTACTAGTAGCAAAAGGTGTCAAGAAGGACGCTTATATAGAATGCTAGCTACAATACCATATAAGCATGCCATGTCAGCTCAACCGCAACAAATGCCACTATCTCCAAAATGGCACAAGAGATATGGTCATGTCAACTTCAAGTACTTGTTAGATCTTAGGAATCAGAATATGGCAATTGGGACTCTGAAGCTATAGTTTCTTGGAAAAGTTTGCGAAGCATGCTGCTTCGGCAAACAACAGCGAACCAACTTTGGCAGAAGTACCTCTCGTGCACGAGGTATCCTTGATTTGATACATACAGATGTATGGGGTTATGCCCAAACCCGCAACATCAATGGTTCACTTTACTACTTGACTTTCATCGAACGACTACAGCAGATATTGTTGGGTCTACTTTCTGAGAGAGAAATCTGAAGTGTTTTCCAAATTTCAAGAATTCAAAGCCATGGTAGAAAACCAGACAGGCAAAAAGATCAAAGTCA
The DNA here is from genome assembly GCF_047967505.1 of Dipteris shenzhenensis. Lineage (NCBI taxonomy): Eukaryota > Viridiplantae > Streptophyta > Polypodiopsida > Gleicheniales > Dipteridaceae > Dipteris > Dipteris shenzhenensis. The sequence goes on from NC_141598.1 coordinate 9,947,430, forward strand.
TGAGATCAGATAGAGGAGGTGAATACATGTCTTCAGCATTCATGAACTTTTGCAAAAGTCACGGCATACGAAGAAAATTCACATGTGTAGATACTCCTCAGCAGAATGCAAGAGCTAAAAGGAAGAATGGAACTTTAGCAGACAGTGCTAGAGCAATGCTTTGTGAAAAGCATCTTCTGAATAAGTATTGGGAAGAAGCAATAGCCACAGCAAACTACTTGCTTAATCAGCTTTCTACCAAACTGATATAGGGTATGACTCCTTATGAAGCATTCACTGGACACAAGCCACACATTGGGCATCTACGCATATTTGGTTGCATAGAATATGCCCACATACATGATGATCATCTCGTAGGAAATTGGATGCGAAGTCACACAAATGCATCATGGTTGGCTACAGTGAAGAAAGCAAAGCAACCAAATTGTATGATCCCATCAACCGCAAGGTCATTATCTCCAGAGATGTAATCTTTGATGAGGAATCAGAATGGAAAACCTCACCTATACAGGAGATAGAAGCATCAATTTCACAGTCATCTACAAAACAAGTTGATGAAGAAGAGCAAGAATTGCCAGCAACACACCAAGCAGAGCCACAGCAGGTCAAACAGTCTACTAGGGAAAGCAGACCTCCAGCCAAATTGACATATGCTCAGAAAGGCAAAGCAATTCAGGTTGAAACCACCAATTACACTCTTATGACTACCATCATGGCTACAGAAGAGCCAGTGTACTTCAAAGACGCAGTAGACAAGCCAGAATGGCAAACTGCTATGAATGAAGAAATGGATGCTTTGTATAAGAATAATACTTGGGAATAATGTGACCTTCCACCATGTAAGAAGGCCCCAGCAGAATTGATATAAATATTTTGCTAATCTAGGATACATGAAATCCAATGCAAATCATACTCTCTACTACAAAGTTCAAGGGGAAGACATTACTATTGCACTTTTGTACGTAGATGATCTGATTGTGACAGGAAGCAAGGATAGCTTCATTAGAAAATTGAAACAAGACTTATCTGTAGAGTTCGACATGAAAGATCTTGGACTTATGCACTATTGTCTTGGAATTGAGTTTTGGAGAGATTCAGATAGCACATTCATGAGTCAGCTCAAGTATGTTGACAGTCTCCTGAAGAAGTTTCATATGGCAGATTGCAAGATTGTAGCCACTCCCATGGAACAGAGTTTGAAACTTACTAAAGATTCAGAAAAGCCTACAGTCAATGACAGGTACTACAGGTAGCTCATCGGATCTCTTATATATCTGACAATCACACGGCCAGATATTTGTTATGCAGTAAGCTCACTAGCACAGTTTATGGCAAATCCAAAACAGTCTCACTAGAATGCAGCCAAAAGAGTCTTGAGATACATCAGAGGTACAAGACAGTTTGGGATGGAATACAGAGGATGTCATCCATGGTTGCATGGATACTATGACAATGACTATGCTAGATCATGAGACCAGGAGATCGACATAGGGATATGCAATTTTCCTTGGTCAAGGTGCTATATCATGGTTGTCAAATAAACAACAAACTATTTCTTTGTCTTCGACTGAAACAGAATATAGAGCACTCACTATAGGTGCATGTGAGCCTATATGGCTCAAAAGACTATTGTCAGAAACAGATTACTTTGATGAGTCAAAGCCAACAACAATATACTGTGATAATCAATCGGCTCAAGCATTGGCCAAGAATCCAGTATATCACTCTAGGACAAAGCACATGGATGTCAGAGAGCACTTTATCAAAGAAAGAGTGTTACTTGGTGACATCACACTGCAGCATTGTGATAGCAAAGAGAATGTTGCAGACATTTTTACCAAACCACTCGGTAAAGAGCTATTCAAGAAAATCCGATTAGGACACGAAGGAAGGACATTACCATTAAAGGGGTGTGGTGAAATGTAATGCTTAGTCCTTCTTTGATTCCCCAAAATCATCATCTTGAGAGAAGGCCTACTTCATGATGTTGATCTTGAGGGAAGGTGTTGAGAGTTCACGCTCAACATCATGTGATCATGTGTGCATAGCACCATCACGTGATCATATGTGCATAGCACTAACCTTATAGAGTGCTATTAAGGAAAGGGTTAGATCCCCTAACCCTAACCCTAACCCTAAATGGGTTTGTATATATTCTAAGTGTTCAACTAAATCTAGTGTACAATTAGTCATTTGTGGTGTACTCTCTAGCTGTGCCCTCTCTCCTCATCTCCACTCTTCTCCTCTCCCCTCTTCATATTTTATCAGGGGTAAGAGGAGGGGATGAGAAATCTGAAAGAGGGGATGAGAGATATGAAAGAGCGGATGAGAGGAAGGCCCATGGGAGGTAGAGAGGGGATAGAGGGAAAGGGATAAGAAGAGCAGATGAGATATATGAAAGAGGGGATGAGAAGAAGGAGATGGGACATAGAGAGGGGATAGAGGGAAAGGGGGGGATGAGAGATATGAAAGAGTGTCTGAGAGAGGAACAATTTTACTTGGATATATTATATCTAGAAAAATGGAGCTAGGGAAGGAATGTAATGAATTAGAGGTAGATGAATGGAAGGAAGGGATTAAGAGAAAGGGACTTAAAAAGCTAGTGGGAAAGTTGTGATGGATCCCTAGTGCTAACTTGTCTTTAACTTGCTTGCCTAAATAAGGTAAAGAGGGTCATGAAAAAATCACACTCTTTTAAAATCAAAAAAGAAAATGGTTTCTTACTTGGAAAAATGGAAGAAGAAGTACATGGTTACTAAGTGTTATTATAACCTAAAAATAAAAAGACATATCAAGCAAAGCACATCAAGCAAGTAAGCTACGAAATCAAATAAGTTATTATGGAGAAAGATTCAAATTAAAAAAGGAGAAAACAACAAAATAAAAACAGAGCTCATTATTGAAGTAAGGATGGTTGAATACTTATCTCTACCTTTTGGATTGCTGAATGTCGATTTGGATGCTTGATTATGTGGAAGAATAGGGATGGAAGTGGTAGAGATGGGCATGATGGAGATATTTGATCCCCAGGTGGAGAAGGTGGTGAGCGCAATCAGTTTCATCACCTTCTCACAATGGATGAAACATCACCATCATGTTGCACTCCCCAATCTGGTTGTGGGATATGGGAAGAAGATAAGGCTAAAAAGAGGATGGGATGAGAAAACATGTGTGCCTCAGAATCTATGGAGCGCTTTAAGGTGGATGGAACCTGTGTGGAGACATGATGAAGAGAATGCTCATGACATGTACCTCAAGTCAATTAGGTTCCAAGATAGATTAGCTTAGACTCATAAACAGAATCTTGAATGAATGTGCATTCCTCTATCGCAATGTGTGTTCTCAACAATACATGATAGGCCTCTTATATAGAGAGTGCCCTTTCAATAGTCAACACTTGTGGGATCCTCTCATCCACATCTCTTCTTGTGGATATTCTCAATCCACATCTCCACATCATGTAGTCCACATCCTAGGGTGGCTACTTTAATACGTTCCTATACCATACATTGGCCTCTAATTATGTGCTCATGGCACCACAACTCTCAACACCTCCCCTTGGTGCCATGATCCTTTGGCTACTACAAGGTGGTCACATGTGAGTTACATTCCATCACCTCCCCTTAGTGCATGCATTACTACTTAAGGTGGTCAAGTGTGCTTTACATGTCAATACCTCCCCTGGGTGCTTTCATAGCTACTCTCAGGTGGTCAAGTTTGATTTACAAACGTGTGGGCTGAAGGTGGCAAGGTTTTTATTCCTCAATGCTTGATCTCGATGGCGTTTGCTTCTCTGCCTGATGTAGCTTGATGCATGATGCTTTGTTCTTCCATGTGCCTTGATGCTTTACGTGTGGATGCCATGTTCTGTGCTTTGGTCATGTCATGCACTTGTGCTTTTGGCATGCTTTTGATAGCAATGTGTGCATTCATGCTTTGATTTGTCATTTGTTGCAAAGGTCTTACCAATTGATTTCTTTCAATATTGGTAGTGTCTAATTGCTAACAATGATTTCGATCTAACAGCCGTGTAGAGCTCAATAAGACGATCAATTTTCCTTTTTGGAGCATGTGCAAATTCTTCCTGGATTGGAAGTTACAGCTTGTAGAAATTGTAAAGAATGAGGGAGAGAGATAGGAGACTCAAGTTCAGCTTTCTTCACAACACACAAAAGAGAGAGAGGACACAAGGTTGGAGGGTGAAGCCTTTCTTCACTTTTACACACAACAACCATACAATAGAAGAGGGAAATACCCTATATGTCAAACCTAGAATACGTGGTTCATATGTGAACCCAAACCAAAAACATACGTGGTAGTCTAACTACACCACGAGTACAACTAACATAGGTGGTGACATAAATGATAGTCATCCAGGAGATGTATCGGGGGTAGAGCTTGATATCTCAACACTCCCCCTCAAGCTCAAATCCATCTCACGTACACCAAGCAAGCTCCTAAATCTGCGAAGCTTCTCGGTACCCAATGCCTTCGTAAAAATATCAGCCACCTGCTCCTCAGTGCTGACATAGACAAGATCAATCTCACCAGCTAGAACCTTCTCTCTCACAAAGTGATAATGCACCTCAATGTGCTTCGTTCTAGCATGATAAACTGGGTTATTAGCAAGCATGATGCTGCTAATGTTGTCACAATGAATGACAACTGCTGCATGAATTGACTGTCCCATATCTGCAAGTAGCTTCCGTAACCAAGCTACCTCACATGCAGCCATTGCTGCACCCCTGTACTCAGCCTCTGTGCTCGACAAGGCAACTGTTGGCTGCTTCTTGCTGCTCCAACTGATGGCACCACTCCCAAGGGAAAACATAAAACCACTAGTAGATCTCCTGTCTGAGACACTACCAGCCCAGTCAGCATCTGTGTATCCATGTACCTGTAATGCACACCCAACTTCATAAAACAGTCCATAATGCAATGTGGACTTCACATACCGCAATATGCGCCTAGCCGCATCCAAATGTGGCTTCCTCGGTGCCTGCATAAACTGACTCACCAGCCCCACAACATAGCTCAAATCTGGTCTGGTTATAGTCATGTAAATCAAGCTACCTACTATGCGCCTGTACATAGTAATATCTTCAAGAAGCTCACCTGTCTCTGCATTGAGCTTCACATTCTGCTCCAATGGAACAGAAATAGGCTTATAGCCTGTCATCCCATATTTGGACAGCATGTCCAAACCGTATTGCCTTTGCAATAGCCATATCCCACTCGGGGATCTAATAACCTCAATGCCCAAGAAGTAACGCAGCTCTCCCAAATCCTTCATCTCAAATTTCTGCTTCAACAGCAGCTTCACTTCATTAATGTCTGCATCACTATCACCTGTAATAATCAAGTCATCAACATAGATGACTATAAGCACAATCCCTCTGTTTGTCCTTTTCACATAAAGTGAAAAATCTGAATTGGAAATCTGAAATCCAATAGTGACAAGATATTGCCCTATCTTGTCTGACCATGCCCTCGGCGCCTGTTTTAAGCCATACAAGGCTTTGCGCAACCTGCATACAAAATCGGGATGTGAATTATCCTCATAACCTTCCAGCTGCATCATATAAACCTCTTCCTGCAAATCACCATGCAAGAAGGCATTTTTCACATCCATCTGATGCAAAGACCATCCCTTTGCAGCAGCCATAGCAATTACTGCTCTCACGGTTGCCATCCTTGCAACTGGGCTGAAAGTTTCCTCATAGTCAATTCCATATGTCTGTGCAAAACCTTTGGCAACCAATCTTGCCTTGTACCTGCTAACAGACCCATTAGCATTGTGCTTTACTTTGTAAACCCACTTGCAGCCAATAGCCTTCTTATCATGAGGCAAAGGCATCAAATCCCAAGTGTGGTTTGCATCCAAGGCAGCCATCTCTTCATCCATAGCTGCTTCCCAATTTTTATGCCCTGCTGCATCCTCAAAACATGTGGGCTCTGGCTCCTCTAGAACCTTGACCATATAAGCATAGTGATGTGTTGTATACCCATCATATCTCAGCCTGTCAACTGGATACTTAATACGAGTGGACCTCCGTACAACTGGATCAGTTGCAGGAGTCTTTAAATCATGCCTGCTTTTCCTTGCACCAGGTGTAACAACAGAAGGAATCCCAAGTTCCTCATCAAGGCTCATTTCAGAGCCACTTGACTCTCCATCAACATGAGAGCTACCAGCAGACACATCAAACACTGGAGCATGGTCCACTTTTTCTTTTCCCTTATGTGATACCTGCACAACACTATCAGGACTGCTATGTGACGATTCACTAGATCTCAATCTCCCTGTCCATGCATTAGATTCACTAGTAGAGGACTCTCTGGGTCCACTCAAGGCTTGAGATTGCTGCTCTGCATTTATTGCAGCATTCCCATTTCCTGCATCTGCATCTCCTACCATCACAGTTGGTGCATACCAGCTGCTCATTTCATCAGAAACAACATCTCTGCTCACTTGCATTTTGCGAGTGGAAGGGTTATAACAGCGATACCCTTTCTGGTGCAGAGCATATCCAATAAAGATGCATTTTTCTGCCTTTGGATCCAGCTTTGTTCTCTTCTCATCAGGAACATGAACATAAGCTATGCAACCAAATACCTTCAAGTGAGAAATATCTGGTTTTTGGCCTGTATACATTTCTTCAGGCGTCATGCCATGGACAGCTGCAGTGGGGGTTCTGTTCATAATATAAACAGTAGTTGCTACTGCTTCAGCCCAAAAATAATCAGGCATGTTTTTCTCATTTAGGATCGCCCGTCCTACTTCTGCAATATGCCTGTTCTTCCTTTCTGCAACCCCATTCTGCTGAGGGGTAGACCTGCATGAGTACTTCCTTTGAATTCCCTGTTCTTTCAGATATTCACTAAATTCTTCTGAGAAGTACTCTCCCCCTCCATCAGATCTTAGCACTTTAATATGCACACCTTTCTCTTTTTCAACCATGGCCTTAAAAGCCTTGAAATGGCTGAACACTTCACTTTTGTGCTTCATAAAATAAATCCACACCTTCCTAGTGTAGTCATCAATAAACGTCACATAATAATGGCATCCACCAATAGAAGCAGCTTTGGTTGTCCAAACATCTGAATGGATCACTTCCAAAGGTCTTCTGCTCACCTTAGCATTTTTGGGAAATGCATGTCTGGCCTGCTTACCCATTTGGCATGCTTCACATACCTTTTGCATTCCCTCAACTCTGAATTTAGGCAAACCTGCAACAATGTTTTTCGTTTGCATAGATTTCAGCCTTTGTATATTCACATGCCCAATGCGCTTGTGCCATATCTCAATATCTGCAATGACACCTCTCCCATGCGCAAACATAGCAGCTTTTACCTCAGGCATATCAACATCCAAGGTGAACATTCTGCCATTTTTATTGCCTTTCGCAACCAAGCGGCACTTATTTTTCAAGTCCTCAACAAAACATCCATCAGGATTAAATCTAACCTGCAGACCTTGCTCAACCATCTGGCCAACTGAAACCAGGTTCTTAGTGATTTTTGGAACATGAAGTACATCTGCCAAGTACTTCGTTTTGCCATCCTGCATAGCCAATGGCACTTTACCAACCTGCGTAATTGGGTGCGCAGTATCATCACCTGTTTCAACATAACCTGGCTTATCCAAATTTCTAACATCATGAAACCACTCACCATGACTGGTCATGTGGTTAGAGGCACCTGAATCAACATACCAAACATCATTGCAAGCTGCAGCATCTCCTGACATGGAGTTAACCATATGCTGCATCACAAAAAGGTGCTCATTTCTGTCGTCACCATGCCCACTTGATGATGCATAGTTGCTTTGCTGCAACTTCCCACTTTTGATGTCATTCTGCTTTTTATAGCATGTATTCTCCTTGTGTCCAGGCTTTCCACAATAATAGCATTCTGTGCTGCTATTTACTTGCTGGTTCCTTTGCCATGAACCACGGCCTCTTTGGCTCCCCCTGCCTCTAGAACTACCACGTCCTCCTCCATAGGACTGGTTTTCCTGTTGTTGCTGCTGATTCTGATTTCCTGCACGGCCACCAAAACGGCCTCTTCCTCTACCCCTGCCTCTACCTGTATTCGAGTAGAAAGCAGTCTCTTGAGAAGTTGAGGTGGCTGAACCACCATTCCTTTGCTCTTCACTTAGCAAGAGAGCAATAAGTTCCTGAAAATCAGGAAATGTTTCACGGACTCCAATGGATGTCCGAAACTGTGCATAATCTTTCCCAAGACCATTCAAGGTCACGGACACTAAGTCCTCATCATCAACAGGTGCTCCAATGGAGGCAAGAGAATCTGCAAGGCCTTTCACCTTCAAGGAATACTCATTTATATTCAGATTTTTCCTTTGCACATTGTGCAACTCCTGCTTTAGCTGCATCTTTCGTGCTTTGGTATTTGTGCTATACAGCTTCACCAATGTGTCCCATGCCTCCTTAGGCGTCTCTACATCCTGTATATGCACAATCATAGAATCTGAAATGCTAACAGACAGCCAATACAGGCATTTTCTGGCTTTTTCATGCCATTCTTTAAAGGCCTTCAATTCAGCAGGAGTAGGAGCAGCACCCAATACTGGTTCTGTAGTTTCACCACTGATGTAATCCCAAACTCCCTTTCCCATAAGGAAGTTTGTCATCCTGAACTTCCATGCTTGGAAGTTGTTCTTGTAAAGCTTCTCACTGACAATGGTAGACAGATTCTCAGACATTTTACAAATCACGAATTGCAACAGCAACCTGTAAACACAGCAAATGCCTCACAAGGGCAGATAGCAAAACTTCTGCAAACAGCTTCACAGGGGCAGATCCGCAACACTGACGAAAGTGGTATTTCTCCACGCAGTCACTTCCTAGTGACGATTTTGCATCAACAGGCAACAGGCATGAATCTGCAACTCCCAATATCTCTGCACACAGGCATACGATGCAATTTCAGTGGCACCTTTCCACGGACTAGCCGCGCAGTGGTCGCACAACAAAAACAGGGCCTTTTTCTGAGTGCCTGCGAAGAACTTGCGCCTTCAAAACGGGCCCCGAAACGGCCTCAAATCCAAAAAATAAAGTCACTGAGGGCTTCGCCTTCTCCCGCAGCATATACTGCGCTCTCGCCACACCGCGAAGGGCCTCTCAATCTGAAACAGTGCACTCCTGCACTTCTGGCTGTGCCACCTGCAGAGATTTGCTCCCAAACTCGAAATAGGAAAGCAACACTGGTCCTCTTACCAGGACACCACAAACTTGGCTTGCTTTCTTGAGCTCCTTACCTCGAACAAGGCTCTGATACCATGTAAAGAATGAGGGAGAGAGATAGGAGACTCAAGTTCAGCTTTCTTTACAACACACAAAAGAGAGAGAGGACACAAGGTTGGAGGGTGAAGCCTTTCTTCACTTTTACACACAACAACCATACAAAAGAAGAGGGAAATACCCTATATGTCAAACCTAGAATACGTGGTTCATATGTGAACCCAAACCAAAAACATACGTGGTAGTCTAACTACACCACGAGTACAACTAACATAGGTGGTGACATAAATGATAGTCATCCAGGAGATGTGTCGGGGGTAGAGCTTGATATCTCAACAGAAATTCATGTGAAGAAGAGGGAGCCTTGATGATCTGGTAAAGGCTGTTCATATGCTGCATGCAAAGGGGTTGTGTGCTTAGTAGCTGAGGTGGCATCGTTAACTAACCTTGAACTTAAATTTAACCATGGTTTAGTGTCGGTTGCTTGACCAATGACCAAACCCAGGGTGGCCTGACTCAACCATGATCCAACCCTATCTACCAATGACCACACCTTGGTTAACTAAGGTTAACTTCACTTAACCAAGGTAAAGACTTGTCCTGCCATGTGTCATACTTTTAACCAAATGAGTTTAACCCAAAGCTTAACAAACCTAACCCTGGTCACATCCAATCTTGACATGTGGCAGTCAATGGGAAACTTGGCAGAGGAGAAAGAAAGAAAAGTTTCTCTGCGCATCTAGCTTGCTGCTAACGTGATGGTAGCTAGTCCATGCCCGTGCTATAGATAGGTGTAAGCTTGAGAAGGGTGTGGTGCTGGAACTTTGGTTGATGAAAGCCATTTGGAGATCTACACAGGAGAGGCTAAGGCGCACTGTGAGCAGGAGTCACTTGCCTTTGGCAGTCTATAGAGTCGCTGCTGATCGAAGGAGTTTGTGTGTAAGATGGGCTTTACAAGACACTCAGGCTTGGGTCTGTGTAGAAGGCATCGCTGCTGCTAGCTATGGTGGAGCTTTGTTTAGTGGACAAAGCTGTTGGAAGAGCTTGCATGGGCTGTCAGCCCAGTCGATCGATGAGCCGAAATTGAAGATGGACGTCGAAGGAGACTGCTCATTGAAAAAAGTCCACTATCGGTGTTTCTATGCTGAGTGACTGATGCTGAGCCAAAGCCATGGGATCTAGAGATGGCACTGCTAGGCGAATTACTGCACAATCCCGTGTTGTTGTTGTTGGGAGCTGCTTGCTCGCATGGATTGCCCGTAGGGTAGGCTAGCTATAGTAGAGAGGCTTTGGAGAGGCTGATGTAGAAGCTGTCGATGGAGTAGGTCGAGCTACTGCTTGCCTTGTAGAAGGCCATGCTTTCCAAAGGCATTGTTGAAGCAGATGGAGAGGCACTATTAGAGCCCTTGTTTGGAGGCTAAGAGCAGCTTACCTTGAAGTGCATTTTGTGTAGCCATTGTGGGAGTTGCCTATAGGAGGAGCAAAGAGCTCGAAGCAGGCTGGAGTGTGCTACTCGTCGCTGCAATTGTTGCGAAGTGTAGATGTAGTAGGCTCACACAACTCTCTTTTCGAAGTTTTCTATGAACAGAAGTCTCTTTGGAGACTCAACACACTCTCTCTCTCTCACTGAGAAGATGGAAATTTCAAGATCTCTCCTTCACAAAAAACATCAAGAAACCAAGAAGGAACTCTTCATCTATCTAAAACTAAAAAATAACCTAGGAGAACTCATGAGCTCCTAAGGCATGCCTACAACTGATCTAGGAGAATAGACCTAAGTTCTACTACCATGAGAAAACATGTGTGCCTCAGGATCTATGGAGCACTCTAAGGTGGATGGAACCTGTGTGGAGACATGATGAAGAGAATGCTCATGACATGTACCTCAAGTCAATTAGGTTCCAAGATAGATTTAGCTTGGACTCATAAATAGAATCTTGAGTGAATGTGCATTCCTCTATTGCAATGTGTGTTCTCAATAATACATGATATGCCTCTTATATAGAGAGTGCCCTTTGAATAGTCAACACTTGTGGGATCCTCTCATCCACCTCTCTCCTTGTGGATATCCTCAATCCACATCTCCACATCATGTAGTCCACATCCTAGGGTGGCTACTTTAATACATTCCTATACCATACCTTAGCCTCTAATTATGTGCTCATGGCACCACAACTCTCAACATGAGAAGTATGGACAGACAGAGATGTGGGATGGATGAGATGGGAGAGGATGGAAAAAATAGAGGGCATGGAGACTTTGGGAGAGGGAAAGATGGATAGGGGATGGGAAGGATGGATAGGGGATGGGAAGGATGAATAAGGGTGGGAAAGATGGATAGGAGAGCTAGGTGGTCTAAATAAAGGGGATGAAGACCATGGAAAATGGGATGGAGAGGAAATCCGTTTGAATCATTGAAGATGAAGCTAAAAGACCTTATAAGTTTACGGGGTGGTTTCCTCCTGGTCTTAACTTTGGCCCAAGTTTGAGTGGCCTTGAAGAACACATAGGAAATGGGGAAGAGAGTAATGACATAAGAGTATTTGTAATTATTAAATGATGAGCTGGTCACCTTGGCCCATGATATTGAGGGTCAATTTTGGATGTCAAAGGGATGCTTAATTTAGGTCTTGTGATATTCCTTAAAAATTACTTGCTTCTTGATGTCGAGAGGCTGCTATGACCGTACCCCAAATGGGTCGATTGCTTGTGAAGCCCATATCCAACCCCTCACTACCTTGATATGTCTAATAGCCAAGGTCATTGTCAGAGTGTCTCACAGTGGTCACTCCTTTGTTGGAGCATCAATGGAAACATGGTGTGGACTCAGGATGAAGAAAAACGTTTGCAAGTGAATGAGACTCCCACAAGTCCTCCACTTCTTCACTTGATGTTTGGCTCTCCTCTTTGTCTTTATTGTCTTCACATAGTCTTCATTGGAGGATCCAAAAAGCAAACACCTCTAGTAAAGTATAGCAATCTAAAACTAGGACTATCAACACTAGGAAGCAAAGGTATAGTCCTTACACACGTCACCCAGCATTGGAGGTAGAAACTCAACTGGTTTTTCAATCACTACAGCTTAAAATCATGACCACTGGCCACCAAATTTTATGGAGAGCTTAGCAATAAGGTCTCCCAGCTCCTTGTGAAAGCATTTTGCAAATGGTTGAGGCAGAGAGTAGAACAAGCCCGAGCTTTGTTTCAGATTGCAGAGCTTGCCATGGCAAAATGGTGACTTCTTTTCTGCATCCCATTGCCCTAGGCTGAAGATCATGGGGCTAAAAGGTCTAGGCAAACTACTGAGTGAGATGGAAGATCAAGCTGTTGCAAGCTCAGGCTTGAAGTGTGTGAGCATGGTAAGCTTGAGGAAGATGAAGAAGAAGACTGCCACATGGCACTCAAAGAGGGCTCAAGGAGGATGAACCAAGCTCTGATACCACATGTTAGAGCATCAATGGAAACATGGTGTGGACTCAGGATGAAGAAAAACGTTGTTTATTCATATGAGAGATGGCCAATATATAGGCACTGGTTACATTCCATGTATGACATCATCAGTAGAGCATCTAGATCCACAATTATCTCCATGAATCTCTCAATTACACCTACTGGAACCTTCTACTCTAGCACACCTACACTCACACACTCCTAGCTCATAGGCACACACCCATACATCAATTTGTCCTTCATCCTTCTCCTATGAAGAAGTCAAATCTATGCCACTCCTCCCACCCAATTTTTAAAAAACACCCAATTAACGCATAACCCTCTCAAAGGCCATACTTAAGCTAGTAAGAAAAAAAAGGGCTTGTCAATCTTATTTTACATAAAAAGTTGGAGAGTAAAAACTAGGAGAGAGTGGAATTCAGACCATACATTGTCATCTTCAATGCCCTCTCAACTAAAGAAGTTGGGTTTCTTTGAGCTCTCCAACTCTCACTATGGAGAAATTCCCGATTAATGTCTTCCCTTTCCTCCTCCTCCTCCTCTTCTCTACCTTTCTATTTCCCTCAGCCACCTCCGCCTTGATCCCTTCATCCATAGGCATAGGCAAGGTTAGGATCGTTGATGTACCTAGTGCATCTTGGAGCTACAAGAAATAATGAAAGAGTGTTCTAGGAGTCACTTTTAGTTCATCATCAAAACTTGCACACGATCAATGCATGGAACTCTAAGATTAGCATGTGGATCTCCCAGATCAATGCATGAAAGTTGAAATGCCTAGAATTCATGCTTTGAATGCATGCCTTCCAATACGAGTTACATGTCACACAAATTGCATGGCAACCACTTCTCAGCTGTGTGCTTTGATAAATAAGCTTCAACAGCATGCTAGAAATAGTAAGACAACCCCAAGGCCAAGGATCCACTAGTGTTTAAAACCTCTAAGAGAAACATTCTCATAACAATTTTTTCATTCAATGCAGCTACAAATTGCCCCTACTAGAATGAATAGCACACGCATCTAAACATCTACCGCAATCAAGAAGAACACCATTTGCTACTTTTTGTTGGCTATGAGTATATTTTTTATAGTAACAAACATTAATTAGGAAACGTTATTGTTTGCTACACTTTGTCGACTATGAACATATTGTTTATAGTAATAGACATTTAATTGGAAGACATTATTGTTTGCTATACTTTGTTGGCTATGAACATATTGTTTATAGTAATAAACATTAATTAGGCAACATTGACACCGCTCCAATGGCCATCAAAAATCCATCAAATTATTGTAATGCCATTATTTCTTTGCAACATTCATTTTTAAATGATATCATCCTCCCCTTCTCGTAAAGGGGACGCTATTTGGGATGGGAAAAGAGAGGAGGGTGCAGGTTGAATTTAAAGGATGGGAGGAAGGGGGCTGGGATGGGATGTGAGAGGAGGGGTATGAACCTACTTTAGGGGATGGGAGAAAAGAAGGATGGGGTGGATGGGTGAATGTGTATTGTGATGCATATATGGATGGAAGGGGAAGGGGAAGGGGATAGGTTTGGTATGGGCAAAAGGGATGAGGGGTGGGATAGAGGAGAAGGTGAAATGGATATGAGGAGAAGGAATAGATGGGAGGTTAAGGATATTAAAGAGAGATGGGGGGATGGGATGGGGGAGAAGATGGATAGGATGGAGGAGAAGGTGATAGGGATATGAGGAGAATGGATAGAGGGGCAGTAAGCGATATGAGAAAGAAGATGTGGGATGAATATAGGGGGATGGGGATATTGGAGATGGTGTAGGGCTGAATATAGAGGATATGGACAAAATGAAGGAGAGGATAGAGGAAAGGGGATTATATGGAAGAGGTCATTTAGGGCAGGTTTAAGAGAGGGATATGGATGGAAGGGGAAGGGGCTAAGGATGGGTGGGCTGAATCTGAACATTAGGGGGTCGATGAGCCATGACAGGTGCAAGTTGTGTTCAAAGATTCATTGATTTATGGAATTCTACAAATCACATGACATATTGGATCTCACTACTTGTTCATTGGTGCGAGAACTAACATATCATCACTGAGAGTCATTGCTTCATGCATCACGTCCTCCTAGAGGGAGAAGACTCAATACCACATGTTTCTTTAGTGCCTTGCGCTCTCAGGGGAGTGAAAGGTTTAGTAGACATCTCGGCACTAGGGGCCTGAAGGAGGGTGATAGCACACATGGTGACCATAAGCGTGGGATGTGGGGGGGCTCTCTCTAAGGTGCCCCCATCACCTTTTCTATTTTGTCACCGCACAAATATCTTGAGAGATCCATTCATGGGCATTTTGTTTCAAGTGGGGTAGAAAAAACTTTACTAAAACTTTTGTTGAACTTGGGGGAAAAAGTGGAATTGGTCAAGCCTGTAGTAAAAGAGGCCGGTCAAATTTGCAAGGCAAGCAGAGGATGAAGAAGGGGGAAGAGGTACGAGGGAGGAACTAGTGATTTGAAAAGTGGGGGGGGGAGAGGAGAGTGTAGTTCATACATGTATTGAGTGTAAGGAGGCAGTAGGGGGTGTGAGTGTGTGAATAAATGTATAAGTGAAAAAGTGTGTGTGTGTGTGTGTGTGTGTGTGCATGTGTGTGTGTGTGTGTGTGTAAAAAAGTGAAAAAGGAGGGGGGTAGTCCACACCCTCAATACAAACATTCCAAGGTTCAGTACCAAAGGTCGATTTTCATGCTTTTATCCCCATAAGAAGAGTTAATAATTAATCAATTTCTTGCAATTATATATATATATATATATATATGAAAATCCAAAAGTATAAAACTAAATTCAATTATATCACTAAAAATGAATATAATGAACCAAAGGAAAAAATATTATATATATATATATATATGTATGTATGTATGTATACTTATAGAGATAATCGAACAAAGGTTTACAAATATAGGTTTGTGAATTTAAAAAACAAGGGGTCTTAAGAAAATCTATAGAAGCACTATCTATATTAATTAAAGGGACAAAAGGGAAGACATAAGAGAAATAGAAATAAGGAGAAAAAAGAAAAAAGAAAAAAAGAAGAGGAACAAAGAGAAAGACCAATGTGTGTGTATATATATATATATATATATATATATCCTAAAGAAATAACCATTGCTTTGTGACAAGTAAAACATGTAGCTCACAAGGCATCGATCTGAGTCGATGCAAAAGAAGCAAAAAAGAGGCAACAAGAGCTTTTTTTAAGAAATATGTAAATGGGTTCAATTACTCAAGAACATGAGGGAATGCAATACAAGAGAGAAGAAGCAAAAATACACAAGGGAAAGCATCCATGCACGTTCTGATAAAAAAGGTGGCCCAAAGAGAAATCAAAATAGCAGAGGTGGCGAAGGGAGCTACAGTAGCATAGAGGTTTGTGTGTCAAGCTGGGGAGTAATGGTCGATGTAGACAAAGGAAGTACATGACTAGAGTGAGTAAAGTAAGGAGGCTCAAGTGTATATCATGTAAGGAAAAGGTAGTAAGGCACTTCTAGGTGAAGGAAAGAAGGCCAGCATGCTCTAGCCAAGTACACAATGAGAGTGGCTAATGCACACAGCAACATACTATCAGTAGCAAGGCAATGCCAAGAATAGTAGAACACTTTGAGTAAGAAAAGTGGATGAGGTACTGCGCAAGAGAGTCGGTGAGGCAAAGTGTTGAAGGCGGACCTAAAGAGAGGGTTGTCTACAAGGGAGTAGAGTCGATGAAGGCGTAGAAGGTAAGAAAGAACCAAAGTTTCAAGAGCGCATAAGGAGATCCACCAGAAAAGAAAGGCATTAGTGGAGAGGCTGTTGAAATGTGCAATGTCCAATTGTTGGGATATTGTGTTGGTACCCTAGAGGGGTATGTTGGTGGGAATTATGGTAGCCACACAAGAGGATGTGGACTACATGAATGGATGTGGGACATTGGTCACCACAAGTTGGATGTGGATCAGAGGATGCCACACAGTAGGCTTATGCCTTGAGACTCTCTATATAAGAGGTCTATCATTGTATTGTTTATCAAGCATTGGAATACATTGTTGAGTGTTGCCTACGTTGTTGTTTCTCCATTATGGATTTTCTTGTATGGTTCAATCCTCCATGATTGTTACACTAATCTCATGTAGCCCTAGGCTTAGTGGCAGTCTCATTCAGTTTCTTAACATGGTATCAGAGCTGGTAGTCCACAAGCTTAGGTAGATTAGGGTGTTTTCTTTCATGTCTTTTGTATAGATAAAAATATGGCAACACTCTTTATGATTTGATTTCGGAGAGATTATGTGAGACCTTGTGCAAGAACAGAGAATCAAGCTGCTGCCCGAGAAAGAGTTCAAGTTGCTGCTCAAGAGGATGGTTGTTGTGATGTTGTGGCTGCTCAGTTACTTCTCAAGAAAGCCAGAGACTTGTTGCTGCAGAAAAGAAGCAACAGAAAAGAAGCAAGCTATTGCTATGGAAGATGCTGCCGAAGAGAAGATGTTGTGGAAGACATACCGCTGCTGCAAAGGACCTATTGCTGTGAGGAGATATTGCTGCTACAAAGAAAAGAACACTGTTTACTGGGAGGATGAAGATTGCTGAAGGCCATAAAGATTGTTGCTTCACTGATGTTGGTGTAAAGAATACAAGATTGGTCCAAAGAATGCAGTTTCTACTATAGAGGCTTTTAAGTTTGGTGCAGTATCCTATCATGCAGAAACCGGTTGATCCTAGTTTGTTCATCCATCGTTTTACTGACCGACTAGTTGGAAAGTCCATTGGTCACGGGAAGAAATTTCATTCAATTGCAAACACTACTCTTCGGCTTGTGGCAAGCTTGAAGCGAGACTGGCTGCAGACAGGAAGGCAGCCAAGTGGAATCTATGGCGCAGCATTGTTTATATCATCTCATATTCATGGTTTTGAATGTACAAAAATAGATGTGATGAGTGTTGTACATGTATGTGAGGCAAATCTCTAGGTGTGATAGCATCACAATAAGCCCTTGGACATATAATCTATATCCTGAGGGAAACACATAATCTATATCTTGAGGGAACTAGGAAATTAAAAAAATTAAGGAAAGGGGCACAAGGTTAAAATTTAAAAATCCACCCTTTAAAAAAAATAAAAACCCAAGGGAAGGGGGAATAAAACCTTTACAAATACTAAAATTATGATTAAAAAAGGTTTTTAGGGGGCCATAACTTTACAAAAAATATAATTAAGCTAAGGCATTAGCTTAAAAATATATATTTTCAAAAGGTTTGAGGCCAATGGAATTTTCCTATTCCAATTAGCATTTTTTTTAAAAGGGGGTTCATACGTGTATTGAGTGTAAGGAGGCGGTAGGGGGTGTGAGTGTGTGAATAAATGTATAAGTGAAAAAGCATGTGTGTGTGTGTGTGTGTTTCCCACTGACCACATTCCCGCAAGTCTAACACACAATCGAAGTGAGGACAGTAGTCCACCCATCACAATGGATTGGGTCATACTATTGCCCTAGATGAAGCCATAAACTAAAACATAAACTTAAATGGATATACTAGTGTCTCATTAATCCTTTCTAACCAGTAAGTGAAAAGTAAGTAAAAGTATCACTCCTCTCTAATCAGTCAGTGGAGAGTGGACAAATTTCCATAGTCATGGAAGAGTTCGTAGACTAGTAGGTCGGGGACAATCATAGAGTGTATCAAGTGCAAGACACTCGACCACTTGGTCGAGGGTATAAGTCCCAAGTATCAAAATAACATGCTTCTAATGATAATTAACATTTCGAGCTTCTAGATATATTACCTCTACCATATGGAGACTTCATGTGAATATCAAATATGTGAAGAGGAATTGCATCTCCTTGTAAATATTCCATATCATGGGCAATGGATGCGTCCAATACCTTGATGTTGGTCCAAGCATCATGGTGTAGCAACTAAGGAAAGGGGTTGGCCCCCTAGTCCTCGTGCCATAATCAGGCCTAAAACTTCAATCAACTAAAACAAGTCAATCCAAGTATAGCCATTAGTCGCAAGATTTTTCGTAGCTTTCAATGGATATACTAGTGTGTGTTTGACCTATCAAACATCTATCCTACTATACTACTAGACCAGCTTTCAATATCAAAGTAAATTAATTTCAAACATCTACTATTGCCCTTTTTAAACAACTAGTCAGTTAATAACCAACCTCTCAATACCACATAAGAGAATAATCCATATCATACCATTCCTCTTAACAAGGTGTCCAAGTGGGAGTCAATTATTATACTCACATTTATGTCAGTACATTGCAAAAAGTACAATGATACTGATGAATAGTCTCCAATAGAGAGTTCAATTATATTTAGCAATACTTGGAGAAAATCCGATGTAGAGTGCTCCTCGAAGTTACCAACACCGTGTCTTCATGC
The DNA here is from genome assembly GCF_047967505.1 of Dipteris shenzhenensis. Classification (NCBI taxonomy): domain Eukaryota; kingdom Viridiplantae; phylum Streptophyta; class Polypodiopsida; order Gleicheniales; family Dipteridaceae; genus Dipteris; species Dipteris shenzhenensis. The sequence goes on from NC_141598.1 coordinate 9,966,533, forward strand.
CTTATATTTTCTAATGCAAACCTAATGGAGAGGTATGCTGACTCACCTACATCCATCCACAAACATAGCATGTTAGAACACGTACAGTATGAATTTTGGGACTGCAAGCTTCAATGCTAGCACACAGTTGAGTACCATAGGGGTCAAACAGGGTTGTCCCTTATCACCAACCCTGTTTGGCCTCTACATTGATGAGCTTGAGACTTTCATGGGGGCTTCCGAAGGAACCGGCGGTTGCTCACTTGCCGAGATCATCATCAGGATTCTTCTTTATGCAGATGACGTGGTGCTCCTGTCGTCCACACACGAGGGGCTCCAGCGACACCTGGATGCATTACAGGCTTTTTGTTTATCCCATGATTCTCTTCTCCCCTCCCCCCCTTCCCCCTTTGTCTCATGGAGACACATTGTGACAATCCAAGAGCCGATTGAGTGACACTTGTGGATGGCTTGTTCTTTGCATTACTCTCACAAGGAGTAGCTTGGAGTGCAAGTCTCCATCGGCATTCCTTCAAGATTCCATGACATGTGAGTCACCGTAGAGACTACACATCTTTGCTGCCATTGCTGGGGAGTTCAAGGTATGATTTTGCATTGCACTTGCCTTCTCTCATCATTTACCCATTGCTCATTGTCGCAAGCTTAACTTGGAGCTTTGATAGTGGACTTGTAGGAGTAAAATGAGTGAAGAAGTGTGAGTTTGGATGGAAAAAAGATGAAAACTATCATTTTTTGTTGGAAATCATCTTTGATCATATGAAGCTTATTTTTTATGTTGGTTATAGTTTTGAATTGATAGAAAGGTAGTTTAGAGGATGGATAGCATGTGTGTGATAGCAAAATCCAACAAAAACACCAAAAAATGAAGATGGAAGCTCAAATTTGAAGTGGTTTTGAGTGTTGACTATCCCATATGTAGAAATCTCTCATTCATGCACTAAAAGTTGAAATTTTTTGCTCTTTTTTGCTTAGTGAAAGCTAGAACAAAAACTCAAAAATCACAAGAAATCCCCAAATCGAGGTTGGTGAAATTCGTGTTCTTAGACATTTCATATCCCCATGGGTAATCGCCCTTAGCGCTATCCCCACAACCCATTGCCATAGCACTATCCCCATGGTCAAACATGTGTTGACCCAGTGGCTTAGTCCCTATCTCCATGACGACAACTATCCACTGTCTAATCCACCACCTTAATTAACACGTGTTAGAATCTACTATGCCCACAACCCATCGCCTTGAACTCAACTCTATGACCATTGCCATATTCACATCCCTCCGAGGCAACTGACTCGCCTACTGTCACTTAAAGTCTATCCCTATGACTATTGCCCTACAGTCAACCCTACAACCACCGCCATATTCACATCCCTTTGAGGTGGCTAACTCGTCTGTCACTTAAAGTCTATCCTTACAACTGTTGCCTTATAGTCAACCCTATGACCATTGCCATATTTAGATCTCTTTGAGACATCTAACCCACTGACCATTGCTTAAAGTCCATGTAGATGCAATGAACCTCCATGTAGATGCCTACTATTGACCCTCTTTCTCCTAGAGGCCGATAGTTTACTCCCGCAGGTACAACCAATGTATGAGGGAGCAGGCTTCATAGTCCCCACTAGCAACCAAGTGGATCTTGCCACTAGGGCCAGTAGCGCCACCTCCACCAACTTCCCAAATGGTGCTATCGGATGAGGCGATGTGCATCCTGGTGAATGCACTAGGAAGAGGGGATGCCCCACCCCTAGCTATACCCGTATTCTAAATAGGGATCACCAATCCCTCTAGGAGTCCACCCATAGCCATTTCCAAGTTGATAACTAAATTTCTTGGGAAAGGAGATCCGATCTCCCATGTGGAGCGATTCGACCAATTATGCAAAGCCCTTGGTGGTCATGGAGATCTAGAGATGGTTAATTCCTTTGGCCTCAGTTTGGTGGATGGCAAGGTAGTCCAATAGTATAGGGCCCTCATTCCAAAAGAGAAAGTCAACTAGGAGGCATTACAAAAGTGTTCATTATTGTTAGGGTTCACCCCTAGTGGCCACAAGTGGAGAACAACTAATCAGTTATATGAGGTGAAACAGAATGACAAGGAATCCCTTTGGGATTACATTGCTAGGATCAAATACCTCAATTCCCACTGGGAGCCACATGAGAGGATGAGCGACGAATGGCTGTGCCATGCTTCCTCATCGGATTGGCAAACCCAAAGCTACATTACCACTTCATGGTTATGAATCCCACTTCCTTTAAACTCTATAGCAGCAAGGTATCCATCCGCATAAGTGATAATATGATGGAAAAGATTGTCCAAGACAAAACTACAACTCCATCAAAGGTATCACAATCGGTAAGGTCTTATAATACGGAGCCTACAAAGGAGAACAATGAACCTAAGGGTTTGGATATGAAGAAGTTGGCCTCCAACTTACTAAATCAGCTGAACTAGTAGTGGAAGTCAGGGACCCTCAAGGAGACATCAAGCAACCCCCACTTGTTTCCCAAAGAGACAATGTGTGGTGCGGGGTATGCAACAACAATCACCCTTCCAATGAGTGACCCTGCCTTAGGGCAAGGCAGGCACTCTACTTTGCACACTAATATAGATGGGGAAACCATGACACCTCCCAATGCTGATTTTTGATGGTCTTTCCCCAACCGATTAATCAAGCAAGACTCCCATTAGCCTTGATGTCCCCGCCCAACCGAATGAATGCACAAGGTGCCCCTGTAGCCAATTCATGGCAATATAGGGCACAACGGGATCCGTTACTGCCACCCATAGTGGGTCCGCAACCTCCCCAACCTCGTATAACTCTAGTCAACAAAGTGTTGGTGGAGGAACTACCCACCATTGTTGGGAGGAGCCGGAATAGGATCACAGACACCCTGACTATTTCACTTGTGAGGAGGGAAGTAGCATTATAAGTCACTACCTCCTACATGAGGATCAACATGTCCCAGTGTTCTAGACTCTTGTGGCTGCAAGGGCAAGAGACATGAACTCCATGGGCAAGAAGGCCCCCGATCTAATGCTACACTTACCAAGGTCCACATAGAGCAAGTGAATGCCCATATACGGGCTCAACAAACCCTCCAGTGTCATGCTTTAAATGCCAAGGGCCGCACTTTCTAAAGGACAGCTTATATAGGAATCTTACCGTGGTGGTTCCACCCACAACAGGAACCATGCCCTTTTGTTTGGAGCATTTATTTAAGGATTGGGCTTGAGGAGACCAGCAACTCCATCCACCCCGCCCAAGAGCACTAGCATCAATTTTTTGGGTATTGAATAGGGTTGAGTGGAGGCAGTGCCCCTGAAGGTCATCACAAGGATGTAGGCCAGGGCCATAGGCAAGGAAATGAAGAAGCAATCAAGGAAGGACAAAACGCACATGGCATAAAACCGTGAGGTGCCCCAACCCCCATAGACTAGGTTCAAGAAGGTCACCAAGGTGCAAAGGAATGAACCAAGTGCTCATCGACAGATGAGGAGACATCCCACCTCGCCACCTCCTGTACCTTCGTACAAGCCCTCTCCCAAGATGACCCGAGTATACCTCCGTACTCATATGTAGACAGGCCAGTGCATGCCCAAAGCCTTACCTCCCCACCTTCCTATAAAGAAACATATCCAGACCCAGCCTTGGAGAAAAAATGCTTAATAGATGCTCAGAACTTGGTACTAGAATGCTAGGAGAAATTTGGGCATAGGCTCAAGGCTAACAAAGGGTTGGATACCATCCACCCAGACCACTTGACCACCCATAAGGATGGAAGAAGAGGAAATATTGAGCTCTGGTAAATCATAGGCTCCATACTTGACGTAGCAAATGTTCCAAGAGGGCTTGGTGCTGCAAAACCTACGAGAGGAAAGAGACATCTATGATCTTGAGGATCTGCTACTATTAATAGGCCAAGATACCTCTCGAGAACCATGCGATAGTGCTAGGTTAGCAATCTTCCTCTCCATAGAGGTTAATATGCAATTGCATCCTTGCTAAGAGGGAATCCTACCCTACGGACCTCTCAAAAACTAGATGAATGAATGATTCTTACCCCAAGGTCCTACCAGCCCCAAAGTCGACCAACCGCAAGGGAGAACCAGAACCTACCCAAGGTCCCCATCAATAAGTTAGGCTGATACTTCGAAGGTGATGATACTAATGCAACTATCCCCATAACCTACTAGAACTAGAAGGTTGATGCCATCCTAGATGGGGGAGTAGGTGTGAGTGTCTACACTAAGGAATGTTGGGAGAGGTGGGGAAAACCTTCCCTCAAGCAAGCCCACTTGGTAATAAAGCTAGCCGATGGTGGAAAAGCTTTTTCCATTGACCAACTTGACTCTCTGATACCAATTGGCAGAGACCAAAACAAATGCTGAAGACAAAAGCATGAGAATCATGGGTGATTTGTGAGATTTTCCTCCTAGCGATGCTCCACAGCACCATCTCACGATACGAATCATCTCACGTTAATTTCACTGGGTTTTTTCTTCTGTAGAGCCCCCAATCTCCCTAGGTGGGCCAGAGTCCTTTAAACCATTTTCCCCTAGGCACAATTTGTAACTAGGAACACCTAGACTTAGGCCTTTAGATCCACCTAGTCACGCAAATCACCCTCACTGATGACCTTGACATTGAATCCCTTTGACCATATAGATAAAGCGCAATGTTGATTATTGCAATTGTTGGTCCTCTAAAGAAGAAATGCCCATTGACCCTTCCAAGGTCATGTTATCTCAGCTTGAGCATAAGAAAGTGATTCATAAAATCCATTGCAATGTAAGTCCACTTGCCCTCAGGTATGGGTAATAGATGAAGCAAACCAACAAGCCTGAGAGAAGTACTCCCTCTTCGTACTTCCTTGATCTTTCGACAAATGATGCCAATTTGGCAAGTCCGTGACTACCAACATTTTGGTAGTCCTATGTAACTTGCATGAGTTCATCACCGAGGTATCCTATCAAATTTGATTACTAAAAGAGGGGGTTAGTCTATATCCAAGGGTGAGAAAAAATGTGTGTGTGTGTGTGTGTGTGTAATGGGGGTTATAAATGAGTAAAGAATTAATTACTGTAGGGGGGTAATCCATATCCCTGAAATACAATTAAGGGCCAAACACTTTCATTAAATTTAAAGATGGGGGTAATCCATGCCCATGAATGATAATTGAAAATTTCAATAATACCTATGTTTTAGATGTGAAAGATTTAATAAAGGAAGTTAATCTTAATTTAAAAGGCTTGAAAATAATATAAAATTCTTACTTTACGAGTAGGGTTTTGAAATATAAGTATTCCTTTATGAGAGCATAAAATAGATTTAATTGCATACCTAAGTGGAACTATAAAAATTTCCCTATAATATAAAGGCAATAGTAAGAAATTAAATACGAGAAAATAAAGAAATTAAGGAACAGTAATTTTTTTAAAAGTACACAAGGTAAAAAGAAATTGAATGAAAATTCGAATAAAGCAAATGAATTAATATAGGAAAAGGTAGGGAAAATATTGGCTTAAGTTAATCTAGAATGCGAGTATAAATCAATACATGTAATGAGAGAACCAAATTTACAAAAAATAAGGAATATTAAAACAAGAATTAATAGCATTATATAAAAAGATACGATACAACAATAAATAGCATACATGTGTAATTAATAGTGTATACATACGAGACAATAATGGTGACGATCGATATATATAAAGAGTCAAACAATGTAAAAAGACACTATAAAAAGGAGAAATTAAAGAACTTAAAAAAGTATATATATATGGACAATAGGTTAAATTATGCAATAGATATACATAGGAGACAAATATGTAAATGTATATAAATATATAAATAAGTAAATAAGAAGGAATTTTATGCATAAGTCTTTATGAACACATGTAAGTTACATAGGGGAAGCTAAAGTTAAGTAGAATAGACCATTGATAAATATACATACATACATACATACATACATACATATATATACATACATACATATATACATACATATATACATATATATATATATATATATATATATATATATATATATATATATATATATATATGTATAGGTATATATATACATATATGTATATATATATGTATGTATATATACATATATGTATATATATATGTATGTATATATACATACATACATATATATATATATATATATATATATATATGAACCAACCATACGGGTATGAAATTGAATACTATACATGAGTATGTATATTATATTTATGGTTTCCCAAGATGATGAGAAAATTAGGGTAACAGGATGACTGTAGCGGCAAAAAAGAGACGAAATACGCTCTGAACTGATTTACAATCTGTGTAAGGAGGAGAGAATAGTGCATTTGCATTCCACTTTGTCTATGCTACTGCAGTGTCGGTCGTCGGGTTAGGGTCCATGCACACACGTAAAGCCAAGTCTCTGGTTCTATCTTGCATTGCCTAGGCACATGGAAGAGGGGATCGCAGACCTTCTACGAGCCTACGTGATGCATAGGAGGCCAAAGTCTAAGCAGCTAGCACCAACAAGACCATAGGAAAGGGCACTTCAATTGAAGGTCGCCACGATCGAAATGTTTGCAAGAGGAGAGTATAAGGTCACATCATGCATTACAAAAGTTCCCTTCAAAAGAGGAACATACAAATATAAATACATGCCAAAAGAGAGCTATAAAATGGCAAACTGGCCAAAAGGTGGCTATGTATCTATGTCTAAGCTAAAACTAGTCATCCTCATGGTCCTCATCCTCCTTCTCATCGTCTAAGCGGGTCTCATCTCCTCCCTTTCCTTCATTTCTGTGTGCATTTCAAGTCTCGTCTCCTCCCTCACCCTCACCCATGTCCTCGCTTTGGATTTTGTGCTAAGAATGTTGTGTGCAACAACTTAGAAAATATAACTAAAGCTTGATTTTAAAAATGGAAAGGAATACAATTGAGAACAAGGAGGATTAAATACTTACATGGCATGCAATTGACATCCAATCGATAGGGACTCCCTCTTAGCCCACCGAGCACAGATTGCAAACTATAGTCTGCAATTGTAATTGTTGTTGTACACACAACACTTTGTAGTGGTTGCACTTATCATACTCACTCACATGATGCATAGTCACCATTCTCAATATGACATGAAGATTGAAATTAAAAACTCAAATTGATTAAAACCTTAATGTAATTCAAAGGGAACTAATCCATCATTTTCATGGGAGCGAATCTTTTCCGAGTGAATGGGGACAAGTGGAATTCCACATCATACTCTTTTGGTTTATGTCCACACCTACCCACAAGGACAAATCATATCCTACCCACCTTATCTAGCCTTCGAGAAGATTGCTTGGGACTATGAAGCTCAACATGGGCGTGCAATGGCGAAAGGCAGTTCGAATGTAGCCTCTTTGTCTCTTTGTCTCTTTTTCAGCCCATGGCTCTCATGGTTCTCTCTGCTTCTCTCGTCTTGTTTCTCGTCTTGGTCGGAATCTCGCTCCAAGCCGGTCATTCTTTGCCCAACCCACAGGCTTGTCTTTTTTTTCTACTGAAAATGCCGCACTCTTCTCTGCTGAAATTCATCTTTCTGTCGCAGGTAAATCTGCTCTCATACCTTGCCCTCTGAGCAATGTTCAGCTGAGGCAGTCTACATTTCATTCGTCTCCCCCGCCCCGGACCTACAACGTGACAGTGAGCATACAGTGTCCATGTAGCATCAAGTTTGTGACCCTCAACTGCTCGGATTTCCCCCAGTACCTGGTCGATCCAAGGATTCTGAAAGTGGACTTTAGTCGGAAGGGCCTTTGCCTCCTCAACAGTGCGAGGGCTATTTCTTTCCGTCGGCCTTTCGTCTTCAGCTACTCATTCCGTCGTCATTTTCCTTTATCCTTGAGCAGCTTTGCATTTGGAGTGCCTTGCATTTGATTTTGTGATCGGCGAGGTAAGGAAGCGCTTGAAAGCAGAGATTTCCTTCAGCAAAAACGAAAGGAAAAAAAGATTTTGGACTAGGATGTCCCGCCTGCATTGCCAGGTTTCCATCCCTTGGAATTGAAGACCCACTTCCACATTTTCATTATAATCGAGTTTTGGACACGCCTATTTCTTACTTCATTTCTGAGGCAATGAGATATTTGAATATAATTGTTCTTACGTCATTTCTAGGAAATATGGAGGCGATGAGACTCTTGAATTTAAGTGCTCTTTTAAATTTGTGCACCTACTATTTGTAGCAAAGGCTTGATTTGATGCTGCGTTTCTAATTCTTGAAGAATTTGATAGCTAGACAAGAAGATCAAGTGGTTTGAGTTTAAATTGGCTGAACAATTCAATTATTAATCTTGGTTTTGGATTATTGTATGCCATATAAAATGTCTTGATCAAATTCTATCGTAAAAGAGAAATTCATGAGGTAATAGTAAGTCCCTACTAAAATGCACAAGGTACTAAGATGTGGGTCTTAGATTCTTTCCCTTCACAAGGATGTACCTTAGCACAAAAGTGAAACAATGAATATTAATGTGGGAATTGTTTTTATATTAAATATTTCGTATGGTTTTTCCCATATGTGTTAATCTTTAATAAGCAATTGGAATCATTACACAAGTATGCATCAAGGAAAGATGGATGACTTCGTGAGATCTATGAAGAAAATGTGATGTTCCATTTGCTTTGAATATGATAAACATATCATCGATTCTTTTAAGCCATTTGCATTTGCAATCAATGGCATATTGAACTTCCATTTGTATTTGCAATCAATGGCAATGTGATGTTTCAAAGGAGGATGAAAAGCATTACCCAAGAATTGAAGTTATTTCTCCATTGACTTGGGCTTTCTCCACCTTTCACCTATGAAATCAATCAAAATTCTCCATTAAAAAATAAAGGTCTTTTCAATTCAATTTCTCCTTAGGTCAAGTCATGTATATGGAATAATTTGTTAAGATTAAGGGTCTTTAGTATAGCTAGATAGGAAGTATAGATTAACAAACTAATGGAGGAATTATGTAGAGCCATTAGGAGTTGGGAACCTCATCTAAAATGAAATCTTGTGAAGAAAAATGGTAGTCTTGTTGAGGTACATTAAAATCTTATCTCAACTTTAATAGGTTATATTACAAATGAGATAGGATTTTGGTGATGGAATGATTTCCACTTATAATAATTCCTTTTTCCAAGGCCAGCAAGCACCACTTACAAAATCATGTTAACTCATCTGTTGACTCTCACCATTGAAGCAATTTAGTTTATGATATCTTTGGCCTAAGGAAGATAGTCCTTGATAAATTGTACTGCCATTTTAATTCTCCTTGATAAATCTCATCCCCTTTGTATTTCTCCTTGGTTTATGTTTTTCAACTTGTTTATCATAGATAACACTTTTTAGTGTCAAAATCATCTCCAAGTAGTCCCAAGCATTTTAAGCTATGTTGTATGTAGGGGAATGATGGTATCCTTGCAAAAATTACTATTGTTCTACTTTTTTTATAACACCCAATGTGTTCATCCTTGCACTGTGGTCATCACACTTTTTTTCTAAGAAAGATTTTTACTTTTTTCATGACTAAGGTATATCACATCATGAAAAATCAAGTAAATTTGTACTTGAGCTTTTGGGTGTGTAAAGATGAATTGCACATCTAATCTACCATGATAGCTTGAAGAAAATGTGAATGGGATTGATGAGTTATTATATGATCTCACATAATTCATAATACAACTTGATGGATGTCTAACTAGAATGATACAATGAAAAATTGAAGTACAAAATTCCTTTTCATGATTATACAAGCATAATTTGTAAATTATGCTAGATAGTTTGACTAAATAAGCTTTATAATGAATTTGAACGAGTGATTCACACCAAACTAACCAAAGCATTTGATTGGAATTGACATGATTGTAAATCTTCTCCTTATTGTTGCTAAATTATCCCTTCTTAGTAGATGACCTCACCTCCCTATCTCAATCTTACACTAGTTTTTGCAACCTTCTCCCTACTAATTGGCACCACTACTGAATGGCATCCCCTTCACTCCTCGAGTTAATGCATCCTTTCTTGATAAGGTTCCCTATTCTTGCAAATCTTTCCCACTAAAATTTCCAAATTGGTAAGTAATTAAATTTTTTTGATAATGTATCTATGGTAGCTATAGCTTGTAACTATCGTAAGTTCAACTCTTCTTCATGACTAGCAACGATACTTATGTCCAATAACTACCCTAACTTCAAATCTTCTTCATGAGACAAGCAACAATATGGAAATACTATTATGGCTTTATTATCTTAGTTGATATCTTGATGATGCCTACCAATAGAGTGGGAAGTAGCCTCTTGCAAAATCATCCCACCTTTTATTGGTAAGAAAGGTAGTAGGTCTTCGTTTGTAAAACTTTGTGAGTCAGAGGCATCATTGCCTACACAAGCAACATGCATTGATCTTTTATGGAAGAAACCTCCACTTGGTGGTGTTAGTTTTTTGTAGGGTACTTAGTTTGGGACAATTCCATATGTTTGCTTCTCTATATAGTCTCCCAACATAATCTTGATACACACTAATTGCACTGCTCCTTGCACCTTGATATGCAACTATCTTCTATTACCTTTCATTATGCATTAATATCACCTCATCAACCCCTATATCAGTGTTACCTACTAGCATTTCATTGGGGGGAATGGAGGATATCATATACAAGGGCACCAAGAAGAATCCAAAGACAATAAATGAAGAAGTAGTCACACCTCCTCCACAACCAACTCTAGTCTTGGAAAAGCCCAATGATTAGATTGAGGACATTTCCACACTAGAGTCTAGTTTATAACTAAGCCAATGGATCTTAACCATGAGCTTGAGCTAGCTATCATGACCCTTTTAAAAAACTAAAGGCTATTATAATGCTATCAATCTTGGGCCTAAGTCTATGCATAGTCCACAAAGGGGATCCTCGGATGAAAATATTTTCTAGACCATCCCTAGAGTTTTTACCCAATAGCCTTGCATAGAGTCTAGATCCAATGTTCAATCAAATTGACATGAATCTAGTCTTGAAGCACAAATATGCTAGCCACATTAAGGCCTCGTATTCAATTGTTCCTATTCTAAAGTAGGGCTTAAGGTTCAAGGTCTAGACTTGACTATTGTCTATGTCACCCCACATTGGAAAGTAACTTCCTAAATCTCAACTTGAGGTAAAGTCCTAAGGCCATGTGCTCAAGGACATCCCTTCTATAGATTTTAGATACCTTAATAGATGGGGGGGAAATGGTGGAGGCCATATCATCAATGGGGTTGCAGTGGGGGGTAGACTAGCACAAATAGCTAGACTGTCACACTTAGAGTCATTTGAGAATGGAGATGAAGGCAAGGGCCTTGGCCTATCTTGTCAGACCATGCTCTGGGTGCTTGCTTCAAGCCATACAAGGCTTTCTTCAACCTGCAAAAAAACTTAGGATGAACAGTATGAACATAACCTGGTGGCTACTCCATATAGACCTCTTCTTAAAAATCACCATGCAAGAAGATATTCTTTACATCCATCTGATGTAAAGACCATCCCTTTGATGTAGCCATAGCAATGATTGCTCTTACGGTTGCCATCCTTGCAACCAGACTAAATGTTTCTTCATAATCAATGCGATATGTTTGTGCATACCCCTTGACAGCTAATCTTGCCTTGTATCTATTTACATAACCATTTGCATTGTGCTCCACCTTATAAACCCACTTGCAGCCAATTGCATTCTTGTCTTTAGGCAAAGGCACCAATTCCCATGTAGCATTTGCTTCCAAGGCATCCATTTCTTCATCCATGGCTTTCTCCCATTTTTCTTTTCCCATGGCTTGCTCAAAAGAAGTGGGTTCTGGTTCATGTATCACTTTGACCATATAGGCATAGTGAATGGTTGTAAATCCATCATATTTCAGCCTATCCACTAGATACCTAGCTTTGGTAGACCTGCACAAAATAGGCTCACTACCAAGTGCTCTCAAAACATCCCTTGTCTTCCTTACTGTAGGTGTAACAATAGAAGGAATACCCAAGTCATCATTAAGGCTCTATTCTGAGCCACTGGATTCACCATCCACATAAGAGTGACCTGCATTCACATCGACCATGGGCTGATCTAATATCTCTTTTCCTTTTCGTGATACTTGCATACCACTATCTGCATTGCCTTGAGGAGATCCTCCTAATCTCAATTTGCCTATCCATGGTGAAGTATGTGAACCACTGCTAGAGGACACTATAGGTCCACTAATATTTTGTGACTGCTACTGTGAATTCTGTGCAGCATTACCATTTTGTGCATCTACATCATCAATCACATTTACTGGTTTATACAGCTGCTCATCTCATAAAAAACAACATCTCTACTCACTGTAAACTTATGAGTAGAAGAGTTATAGCATCTATACCCTTTCTGCTACAAAGAATTGTTAGATATCAATGCTCCACTCTCGTGCAACTACGCAGGAATCACCTAACTCTACTTGTAAGCCCCCCATATGAGGAGAAGGCATTTGAATAGCTCGGTTATCCAGTAGCACTTGGTTTGGACACCAAATGGGGGCCATGTGTGGCTTGATGGCTGGATGGCTTCAGATAGAGTTGGCACATTGCCAACTAGGCTACATGCAAGTGCAAAAAGGCATCCCATGATTGACCGCACTGAGGGTAGATGGAGCATTTCTCGGGGCAGTAGCCCACTCTGGGGTTGCGGGGCCCGTTTGGAGCCCCAGATGATCTCGGATGGCTCTAGGCGCCGAATGGCAACCATAGGTCAGTTGCTCTATTTTGCACCATGGTTCTATCATGTGGTCGGTGGCCTATTTTGGGATCGTCCTCCAGTCAACAGCCATTTTGAGCAGAAGGTCAATCATCCAATTGGGTCTAACTGACTACGAGTGGTGGCTATATAAGAGCAAGCCCATGAAGCCCATCATCATCACTGGCTATAGCAACCCTAATTCCTTAGCATCCAGCCTCCGTCCTCTATTGTTTCTAGCATGCCATCGAAGCCTCTCACACAGGAGCGCACGGCTGGGAGGGAGTGCCATCTATTGTATCAATTTTACAGTAATCAAATTTTTGATTCTCCATACTATCTGCTTTTCTCTCTTGCATATGAGATCCTATTATCTGTTGAGCACAGACGTTGTATTATTTTCTTACATGGTATCAGAGCTTGGGCTCTAGCAAGAAGATTTGGTAGTGTGTTTCTGTTTGCGAGCAAATTGTGAGAGATGGCCCAGCCCGCAAGACTGCGAATCCCACCGTTCGGCAAAAGCGGAAAGTTGGACGGAACTAACTATCCACTCTAGAATTTCAAGATGAAGACCATCCTAGGCACATACGAGCTTTGGGATACTATTACTGGGGTGGGTGTGAAGCCGGTTACGAGACCGAATCCAACCAATGTAGGACAACAGATAGTACCAACTGCAGATGAGATTCTCGCATGGACAAGAAGAAATGCAGATGTGCTGTGTTCTATTGTCTACAATGTAAGTGATTATGTCATGGCATTAATTCAACATGTCACCACAGCGGAGGAGGTATGGACGGTCTTGAAAAATCAATATGAGGCCACGAATTAGACATGGATTCAGAATCTGGAGACTCAACTCGTGAACGAGAAACTGTCTGAGTCTAAAACAGTAGAGAAGTTCATCACCAGGGTGAAGAATCTGTGTGATCAGATGACTGCAATTAGCATCACCATCACCAGCGAGAATCTAGCATGAAGGTGCATATGGATTCTCCCACCAAAGTACGATGGTCTTCTTATGGCACTGAATATGCAGAATAGAAATTTGCCCCTCAACTTTGAGGATTTTAGTGCAATGCTTCTAGAGGAGGAGATGCATCAAAAGATGAGGACTAGAGAAGATTCAGCTTTCTCGATTGGATCAAAGAAAGGTAAGGGTAAGGACTCTGGTAACCCATCTTCTTCTGATGATAAAAAGAGAAAGAAGAAGATCAAGTGCTTCTATTGCAACAAGGTAGGACACAAGCAGAATGAGTGCCAGAAGAAGATTGCACATGATAATAACGGAGTAAAGAAAGAGTCCAGCAACAGCATGCAAGTAGTACCAGTAAAGCTATTCGTAGCAATTGAGGAGATTTGCACAAAGGTAGTTCATGTACCGGTGGATGAACCTTGGATTATTGATAGTGGTGCATCACGCCACATGACCAGTTGGAAGGATTGGTATACCTCTCTACATCCGGTAGGGAATGACATCCTGGTAGCAGTCGGCAATGATGCAAAATGTCCAACAAAAGGAAAAGGTACGATTGCTCTCAAGTCAGATGGAGTTGATAAACAGTTGTCCGATGTTCTTTATGTGCCAGATATCAAGAGGAACTTGTTGTCTATTTCTGCAATAACGGATTGGGACCTCAAAGTTCAATTTGATAAGAATGGCGAATAGATTTTGGATCTTCAAGGGAAGGTCATTGCTAAAGGTACACGACACAACATCTACGAACTCTCAACTTTCAGTGCTCGAGTCGATTGGAATGATTACAGACCTACCAGAAATTACAAATCTGCCCGATGTATGTGAAGCTTGCATGATGGGCAAGCAACATTGGTAGCCCTTTCCTAAAGAGACCTGCAGGGCAAAGGCTCCTCTAGAGCTCGTTCACATAGACCTCTGCTGAAAGATGGAGATGGAAGCTTTGGGTGGTTCCTACTACTTCATGATGCTAATCGATGACTATAGTAGAAGAAAATGGATATACTTCCAAAAGACTAAAGATGAGGCTTTTAGTAAGTTCAAAGAATGGCATGTAATGGTTGAGAAAGAAACAAGGAGGAAGGTGAAGAAGTTGAGATCAAACAGAGGTGGAGAGTTCACATCAAGTGAATTCAAAAGTTACTAAAAAAGTCACGGGATCAAGAGGCAGAAACCCCCACCACATACACCACAGCAAAATGGAGTAGCAGAGCCCAAGATGTGCATCATCTACGAAATGGGCAGGAGTATGATGAAAGGGAAAGATTTGCCAAAGACTTTTTGGGCTGAAGCATGTAACACGGTAGTTTACATTCTGAATCGTAGCTACATGAAGGATGTGAACAGGATGACTCCACTACAGGCCTTTTTTTATAAGAAACCTTCAGCTACACATTTCAGAGTTTTTGGATGTGACTGTTTTGTGCATGTCCCTGATGTTAAGAGGACCAAATGGGAACCAAAGAGCCAGAAGTGTATTTTCTTGGGCTACAGTGAAGAGGCGAAGGGTTACCGCCTCTATAATCCTGTTAGCAAGAAGGCAATAGTAAGTCGCGATGTGGTCTTCTCAGAACAGCCACATCAATTGGAAGAGCATGCTTCCTTCCTAGACAAGCAAGACTAGGATATTCATCCAGTACAACCAACAGCAGACCGAACTCCCCCAACGGTGTTGGGAGGATTCAAGATAAAGAAGAGGAAGAAGAGCCTATAGAACCACAATAGCAACGGCCATTCCCGAAGTGGGTAAAGTAGCCTTTGGACGGCAGAGAACCTCCAACCATTGAGGAGGAACCATCTGAACACCGCCGGTCCAAGAGATTAGAGGAGCAAAGAAGGGTGCAGGATCACTTGGTCAACTACGCTTTGATGACAGAGGTGATCCGTGCTGAAGAACCCAAGTGTCTTAAAGAGGCATAGGGTGATGATAGGTGGATGGAGGCTATGCAGTCGGAGTATGGCTCCCCAATGAGGGTGGGTGTACAAGACCAAGTACAAGTCCGATGGCACGTTGGAGAAGTACAAGGTGCAGCTCAGGGCAAAAGGATTCGCACAGGTACATGGTTTTGATTATCATGATACTTTTGCTCCCACGACTCGACTAACCACAATTCGCAGTGTTTTGGCTTTGGCAGCATAGGAAAGTTGGCCCGTGTTTCAGATGGATGTAAAATCCTCCTTTCTGAATGGAGATCTCAAGGAGGAGGTATACGTGGAACAACCACCAGGTTTTGTCATCCCCGGTTCAGATGTAAAGTCTATAAATTAAAGAAGGCACTTTATGGGCTGAAACAAGCCCCACGAGCATGGTACCAACAGATTGATGCCTACTTTCTACAAAACCGGTTCAGGAGGCAGGTTCCAGAGGAGCCCATCTGATGCAAATTTGTATATCTACAGAGAAGGAGGCAGGTGTATGATAGTGGTCCTTTATGTGGATGACCTTGTCATAATAGGAAACCATGAAGAAAAGATCTTGCAGACAAAGCAGTTGCTAGGAAGAGATTTTGAAATGACAGACCTCGAACTGATGCATTTGTGTTTGGGGATTGAAGTTTGGCAAGAGCCAAAATAGATCTTCATTTCACAGTTGAAGTATGCTGGAGAGATACTGAAGGCATTTGGCATGGCTGAGTGCAAGACAGTTGGCACCCCTATGGAGGTTGACGTGAAGCTCTCAAACGAGGA
Organism: Dipteris shenzhenensis; assembly: GCF_047967505.1. Taxonomy (NCBI): domain Eukaryota; kingdom Viridiplantae; phylum Streptophyta; class Polypodiopsida; order Gleicheniales; family Dipteridaceae; genus Dipteris; species Dipteris shenzhenensis. The sequence continues at coordinate 9,982,967 of NC_141598.1, forward strand.
TTCATCTCCACTGGTGGACGAAGCAATGTATAGAAGGCTTGTGGGCAGTTTGATTTACTTGTGCAACACATGGCCAGACATCAGTTTTGCAACTGGTATACTAAGCAAGTTTTCCAATAAGCCCCGGGAGAAGCATTGGAGGGTAGGGATGTGGGTGCTGAAATACATCGATTATGGCATCACCTATACCAAGGGCAACACCTTGACTCGGATTGGGCAGGAGACGTGGATAGCAGGAGATCAGTGATAGGTTACTGTTTCTCACTTGGATCTGGAGCTGTGTCATGGGTCAGCAAGAAGCAACCCACAGTTGCTCTTTCTTCTACCGAGGTTGAGTACAAATCAACATGTTTTGCTTCTTGTAAGGCAGTGTGGTTGAGGAGGATTTTAGGGGACATGGGTGTAGTGCCTACGCAGTTATTGACAATCAGAGTTGCATGGCAATTACAAAGAACCCTATGTTCCACGCTCGCACAAAACACATTGAGATTCAATATCACTTTGTACATGAGCTCATCATAAATGGAGAGGTCAACATGGTGTACTATCCGATACAGAGAATGCTGCGGACATCTTCATGAAGGCTCTTGGAAAAGGCTTGCTGGAGAGGCATCTTCATCGACTTGGCATTGGGCCAAAAAAGTAAGTTTACTTACCCTTTTCATGGACATGTGTGTCTTGTTGGGCACCTAACTCCAACAAGGTCCCATTCCCTCATCTCTTGCCACCATTAGTGGACGCCTCCTACCCATTGAGAAGCAAGTTGCCATTGCTGTCTTACAGCTTGCTAGTGGTAGCAAGGTCATAAACATAAGTGAGCACTTTGGGGTAGGAAAGTCCACAGTTTCTAAGATTGTCAAAAAGTTTGTCAAAGCCCTCTTGACCCATTGAGACCAGTACTTGCATTGGCGAAGAACTTCGACTGAACTTGCCTAAATGAAGCAGGGTTTCTTTTGCCAATGTGGCCTTTCCAACGTGTGTGGCACCATGGATGTGACCCATATTGAGATGGAGGTGCCTATGGATGAGTGTAGTGATGATTGGTATGACAAGGACAAGAACGTCTCCATGTCCTTGTTGCAAGTAGTCATTGACTCCAACATGTGATTCCTTGATGTCTTTGTAGGGTGGCTAGGTAGCTCCAATGACAATCATGTCCTTCGCAATTCAGCTCTCTTCCATTGTGTGGAACGTGGGGCATATCTTGGTGGACAACAGTTCATAGATGGGACGTATTGCATACGTGAGTACATGATTGCTGATGGTGGATATGGCCTCAAGCCATGGCTCATGGTGCCATGCAAGTTGCCATCCACCTTGAAGTAGAAGGATTACAATTTTTGGTTGTCTTCATCTCGCATTATGGTTGAACGAGCATTTGGATGTCTCAAAATGAAGTGGCACTACATCCTAAAGAAGATATCCCATCCGACACCAAAGCATGTAGCGTAGAATATAGTTGCATGTTGCATCATGCACAACATGATACTTGGTGCAGACGAAAACCTTGCCATTGATGACTCACCCACATATGGTGCACCACGTGGTTGCAAACACTAGGTTAAATACCCATGTACAATGACAGGAAAGTTCACACGAGACCTCCTTGTTTGCAAACTACTTGACTGGGGGTTATGCTTTGCATGTCAATGAAGGTAGAGAGGGGTCCCCCACATGCACCCATAGAAGACATGGATGTGGATGGTCTAGGGCATGATGAGGCAAGAGATATGGACTTGTGATTTTGGAGTGATCTCTTCAATATGTTTCCAATGATGTTTTGTTCTCTATCTTCATATGTCGATCTTCATCTTTGGATTTCGTGTACCTATATCAATCTCCATATTTTCTCCTTGTTTTAACTTAAATATGTTATGGTGCATATATGAACCTTGCATATATTTCTTCATGTTATGGTAGATATGTTTCTAGAGTATTTGTTTCTAGTATCTTTCTAAAATAGGCTGACTATTGCCTTGGTGAATAATCTACCTTAAGGGGTTTATACCTTATTGAAGAATCTATTTTAAGGGGTTTATATGATTCACAATAGTTGAAGAATGTAACTTACATCCATTCTTTTAGATTTCTGTGGCATTTCTATTGCCATCACTTCAGTCTCTCCTAAGACAAGAATATTAAATCAATAAGAATCACGAGGACAATACTCTATTATAATAAATGCATTTACATTAGATGTAATGATTCATTCAATATAGTATAAGATATGAAATAATTTTAGCTATTGGTCTAGTACAGCTCTATTGAATGGAGAGGCAAAACATGCTCCAATAATTTTATAGAACTCCTTATGTGGTTGAGGCCTATGATACTAGGGAATCACTCATCACTCATACGCTTTTACAATGCACATCATGTATGCTCTAATGTCCTACACTTTGGCAAAGTAGTTTATTTATACTCTCTTGTAATAAGAGGTAGCTTTTAAATATTCAACCTCTATTCAACACAAATCCTAAGTGAGTGTAACCTAGCATTCTATTCTAATTATAACAGAGCATTCTATTCTAATTATATAGTCCTTGTTTCTAGAATCTTTCTAAAATAGGCCTTGGTGAAGAATCTGGTATATAGAGGTTCATACCTTGTTGAAGAATGTATTTTAAGGGGTTTATACGATTCAAAGTAGTTGAAGAATGTAACTTACGGAATTTAAAGAAGTCAAATAGATTTTTGAGCTACAGATGCTAGCATTTGTTTCTAGAATCTTTCTAAAATAGGCCTTGGTGAAGAATCTAGGTGAAATGGTTCATCCCTTGTTGAAGAATCTATTTTAAGGATTTAATACGATTTTAATTCACATTAAAGGAGATTCAAGAAACTGTGGACTAAGGAGTGGTAGTAATGTGGTTCGCCTAACGCATAACCTAGGAATCTATTAAGTAAATTCTATAAATAATATTGCATGATAACCTCTTCCATGGAATTGAGAGAAGAGGGTCTTGCTATTGCTCTCACAACCATGACAAGGATGCACGAGGCATTTCATCTAAGAATTATGCAATATGTTGCCTAACGCAGTATGTTGCCTAAGAATTACAAATTGTTCAAAATAATAAGTAAATCAAGGCGAAAGATCCCTCATAGATTATGCACTATATGAAAAATAACTTTAGCCTTGGTTACATAAAGTTATTAGAAAAGACCTTCAAGAGAGTGCAGCTGAAATAACGAGAGAAATGTCATTTACCTATGCTTTCATGCTATTAAACTGTACCGTTGTTGCTTGGACCTTGCATACATCCAAAGTTATGTTTCATGTACTCAAAGGTGCTTGGTCCTTGCTTTGCCTCCTTGGTACCTTGTCCACCTTCCTTTTTTGCTCTCTCATCCTTTCATCTTATTTGTGCCTTCCAATGTCATGCTTTTTAAAATGTGTATAAATCCACCCCATATATATTGGACAATAGAAAAATTTTCCCCCTTGCATTTCTAACATGTATTAGTCTTTGCAACAATGGATTCTTCACACCTTGACCTCAAAATGCATTTACAAAGCATTATACACAACTAAGTACTCTTGCCTACTAATGCTAGTAGTAGCATGAGTAGGCAAGAGTATAAATCCTTTCATCTTATTTTTGCCCCATTTGTGCCTTCCAACATCACGCTTTTTAAAATGTGTATAGATCCACATCATAGATATTGGACAATAGAATATGTTTTTTTCCTTGCATTTCTAACATGTATTAGTCTCAGCAACAAAGGATTTCTTACACCTTGACCTCAAAATTCATTTACAAAACATTATACACAACTAAGTACTCTTGCCTACTAATGCTAGTAGCATCACATGCATGGAAACTTTTGATGGGTCCACAATATTCCCTAAATTTGCTGCAACCTCTTGCAATATTGCATGTCATACTGCATGCCAATAGGGATCCCTTAGAATGGAAATGACTTCTCTCTTTAACACTATTCATTAAAGTCCTGCAAAAATTATGATATTAGAAAAATACACAACTACATGATTGTAAGTAATGCTTCACAAGTAAAAATAGTCCAAAGATACATATGGTGTAGCTTGCACCCTGTGCTTCCTTGCTCCACCATCGTATGCCAAGCTCTAAATTAATTTGCACAACCTTGGTCCTATGCTTGTAATCACAAGGGGATCTTTTTTATTTTCTCTAATCTCCTAGTTAATGTAGCAAGTTGTTGTTTGAGGGCTCCTTGAGGGACCTTGATCTAAGCTTCTTTATTGTGCCACGACATTGACAAGTCATAGTATACTCTAGTGAAACTTCAATATGCAAGGTCCTTTCTCGTAGTAACCTTCTAGTGAAGTGATGAGAGGACTTCAAAAATAGATTCTTGGACCAGAAGTCAAAGGAGAAATGATTTTGAATTTAGTACAGGTAGGATAACTTTTTGAAATTTGGACTCGTATGGGTTTGATTGGACCCTCTATAGGCCCTTTTTGAGTTAAAAATGTCCCTAATGGTGACATAAAATTATTTATTAATATATATGAGACAATATAGTAGTTAAATAGCGATAGCAAATGTTGAGCATATGTAGTCCTTTTAAGCTCTTGAATCATGTTGAGCATATATGTCGTATTATGTAAGAGACAATATAATATGCAAACAATATAATAGGCTACTTCTAAGTTCTTGAATATTTTTCTAGTGTTATCCCATGAAGGTTACATCATTCTTCTATATAACCTTTTATATATATAAAGATATTCTCTATTTTTTAAAAGTTTTAGATAAGTATTTGAAAGAGACAGAGAGCAAGAGCTTTAATTAAATCTTGTTATTGTGTGGATATGCACAAATGAGTACAATTATAGAAAGGAGTTAAGCTAAAGGATAACATTGGAAAGGGGGAGGACAAAAGTTATCCACATGAATCACAATTGGGAGAAATTTTAGTTCGAGATGAGGAGGTAGAATTGAGACCATGGTAAAATGACAAGAAAAAAGAGGCAAACTATGACAAAAAGGTACATAGGTGAAGTTAATCATGGATTGGTAGGTGAATAAACACATGCACCAAAGTATGAGTACTCTCACCCAAAAATGTGCCCTATGTGTAGAAATGGGTATCCAAATCTTTGTGTCAATTCCCATAGTCTAAGAAGGACAAAATTTGAGCACCATTTTGGGAGGTCTATTAGCAGAGGGTTGTAGTGGGAGAGAGGGAAGACTAGCAAGGAGGGTGGAAGTGGAGGCGGGGTCTAGGAACTTTAAAAAAATGTGTGCACCCATTGTGGAGGCAATGCTTTCAAAATCTAGAGCTTATAAAAGTCTGGAAAATGTTAGCAAAGAGAGCATGATAAGCAATAACCAACATGGAAAATAGGAAGCTTGACAAATTCCTAACTGACTCAAAACTCAAGCATTGCTGATGTCTTAGTCCCACCATTCATGCTTCAAACATCCATGGGCATTTCCATGGCATGTATTACCTTAACAAATGGAGCTATTCTCTGAACCAAGATATTAGCAAAACAGAGACTTCTCTATCTCTTCTATGTTATATATATATATATATATATATATAGCAAGGAGGGCTACTGCCTAGGATCAAACATAGAACACAAAGGAGAAGCTCTAATAAAAGATCAGTAGATGTAAACACAAAAAGATCCTTGAATAAAATAGCCATCTCTATGTGCTAACAAAGTGTTTGCTCTATGTTTTGGCTAACAACAGCCTCTCAGTGATTCTTACAAGTTTGTCTCTTGAGATCTCTATGTTTTGATCTCATACTTATATTGATATGTCTACTTCTTGAGATAGGTGGAGTCTGGAAATTTCAAGGTAGGTGAGTAGAGATTTAATGTTGCCTAGTGAAGGAGTGGAAGGATTGTCATCTTCCTATCCATATTGTCAAGTGAAGAAGTGGAAGGACTATGCTGCCTATTAAAGGAGTGGAAGGATTATAATTTATTAGAAAGACAATTTTTTCATTTTGTCATCTTCCTATCCATATTGCCGAATAGAGGTAGCTATAATTTGCTAGAGTAGCTGGATGTAAATTTGCCTTAACAATGAATATGTTATTATCACACTTGAATGCTTTCATTCATAACTGCTCCTTTATGGTTTTAGCCATTAAATTAGGCAAAATGTGATAAGACACCCTTTACAGGTGTGGAAAGCTCAATATCTTAAATTTATAAAAGGCTCAAAGTGAGATTGAATTGGATGTGGATGTACCAAAAGTGAATGTTTTTTGTGTGCTCGACTGCATACCTAAAGAGAAGGGTGCTCAAGCTACATAGCTAAACAAGAGAAACTCACTTATCAATGGTGTACTACAAGTGTTTTCTAACATATAAAGCACACAATTGGATGGAGGCGCTTCCTTTAAAGTTGGGGTGAAGTTAATAAATCTCTAAAGGTGGAAGAGGAGCCTCATGGTGTTGAGAACTAAAGTGGTATCATGCCGATAGATGGGGTATAATCCACTTAGATAAGGATGTGGATGCTTCATTAAAATTGTGCCATGCCTTGATCATTCCTATCATAGCAACAATGATGCTACTCATAACGAACAATGGACCCATTAACAAAACTAGGCAGCCAAGCCACCAATGCCGAGATGCTTCCAAAACTTCTCCCAATGTGAGTGTAGCTACCAACGATAAGTTTTGCCCAAGATGGAAGATGAGAGCTACCAAGAAACACAAGGTGCACTGGTGCTTTCCAACCATCATGTAGTACATACCATACTAGAGCATGGGCATTGAAAGTAGCATCAACATAACCTAATTCAATAACACCAATGATATCCTCTCTAAAGGCTGAGGAACATTGGGTCTTTAGAAGGAATTCTAGTGTGAGATTGGCTAGGATTTGTGTGGATTAGTAGAGGGCATTGATAGTGGCTACATCTGAACCAATTCAGGGTCACAAACATAATTGTCAGAATGCTCACATATGTGGTGATGGCTTCCATGGGACTGAAGGCTTGATGTTGCACCATCCATTCCACGACGCCCAACACGTTGCTAATAGCTTGTAGGCCAATGATGATCATTTCAAACGTGCTCTTATGTTGTAGGAAGCACAATTGCTTGTACTTGGGGGCCAATCTTGCAACAAACAGTGCGTGTTTGCCTTCCAAGGACAGTTTCCAAAAACTCCGGCTCCCTTGAGTCTCGGTGGTTTGTTGTAAGGCCAGTTCACTACTTTGTAATGTGATTGAAAGTGGCAACATTTCTAGCCATATTTCAAGAGGGTTTAATTCCTTCATGCTTTGATATCACCAATGCAATGAGATCATAGAGCATACCCGTGGGAACATTGGATGCTTGCAGCACTTTGATATAAGTAGGACAGGCTGTTAATATTCAAAAATTGCATCGAGTTGACGAGTACAATTATGAAATTTTAAAGCTGCACCATTGCAAAATCTCTGCTTCCATGACATGCCTAATACCCTGGAAACCTAGAGCAATGGCATGAAAGTTATTGTCACGCTTACAAACAGCCGAGGTTTGATATCGGGGGACCATCCCCAATTGTAGGCTGAAAAGAGGGAGAAGGTGTAGAGCACTACCATGAGGGTTGCTACAAGAGATTTGGGGCAGCTGGGTGGCTACAATAAGGAGGCTAACCCCATAGCATAATAAGCAAGCATGTCAACACTTGCATTCATTCTCGCATTTACCACTATTTTTTGACTTCCCTCTGCTCCTTGAGCTTGTGTGATGAGGGTGGTGGCAAGGAGAATCGGTGCTAGGCTTAGTCAGCTACGTAACTTAATAAGAGTTTCGTGCAAATTGGAAAGGCATTGGCATAGCGAGTCTACACACAATTCCTATTGTGAATCACACCTCCATGCTAGTGGTGCATTTAAGGCTAGGCTATGTAAGCCTCTGACCTCGTTTTCGGGCTCTATCATTCCTCCATCTGCGGCTTATCTCATCCCAAGCCCCCTCTCTTTTTACATGTAGCCCCTTCTCTCACTCAACAAGAACCCCCCAGCTCTCTCTCTCTCTCTCTCTCTCTCTCTCTCTCTCTCTCTATGTGTGCTACTCTGGCCAAGATAATGCCTCTCTCTTTTGCTCCGCTAGTTGTGCACATGTATGTGGGTTCAATCCCAGTCCCTTATTAACAAAGAACTACTTTGGCTAAAACATTCGTAGACCTCAATATCTCACACCCCTAGGCTCAAAGTTTCTCCAATAACACAGTGACAAAAGAAAAGGATCAAAGTAAAAGGTTGAGCAACTCGAACACCTAAGATTTATAGTCTGATATTTTAGAAAAGGGTGTCCATGTGTGCAAACTTAGCCCAATCAAAGAGTAAGATGTTTCTTCAATATTCTACACAAATACACATACCAAATGCAAGGACAGAAGTAAAAAGATTTTATCCTTTGATGCAAAGATCGAACACTCAAGATTTAAAATGTAATATGGACCTAGAAAAATATGGGTTAGGCTAATGAAGAGCAAGATGTTGCTTGAATATTCCAAACAAACACATATAATGAATGTCAAAGCTTGAGAAAGAGAAAGACCTGAGTCAAAAGCTTACATGTTATACCACGCATTTCCTTTTGAGTTGGAGCCAAGAAATAGTACTTTTCAATTAAGAATTGAAAAACTGGAAGGAAAGTAGGACCAAGAAGAATAAAAGTTGTGGGCTAATAGAGTGTGGGATAAGGTAAGGACTTCTAAGGCACTCAGAGGGGGGGGAGGAATCACCTTTAAGAATGTGCTAGGAGTCATTTTATTTTAGAAGATAGAACTTTTATTCCTTTTAATATAGGTTCTATTATGTATTTGATTTCAATAAAAGTATTCTCTTTTATCTATGTACTCTACCACATGCCACCATAAATATAGCCCCGTTGTATTCCTCGATCATTCTCATATTTCAAAATTTATAGTATACCCAAAGGGCTAAATCACTATAGGGGTGGACCGTACCTCTCACACACTCTTTCATCATTTAATTTGAATAACGAGTCAAAAATTTTCATTGCCCATGACAAGATGATGGTCTCATGCATCTCACAAAGTTCATGTAGATTTCATGGACATAGTGTGGCTAGACCACTAGCACACTTAGGGTTTTGTATGTCATGATTACATGCTCATGTGATCATGCATTATATTTGTGTTTCCAAAACCTGTATTCACATCAATATTTATAAAGGTGACCCGATAATTGTTGACCAAATGACTTGCTTGATGGTGGTAAATATAATATACCGCTGCAATATAACCCTTTTACTAGTGGTACATTTATACCATCGCCGTATACCGTCTGTATATACCATTTCTCATATGTATAAAGAATTCAATTGATGGCACTTCCAATACTATAGCATATCATATTTTTGCGATTGTAAGCTCTTATGCTAGCAATGCATAGGGGCTTGGGCAATTCTAAGAAGGAGGATAGAGTATGCAAGGCATGCAATATGTATAGATGCAATGGTGTTCTTTTTCTTGGGGTTGTGAGCTCGATGCGACTTGTGCATTGGAGCTTGGTCAACTCTAAGAAAGAAAATGTAGTATTGAGTGTGTGTAGAGTGACTCTTTTCTCTTAAGATTTGAGCTCTTTACTTCATTAGTATTGGGGCTTGGCCGATTGTTTGAAAAAGACTAGAGTTTAGCAACTGTTTTATACAACTAGGTTTATTGGGATTGTGATGTCTTTTACTTCTTTATTATTGGGGCTTGGCCCTTGGGCAATTCTTTGAAGAAAATTAGAGTTTAAAAGATGTTTAATGTCTAGATTCTTATGACTCAAGTGTACAAAACGTAGGCCTTTATGTGCTTTAGCTCTTGAGTTTAGATTAGACTTGGTTGCATCAGTGCTTAAATGAACATAAAGGATTTTTGAGATGTTCTCTTTTTCATAGGAGTACTACTAAGTACTTAGGATCTATACACCAAAGGAGGAATTATTGTGCCATGATAGTTATAGCAACCATGTGGGGGTTAAAGGTAACTGTGCCTTTACCCCAGTTATGTACAATACTCGAACACATATATAAATGAATGAAAAAGAAGATTAGGGTGTTCTGCACCCACCAAAACTTGTGTGGCTCTATGTTTCTCTCTCTCCCTCTTCCGTTCTTGCTTCCATTGAAAAGTACTCTCAACTGGTATTAGGGCCCGGGTGATCTAGCCTACAAGTCCCAAATCCTTCATATCAAAGGCCTCATGCAACTTGGCCTTTAATGCATCTAGCTTATAAGCATTCTTGCTAGCCAATAGCATATCATCCACATATAGTGCCAAGATTATCAAGCTATTATCCTTCGCCCTTTTAGTGTAGAGGCAGTGATCAATTTCACTCCTTCTAAAACCCTGGGACCGAATGAAAGCATCAAACTTCTGATACCATTCTCTAGGCACTTGCGTAAGACCATAGAGACTCTTCTTCAGCTTGCAAACTAAATGCTCTTTGCCCTTTTCTTCAAAACCTTCCGGCTGCACCATGTAAATTTCCTCATGCAAATCCCCATGCAAGAAAGCTGTCTTGACATCCATTTGCATAAGCTCCATATCCTCTGATGCCACTAGTCCAAGCATGCATCTAAGTGTGGCCATCTTCACAACCGGAGAGAATATCTCATCAAAGTCCACACCCTTCTCTTGCTTGAACCCTTTAGCAACCAAACAGGCCTTGTACCTAGGCACATCATCACCTGTGACCTTCATTTTGTAAACCCATTTACATGGCAATGCTTTCTTTCCATGTGGCAAAGAAACCAAGTCCCAAGTCTTATTCTTCATAAGTGAACTCATCTCTGATTGCATAGCATACTCCCACTTGTGTTGATCCTCGCACATCATAGCCTCTCTGTAGCAAGAAGGCTCCCCACAATTAGTAAGCATCACATAGTCTACCCCTGGAACAAACCTATCAGGCGGCCTAGACACTCTAGATGATCTTCTCAAGGGCATTTTAGCTTGCTGTCCCACTTGTATATCAGCCACATTTGGCTCATCATTTCCACCAATAGATGATCCATCATCTACCCTTGATTGTATACCTATGGGAGTACTTGGTGGTACCATTTCTTGCACATTTGGTGCATGGACAGCTTGCTGTTTATCAACATATGCAGGTGGATTCACATCCTGGAAAGTGATTCTCCTCATTTCCACATCCCTCATGGGTGCCTTATGCATCTTCTTCTCATTGAAGACCACATCATGGCTGCGTATGATCTTCTTTGCTTCTGGATCCTAGAGACGATAGCCCATCTCTCCACTTTCACCATAACCCAAAAAGATGCATTTCCTAGACTTAGGATCTAGCTTCTTTCGAAGCTCTTTTGGCACATGTGCATATGCCTCACACCCAAATATATGCAAATGAGAGTAAGAGGTCTTCTTGCCACTCCATGCCTCTTCAAGAATACCACCATCCAAACTCTTACTAGGTGATCTATTGATCACATGCACTGCAGTCTTCATTGCCTCAGCCCAAAAACCACGAGAAAGACTTGCATTGGAAAGCATGCATTGCAACCTTTCTTGAATGGTGCAGTTCATCTTTTCTGCAACTGGATTTCGCTCTGGAGTACGAGGGGATGTGAGCTCCCTCTTAATCCCATGTGTATCACAGAAATGCTGAAAGTCATGAGAGAGATACTCTCCACCATTGTCAGTCTGTAGGCATTTAAGTGTTCTACCTGTTTGATTCTCAACCAAGGCCAACCATTTTAGTTGCATCATCAATGAATGTCACATAGTATTCAGCCCCACCTAATGACCATGTAGGCATGGGACCACATACGTCTGAATGCACCAAATCAAGCTTTTCAAAATATTTCTTTTCCCTTCTTTTATGGGCTGATCTAGTCTACTTCCCATAGAGACAGTGCTCACAAAATTCAAAATCAGAGAAACTCAAATGCGGTACATAACCCAAATGGCATAAGAGTTTCATTCCATTCTGGCTCATGTGCCCCAACCTGCAATGCCACAAAGAATTTCTTGGCTGCTCGGTTAGTGCAACAACATGATCAAATACCCCTGATACATGTAAGGGATACAAAGTCCCACACTTGGCACCCCTGGCCAAAAGCATAGAGCCCTTCTGAATTTTCCAACTCTGAAAGCCAAAAGTGGTGTGAAAACCAGCATCATCTAGCTGACCCACTAAAATAAGACTCTTGGTCAGCTTAGGCACATGTCTGAGATGTTTCAAAACAAATGCAGACCCATTTGCAAAAGAAAACTTTATGTCACCTGCTCCCACTATGTCACATGCATAGTCATTTCCAAGATGCACACAACCTGTCTTTCCACTATCATAAGTGGAGAACCATTCCCTATGGGGAGTAACATGGAATGAAGCACCAGAATCCAAAATCCAATCCTAGGAATATGCATCATCTGAAGTGGTAAGCAACTCTACAGATAAACTAGACATGAAGAGAACATCATTGTCACTATCATGTGTGACTGCATTGATCTCCTCGATCTTCACTTTTCCTTTGTCCTCCCTTGGACTCTCTTCCTTTTGCTTTGCACCCCAATTTGCATTCTTTTTCTTATCCTTTTGCTCTCCTTTTAGCTTGTAGCAATCCTTTTTCATATGGCCCTTCTTGCCACAATGGTAACACTCAATTTTCCATGCCCTAGATTTGCTACGAGACTTCCCTCTTTCTTGGGACTTCCCCCTGAACTGTGATCTGCCCCTTTGCACATTTAAGGCTGCATCCTGCTTGTTGCCATCCATAGACTTCCGTCTAATCTCCTCGGCCAACAAGCTACCCACAACATCATCAAATTTTAGTACTCCACTAGGTGTAGAGTTACTGACAGCTGTACAGAAGGTATCCCATGAACATGGCAATGAACATAAGAGAAATATTGCCTTAGTCTCTGCATCAAAATTCATTTTTTGAGCCTGAAGCTGGCTGAAAATAAATTGAATTCATTCAAGTGAGAAGAAATGGAGACCCCTTCCTTCATCTGCAGCTCAAACAACCTCTTCATGAGGTAAACTTTATTAGAGGCAGTTTCCTTCTCATAAGTGGCACACAGTTTCTTCCACAAATCTTCCGTAGTCTGCTCATTTTACTACTGTGAAATAAACTGACTCTGCAAGATGAAGTCTAATAGTAGACTTTGCTAATGCATCCAACTCATTCCAATCATCCTCAGACATATTTGTAGGCTTAGCTTCAATCCCTGCCAAGGGTTTAATCTGCTTCTTTTGAATAAGCACATCCCTTATTTGTTCTTTCCACAAAGAAAGTTTGTCCCATCAAACTTTTTAATGCTGAAAAACTCCTTTTCAGACATGGAAGAGGATGCCATGATGCAAATGAAACAAAATCCCAAATGCTGGTGCCTGCAAGAGAGAATCACACCAAGTACTAGGTGCACCCAAATGTGTATGCCATAATAGAGTGAAATATCACCAAAACTCAAAGCTCAAAGCATCAAAAGATGCATCTGACTCATGTGCATATACTATGCATCCATATGAGCAAATCTGGCCCAAAAGAAAATGCCAATAAGTGCCAAATGACTCAAGCATAAACACCGTCCACTGGCATATGCATCAATAATATCTCATCCAAGAGAGCATAGCACTATTAGTGCATCACCTGCAATGTGTCAAAGCTGTCCCTCAGCATAAAATAACATCCATAAAAAATAGCATCCCACAAGGAAATTTGGGCCTATCAGCGCATTCAACAAGGACCACAATGCATCCAAATGGCCTATAAATCATCCACTACAACCCAATGCATACCATGAATGAGCGCACACTGCTTAAACTGCAACCAGAGTGATCTGCATAAGGTATGCTTAAGAAATCATAGTCTCACGGTAATGACCGCTACTGAAAATAGAACCTGAGATGCCTCAAAACATGGGCGCCATTGCATAGTCGGACTGCATAGTCGGACTCAGCAAGAAAATCTGCAAATATCTCTCTTCTGTGAGAACTCCAAAATCCCAACCGATGAGTGAGAAATGGGAGTCAACACTTATCCACTGCCATGTGGCATAAATCTAAGGTTTCAAAACCTTAGAATGAAAAATGCATAACAGAGAGACAAAATCGAATACACAGAGATCTATAACTCTGAAAATCCTCCACCAGATTATGCAAGAACTAATAGGTAGGGGTTTTTGGGCATCCTGAATGCAATGGGACAGACGGTTTTGGACACCGTGGTCTCAATCATTGGGTCCAACACACGGACTAAAAAACGTTTTTGGAAACAGAGCTGTTTGTAAACTCCACTGGAGTGTGAATGATGAGCAACATAGAAGTTTTAGGATCTCCTGAGTCCACCGGAACTGACAGATCTGCAAATGGTTGCTCTAAACTTGAGTTCTAACACTCGGGCAAAAAAAGTAGAAACTGACATAGTGAGTTAGAAATCCAATGACAGATTCAAGAATGAAGGTGTTTCCAAGCTCTTGAAGTGAAATGGACACCAAAAGCAAGCAATAGTTGCCTCTACAAGTTAATATGGAGTCTCTATCATCGAACGGAACATAGAAAAGCTCAAAAAACGACTTTTTCTTTGAAAACACTTAACAGGCTCTCAAAACCACTTTGCAAAACCAAAGTAACTTTTCCAAAGGTTTCTTCAAGGTCTCTGCACACTCGGATGCGAGTAAAGTCACCCACAAAGCTTCCCATAGAGCTTCTCCTTCCTCCCATAGAGCTGTTGAGCTTCTAAGCATTCACACACGCTTAGCTAGATCACCCGGGCTCTGATACCAGTTGAGAGTGCTCTCAACGAAAGCAAGAACGGAAGAAGGAGAGAGAGAGACAGAGAGCCACAAGTTTTGGTGGGTGCAGAACCACACTAATCTTCTTTTTCATTCATTTATATATATGTGTTTGAGTATTGTACATAACTGGGGTAAAGGCACAGTGACCTTTAACCCCTACATGATAGCTACTAGACCAAACATTGTTTTTGCAGTGGGAGTTGTTAGCCGGTATATGGCTAATCCAGGAAAGAGGCATTGGGAGGCAATTAAGTTCATCATGAGTTACATGAAGGGTACCAAGGAGGTGTGCATTTGCTTTAGTAGAGGAGACATGGGTGTACTTGGGTACATAGATTCAGACTATGCAAGGCATGTGGATAGTAGGAGATCCATTTCTGGTTATGTGTTCACCTTTGTAGGTGGTGCAGTGTCGTGGATGTCTCGTGCACAGAAGTGCGTTGCTTTGTCTACCACAGAGGCTGAGTATGTTGCAGCCACAGAGGGTTGTAAGGAGGCTATATGGCTTGATCGGCTAGTGGGAGATTTGCAGATTCATACAGGTGTACCCACATTGCATAATGATTCTATGAGTGCTATTCAGCTAGCACGGAATCCAGTCTTTCATGCAAAGACCAAACACATTGAAGTCAGGTACCATTTCATCAGGGAGGTACTTGAGGACAAGTGCATAGAGCTTGTCAAGGTTCATATAGATGATAACCCTGCAGATATGCTGATGAAGAGTCTACCTAGTCAGTGGTTTGAGTATTATCGTGTATTGATGGGCATAGGATAGTATGCTCACTAGTTGTTCTCCCTTACAGGCACATTGTCCTTTAAGTGGGAGGTTGTGGGGGTTAAAGGTCAGTGTGCCTTTACCCCACTTATGTACAATACTCAAACACATATATAAATGAATGAAAAAGAAGATTAGGGTGTTATGCACCCACCAAAGCTTGTGTGGCTCTTTGTTTCTCTCTCTCCCTCTTCCGTTCTTGCTTCCGTTGAAAGTACTCTCAAACCATGGATACATCAACCTTTGAACCATTCTTAATTACTCAAAGTACATGAGAGAAGACAACTAAGCCACTTGGTTTGAGTGGGATGTTGTGGAATGAACACAAAAAGATTATGTCCACTAGCGACAGCCGACTTGGAAAAAATATTGGAGTGGAGATGCTCCATGCATAAGAGGTCTTTTTTTTTTTTTTGGGAGGGGGGGGGTTTAAAAGGAGATTTTATATTACTTTGAGGAACCTTTGTACATCAACAGAGATTATCCATGAGAGTTTTTCTAATCTTGGAAAGTTCTAACACCTTGCAAAAAACCAAAAGTAGAAGATAGACAAGATGCATCCTCAGTATTTCCTATGTAAGCAAGATGGAACTTGAAAGAAAAACTAGTCACCTCATCATTCAGTCTTGCACTATGACTAGGAGTAACAGTAGTAGTAGGAACACCCTATGTAGGATCAAGGGATATCTCCTAAGAAATATGAGACCAAGGCTGAGATGAGGGGGCAACAGCTTCTTGACTTTGGTAGATGGGTGTTGTGTGGAAGGCCTAGCAAGAGCAGAGCTAGGGTCAGCTAAGGGAGGCCTGACAAAATTTGAAGAGGGGAGAGGAGAAGAGTGGAGATGAGGAGAGAGGGCATAGCTAGAGAGCACACCACAAATGACTAACTATACACTAGATTCAATTGAAAATGTAGAATATCTACAAACCCATTTAGGGTTAGGGTTAGGGCCTCTAGCCCTTTCCTTTATAGCACTCTATATGTGTTAGTGCTATGTACATATAATCACATGATGCTAAGCGTGGTCTCTCAAAACCTTCCCTTAAGATCAACGTCATGAAGTAGGCCTTCCCTCAAGATGATGATTGTGCGGAATCAAAGAAGTACTGAGCACTACATTCCATCACACCCCTTTAATGGGAATGTCCTCCCTTTGTGTCAAACCAAGAGCTTGTCGGTGTTTCTCAAAAAGCTCTTTACCATTTGGTAAAGATGTCTACAACATTCTCTTTGCTATCACAATGCTTTAGTGTGACGTCACCAAGTAACACCCTTTCTCTGATGAAGGGCTCTCTGACATCAATGTGCTTTGTCTTGGAGTGATATACTAGATTCTTGGCCAATGCTTGAGCCGATTGAATATCACAGTGTATGGTTGTTGGCTTTGATTCATAGAAGTAATCTATTTCTGATAATAGTCTTCTGAGCCATATAGCCTCACATGCACCTGTAGTGAGGGCTCTATATTTTGCTCCCCAGTCGCAGACAAAGAAATAGTTCCCTGTTTGTTTGACAACCATGATATAGCACCTTGGAAAAAATGCATATCCTTGTGTGGATCTCTTGGTCTCATGATCTCGCGCATAGTTACTATTAGAGTATCCATGCAATCTCGGATGACTTCCTTTGTATTCTATCCCAAATTTTCTTGTACCTCTGATGTATCTCAAGACTCTTTTGGTTGCATTCAAGTGAGACTGCTGTTTTGGATTTGCCATAAACTATGCAAGTGAACTTACTGCATAACAAATATCTAGCCGTGTGATAGGTAGATATATAAGAGATCCAATGAGTTGCCTATAGTACTTGTCATTAACTGTAGGCTTTTTTGAATCTTTAGTAAGTTTCAAACTCTGTTCCATGGGAGTGGTTGCAATCTTGCAATATTCCATATGAAACTGCTTCAGGAGACTGTCAATATATTTCAGCTGGCTCATGAAGGTGCTGTCTGAATCTCTCCAGAACTCAATTCCAAGACAATAGTACATAAGTCCAAGATCTTTCATGTCAAACTCTATAGACAAGTCTTGTTTTAATTTCTTGATGAAGCTATCCTTGATTCTAGTCTCACAATCAGATCATCTATGTACAAAAGTGCAATAGTAATGTCTTTCCCTTGAACTTTGTAGTAGAGAGCATGATCTGCATTGGACTTCATGTATCCTAGATTAGCAAAAAACTTGTTGATTCAGCTGTACCAACTTTTGGTGCTTGCTTTAAGCCGTAGAGACTTTTTTTGAGATGGTAAATTTGATTCTCCTTTCCTGGTTCAACATAACCTGTTGGTTGTTCCATGTAGACTTCCTCATCTATCTAACCATTGAGAAATGCATTCTTGACATTGAGCTAGTACAGATTCCATCTGTTGAGTGTTGCTAGTGATATCAAGAACCATATGAAAACCATCTTTGCTACTAGAGCATAAGTCTCATCATAATCTTGACCATATTATTGTGTAAATCCTTTTGCAACTAGTTTGTCTTTGTATCTTTCAATGCTTCCATCTGAATTGTGCTTCACTTTGTATACCCATTTGTTTCCTATGGCCTTCTTTCTTGGTGGAAGGTCACATAATTCCCAAGTATTATTCTTGTACCAAGCATTCATTTCTTCATTCATATCAGTTTGCCATTCTAGCTTGTCAACTGCATCTTCAAAGTACACTGGCTCTTCTATAGCCATGATGGTAGTCATAAGAGCATAGTTGGTAGTTTCAACTTGAATTGCCTTTCCTTTCTGAGCATATGTCAATCTGGCTAGAGGTCTGCTTTCCCTAGTAGACCGTCTAAGTTATTGTGGCTCTACTTGGGGTGTTTCTTGCAATTCTTGCTCTTCTTCATCAACCTTTTCCGTAGATGATTGTGAAATCGGTGAATCTATCTCCTATGTATTTAAGGTTTTCCATTATGATTCCTCATCAAAAATTACATCTTTGGAGATAATAACCTTGTAGTTAATGGGATCATACAACTTGTAAGCTTTGTGTTCTTCACTATAGCCAACCATGATGCATTTGCTAACTTCGCATCCAATTTCCTGCGATGATCATCATGTATGTGGGCATATGTAAGCAACCAAATATGTGGAGATGCCAAATGTGTGGCTTGTGCCCACCAGTGAATGCTTCATAAGATGTCATACCCTAAATCGGTTCGGTAGGAAGCTAATTAAGCAAGTAGTTTGTAGTGGCTATTGCTTCTACCCAATACTGATTCAGAAGATGCTTCTCACTAAGCATTTCTCTAGCACTGTCTGCTAAAGTACCATTCTTCCTTTCAGCTCTGGCATTCTACTGAGGAGTATCTGCGCAAGTGAATTATCTTCAAATGCCATGAATTTTGCAAAAGTTCATGAATGATGAAGACATGTATTCACCTCCTCTATCTGATCTCATGATCCTCTATCTGATCTCATGACTTTAATCTTTTCTCCTGTCTAGTTTTCTACCATGGCTTTGAATTCTTGAAATCTACAAAACACTTCAAATTTCTCTTTCAGAATCTCTTTCAGAAAGTAGACCCAACAATATCTACTGTAGTCACCAATGAAAGTCAAGTAGTAAAGTGAACCATTTGTAAAGAATTAGGGAGAGAGATAGGAGACTCACGTTCAACTTTCTTCACAGCACACAAAAGAGAGAGGACACAAGGTTGGAGGGTGAAGCCTTTCTTCACTTTTGCACACAACAACAATACAATAGAAGAGGGAAAATACCCTATATGTCAAAACCTAGAATACGTGGTTCATATGTGAACCCAAACCAAAACATACGTGGTAGTCTAACTACACCACGAGTACAACTAACATAGACGGTGACATAAATGATAGTCATCCAGGAGATATGTCGGGGATAGAGCTTGATATCTCAACACTCCCCCTCAAGCTCAAATCCATCTCACGTACACCAAGCAAGCTCCTAAATTTGCGAAGCTTCTCGGTACCCAATGCCTTCGTAAAGATATCAGCCACCTGCTCCTCAGTGCTGACATAGACAAGATCAATCTCACCAGCTAGAACCTTCTCTCTCACAAAGTGATAATGCACCTCAATGTGCTTCGTTCTAGCATGATAAACTGGGTTATTAGCAAGCATGATGCTGCTAATGTTGTCACAATGAATGACAACTGCTGCATGAACTGACTGTCCCATATCTGCAAGTAGCTTCCGTAACCAAGCTACCTCACATGCAGCCATTGCTGCACCCCTGTACTCAGCCTCTGTGCTCGACAAGGCAACTGTTGGCTGCTTCTTGCTGCTCCAACTGATGGCACCACTCCCAAGGGAAAACATAAAACCACTAGTAGATCTCCTGTCTGAGACACTACCAGCCCAGTCAGCATCTGTGTATCCATGTACCTGTAATGCACACCCAGCTTCATAAAACAGTCCATAATGCAATGTGGACTTCACATACCGCAGTATGCGCCTAGCCGCATCCAAATGTGGCTTCCTTGGTGCCTGCATAAACTGACTCACCAGCCCCACAGCATAGCTCAAATCTGGTCGGGTTATAGTCATGTAAATCAAGCTACCTACTATGCGCCTGTACATAGTAATATCTTCAAGAAGCTCACCTGACTCTGCATTGAGCTTCACATTCTGCTCCAATGGAACAGAGATAGGCTTACAGCCTGTCATCCCATATTTGGACAGCATGTCCAAACCGTATTGCCTTTGCAACAGCCATATCCCACTCGGGGATCTAATAACCTCAATGCCCAAGAAGTAACGCAGCTCTCCCAAATCCTTCATCTCAAATTTCTGCTTCAACAGCAGCTTCACTTCATTAATGTCTGCATCACTATCACCTGTAATAATCAAGTCATCAACATAGATGACTATAAGCACAATCCCTCTGTTTGTCCTTTTCACATAAAGTGAAAAATCTGAATTGGAAATCTGAAATCCAATAGTGACAAGATATTGCCCTATCTTGTCTGACCATGCCCTCGGCGCCTGTTTTAAGCCATACAAGGCTTTGCGCAACCTGCATACAAAATCGGGGTGGTGTGCTTTATCCTCATAACCTTCTGGCTGCATCATATAAACCTCTTCCTGCAAGTCACCATGCAAGAAGGCATTTTTCACATCCATCTGATGCAAAGACCATCCCTTTGCAGCAGCCATAGCAATTACTGCTCTCACGGTTGCCATCCTTGCAACTGGGCTGAAAGTTTCCTCATAGTCAATTCCATATGTCTGTGCAAAACCTTTGGCAACCAATCTTGCCTTGTACCTGCTAACAGACCCATCAGCATTGTGCTTTACTTTGTAAACCCACTTGCAGCCAATAGCCTTCTTATCATGAGGCAAAGGCATCAAATCCCAAGTGTGGTTTGCATCCAAGGCAGCCATCTCTTCATCCATAGCTGCTTCCCAATTTTTATGCCCTGCTGCATCCTCAAAACATGTGGGCTCTGGCTCCTCTAGAACCTTGACCATATAAGCATAGTGATGTGCTGTATACCCATCATATCTCAGCCTGTCAACTGGATACTTAATACGAGTGGACCTCCGTACAACTGGATCAGTTGCAGGAGTCTTTAAATCATGCCTGCTTTTCCTTGCACCAGGTGTAACAACAGAAGGAATCCCAAGTTCCTCATCAAGGCTCATTTCAGAGCCACTTGACTCTCCATCAACATGAGAGCTACCAGCAGACACATCAAACACTGGAGCATGGTCCACTTTTTCTTTTCCCTTATGTGATACCTGCACAACACTATCAGGACTGCCATGTGACGATTCGCTAGATCTCAATCTCCCTGTCCATGCATTAGATCCACTAGTAGAGGACTCTGTGGGTCCACTCAAGGCTTGAGATTGCTGCTCTGCATTTATTGCAGCATTCCCATTTCCTGCATCTGCATCTCCTACCATAACAGTTGGTGCATACCAGCTGCTCATTTCATCAAAAACAACATCTCTGCTCACTTGCATTTTGCGGGTGGAAGGGTTATAACAGCGATACCCTTTCTGGTGCTGAGCATATCCAATAAAGATGCATTTTTCTGCCTTTGGATCCAGCTTTGTTCTCTTCTCATCAGGAACATGAACATAAGCTATGCAACCAAATACCTTCAAGTGAGAAATATCTGGTTTTTGACCTGTATACATTTCTTCAGGCGTCATGCCATGGACAGTTGCAGTGGGGGTTCTGTTCATAATATAAACAGCAGTTGCTACTGCTTCAGCCCAAAAATAATCAGGCATGTTTTTCTCATTTAGGATCGCCCGTCCTACTTCTGCAATATGCCTGTTCTTCCTTTCTGCAACCCCATTCTGCTGAGGGGTAGACCTGCATGAGTACTTTCTTTGAATTCCCTGTTCTTTCAGATATTCACAAAATTCTTCTGAAAAGTACTCTCCCCCTCCATCAGATCTTAACACTTTAATATGCACACCTTTCTCTTTTTCAACCATGGCCTTAAAAGCCTTGAAATGGCTGAACACTTCACTTTTGTGCTTCATAAAATAAATCCACACCTTCCTAGTGTAGTCATCAATAAACGTCACATAATAATGGCATCCACCAATAGAAGCAGCTTTGGTTGTCCAAACATCTGAATGGATCACTTCCAAAGGTCTTCTGCTCACCTTAGCATTTTTGGGAAATGCATGTCTGGCCTGCTTACCCATTTGGCATGCTTCACATACCTTTTGCATTCCCTCAACTCTGAATTTAGGCAAACCTGCAACAATGTTTTTCGTTTGCATAGATTTCAGCCTTTGTATATTCACGTGCCCAATGCGCTTGTGCCATATCTCAATATCTGCAATGACACCTCTCCCATGCGCAAACATAGCAGCTTTCACCTCAAGCATATCAACATCCAAGGTGAACATTCTACCATTTTTGTTGCCTTTCGCAACCAAGCGGCACTTATTTTTCAGGTCCTCAACAAAGCATCCATCAGGATTAAATCTAACCTGCAGACCTTGCTCAACCATCTGGCCAACTGAAACCAGGTTCTTAGTGATTTTTGGAACATGAAGTACATCTGCCAAGTACTTCGTTTTGCCATCCTGCATAGCCAATGGCACTTTACCAACCTGCGTAATTGGGTGCGCAGTATCATCACCTGTTTCAACATAACCTGGCTTATCCAAATTTCTGACATCATGAAACCACTCACCATGACTGGTCATGTGGTTAGAGGCACCTGAATCAACATACCAAACATCATTGCAAGCTGCAGCATCTCCTGACATGGAGTTAACCATATGCTGCATCACAAAAAGGTGCTCATTTCTGTCGTCACCATGCCCACTTGATGATGCATAGTTGCTTTGCTGCAACTTTCCACTTTTGATGTCATTCTGCTTTTTATAGCATGTATTCTCCTTGTGTCCAGGCTTTCCACAATAATAGCATTCTATGCTGCTATTTACTTGCTGGTTCCTTTGCCATGAACCACGGCCTCTTTGGCTCCCCCTGCCTCTAGAACTACCACGTCCTCCTCCATAGGACTGGTTTTCCTGTTGTTGCTGTTGGTTCTGATTTCCTGCACGGCCACCAGAACGGCCTCTTCCTCTACCTCTGCCTCTACCTGTATTCGAGTAGAAAGCAGTCTCTTGAGAAGTTGAGGTGGCTGAACCACCATTCCTTTGCTCTTCACTCAGCAAGAGAGCAATAAGTTCCTGAAAATCAGGAAATGTTTCACGGACTCCAATGGATGTCCGAAATTGTGCATAATCTTTCCCAAGACCATTCAAGGTCACGGACACTAAGTCCTCATCATCAACAGGTGCTCCAATAGAGGCAAGAGAATCTGCAAGGCCTTTAACCTTCAAGGAATACTCATTTATATTCATATTTTTCCTTTGCACATTGTGCAACTCCTGCTTTAGCTGCATCTTTCGTGCTTTGGTATTTGTGCTATACAGCTTCACCAATGTATCCCATGCCTCCTTAGGCGTCTCTAGATCCTGTATATGCACAATCATAGAATCTGAAATGCTAACGGACAGCCAATAAGGCATTTTCTGGCTTTTTCATGCCATTCTTTAAAGGCCTTCAATTCAGCAGGAGTGGGAGCAGCACCCAAAACTGGTTCTGCAGTTTCACCACTGATGTAATCCCAAACTCCCTTTCCCATAAAGAAGTTTGTCATCCTGAACTTCCATGCTTGGAAGTTGTTCTTGTCAAGCTTCTCATTGACAATGGTAGACAGATTCTCAGACATTTTACAAATCACGAATTGCAACAGCAACCTGTAAACACAGCAAATGCCTCAGAAGGGCAAATAGCAAAACTTCTGCAAAGAGCCTCACAGGGGCAGATCTGCAACACTGACGAAAGTGGTATTTCACCACACAGTCACTTCCTCGTGACGATTTTGCATCAACAGGCAACAGGCATGAATCTGCAACTCCCAATATCTCTGCACATAGGCATACGATGCAATTTCTGTGGCACCTTTCCACCGACTAGCCGCGCGGTGGTCGCACAGCAAAAACAGGGCCTTTTTCTGAGTGCCTGCGAAGAACTTCCGCCTTCAAAACGGGCCCCGAAACGGCCTCAAATCAGAAAAATAAAGGCCTCAAATACTGCGCTCTCGCCGCACCGCGAAGGGCCTCTCAATCTGAAGCAGTGCACTCCTGCACTTCTGGCTGTGCTACCTGCAGAGATTTGCTCCCAAACTCGAAATAGGAAAGCTACACTGGTCCTCTTACCAGGACACCACAAAGTTGGCGCTCCTTACCACGAACAAGGCTCTGATACCATGTAAAGAATTAGGGAGAGAGATAGGAGACTCAAGTTCAGCTTTCTTCACAGCACACAAAAGAGAGAGGACACAAGGTTGGAGGGTGAAGCCTTTCTTCACTTTTGCACACAACAACAATACAATAGAAGAGGGAAAATACCCTATATGTCAAAACCTAGAATACGTGGTTCATATGTGAACCCAAACCAAAACATACGTGGTAGTCTAACTACACCACGAGTACAACTAACATAGACGGTGACATAAATGATAGTCATCCAGGAGATATGTCGGGGATAGAGCTTGATATCTCAACACCATTGATGCTACGGGTCTAGGCATAACCCCATACATCTGTGTGTATCAAATCAAGAATACCTCATGCTAGAGAGGTACTTCTACAAAAGTTGATTTGCTTTTGTTTGCTGAAGCAGCATGCTTCGCAAACTTTTTCAAGAAACTGTAGCTTTGGAATCCCAATTGCCATATTTTGATTCCTGAGATCTGTCAAGCTCTTGAAATTGGCATCTGTTGTGGTTGAGCTGACATGGCATGCAAATTTGGTATAGTAGCTAGCATTCTGAACAAACGTCCTTCCTTGACTCCTTTTCCTACTAGCTGAAATCCTCTAGATTTGTCTCTGATACTCCACCCTGACATGCCCAGGAGCAGTCTCTAATGTGTGGAAATCTGTGACGTGTCACTGAGCTTGATCTACCCCTGTCTCTTGTGGCACTGCCCTCTCTGTGATCTGGTGCAAAAGGGTCTCTCTATGTCGTCTCCATATCCCATACGTAGAGACAACGCAGACCTAGTCTTGGAAGTGAACCAGTTGGGAGAGAGGCCCCAAGCCATGTCCCTGGTGGGAAGAGGCAGTGATAGCGTCCTCGGGTCTCATAGTAGACCGAACAAGTACATAGGAAATTCTCCTCCGTCTTTGTCTCTCCTAGAGTGCATAGTCTGCAAATCCACTGCTTTCTAGGTGTACGTGTGGCTCTCTGTGTCTCAATCCTTAGCTGTTCGAAACATATAGTACATCTTTCACCAATCCTTTCATACCAATGAAATTGTTCATGGGGATAATGTATGTCCCTTCAACTAGATTTGGTATCTTATCTACTGTGACTTGATAGCTAAAATCCTCTTTTGAATTGTAATCAGTGTCTAGATACACTATATCAGTCTTCTACATATCCTCGTTTGCAAGAAACATATTCCCATGTTCATTTGCATAATGAATGTGAATAGAATGTCCACCATGATGATTTCCTCTTCCATGGAAATTCCCTTGGTTGCTACAAGATTGACTGCCTTGATCGTACTGCTTCTTGCGGCAATCTCTTTCATAGTGTCCAAACTCATGGCAGTAGTTGACTAAATGTTTGACACATTGGTGGATGTATTCCCTTGTCTTCTTCGATTGGAATGATTTCCTCTTTGATGATTCTGATGTTGTTGAGGATTATGCTTATGATTCTGACTGTGCTGATGATTTTGTTGCTGATGATGACCACTTCGCTGGAATGATCTACCTCTGCCTCTGCCTCTACTTCTATCTGAAACTATGAATGCTTGTTCATTAGAATGACCTTTGTGTGCATGAATGGCTTACGTCCTGAGTTCTTCACCAAGTAAGACTGACTGGAGTTCTTCCAGTGTCAAAATTTGCTGTTGGATGTCAATACTCTAGACTAGATTCTTGTATCCTTCTCCTAGTCCATTCAAGATGACTTGAACCACTTCTGTTGGATTCATGGTCTCTCATGCTACTGCGAGTTGATTGTTGTAGTCTTTGATCCTGAGTACATAAGCATGACTATTTTCACTACTATTGTGGAAACTGTGGTTGATTTGGTTTCTCAGTGTGAGAATCCTGGAAATGTTCTTGGACTTGTAGAGAGCTGGGAACATATCCCATGCTTCTTTTGATGTCTTGACAGTGTTGAGCTATCCTAGCATGACATCTTTCACATTTTTCTTGATCAGATGATGATATGGATACTTATCTTTCTTGTTCCATTCTGCCTGTGTGCGGGCAATGGTAGGATCTGCTACTACAGGTACAAAAACTATTGATGTAGCTGGAGATCCCACTATGTTGGTGCTATGACAATAGGTGGAGTAGAGCTATTGCTGGATGGATCATCCAATGGTCTAGGTGTAGATCCATTGACATACTCCCATTTGTGCTGAAGTACAAGAATGATCTCCATTCAGTATTTCCATGTGCTATGATAATTGGAGTTGTCTAACTTAGCAGATGCCTCCAGATTGAGGTTGCTAGTCATAGACATGGTGCATGAAATTTACTCAAAGTGTCATGAAAATCACTATCTGAATCTACTGCAAAACACTGACTATGGCAAGTGAAATCTAAACTATCGGTGAAGGTAGAACTACAATATATATCCGATCTGTTATAAGGCTTGTGGGGCAAATGATGTTGGGAATAGCCAAGAGGCTTTACAAGGCCAAAATAAAGAGCACAATGCGAGAAAATAGCCGAATAAACTTTACAATGATGGCATGTGTGTGTGAAATCAAATCATGTGCTATCTGCCCACTCAACAATCAATCAATGCCTCTAAACACTCTAAAGTCTACTCACTGAACTGATGAACGTCAGGTTTTAGGTAATGTGATGATGTGAAACTATATGAGAGCATATGGACTGACTCCAAATAGGAACTAGTCAGGAATTTTGGGCAAAAAGCTTAAAAAAAACATTAGTGGGGCTAAACAGGGCCACAACAAGCCTTGTTTTGCCCCACTAATGTTTTTTATCTAGTAATTACAAAAGAATGTTTTTTGTTACAAAATTTTCCTTATGGAAAGGGTGATACAAAATCGCTCAAATGAACCGAGCGATAGAAGCATATACATGTCAAAGATATACAACATTGTTTGACTTCATCCTTTCCTCTATGTATTGGAAGCTAGGGTAGACATTTTGGACTTCGCATGGGTGATAAACATAAGGCTCTTCCCTTCATACAACAGTTTGACATTGTTTACATGGGAAGAGTTTTCTCAGAGATGGGGTACGCCTACTTTTATAGATTTCTATCCCTCCGATCAGTGGGATACTAGTATGGCAATAGTCGATGCTGAACTTGATGGCGATGGTTGATGTGGAGTGTCTTAGGCCACGGTCGACGTGGCACTCAAATGGTGAGGGCACTTGCATTGTGATTGAGCGAAGGGTGACAGTCAGTGTGGAGTGTCTTAGGCCGTGACCGGCATGGACTGAGTAGAGGGCACTTGCGTTGTGCGACGTGATCATGAGATCAGCATGCAAGAACATGAACACTTGTAAAAAATGCAAGAACGGACTCTAATCACCTGGTGTTGAGTGTGTGTGTGCATGCAGTGTGTCCGGGAGGGACTAGTGGGCTGTGGGTGCATACCATACTGACTCACCTAGACTTAGACATGATGATTATGATGAATGCAGTGGAGGCAGGCACCGTACTGCAACATAGCAAGTGAGGAGCCATGCAGAGTATGCATCCAGCTTGTTCCTTACCTTGGATGCCAGAGGCACTTTTGTGTCGGACTTGGTTGTTGTTGCAGGATCTGACTTCCTTAGAGAAATGAGCTATTGTGAATCCATTTGTGGGGCTAGCCCCTGCTTGTGTGAGTAGGGTAGTGCCATTAACTTTGAGTGTTCATCCCTAAGGGGAGGTTCTTGTGTAACTCTTCGTGGGGTGGAATTCGGTTTCTATGGAGTTCCTTGATTGATGATTGTGATGCTTGTGTTGAGTCGAACCACCCATGGCACCAGTGCATATTTGGTAGCTTGAGGGTGGCCTGCTATGTCCAGATCATTGGTAGGTTCTTGTGGTGCTGTATCCTAGGAAGACACAAGTTCTTGTGGTGCTGCCTTCGACGCCTTCAAGGTTTGCACTGTATTTTTTTGGATCCAGGCGACTTTGTTACCTCGATCACTTGAGCGGGCGGTGTGGCTCGAACTGTTGGTGATGCGTGGCGGTGGATGAGGCAGCATTGGGCGCAGCTTTCTCCAAGTAGTGAATGTGTGTGGGGGAAGCAATCTTGAGTGACCGGAGCTACTGTTGATGTATTACCACTTTCTAGATGTCCATTCCAATCGAAGTGACATTGGGCACACAGGATAGCATCTTGTACTTGTAGCTCTCAGATTTCTTGTGCAGAGGATGGTAGCATGGGTTGAGCATGCAATGGCATTGGTTTACCATTGCAGCGAGCTTTGTTCTCCTTTCGAGTTGGGCCCTTGGGCGATGTGCTGGTGGAGGCTAGGGCTTCTAGTTGGCTTTGTTGCCTCGCTTCATTGTCATGAATCAACGAGGTCGAGGCCGAAGAGAGGGGCTTGGTCTGCATAGTGGACTACTGCCATTTGGCCACCATTAGTGAAGCGGTTTGGGTGCACTAGTCAATTTGGCAGTTGATAGCGTAGCACCAAGTTCTTCCTAGAATAATTTGTTCTTTGGTGGCTTCTGTAGGGATAACATAAAAGTGGATATCCACAGCTTGGCAAACAACCATTAGACTTAGATTTACATAACCCAAGGTTTGCAGAAGTTGATCGTTTATGGCTCTTACTGAGGCAATAGTGAGGGTTAGGGGTACCTATAGCTTTTCCCATACCTCTCGGAAGATGAAATTGCGGCTCGCTCCTGGGTCCACCATGAGTGCTTTGATGCGCATGCACGGTGCCTGTAGCTTTTCCCATACCTCTCGGGAGATGAAATTGTGGCTCGCTCTTGGGTCCACGAGTGCTTTGATGTGCATGTGTGGTACTTTAGCTGAACAAGCAACCTAGCTAGCTCTATTGTTAGCTCATCTGTTAGTTGCATATGTTAAGTCATTGCCTTAAGCAGGGTAATTTGTCTACATTGTCGGATCTTAACATTATGGATTTTGGCTTCCTCGATGGCCTGGTGCTTCATCCTCGCCACCTCTTCCTTGAGTTCTTTTTCTCTATGCACGGTTTAAAGGGTGGGGATAGTGAGTGGTCCATAGTATCTTTTCAATTTACTTCCGTTTAGGTAGCCATCTATTTCTATTCCATCAAGGGTGGCTATTTGGCACAACCCTTGGGGGGTGATCTCAACTACGTGGTAAGGACCCATATCTCGGTACTTAAGCTTACGTTTGTTGTTGTAGACACTGTATAGGAGTGCCAAGTCTCCTTCCTCCAGGTCCTTGTTCTTGAGGTTGTGGTCAAACCACTCTTTACATCGGGCCTTTTCTACTCGGAGAGCATAGGCTGCTCGCAACCTTGTCTTCTCTAGCTTTTTGAGCTCGACTTGCCTTTTAACTAGCACGTTTTTTGTAAGTCTTTCCTTTACGGCAAGGCGGAGGCTAGGCACTACATACTCCATTGGCATTACTACCTCTACCCAAAAGGCTAACTTGAAGGGGGTACAATGTGTTGCCACCTTGTAGGTCCTGTAGGCCCATAATGCTACTATGAGCTTATGCACCTAGTTGATACGACTGTCTTCTACCATACATGTCATAATCTTACAGCGAGTTTTGTTGGAGCTTTCGGCCAAGCCATTTGCTTTGGGGTAATATGGCATTGACTTCCTATGAATGATCATAAATTTGCTTGTCAGGATTGCTATGGTTTCATTGAGGAAGTGAGTTCCTCAGTCGCTGACTAACCACAACGGGCATCCAAACCACATGATGACCTGTTCATATAAGAACTTGGTGGTGGATCTTGCATCAGCCTTTACCGTGGCTCTTCCTTCTACCCACTTGGTGTAGTCAGTGTGGCTAGGATGATGTATCGAGCCCCAGTCCCCTTAGCGGCTGGGCTTATGGGACCAATGAAATCGATGCCCCACTTCTCGAAGGGTTGGTTAGCCAGGATCCCCGTCAGGGGCAGCATGTCTGCCCCGTGTGGGATTTAGATGCGTTGGCAGGGGTCACATCGTTTGACGAATTCGACTGCGACTCCGAAGAGCGTTGGCCACCAGAGACCAGCTTGCAGCATTTTACATGCTGTAACCTTAGCGGTGGCAAAATGGCCTCCTACGATTCCTAAGTGGGCCTCTTCAAGCACCTTGATGTATTTGTGTTCGCATATGCATCTTCGCAGTATGCTATCCTTACCCATGCGGTAGAGTTGGCCTGCTATCAGTTGATATGGCGGTGCATCCTTAATGATTTTACGGGCTCTATCCTTCTTAAGGTCCTGGCCTAGGGATAACCTGTTGGCCAAGTAGTGGCCGATTTGGGCGGCCCATTCTAGAATGATGTCAAGGAAGAAGAGGGAAGTGTCAAGGAGTTCATCTTCTACTCCCATTGGAGCTTCACCGTTTAGGATCCTGGATAGGTGGTTAGCTAAAACGTGGGTTTTGCCCTTGTGCATAGTGACTAAAAAGTCAAATTCTAGTAGGATTAGCATCCACCTAGTGATGCGTCCCATCATGCAGGGTTTGTTGACCAAGTACAATAGTGCTTGATGGTCTATGAAGAAGACAAACTTGTTAGCTAACAAGTAGTGCTTGAACTTCTTGACTGCATAGAACATGGAGAGACCCTCTCTCTCGGTGGTGGTGTAGTTAACTTTGGCCTCATTTAGTTGACAGCTCGCAAAGTATACCGAGTAATCCAAATTATGCTCCCCAGGCTGGGCTAGCACACATCCAATGGCAAAGTTAAAGGCATCAATGTGGACATGGAATATTAAATTCCAGTCGGGAGACCTCAGTACTGGGGCGGTGGCTAGAGCTAGCTTGAGGGTTTCAAAAGATGTTTGACATTCTTTGATCCACTCAAAGGATACTAGCAATTTGTATAATGGGTAGGCTATGTTGGCATAGGACAAGATAAATCTCCGATAATAGCTCGTATGGTTAGTAAATCATTGGACTCTGTTAGCGTTGGTGGGGGGCGGTAACTCCAAGATGACTTTGATTTTGTTGTGGTCCATGGAGATTCCATTTTGGGACACTATGTGCCCTAGGATGACACCATTTGACCCAAAATTGGCACTTAAGGGGGTTGAGGGATATGCGGTATAAGCGGCACTTCTTGAGGATGAGCTTGAGATACTTCAGGTGGTCATCCCATCTCGAGTTCACATAGATATCATCCAAGAAGACTTCCACAAAGTCCCTCAGGTATTCCTTCAATATCGTGATCATCATACGTTGGAAAGTAGCCGAGGAATTGGTTAATCCAAATATCATAACCTTGGCTACATATACACCCCATTCGGTTGCGAAGGCAGTCTTGTGTTGATCTTGGGGCTAAGTGAGACTTGGTTGCAACCCGAAATTCCATCTAGGAAGCTATAAGCTTCCTTTTTGGCTACCCTTTCTAGAACATGTTCCATGAACGGCAAGGGGTAGTGGTCACGTCTCATGGCCGCATTAACCTTCTTCAAATCAATGCATACGTTGATCTTTCCATTCTTCTTCAGGACTATCACAATGGGTCATACCGAGTCTGTATGCTCGATCACATAGATGAATCCTGCATCTATGAGTTTCTCGATTTCTTCCCTCACTATGAGTGCATATTTAGGATTCATAGAATAGGGGCGTTGCCATACTAGCCTGGCATCATCCATCATGGGGATTGTATGTTGCACTACTGCGGCAGGTACCCCTTTCATGTCTGTGTATTTCTAGGCCATGAAGTCCTTAAATTCCCATAGGAGAGAAATTAAGACATTCTCCTCACTGGGAGTGAGGTCATTGGTGACAAATATGGGTTGTGGAACCTACCCTTCTAGGGCTAAGAAGTGGGGGTTGCTCGGCACGTCTTTGGAGGTTCCTACTCTCCATTGTTGGCCTAGCTACTCCAACAGATTGGAGGCTAGCTCACTCACATCCAAACTTTTAGCCTCCTTAGTCTTCTTCTTGCTTGACTCTACACTCGAGGACCTAACCGATGGGGCTACTTCGGAGGGGGCCGAGGGCTTGTCCAAATCGACTTTGTCCACCATATTGTCACATATACAAATGGCCACCTTGTTGCATAGATCAAAGGAGGTGGGGTTCATCACCATGAGGTGGTCATGTAGCTTTGGGTCTGCTAACCTGATAAGTGAGGCAATGGTCGTTTGTCGCTCATCGGCTCATAGGGTTCACAGTGGGCATTGAGGTGCTTAATTCTCACAATGTAATCCCTCAAGGATTCTCTGTCATTTTGTTTTACCCCATACAGCTGGTTGATCGAGCTCCATTTATGGCCGCTGGGAGCGAATCCCAGAATAAAAGCCTTTCTCAATGTCTCCTAGTTGATCTTTTTCTTTGGGGTGAGAGCCCTATGCCATTGACCTACCTTGCCATCCAAGCTAAGGCCGAATGCATTGGCCATCTCGAGGTCACCTGGTGCACCAAAGGCTTCACAAATCTACTCAAACCTTTCCACATGGGAGACCGAGTCTCCTTCTCTGAGGACTTGGTCATTAGCTTGGAAATGGCTATGGGACAGCTTCTTGAGGGATTTGCCATCCCTGCAGGGAACACTGGGGTGGGTGGAGGTGGTGTTGCCCCCCTTCCTAGGGTGTTCACCAAAATACACATAGCCTCATCAATCAACACCATTTGAGCAGCTAGCGGAGGTGGTGTTGCTATGGGCCTGACGGATCATAGGCCTGGCTAGCCTAGGTGGTGGTGTCCATGTAGTTGCTGGTGTCGATATTGGGACAGAAGTACCCATGCCTACGTCCATTGGGGCAACCAATACAGCCAAGACGGGATGGACTCCCGGAGGCGGTGGGTCTTGGGGCATGGTAACATTGGTCCCATACTACGGGCGGTAGGGTGGGAACTGGGGTGCCCCAAAGTTGATGAAGGCTGGTGGGGTCAGGATTGTTAGAGGGTCATAAGGCATTCCACCTTGGAAGTTCCTAGTATCCCCTAGACTTAGGTCCTGTCTACGAAGTTCCCTCATCCATGGATCTTCATCATCCATGTTCTCCCACTGGGGGGTCTGGCATAGGCGGAGGAACCTGAATTGGTGAAGGTAGTTTTTGTCTCGATCTGTGGCTTGGGAACCATAGGCTACTGGCCTTCCCTTCCTATGGACATGTCGGCAAAGGGGATCCATGTCCCCGTTGACTCTGTTCATCCTAAGTGGCTAAACTTGTTAGAGAACATACCTCTAAGCTTGGATGCAGCCAAAGGTGCAAGAGAGTTGGGAGAGGCTACACTCGTGAAGGGGGTTTCTGAGGCCCTTGGACCTGAGGGGTCTTGCATTACTCCTTCAAGGCTCTCTGTCTCATCTAAACTAGATGGAGTATCTGTACGGGGACCTATGAATGAGTGAAGGCGCAAGATCAAGCTTTTGAACTCCCAACTAGGATGGAGGGTGGGCTGAGCATAGCTCGACATGCTTTCCTCTAGTACTGGACCCTTTGGCAAAATCCTTTTGGATCTCAAGTGCATGTGGGATGCCTCTAGCTAGGGACACCCAAGCTGAATTGAGGTTCTAGAATTTTTTGTTAATTCCTTAGCTACCCCAAAGGTATCGCACCGGTCGATGGGATAACTCTATAGCACTAGCCGATGGGCTACGGATATAGCAACGGGTGTTGTAGTACGGTTTTGGCGATGGGCGATGACATAACCTTTCAGCGTCGATCGGCAGAGTAAGGAAATAGCACCGATCGGTGTGATGGATGTATCACGATGATTGGTGTGAAAATAATTTCCATGTGGTCAATGCAATTGGTCGGAAGGGATATCCCCATGGGCATAGGGATACAGGATGACATTGGACGGCGGGATTGGGACTCAGCGGGATAGTATAGCGACAATGGTGGGGTAAGCAAAAAACATCGGACAGCAAGATTACACAACGATGGGCAGTGCGATGGGGTAACGCAATGGTGGAGGGGAACGATTATGACCACGGACGGAGGGGTTGGTCCACCGCATCGACGGTGGGATAGTAATATAGCAAATTGGTCAACAGGGAACCACTACAGCATCGGTCAATGACTTGTCAGATCATTGTGGAAGTAACTCTGACATGCATTAACTTTGAGCAAAGGGATAAACCGTAGTCAAAGGTTAGGTCAACGGGGAAGCATTACGGCACCGTGTCAACATAGGCTAACCGACTGGATCTAGCTAACACGTCGGTTGGCAGGGAATCTGGTCGGTGCAATATGCTACAGTGCCGACTGAGATTTGATGATTTATGAGGATTTTGTAGTTTTTGTTCATGATTTTTTGTGATGCGAGGGTGCTACACTACCTAATCTACCTACTCAATGAAAAAAAAACAAACACTTTTTGGAAGTCAAAATGCAAAAACTCAGAAAAGGGGAGATACATCTCAAAACCTAGAGTGATGAGGCTCGGTTTCTGCTAGACACTCAAAGGTAACCCTGAATGTTGCTGGGAAGCCTTTTCTTTGGAATATTTGGGGAACAAGCTCCTTGAGTTTGAGCTGTACTCCTTTCATGGCTATTTTTGTTGGTGTCGCTATTTTCTGTGGATGTGGAGCTAAACAGTGCAATGCGCATGCACTGTTCGTGGCCCAAAAGTGTGCATCTCCTTGTTCTTGGTATGCACCTCCTTGTTCCAGGCGGGGGTAGCTGGAACATACAGCCTGTGCACATTGCCTGGAATCTTTGAATCGTTGGACTTTGGAGCAGACTTTGGGTATTTGGGGATCAAACTCCAGGGTTTGAGCTATACTCCCTCCGTGTGCACATTGCTTGCAATCATTGACCTTGATGTATTTGGGTATCAAACTCCCTTGAGCTTCTCCTGTTGGAGTAGATCATTCGGCTTAGTCACCTTTACTCATTGACTACCCTGCATTTGGCGTTGTACTCTATGGATGTTAACAGTCAAAGCCATAGAGCAATCAAGATTTTGACATAGCATAGGATCTGCCAGTTGACTGTTTTATAGATGGGCTAGTTTGTAAGAAGACCAATGGGCCAATTGGTCTAGGGGGGCAAACTAAGCCCCTCCTCACCTATACAAGGGGGGTGCCCATGTGGGGCTATTAACACTCCAGGAGCTAAGTTTAGTTTGAGGAGTGATAGGAGCAGTGAACTAGATCACCACCACTAAGCATCGAGTAGGGAGGAAGAAGGAGAAGGGAAGAGGAGAGTGAACAGGGATCGAGTGGCAAACACAAGGACACTACAAAAGAAACAAGAGAACACTTAAAGACACTCTTGAAAGAGAAGAGGGAGCTTGTCTTCCAAATTTGTGCATACAACAATGGAGGGCCTTTTATACAAGTCACCTTTTGAAGGGAGGGCCAAGCCTTTTCCTTATACCACTTTCTCTTGCCTCTCTTTTGTTACAACCATTTGGGCCCATATGGTGCCAAGGCATTCTCTCAACCTCCTCTCATCTTCAAATGACTCTTGTGTTATCATTATATGGGATCCAAATGGCTCTTGTCTTATCCTTTCCAATTTGGATGGTCCCAACACCTGCCTTTGTCCTAAGCCATTTGAGGCTCAAAAATGCAGACGAGGTCAATGTTGAGCCATTTGCGGCTCAAAACCCATGTGGCCACATCCATCACTATGCTCCATGGTTGTGGTTGTTAACATTGGCATTCGGATGCTTCTATGTCCTCTTCATGACCTTGTGCTGGCTCCCCCAAAACCTCTTCAAATACACTTTTTTGACCTCTAGCCTAAGCCTTGGTGAAGTATGGATGACCAATTCTTTGAGGAGATGTTGCAGGTTCTTCAATGTTAGACATGTGCTACCAATGCCTCCATGAACACACTATAAAAACTCACTGCTCCCGTAATTCAGCATCTTTAGCCTCAAATTAGATGCAACTCAATCTTGATTTTTGCCTTTGACAATTTCATGTATCATCTGCTGAAAATTATGAATCATCTGTTGAAAATTTGCAATGGTTAATTGAATTCTTCCACGTGCACTCTTGACATCCGATGTTTGCTGGACGGACTTGATCGCTTGAACATCGCCTCGCAAGATTTGGACTTGTTGCTGTAAATGTTGAACCCTCTCCTTCTTTGACTTTGGTGGTGCCTCCCTGTGCTTCATAGTATGTGCATTGTCTCTGGCTTGCATAGAGAAGCCATGCATGCTCGTCATGCATCTCTCACAATCCAAGTGTGCAATTGATTTGTAGGATTGCTAGTGTAATAGGAAGAGACATATTCAGAAAAACTACCTATTGGAATACACAGAGTACCATTGAAAACACAGTAAGAACTTTTGACAACTGACATTTCAATTCTGAATTCAGAACAAGTAAAGATCAGAATTAGTAATGCTCATTGATATCCATTCCATTACTGTTGAAAACTCAACACATAAGATAGGAAACATAGTCAAAACTAGACAAAATAGGGATCTGAAGATAGAGAATGTTCCCTCATTCGGAACTTATGGACTTCTTAATCAACAACATAGAATAGAGAATGACTATCCCATCTATATGATAGTTTCAACTACTAGCATACACACTTTAGAAGTGGTTGCTTTCCAACTACCCCTACTAAGGTTTTGCATATGTTTTCTATTACTTATCAAAATAGATATAGTCCACGAGTATCCAAGTAGAATTTGTCCACATCAAGATGCTTTTTATCAGCAAAGAATTCACTCCAGCCAAGGCCGCCTTCTCCCTCCTCCTATCCTTGGAGTAGTCGGCGATCTATGACTATATCATAGATATGGTGATGTGATCGGTTCTTTTTTAGTCAATATATACACACACCCTCATTTTTAAAATTTAAAATAATTAAAATAATACATTTATGGATTCTACAAGCCCAGACAACTGCTTTGTTTTGATAGCATTTCTCCTTCTCCCATAATAAGCTATTGGGTTGCTCCTCTCATACAGGCCCTATGAATCAACTTTGGTGTTGCAATGCCTTCATGCATCTCACAGACACTTCTTTTTCTTGGAGATTCTTTGTGTTGAGTGTCAACTCCTCTACCCCTTGTATACCTTATGGGATAAGTAGAATGGGCACCCATAATTAATGGGCTAGAAAGCCATCAATGTCCACCATAATATAGACCAAGTCTATTGGAAATTCAATGACCAGTTGAGCATGACTTTGTGGTAGTCCATAAAGAACTTTGGTGTATAGAAGAACTCCAAGAATACCTATATAACACCCCATGTATCGGAAGATTGGACTCTTTTCATGTCTCTTTTTCTTTGTTTTCTATGTTTTTTATCATCATCCAGTCTTCTACTACATCAAATAGTAGCTCTTTCTTGGTTGGCTAGCTCTCATGTAGACAAGCTCTTTAAAAAATAAGTTGAATCCTCATAGACAAAATTAGGTCATATTCTCTCTTTTTGGTGACTACCCATTCAAGTCCTTTGGTTGTCCACACTCCAACAATGTTTGGTTGCATCCTTTGTAACACAAGTGCTCCACAATACAATAGCTCCAAGGTGCTCTGGTGGTGTTGTCTCTATGCCAACATGGACTTAGGTAGAACAGAATGTGTGTGTAGAGTAGCAGCAAAGCTCCGCTTGTACTTGCATAATAAGGCTAGAAATAATCCCTCTTAGAAATCGAACTTGCATGTTCTACATGCAAGTTCTACATACGATTCCTACATGCAACTCCTACATGCGAGTTCTACTTGTTGCAACTTCTACTTGCAACTCCTACATGCAACTCCTGTGAAGATAGTGGGAGAGAGGGAAGGTGTCTCACTTGCAGCTTTCTCACATACACAATGGGGGAATACACACAAAGGTGGAGGCTGAAAACAATTTTCCTCTTCTTAATTGTGAAAGCCAAAAAGAACTCTAGTACAAAGAAATAGAAGAACCCTATATGTGGGTCTCAAACCAAACTCAACTAACTAAGGTGGCATACTAACTGAGCCATGAACTAGTGTAGATAAGGATAGATATCATCCAGCTATTATTCGTGGGGCAGTGTACCAACCGCATCTGTAGCTAACAAGTCGGTGACATAAATGCACAACGGTCACCCTGGCATATCGCGAGTGGAGCTCGATATCTCAACCCTCCCCCTCGAGCTCAATCCCAATTCCTGCACACCAAGCAGGTCTCTGAACTTGCGCAGCTTCTCTGTGCCCAATGCCTTCGTGAATATGTTAGCTACCTGATCCTCTGTGCTGACATAAACTAGATCAATAAGACCTAGTAAAACCTTCTCCCGCACATAGTGATAATTTGGACAGCATGTCCAGTCCATATTTGGACAGCATAGTAGGATGTCCAGCACATAGTCATCCCATATTTGGACAGCATGTCCAGTCCATACTGCCTCTGCAAGAGCTGTATCCCAGTTGGTGATCTAATCACCTCAATGCCCAAGAAATAACGTAGCTCTCCCAAATCCTTCATCTCAAACTTCTGCCTCAATAGCATTTTCACATGAAGGATATCTTCATCACTATCACCTGTGATGATCAAATCATCAACATAAATGACAAGTAGCATAATCCCTTTCTCTGTTTTTCTCACATAGAGTGAGAAATCTACCTTGGAAATCTAAAAGCCAATAGTGACAAGATACTATCCTATCTTGTCAGACCATGCTCTAGGTGCTTGCTTCAAGCCATACAAGGCTTTCTTCAACCTACAAACAAACTCAGGATGAATAGCATGAACATAACCTGCTGGCTGCTCCATAAAGACCTCTTCCTGCAAACCACCATGCAAGAAGGCATTCTTTACATCCATCTGATGTAAAGACCATCCCTTTGATGTAGCCATAGCAATGGCTGCTCTTACGGTTGCCATCCTTGCAACCGGGCTGAAAGTTTCTTCATAATCAATGCCATATGTCTGTGCATACCCCTTGACAACTAATCTTGCCTTGTATCTATTCACGGAACCATCTGCATTGTGCTTGATCTTATAAACTCACTTACAGCCAATTGCATTCTTGTCTTTAGGCAAAAGGCACCAATTCCCATGTAGCATTTGCATCCAAGGCATCCATTTCTTCATCCATGGCTTTCTCCCATTTTTCATTTCCCATGGCTTGCTCAAAAGAAGTGGGTTCTGGTTCTTGTATCACTTTGACCATATAGGCATAGTGAATGGCTATAAATCCATCATATTTCAGCCTATCCACAGGATACCTAACCCTGGTAGACCTGCACAAAATAGGCTCACTTCCAAGTGCTCTCAAAACATCCCTGGTCTTCCTTACTCCAGGTGTAACAACAGAAGGAATACCCAACTCATCATCAATGCTCTGCTCTGAGCCACTGGATTCACCATCCACATAAGAGTGACCTGCATTCACATCAAACATGGGCTGATCTACCTTCTCTTTTCCTTTTCGTGATACCTGCGTACCACTATCTGCATTGCTTTGAGGAGATTCTCTTGATCTCAATCTACCTGTCCATGGTGAAGTATGTGAACCACTGCTAGAGGACACTGTAGGTCCACTGATATTTTGTGATTGCTGCTGTGAATTTTGTGCAGCATTACCATTTTGTGCATCTACATCAATCATCACATTTACTGGTTTATACCAGCTGCTCATCTCATCAAAAACAACATCTCTGCTCACTGTGAACTTACGTGTAGAAGGGTTATAGCATCTATACCCTTTCTGCTACAGAGAATAACCAATAAAGACGCACTTCTTAGCCTTTGGATCCAACTTGGACCTCAACTCATCTGGCACATGAACATAGGCAATGCAACCAAAAATTTTCAAATGAGAAATGTCTGGTTTCCTACCAGTATACATCTCCTCTGGCGTCATGCCATGTATTGCTGCAATGGGAGTCCTGTTCATTATGTAAACTGCTTCAGCCCAATAATAATCTGGTAGATCTTTTTCATTTAGCATGGCCCGAGATACCTCTCCAATATGCTTGTTTTTCCTTTCTGCAATTCCATTTTGCTGTGGGGTATGACTGCATGAATATTGCTGCTTTATGCCATGCTCCTGCAGGAACCTTGCAAACTCATTTGAGAGGTACTCTCCCCCTCCATCTGACCTTAGGCATTTTATTTGCAAGCCTGTTTCTTTTTCAACCATAGCTTTAAAAGCTTTGAAGTGCCCAAACACTTCACTTTTCTTTTTCATAAAATACACCCAAAGTTTTCTGCTGAAGTCATCAATAAATGTGACAAAATAGTGACAGCCTCCAATAGATGCAGCTTTAGTAGTCCACACATCAGAGTGGATTAATTCCAATGGCTTTTTACTCTCTTCAACATGCTTAGGAAATGGTTTCCTTGCCTGTTTTCCAAATTGACAGGCTTCACACACCTTATGCATTTCTGCAACCTTGAATTTAGGCAATCCTGCAACAATATTTTGGGCCTGCATTGATTTAAGTCACTGTACATTAACATGACCAATGCGTTTATGCCAGATATCAATATCTACAACTACACCGGTCCCATGTGCAAACATTGTTGCACTCAATTCAGGCATGTCCACATCCAGCGTAAACATCCTGCCTTTCTTCTTTCCTTTTGCTATCAAGCGACCATTATTTTTCATATCCTCAACAAAGCATCCATGAGGATTGAATCTGACTTGCAAGCCCTGCTCAACCATTTGACCAACAGAAACTAGGTTCTTGGTGATGTTCGGGACATGAAATACATCAAACAAGTATTTCTTTTTCCCATCCTGCATAGAC
Organism: Dipteris shenzhenensis; assembly: GCF_047967505.1. NCBI lineage: Eukaryota > Viridiplantae > Streptophyta > Polypodiopsida > Gleicheniales > Dipteridaceae > Dipteris > Dipteris shenzhenensis. The sequence goes on from NC_141598.1 coordinate 10,023,751, forward strand.
AAAGGAATTTTGCCAATCTACACAATAGGATGTGCAGTATCATCACCAGTCTCCACAAATCCTGGTTTTTCCATTTTCCTTGCATCCTGCATCCATTCAGCATGACCTGTCATGTGGTTTGATGCACCTGAGTCAACATACCACACATCATTGCTTTCTTCTCTGCACTTGTCATAGAATTTGTCATATGCTGTACCATAAACAAATGCTCATTTCTGTCATCACCCTGTCTACTAGAGGATGCATAATTGCCTTGCTGCAATTTTCCATTCATAATGTCATTCTACTTTTTGTAGCAGTCTTTAGCCATATGCCCCATTTTACCACAGTAGTAGCATTCAACATTGCTGTTTGCATTTTGGCCTCTCTGCCATCCACCACGACCTCTTTGGCTCCCCTTGCCTCTAGAGTTACCACGTCCTCCTGCATAGGACTGGTTTTCTTGAGTTTGCTGCATATTCTGATTTCTACCACGGCCTCCAGATCAGCCTCCTCTACCTCTGCCTCTACCCCTTCCAGCATTTGAGTAGAAGACAGTTTCTTTTGAGGTTCCTCCTGAAGAAGATGCACCACCATTTCTCTGCTCTTCAGAAATTAGAAGAGCAATCAACTCCTCAAAATCAGGAAATTTTTCACGGACGGCAATGGATGTCTGGAACTATGCATAATCCTTTCCTAGACCATTCAAGGTCACAGAAACTAAATCGTCATCATCCACTGGCGACCCAATGGAAGCACGTGCATCCGTAATTTTCTTCACCTTCATGTGGTAGTCATTGATGCTCATATTTTCTCTCTACACATTGTGCAGCTCCTGCTTGAGCTGCATTTTCCTGGCCTGCATATTTGTGCTGTACATTTTAGCCAAAGTAACCCATGCTACCTTTGGCGTACTTGCATCCTGAATATGCACAATCATTGAATCTGAAATACTGATAGACAGCTAGTACATAACTTTTCTGGCTCTCTCATGCCATCCTTTAAATGCCTGCATTTCCTGTTGATTGGGAACATTAGGAAGAACTTGCTCTTCTTCATTTCCTGTAATGAACTCTCGGTAGCCTTTTCCCATAAGGAAATTCGTCATTCTAAACTTCCATGCTTGGAAGTTGTTCTTGTCAAGCTTTTCAGTGACAATCTATGAAAGAGAATCAGATGCCATTACACAACACTGCAAAATATTCTGTCACTGCAAAAAACACAGCTTCTGCCTCACAAGGGCAAATCTGCAAACCTAACGAAAGTGGTTTTTGACCACACAGTAGCTTCCTAGTGACGATTTTGCATCAACAGGCAATAAGGATGATTCTGCAACTCCCAATATCTCTGCGCACGGGCATATGATGCAATTTCTGTGGCAACTTTTCACCAACCTGTAGAACAGTGGTCGCACAGCAAAAACAGGGCCTTTTTCTGAGTGCCTACGGAGAACTTCCGCCTCCAAAATGGGCCCCGAAATGACCTCGAATCAAAAAAATAAAGTCACACCAAAATGACCCTACAGCATATAATGCCCTCTCGCCACACCGCGAAGGGCATCTCAATCTGAGACAATGCACTCTTGCACTTCCGGCTGTGCTACCTGCAGAGATCTGCTCCCAAACTCGAAAAAGGAAAGCAACACTAGTCCTCTTATCAGGACACTACGAACTTGGTTTGCTTTCTTGAGCTCCTTACCACGAACAAGGCTCTGATACCATGTGAAGATAGTGGGAGAGAGGGAAGGAGTCTCACTTGCAGCTTTCTCACATACACAATGGGGGAATACACACAAAGGTGGAGGCTGAAAATAGTTTTCCTCTTCTTAGTTGTGAAAGCCAAAAAGAACTCTAGTACAAAGAAATAGAATAACCCTATATGTGGGTCTCAAACCAAACTCAACTAACTAAGGTGGCATACTAACTGAGCCACGAACTAGTGTAGATAAGGATAGCTATCATCCAGCTATTATTCGTGGGCGGTGTACCAATCGCATCTGTAGCTAACAAGTTGGTGACATAAATGCACAATGGTCACCCTGGCATATCGCGAGTGGAGCTCGATATCTCAACAACTCCTACATGCAAGTCCTACATGGAACTCCTACGTGCAACTCCTACATGCAACTCCTACATGCGAGTTCTACTTGCAACTTCTACTCGCAACTCCTACATGCAAGTTCTATATGCAAGTCCTACATGCAACTCCTACATGCAAGTCCTACATACGATTCCTACATGCATGTTCTACATGTGAGTTCTACATGCAACTCCTACATGCAATATGCAACTCCTACATGCAACTTGCAACTCCTACATGCAACTTCTATATGCAAGTTCTACATGTATAGAGAGAATGTCTTACAATTCCTACATGTAGAGAGAGAAGCTCTCCAACTTGTATAAATACCCCATAATGGAATGCAGCCCACACTCTTTGGGGCATTGTGTTGAGTTCTACTTTGGTATTCCAAGCAATTGTCTCAAGTGTCCATGCTTCCTTGCACTCCACGTTTAAAAGCATGTCCTAACCTTGCAACTCCTCCTTCCCTCTCCTCCAACCTTGCAACCCATCCTCTCCCTCTCCTCCTCCCTCTTTCTCCTCCTCCTCCCTCCTCCTCCCTTCTCCTCCTCCCTCCTCCTCCTCCCTCTTCCTCCTCCTCCTCCCTCCTCCTCTTCCTCCTTCCTCCTCCTCCCTTCTTCTCCTTCCTCCTCCTCCTCCTCCCTCCTCCTCTCCTTCTCCTCCTCCTCCTCCCTCCTCTCTCTTCTTTCCCCCATGCTCTTACACCTTCTTCCTCTCCCAGTCATATGCTCCTCCTAAACCCTTAGTTCCTCAACCCTTAACCTCCATGATCTACAAGGGAGACAAGTTCTCCGCCATGTACTCTACCCTGAACCTTGGAACCTCTTCTAAGGAACCTCCTTCTAAACCTTGGAATCTCATTCTAAACTTTGGACCTCCTTCTAACCCTGGAACCTCTTTGAAACCCTAGAACCTTTCTCTAAACCTTGGAACCTCCTTCTAAACTCTGGAACCTCCTTCTAACCCTTAAACTCCTCCTAAACCCTGCAACCCCCAATGAAGACGAAAGCCTTCATTACCTCAACCATGATGATACACGTTCCTTTTACACATGCATGCACTATGTTTGCTTACCACATTTAAGCCTACGTCTCTCACCATAATACGACTCGAGGTCCTAAGCTAGACACATACTACAAACGACTTCCTCGATATGTCTATAGGTGACAAAAAGCCTCGGAACCCTGCATATTGAGATTACCATGCTCTTCCTACATAAGCCATGGGAAAGAGCCAACATTTGGCACCGTTGCCAGTGAGACTAGCATCTCAAGTAATGAGTAAACATATGCAGGTATGTCTAAAAAACAAACTACTTTGAACTTTCATGAACATATCACTCAAGAGCTAAGAGAGCTAAAATTTTTCCAACTCAAGTAAAAAATAAAAATAAAAATTCCTAACTGAAACTCTTCATTACCGGTTTAGAAAAAATCATGTTTTTTGGAAAAATAGCACCTTAAGGAATAAATCAGACCATGTGATGGTTGTCAAATGTAGAGCTTGAAATTTTGAACATTTCTCCTTTTTACGGAAGCACATTCTGACACAACCACCAAAAGTTATGGGCAATCAATGATTAAAGGTTCTAAATGCCATAACCCAAAGAAAAATTAAAACCACCTCCCTGTCAAACGTGGACAAATTCAAAGCTGCACATGTATTTGACTACTCAAAAGTGGACAAATTCAAAGGTGCACATGTGTTTGACTAAATCCATAGCTCCCCCTCTTTCCCTATAAAAGAGCACCCATCCCTCTCATACTTTTTCTTTCACATCTTGCCTCCATCCTCTTCCCCATCTGAGCCCTACGCGTAATGGGAAGGTACCTTTCATAGATCCTCCTCTTCCTCGACTTCCCTCAAGGTGGTGTCCCTCTTGGCCTTGGTAGGAGCCTTCGGGCTTTTAGGACTTGGGAGCTTTGGACCTAAAGGGGGCTCCTTCATGGCAATTATGGAGCTGACTGGGGAGGTAACCTTGCTCAACCATGATCCCTAATTAGAGGAAAACTCATGATGAGCAATCGTGGCACCTACATATGTTAGCCAGTGGAGGTATGATTTGACCCTTACTATCCCTTTTCTCATCTCACAAGGTTTGAGCATGTTAAACATTCTGAGGGGAACCACCATTCTCAACTCTTCGTGCTCAAGGGTTGTTATTTGGAACCCTATTCGTTTTGGGATGTCGATGGTTGCTAGAATGTGCATCCAATTCTGAGATAACTCTGGCTTGGGGAGAGGGGCATACCAAAATTCATCTTCCTCCTTCTCACCATCTTCCCTCTCACAATTTTGGAATAGTTTTAGGGATGTAGTCCTATCGGTTGTGTCAGACTCCGTGGCACGGTGAATAGTTGTCTAGACAATTGATATAGTCGTTGAATAAGTTTCTATTAAGAAATATAGAGGTGATACATGGAAGGTCTACTATAGCTTATGGGTCAGTTGATGTACATTATTTGCATGCTCAAAACGTGATTTCCACACCAACGGTTGGAACAAAAATAAAATTTCCATGCACGTATTGCGAAACTATGTTTTTGTGATCATTTAATTATTGTTCTTTGCATGACTGAAACTTGATTTCCAAATCGGTGGTTTCATGGGACTTGAACATCTTTACCTTGTGGTTTGGTAGATTCCTACATCATGTTTACTGAGGTGGTTTGCTCTATGGTGACTGAATCTTCCATGAATAGGTTGTTACTCTAGGTTGTTACTCATATTGTGACAGGCATACCTTGATCAGAAGTGGGATCCCCTCCCTGTATCTCATCCCCCTTCCCCTCCTATACTTTTGAATCCTTTGTCCATCACTCTTCAAATCACTGGTTCCTTCCTTGTACCTCTTCCCCCTTCTTCATCCTCTACTTGCCTTGCTGATTTGACTGGCCTCTTTTACTACAGGCTTGACCAATTCCACTTTCCCCCCCAAGTTCAACAAAAGTTTTAGTCAAGTTTTTGATACCCCACTTGAAACAAAATGCCCATGAATGGATCTCTCAAGATATTCGTGTGGTGATAAAATAGGGAGGGTGATGGGGGCACTTGAGAGAGAGCCCCCCCACATCCCACACTTATGGTCACCATGGTTCAGGCCCCTAGTGCAGAGATGTTTACTAAACTTTGCACTCCCCTCAGAGCGCAAGGTAGTAAAGAAACATGTGGTATTGAGTCTTCTGCCTCTAGGAGGACGTGATCCATGAAGCAATGACTCTCACTGATGGATATCTTAGTTCTCGCACCAATGAACAAACAGTGAAATCCAATATGTCGTGTGATTTGTAGAATTCCATGAATCATTGAGTCTTTGAACACAACTTGCACCTATCATGGCTCATCAAAGGGCATGCCTGTGTGAGCATCCATACCCACACCACACCACACCACACCCCCTTGTCCCCTCCTCTACCCCACCATCTTCTTCCCCATCCCTTCCTCCTAATGTTCAGATTCAGCCCACCCATCCTTAGCCCCTTCCCCTTCCATCCATATCCCTCTCTCAAACCCGCTGTAAATGACCTCTTCTGTATAATCCCCTTTCCTCTATCCTCTCTTTCATTTTGTCCATATCCTCTATATTCAGCCCTACACCATCTCCAATATCCCCATCCCCCTATATTCATCCCACATCTTCTTTCTCATATCGCTCACTTCCCCTCTATCCATTCTCCTCATATCCCTATCACCTTCTCCTCCATCCTATCCATCTTCTCCCCCATCCCATCCCCCCATATTTGGGCCAACCATCTCTCTTTAATATCCTTAACCTCCCATCTATTCCTTCTCTTCATATCCATTTCACCTTCTCCTTTGTCCCACCCCTCATTACTTTCCCTATACCAAACCTATCCCCCTTCCCTTTCCCCTTCCATCCATATATGCATCACAATACACATTCACCCATCCACCCCATCCTCCCTTTCTCCCATCCCCTAAAGTAGGTTTACACCCCTCCTCTCACATCCCATCCCAGCCCCCTTCCTCCCATCCTTTGAATTCAGCCCGCACCCTCCTCTCTTTTCCCATCCCAAACAAGGTCCCCTTTAGGGGAAGGGGAGGATGATATCATTTAAAAATGAATGTTCCAAAGAAATAATCACATTACAATAAATTGATGGAGTTTTGATGGCCATTGGAGGGGTGTCAATGTTGCCTAATTAATGTTTGTTACTATAAACAATATGTTCATAGCCAACAAAGTGTAGCAAACAATAATGTCTCCCAATTAAATGTTTATTACTATAAACAATATGTTCATAGTCGACAAAGTGTAGCATACAATAATGTTTCCTAATTAATCTTTGTTACTATAAACAATATGTTCATAGCCCTAACAAAGAGTAGCAAATGGTGTTCTTCCTGATTGTAGTACATGTTTAGATGCATGTGCTATTCATTCCAATAGGGGCAATTTGTAGCTGCGTTGCATGAAAAAATTGTTATGAGAACGTTTCTCTTAAAGATTTCAAACACTAGTGGATCCTTGGCCTTGGGGTTGTCTTACTATTTCTAGCATGCTATTGAAGCTTATTTATCAAAGCACACAGTTGGGAAGTGGCTACCATGCAATTTGTGTGACATGTAACTCATATAGGAAGGCATGCATTCAAAGCATGAATTCTAGGCATTTCCACTTTCATGCATTGTTAGTGCAGTTTGCATGGCTTAGTACATACACATATCTCGATGGTTTGATGGCTAAGGTAAGTTAGATAGACGGTCTTCTTCCTTTTAGTACATCTTGGATGCCCTTGACCCCTTGGTCCCACAGGATCAAATCAACTGCATTATACGATTGAACCTATTCTAACTCCATACATCATGGACTTGGGGTTAGGACTAGGAGTTCCCCACCAAGATATAGTTCTATCATGACCACATCTTGAGAGGAGATAGAGGATGGAAATGATGGTTAGACCCTGGTATTTGGAGGCCATGTGAGTGTTCATGCTTTCAGGATTGCAATGAAACAGATGTGGTTCTCATCTCATCAGCTAAGGATCAAGGTAGGGAGAGCCACATGTATGCCTAGAAAGCAATAGTTCTATAGACTATGCATGTTGGGGGAGGTGGAGATAGAGGAGCATTTCTGGTGAAAACATGTGTGCCTTAGGATCTATGGAGCACTCTAAGGTGGATGGAACGTATGTGGAAACATGATGAAGAGAGTGCTCATGACATGTACCTCAAATCAATTAGGTTCCAACATACATTAGCTTGGACTCATAAATTGGATCTTGAGTGAATGTGCATTTCTTCTATTCAACAATACATGATAGGCCTCTTATATGGGAGGTGTTGAGATATGGTGCCATGAGCACATAGATTAAAGGCTAAGTTATGGTATATGAAAGAATTAAAGTAGCCACCGTAGGATGTGGACTACAAGACGTGGAGATGTAAATCAAGGATATCCACAAGGAGAGATGTGGATTAGAGGATCCCACAAGTGTTGACTATTCTAAGTGCACTCTCTATATAAGAGGCCTATCATGTGTTGTTGAATAGAAGAAATGCACATTCACTCAAGATTTTGTTTATGAGTCCAAGCTAATGTATCTTGGAACCTAATTGACTTGAGGTACATATCATGAGCACTCTCTTCATCATGTTTCCACATAGGTTCCATCCACCTTAGAGCGCTCCATAGATCTTGAGGCACACATGTTTTCTGGTTATTATGAGATCTGCAGATGATACCATTGCCTCTTTTAGGAGGGGCATGATCTTAGGCCTTTCTCTTGGTTGATTCACTTTTAGGACCAGGTCTACGTTGGCCTCTATCTAATGGAGATGTGAAGACACATATAGACCCTATTGCATTAGACCAAACAGCAAGAGGGGATAGTACCATGGGAGGCACAGGTGGATCGAGCTAAGTGACATGTCATAGATTTCTATGCATTCAAGATTTCCCACAGACATGGTGAAGTAGAGGAGGAGGAGATAGATGATATGAGGGAAACATGGGTCAGTGGGATGAGATGACAACAAGGAGGGATGCAACCAGTGATGCAGGGATGATACATGATGCAGAGACACATTAGGGCATGTACTATGGAGGTTCATCACATCACAACACTACATGGAGGGGATCTCTTGAGTAGCATCAATCTTGATTTGGGCCATTAGATATAAAGATCACAAAGCTCGCCCCCTGCCACAGCTTGAGAGGACTCGATAGACACAAAATACGAGATAATTTCATAGCTCACAATGAGCCACCTTGGTACCTAGTTATTTGTTTTTACTTTGAGTTGCATATTAGTTATTTATTTTTGAGCTTTGAGATTAGTTTAGTTTAGTCCTCAGCAAAGGGCATTAGTGAACCATCTGCTTTAATAACAATGGATTATATGAGCCACTCTATGATTGTACTTAGTGCAATTAGAATCACTAACGATTGCACAGATGGTCTCAAGGAAGTTTTACACTAACTTACTATCCTAAGGGAAAATGATCAAAGGAACATGATGCCTCAATGGAGAGCATGAAAAGCTTTGATACCATGAACAAATATGAAGAGGGAGAGGGTAAGATTGGAGATGAGGAGAACTACTAGAGAGCACACCACAAATGATAAACTATATGGTAGATTAGTTAAAGAGAATAAATATATACGAGCTTGATGGAGGCCCCTTTATAGGGTTTCCATCCCTCTTTCCATTTTAGTACTCTTTTGTGTTAGAGTGATATGCAATATATGGAACATGATGTTTAGATGAATCCTCAGTAAGTAATTATTGAGGTAGTGATTTTTTTAGTCTGCAAAGTGTGTCTCAAATTTTATTGTGCCTTCACTCTTTTGTGTGTCTCCTATCCATATATGGAATCACTCATAGGTGATTTTTTCCTGAATTTTAAGGTAGCTAGGGCCAATTCTATTTTGGATGAGTCCTACTTGGTTAGCTTTTGGCTAGATCATTTTTGTGCAGTTATGTTCTACTCCAAAGTTTAATTTTCTATTAGAAGTCTTTTTAAGAACTCAAACATGTGGCATGTAGTGGATTGAAGAGACTGGTAAAGACACTCGATTTGTATTACTAGGGACAAAGTTATGATCCAATATTTGAAAAATAGAGGCCAAAACTAGCACATTTATTAGCCAAGCATATAAATATCAAAGTGATGATAAATGAGTGGAAAAATCCCCCCAAAAATCTAATTTTCAAGGTAACATTGGGTTATGAGACTTTTTGATTTGGTGCCTAAATGGCTAATATGTGACCTCCAAAACTAGGGTCTAAGATGTCTAAATTTTAAAAAAGGGACCCCATTAGGCTAACATGTAGAATCGAGTTAGTCTAGTTATGGTTAACTTATCTATGATGAATTTTCTTGGTTTGGATTAGTTGGGTTGTTAGGTTAGCCTATGGCTTGGCTATGTTTTGTAAATGGGAGTTAGTTTGGGGCTTAAGGTGGGTTCAGAAAAAGTAGGGATAGGAGGCATTGTCACCATAGGTGGTGGTTCTATTGGGTAAGAGGCATGGTAGGGTGGATGTAGGGCTTGTGATGTGTAGTGTGAGGGGTGAAAGAGTGGGAAGAATTAAGGGAGAAGGAGGGGTGGGGAGAATTAAGAGAGAGGGTGGTATGGGGTTTGAGAGGAAAGGGAGATGAATATCATTAACGATACAGGTTCCAAGAAACAAGAGATGGGAAATGGGAAGGAGGGAATGAGGGGAGGGGAAGGGAAAACTATGGGGTGAGCACACAAGATTGGAGGCTAAAAATGAGTGGAGGGGAGGAACAATGGAACAATGATCATGCCATCAACTACATGAGGTAGGGAATGAGAAGGAGGGAGTGAAGAAGGGGGGATTCCAAGGGTAGGGGGTCTATGATTAGGATGAAATGGGGAATATAGAGGAGGAGAAATATGGGGGGGGAAAGGAGCGACAGCTTCACCTAGCCTACAAGCCGAGAGAACAAAAGGGGAGGGAAGGGAATGGGGGCACAATAGGGAGAGAGGGTAGGGGTGGTTTTCAAGGTAAGGGATAGGATTTCAAGGTAGTATGGGGGTAAGTGCAACCAAGCAGGGGGATAATGAGGGGAAAAAACAATGGGAGAGGGGAAATTTGAGGGGACTCTGGCAAAGGGGAAAAGTGTTAGGGAAGGGGGGTTATGAGATAGGGGGCAAAGTGGGAATGCAATAGTATATATATATATATATATATATATATATATATGTGTGTGTGTGTGTGTGTATGTATGTATGTATGTATGTATGTATGTATGCATGCATGCATGCATGAATGCATGTATGTATGCATGCTGAGAGTGCTCTCAACGGAAGCAAGAACGGAAGAGGGAGAGAGAGAAACAGAGAGCCACACAAGTTAAGGTGGGTGCAAAACCACCCTAATCTTCTTTTTCATTCATTTATATATGTGTTTGAGTATTGTACATAACTGAGGTAAAGGCACAGTGACCTTTAACCCCCACAACCTCCCACTTAAAGGACAATGTGTCTTTTAGGGAGAACCACCAGTGAGCATACTATCCAATGCCCATCAATACACGACAATACTCAAACCGTTGACTAGGTAGACTCTTCGTCAGCATATCTGCAGGGTTATCATCTGTATGAACCTTGACAAGCTCTATGCGCTTGTCCTCAAGTACCTCCCTAATGAACTGGTACCTGATCTCAATGTGTTTGGTCTTTGCATGAAAGACCGGATTCCGTGCTAGCTGAATAGCACTCATGGAATCACTATGCAATGTCAGTATACCTGTATGAATCCCCAAATCTCCCACTAGCCGGTCAAGCCATATAGCCTCCTTGCAACCCTTTGTGGCTACAACATACTCAGCCTCTGTGGTAGACAAAGCAACACACTTCTGTGCATGAGACATCCACGACACTGCACCACCTACAAAGGTGAACACATAACCAGAAGTGGATCTCCTACTATCCACATGCCCTGCATAGTCTGAATCTGTGTACCCAAGTACATGCATGTCTCCTCTACCAAAGCAGATGCACATCTCCTTGGTACAATTCATGTACCTCCTGATGCACTTAACTGCCTCCCAATGCCTCTTTCCTGGATTAGCCATATACCGGCTAACAACTCCCACTGCAAATGCAATGTCTGGCCTAGTAGCTATCATAGCATACATAAGACTCCCAACCCTTGATGCATAAGGAACCTGGGCCATCATGGCCCTTTCCTCATCTGATTTGGAACTATCTGTATGACTCAGTTTCACATATGGAGGCAATGGAGTACTCACTACCTTCCCCCCCTCCATATTGAAACACTGCAATACTTTTGTAACATAGTCTTTTTGTGAAAGCCAAAGGAGTTTCCTACTCTGATCACGCGTGATGCGCATACCAAGAATATGACTTGCAAGTCCCAAATCCTTCATATCAAAGGCCTCATGCAACTTGGCCTTTAATGCATCTAGCTCATAAGTATTCTTGCTAGCCAATAGCATATCATCCACATATAGTGCCAAGATTATCAGGCTATTATCCTTAGCCCTTTTAATGTAGAGGCAGTGATCAATTTCACTCCTTCTAAAACCCTGGGACCAAATGAAAGCATCAAACTTCTGATACCATTCTCTAGGCACTTGCGTAAGACCATAGAGAATCTTCTTTAGCTTGCAAACTAAATGCTCTTTGCCCTTTTCTTCAAAGCCTTCCAGCTGCACCATGTAAATTTCCACATGCAAATCCCCATGCAAGAAAGCTATCTTGACATCCATCTGCATAAGGTCCATATCCTCTGCTGCCACTAGTCCAAGCATGCATCTAAGTGTGGTCATCTTCACAACCAGAGAGAATATCTCATCAAAGTCCACACCCTTCTCTTGCTTGAACCTTTTAGCGACCAAACGGGCCTTGTACCTAGGCACATCATCACCTGTGACCTTCATTTTGTAGACCCATTTACATGGCAATGCTTTCTTTCCATGTGGCAAAGAAACCAAGTCCCAAGTCTTATTCCTCATAAGTGAACTCACCTCTGATTGCATAGCATACTCCCACTTGCATTGATCCTCATGCATCATAGCCTCTCTATAGTAAGAAGCTCCCCGCAATCAGTAAGCATCACATAGTCTACCCCTGGAACAAACCTATCAGGCAATCTAGACACTCTAGATGATCTTCTCAAGGGCATTTCAGCTTGCTGTCCCACCTGTATATCAGCCACATTTGGCTCATCATTTCCACCAATAGATGATCCAGCATCTACCCTTGATTGTATACTTGTGGGAGTACTTGGTGGTACCATTTCTTGCACATTTGGTGCATGGACAGCTTGCTGTCTATCAACATATGCGGGTGGATTCACATCCTAGAAAGTGATTCTCCTCATTTCCACATCCCTCATGGGTGCCTTATGCATCTTCTTCTCATTGAAGACTACATTATGGCTGTGTATGACCTTCTTTGCTTCTGGATCCCAGAGATGATAGCTCATCTCTCCACTTTCACCATAACCCAGAAAGATGCATTTCCTAGACTTAGGATCTAGCTTCTTTCAAAGCTCTTTTGGCACATGTGCATATGCCTCACACCCAAATATACGCAAATGAGAGTAAGAGGGCTTCTTGCCACTCCATGCCTCTTCAGGAATACCACCATCCAAACTCTTACTGGGTGATCTAATAGATCACATGCACTGCAGTCTTCATTGCCTCAGCCCAAAAACCACAAGAAAGACTTGCATTGGAAAGCATGCATTGCAACCTTTCTTGAATGGTACGGTTCATCTTTTCTGCAACTGGAATTTACTCTGGAGTATGAGGGGATGTGAGCTCCCTGTTAATCCCACGTGTATCATAGAAATGTTGAAAGTCATGAGAGAGATAATCTCCACCATTGCCAGTCCGTAGGCATTTAAGCGTTCTACCTGACTGATTCTCAACCAAGGCCAACCATTTCTGAAATACCTGGAACACATCACTCTTCCAAGCTATAGCATAAGCCCACACTTTCCTAGTTGCATCATCAATGAATGTCACATAGTATTCAGCCCCGCCTAATGACCGTGTAGGCATGGGACCACATACATCTGAATGCACCAAATCAAGCTTTTCAAACTCTTTCTTTCCCCTTCTTTTATGGGCTGATTTAGTCTGCTTCCCATAGAGACAGTGCTCACAAAATTCAAAATCAGAGAAACTCAAATGCGGTACATAACCCAAATGGCATAAGAGTTTCATTCCATTCTAGCTCATGTGCCCCAACCTGCAATGCCACAAAGAAGTGCTTGGCTGCTCCGTTATTACAACAACATGATCAAACACCCCTGATACATGTAAGGGATACAAAGTCCCACACCTTGCACCCCTAGCCAAAAGCATAGAGCCCTTCTGAATTTTCCAACTCTGAAAACCAAAAGTGGTGTGAAAACTAGCATCATCTAGCTGACCTACTGAAATAAGACTCTTAGTCAACTTAGGCACATGTCACATGTTTCAAAAGAACTACAGACCCATTTGCAAAAGAAAACTTTATGTCACCTACTCCCACTATGTCACATGCATAGTCATTTCCAAGATGCACACAACCTGTCTTTCCACTGTCATAAGTGGAGAACCATTCCCTATGGGGAGTAACATGCAATGAAGCACCAGAATCCAAAATCCAATCCTGGGAATATGCATCACCTGAAGTGGTAAGCAACTCTGCATATAAACTAGACATGAAGAGAACGTCATTGTCACTATCATGTGTAACTGCATTGATCTCCTCGATCTTCACTTTTCCTTTGTCCTCCCTTGGACTCTCTTCCTTTTGATTTGCACCCCAATTTGCATTCTTTTTCTTATCCTTTTGCTCTCTTTTCAGCTTGTAGCAATCCTTTTTCATATGGCCCTTCTTGCCACAGTGGTAACACTCAATGTTCCATGCCTTGGATTTGCTATGAGACTTCCCTCTTTCTTGGGACTTCCCCCTAAACTGTGATCTGCCCCTTTGCACATTTAAGGCTGTATCCTGCTTGTTGCCATCCATAGACTTCCGTCTAATCTCCTCGGCCAACAAGCTACCCACAACATCATCAAATTTCAGTACTCCACCAGGTGCAGAGTTACTGACAGCTGTACGGAAGGTGTCCCATGAGGATGGCAATGAACATAAGAGAAATATTGCCTTAGTCTCCGCATCAAAATTCATCTTCTGAGCCTGAAGCTGGCTGAAAATAATATTGAATTCATTCAAGTGAGAAGCAATGGAAACCCCTTCCTTCATCTGCAGCTCAAAGAACCTCTTCATGAGGTAAACTTTATTAGAGGTAGTTTCCTTTTCATAAGTGGCACACAGTTTCTTCCACAAATCTTCCATAGTCTGCTCATTTACTATTGTGAAATAAACTGACTCTGCAAGATGAAGTCTAATAGTAGATTTTGCTAATGCATCCAACTCATTCCAATCATCCTCAGACATATTTGCAGGCTTAGCTTCATTCCCTGCCAAGGGTTTAATCTGCCTCTTTTGAATAAGCACATCCCTTATTTGTTCTTTCCACAAAGAAAAGTTTGTCCCATCAAACTTTTTAATGCTAAAAAACTCCTTTTCAGACATGGAAGAGGATGCCATGATGCAAATGAAGCAAAAATCCCAAATGTTAGTGCCTACAAGAGAGAATCACACCAAATACTAGGTGCACCCAAATGTTATGCCACAATAGAGTGAAATATCACAAAAACTCATGTCTCAAAGCATCTGACTCATGTGCATATACTATGCATCCATATGAGCAAATCTGGCCCAAAAGAAAATGCCAACTGCAATGGCAATCCAAAATGCCAATAAGTGCCAAATGACTCAAGCATAAACACCGTCCACTGGCATATGCATTAATAATACCTCATCCAAGAGAGCATAACACTATCAGTGCATCACTTGCAATGTGTCAAAGCTGTCCCTCAGCATAAAATAGCATCCATGTGCAAAGCGTCCATAAAAATAGCATCCCACAAGGTAATTTGGGCCTATCAGCACATCCAATAAGGACCGCAATGCATCCAAATGGCCTATAAATCATCCACTGCAACCCAATGCACACCACGAATGAGTGTACACTGCTCAAACTGCAACCAGAGTGATCTGCATAAGGTATGCTCAAGAAATCATAGTCCCACGGTAATGACCACTACTCAAAATAGAACCTAAGATGCCTCAAAACATGGACGCCATTGCATAATCGGACTCAGCAAGAAAATCTGCAAATATCTCTCTTCTGTCGGAACTCCAGAATCCCAACCGATGAGTGAGAAATGGGAGTTAACACTTATCCACTGCCATGTGGCATAAATCTAAGGTTTCAAAACCTTAGAATGAAAAATGCATAATAGAGAGACGAAATCGAATACACAGAGATCTATAACTCTAAAAATCCTCCACCGAATCGCGTAAGAATTGTTAGGTAGGGGTTTTTGGGCATCCGGAATGCAATGAGACAGACGGTTTTGGAAATCGTGGTCTCAATCACTGGGTCCAACACATGGACTGAAAAACGTTTTTGGAAACAGAGGTATTTGTAAACTCCACCGGAGTGTGAATGATGAGCAACATAGAAGTTTTAGGACCTCCTGAGTCCACCAGAACTGACAGATCTACAAATGGTTGCTCCAAAGTTAAGTTCCAACACCCAAGCAGAAAAACGCAAAAATTGACACAGTGAGTCAGAATTCCAATGAAATGATCCCAGATTCAAGAATGAAGGTGTTTCCAAGCTCCTGAAGTGAAGTGGACACCAAAAGCAAGCAATAGTTGCCTCTACAAGTCAATACGGAGTCTCTGTCATCGAACGAAACAGGGAAAAGCTCAAAAAACGACTTTTTCTTTCAAAACACTTAACAGGCTCTCAAAACCACTTCGCAAAAGCAAAGTGACTTTTCCAAAGGTTCCTCCAAGGTCTCTATACACTCAGATGCAAGTAAAGTCACCCACAAAGCTTTCCACAGAGCTTCTCCTTCCTCCCACAGAGCTGCTGAGCTTCAAGCATTCACACACGCTCAGCTAGATCACCCGGGCTCTGATACCAGTTGAGAGTGCTCTCCACAGAAGCAAGAACGGAAGAGGGAGAGAGAGAAACAGAGAGCCACACAAGTTTTGGTGGGTGTAGAACCAACTTGATCTTCTTTTTCATTCATTTATATATGTGTTTGAGTATTGTACATAACCGAGGTAAAGGCACAGTGACCTTTAACCCCCACACATGCATGTATGAATGAGAGGAAAGATGGGGTGGGCAAGATATAGGGACAAGGGAGGCAATGAATGGAAGCATGGGGGGGGAAAAAAGAGGAAAGAGGGGGATGGAAGCATGCCACATGTGTGTTAAGGATAGTGTAAATTGCACTACTCTAGAGAGGAGTATAAGGGTAGAGGGACATTCCCCAAGCCTAACCCTAATGGGGAAAGAGGTAGGCATTCATCTTTTTCACTACAACAAAGTGAACGACGAATCATCTCTTATGCAGTACACCCTCTCCTCAACCCTCACAAAAACTACAACATCACATCACATGCAACATGATAGAAAACATATGCTACACTACAACAAGCAAGGACATCAAGGTTACAACATGATGACATTTAGTAACAACAAGTATCTCATAAAACCAATGTGACTCAGCAACAACGCCTATAGCCTTGACTACAAGGAGCAATCCTATAATTTATAGCAATTCAACAAACAACTATAGAGCTATAGGCTAACCTTAGATGAGACATAGCACTCATCGAGAAAAGAATCAAACTTCAACAATGTTGGATGAAGACAACATCAATAGCACTACCAAAATCACTAGGTGAGTCAACATGCATGCATTTTGACTACAACAAAGCTAAACACAAATGTAGATAGAGTGAGCAAGCATAAAAATCTAACAAATAAAAAACAACTACACATGGCAACAAATAGCAAGACAACATCACTTAGATAGACTCGTTCAATGCATCAGGCAGACAAAGCACACAAATGGCCAAAATCAAGCTAGGCACAATGCAAAAGCAACCTACATGCAATGTTAAGGAGCACAAAATAGCAAAGGCAAAAGCAACAATAGAAACTAAAGTATAGTTACAACTCAACAATAGTGAGAATGATAAGATACTATAAGAATGAATGACTACAACATCTAATTTGGGTTAGTTGAGGTTCGTGCAAGTGTGCTTCTTGGGGTTAGAGGAGAGGTCCTGTAGTTCAAGGTTGTCCCTAAACATCATCGTGATGTAGGGACTGCCGATCCTCATCTTGTCTCACTAGGCTTATGTATTTCCATTTGAAGTCAACTAGCTACCAAGTGCTAGCAATAACAAAGTTGGTGGTTGAGGCTAAGAAGATCAACCATGATGAGACTTAGAAGTAAGTTCAAAAATTTCTAGAAAGAGGTTTAATACTTTTAGCTCCCATATGCTAATAGCCTAGAAGAAAGATGGTCTATATCACATGTGCATAGACTATAGAAATTGTAACAAAATTATTATGAAAATTGGCCTTTTGATTCCAAGAATAAATGACATATTTGATTTTCTACCAGGTGCTAGGATCTTCAACAAGATTGAATTGAAAAGTACTATCATCAAGTAAGGGTTTTTCTAGAAGATAACAACATATCTTTTCTGAAAACCTAGGTTGATATGAAATCTTGGTCATGCCCTTTTACCTACAAATTCTCCAACCATGTTCACTCATATGATGGAATGAATATTCCACAAATATTGAGTATTTTGTATGGTATTCTATCTTAGTATTTAGCAATTTTGAACAAGATGATTGCAAGCTTTTAGCTATTATTATAACCTTGGGCATTGAATGAGAATTATTTGAATATCAACTTAAAAAGATCAACTTCTTTGTATTGAAAGTCACTTATCTTGTTCACATTACTTTTGCAAACACCATCTACATGGATCCAACTAAAATAAAAACATCGTGGATCCAATCCACAAATGCCATGCAGTTAGATCCTTTTTTGGTCTATGTTATGTTTTATGTTATAAAAGATATGTTCCATGGTTTTTGGAAATCATACATCCTATGCATGAATTGACCAAGGAGGGTATTGTGTTTCAAAGGCCCACCAGCACCATGTAGAGCTTACAACAAGCTTAGGAAGGCTATGAGCACTTGACCATCATTGATTAATTATTCTAGATTGAAGGAAACCTCTTATTTTGTTTTGTAGCTTGGCTGCATATGAAAGTGGATTTGGTGTTGGTTCCTCTATTTCCTCTCTACCTTCTATCTCCTATTACCCTCTTCCCCCTTTCCATCTACCTGTGATCCTCTCTTTCCCTCTATACATCCCCTTCTAGAGGCTCAAGTGTGTCACATCAAACAAACTTCTCTCCTTTCATAGCGAAAGTCTCCCCCAACTCCCATGTGCATAGTGTGAGAGAGGCATCTTCCTTTTGGGCAAATAGGTGCAGTCTCAATTGTGTGTGACAATCCATTGCATCAATTTCTCTCATAAATCAAGCTTCATACCCTTAGGCTAGGATATTATCTGGAATTTTCCCCAATCTATAATGTTATTAAGGGCAAGTGGAATCTTGGCACACCCATTATATTGGATTCTACTGAATCGAATCCACTTTTCACCCTAGGAGTTATGCTAGTCACCAAAGTCACACTAGTTGATTGCCACATCTTGAGACCCATAGATGTCACCATGCATGAAGGGATCCTAAACTCGACCCCACCATCCAAAACTACACGGCTGCAACGTCCAAGATTCTGGTTTAATGAGTGGACTTAGAACATTGAAGATCAAATAATGGACTGAAGAAAACTTGCCTGAGAGAGAAGAGAATAAGTAGTAACTTTGGCTAATGACACCATAGGCAAACACACTATACCTGATATTGAGATTAAGGAGGAAACCAACACAAGTAGAACATGAGACCAATGCATGGTGGCCAAAAGGCACCCGATTGACCAAAGAGTGGTGACATGCTTGTGAAGGAGGTGGCAAAGTTTTTAAGTATGGTCATGATGCAAGGGATGGGGAGATCGGAGATATGTATGTATGTATGCAATCTTCATTGATGATTTTAGCCACATGATTTGGGTAAGAAGTTCACAAATTCAAGGAATGGAAGGCCAAGGTAGAAAAGGAGTCGTGGAAAGAAGTAAAGTTGTACTGCATTGATAGAGGGCGAACATCACCTCAAAAGAAGTTGTTAGAGGAAGAGAAAAAGGCCCTCTATGATGCCAGCAAATGTTTCAATGCAAGGAAGAGGGCCATCAAGCACATGAATGCCTACATAGGAAGAGAAAGTTGGGAGATGGATGGATGAGGACAAGAAGTGATGAGGAGATATGTATATATGTATGTATGGATGCATGCATGCATTCAAGTATGTATGTATGTATATATGTACGTATCATACATCTGCAGGAGGGTGTTTGAACTTGGGATGGATGCACAAGACACACAACATGCTACTTATACCAAATTGTTTCGGTTGAGAGTGCTCTCAACGGAAGCAAGAATGGAAGAGGGAGAGAGAGAAATAGAGAGCCACACAAGTTTTGGTGGGTGTCGAACCACCCTAATCTTCTTTTTCATTCATTTATATATGCATTTGAGTATTGTACATAACCGGGGTAAAGGCACAGTGACCTTTAACCCCCACAGCCTCCCACTTAAAGGACAATGTGCCTTTAAGGGAGAACAACCAGTGAGCATACTATCCAATGCCCATCAATATACGACAATACTCAAACCGTTGACTAGGTAGACTCTTTGTTAGCATATCTGCAGGGTTATCATCTGTATGAACCTTGACAAGCTCTATGCGCTTGTACTCAAGTACCTTCCTAATGAAATGGTACCTGACCTCAATGTGTTTGGTCTTTGCATGAAAGACCGGATTCCGTGCTAGCTGAATAGCACTCATGGAATCACTATGCAATGTCAGTACACTTGTATGAATCCCCAAATCTCCCACTAGCCGATCGAGCCATATAGCCTCCTTGCAACCCTCTATGGCTGCAACCTTTGTGGTAGACAAAGCAACGCACTTCTATGTGCGAGACATCCCACGACACTGCACCACCTGCAAAGGTGAACACATAACTAGAAGTGGATCTCCTACTATCCACATGCCCTGCATAGTCTGAATCTATGTACCCAAGTACATGCATGTCTCCTTTACCAAAGCAGATGCACATCTCCTTGGTACCCTTTATGTACCTCATGATGCACTTAACTGCCTCCCAATGCCTCTTTCCTGGATTAGCCATATACCGACTAACAACTCCCACTGCAAATGCAATGCCTGGTCTAGTAGCTATCATAGCGTACTACTGATGCATAAGGAACCTTGGCCATCATGGCCCTTTCCTCATCTGATTTGGGACTATCTGTATGACTCAGTTTCACATATGGAGGTAATGGAGTACTCACTGCCTTCCCCCCTTCCATATTGAAATGCTGCAATACTTTTGTAACATACTCCTTCTGTGAAAGCCAAAGGAGTTTCCTACTCCGATCATGCGTGATGCACATACCAATAATATGACCTACAAGTCCCAAATCCTTCATATCAAAGGCCTCATGCAACTTGGCCTTTAATGAATCTAGCTCATAAGTATTCTTGCTAGCCAATAGCATATCATCCACATATAGTGCCAGGATTATCAGGCTATTATCCTTAGCCCTTTTAGTGTAGAGGCAGTGATCAATTTCACTCCGAAAACCCTGGGACCGTGAAAGCATCAAACTTTTGATACCATTGTTTAGGCGCTTGCTTAAGACCATAGAGACTCTTCTTCAGCTTGCAGACTAAATGCTCTTTGTCCTTTTCTTCAAAGCCTTCCGGCTGCACCATGTAAATTTCCTCATGCAGAACCCCATGCAAGAAAGCTGTCTTGACATCCATCTGCATAAGCTCCATATCCTCTGATGCCACTAGTCTAAGCATGCATCTAAGTGTGGTCATCTTCACAACCGGAGAGAATATCTCATCAAACTCCACACCCTTCTCTTGCTTGAACCCTTTAGCGACCAAACGGGCCTTGTACCTAGGCACATCATCACCTGTGACCTTCGTCTTGTAGACCCATTTACATGGCAATGCTTTCTTTCCATGTGGCAAAGAAACCAAGCCCCAAGTCTTATTCTTCATAAGTGAACTCATCTCTGATTGTAAAGCATACTCCCACTTGCATTGATCCTCGCGCATCATAGCCTCTCTATAGCAAGAAGGCTCCCCGCAATCAGTAAGCATCACATAGTCTACCCCTGGAACAAACCTATTAGGCGGTCTAGACACTCTAGATGATCTTCTCAAGGGCATTTCAGCTTGCTGTCCCACCTGCATATCAGCCACATTTGGCTCATCATTTCCACCGATAGATGATCCATCATCTACCCTTGATTGTATACCTATGGGAGTACTTGGTGGTACCATTTCTTGCACATTTGGTGCATGGACAGCTTGCTATCTATCAACATATGCAGATGGATTCACATCCTAGAAAGTGACTCTCCTCATTTCAACATCCCTCATGGGTGGCTTATGTATCTTCTTCTCATTGAAGACTACATCATTTCTACATATGATCTTCTTTGCTTCTGGGTCCCAGAGACGATAGCCCATCTCTCCACTTTCACCATAACCCAGAAAGATGCATTTTCTAGACTTAGGATCTAGCTTCTTTCGAAGCTCTTTTGGCACATGTGCATATGCCTCACACCCAAATATACGCAAATGAGAGTAAGAGGGCTTCTTGCCACTCCATGCCTCTTCAGGAATACCACCATCCAAACTCTTACTAGGTGATCTATTGATCACATGCATTGTAGTCTTCATTGCCTCAGCCGAAAAACCACCAGAAAGACTTGCATTGGAAAGCATGCATTGCAACCTTTCTTGAATGGTATGGTTCATCTTTTCTACAACTGGATTTTGCTCTAGAGTACGAGGGGGTGTGAGCTCCCTCTTAATCCAACGTGTATCATAGAAATGCTGAAAGTCATGAGAGAGATACTCTCCACCATTGTCAGTCCGTAGACATTTAAGCATTCTACCTGACTGATTCTCAACCAAGGCCAGCCATTTTTGAAATATCTGGAACACATCACTCTTCCGAGCTATAGCATAAGCCCACACTTTCCTAGTTGCATCATCAATGAATGTCACATAGTATTCAGCCCCGCCTAATGATCGTGTAGGCATGGGACCACATACGTCTAAATGCACCAAATCAAGCTTTTCAAACTCTTTCTTTCCCCTTATTTTATGGGCTGATTTAGTCTGCTTCCCATAGAGACAGTGCTCACAAAATTCAAAATCAGAGAAACTCAAATGCGGTACATAACCCAAATGGCATAAGAGTTTCATTCCATTCTGGCTCATGTGCCCCAACCTGCAATGCCACACAGAAGTGCTTGGCTGATCAGTTATTGCAACAGCATGATCAAATACCCCTGATACATGTAAGGGATACAAAGTCCCACACTTGGCACCCCTGGCCAAAAGCATAGAGCCCTTCTGAATTTTCCAACTCTGAAAGCCAAAAGTGGTGTGAAAACCAGCATCATCTAGCTGACCCACTGAAATAAGACTCTTGGTCAACTTAGGCACATGTCACATGTTTCAAAATAAATGCAGACCCATTTGCAAAAGAAAACTTTATGTCACCTACTCCATGTCACATGCATAGTCATTTTCAAGATGCACACAACCTGTCTTTCCACTGTCATAAGTGGAGAACCATTACCTATGGGAGTAACATGGAATGAAGCACCAGAATCCAAAATCCAATCCTGGGAATATGCATTAGCTGAAGTGGTAAGCAACTTTGTAGATAAACTAGACTTGAAGAGGATGTCATTGTCACTATCATTTGTGACTGCATTGATCTCCTCGATCTTCACTTTTCCCTTGTCCTCGCCACGACTCTCTTCCTTTTGATTTGCACCCCAATTTGCATTCTTTTTCTTATCCTTTTTCTCTCTTTTCAACTTGTAGCAATTCTTTTTCATATGGCCCTTCTTGCCACAGTGGTAACACTTAATGTTCCGTGCCCTGGATTTGCTACGAGACTTCCCTCTTTCTTAGGACTTCCCCCTGAACTGTGATCTACCCCTTTGCACATTTAAGGCTGTATCCTGCTTGTTGCCGTCCATAGACTTCCGTCTAATCTCATTGGCCAACAAGCTACCCACAACATCATCAAACTTCAGTACTCCACTAGGTGCAAAGTTACTGACAGCTGTACGAAAGGTATCCCATGAGGATGGCAATGAACATAAGAGAAATATTGCCTTAGTCTCCGCATCAAAATTCATCTGGGGAGCCTGAAGCTGGTTGAAAATAATATTGAATTCATTCAAGTGAGAAGCAATGGAGACCCCTTTCTTCATCTGCAGCCCAAACAACCTCTTCATGAGGTAAACTTTATTAGAGGTAGTTTCCTTCTCTTAAGTGGCACACAATTTCTTCCACAAATCTTCCATAGTCTGCTCATTTACTGCTGTGAAATAAACTGACTCTGCAAGATGAATTCTAATAGTAGACTTTGCTAATGCATCCAACTCATTCCAATCATCCTCAGACATATTTGCAGTCAATCCCTGCCAAGGGTTTAATCTGCTTCTTTTGAATAAGCACATCCCTTATCTATTCTTTCCACAAAGAAAAGTTTGTCCCATCAAACTTTTTAATGTTGAAAAACTCCTTTTTAGACATGGAAGAGGATGCCATGATGCAAATAAAGCAAAATCCCAAATGCTAGTGCTTATAAGAGAGAATCACACCAAATACCAGGTGCACCCCAATGTGTATGCCACAACAGACTGAAATATCACCAAAACTCAAAGCTCAAAGCATCAAAAGATGCAGTTGACTCATGTGCATGTACTATGCATCCATATGAGCAAATCTGGCCCAAAAGAAAATACCAACTGCAATGGCAATCCAAAATGCCAATAGGTGCCAAATGGCTCAAGCATAAAAACCGTCCATGGGCATATGCATTAATAATATCTCATCCAAGAGAGCATAACACTATCACTGCATCACCTACAATGTGGCAAAGCTGTCCCTCAGCATGAAATAGCATCCATGTGCAAAGTGTCCATAAAAATAGCATCCCACAAGGCAATCTAGGCCTATCAGCGCATCCAATAAGGATCGCAATGCATCCAAATGGCCTATAAATCATCCACTGCAACCCAATGCACACCACGAATGAGCGCACATGGCTCAAACTGTAACCAGAGTGATCTGCATAAGGTATGCTCCAGAAATCATAGTCCCACGAAAAAGACCGCTACTGAAAATAGAACCTGAGATGCCTCAAAACATGGGCGCCATTGCATAATCGGACTCAGCAAGAAAATTTGCAAATATCTCTCTTCTGCCAGAACTCCAAAATCCCAACCGATGAGTGAGAAATGGGAATCAACACTTATCCACTGACATCCATGATGCATGCATACATGCATACATATGTACGTATGTGCATGTGTGTATATGTAGGTATGTACGTGCACGCGCACGCACACACACACACACATATCCCCTTGGAGATCATGTTGTCCTCCAGTTGATGGTTGGGTGATGATGTGTATTCTTGAACACTAGAAGCATTTATACTTAATGGGAAAGTTTTGCATTTATTAGACTTTTATGGTAGACTAGCCCACATATGTTATTTGTAATGTAAGTTTTTTACCCCTTAGCATTTATTAATATGGGAACTTGATATAACCCTTGGGGCCCTTGCAACCTTTAGGAGGGCATAAGGGAGGTACTCCTATAAACATTGGACTGACCAATGGATTGCAAATTTTTGCAATTACTATTGTTAGACAACAGTTGCATATAAACACTCTATATATTAGTAGTTATATATAAAGATATAAAGGATTACTAATAGCTTTTTCCTATATAAGCCCAAGGAAAGGGAGTTGTTCTCTAAATATATAGCGAGGTATGAATATATGTATATTCATATGTGATTGGAGGAGATTTGACTATGACAGTCCTTGAACCCCACACCATAGGAATCATCATGAATTTGGCCTCCTTTATGACTAAATACATATGCTATGGTTGGATTTACTGGCATGACAAATGTTATCATGGTTTGGTACTAGCAGTGGGAAGTACAAGTACAAGAAATCTTTAAAAAGAGATCTCATGGGTGTATGGTTATAGAGGAAGTGGCTGTCACACTGAGTCCACTCAAGCAAGAAGACACAAGGCTTTGGAATCGACAATAGGATCACTCTCTATAGATTGTGTGCTCATTGTTCCTCGTGATCGAAGCTATACTCATTACAAGGGCTCCTAAGCTCTATCCCCTGAAGGAGACCCCTTTACACACTTTCTACATGCTTTGGAGCATGGACTACTAGCAGCGCAGAAGAAGCTTTGATGTACCACATTAGTAGGCACTAGAGCACTTCACTTTGGTTTATCTCTTACAGTGGCTCAATGGCGCTACTGCTATAATGAAAGAAACATTATCCACAAGATTGTAGGACTTCAATGATCTACTAGGCCTTACGCATCTCAGGTAACATGATGGCCTACATTTGTTAGCACTGTCATTTTGGAAGTACCTTGAGAAGAGTCTATAACTGCTTGAGCAGAACATCGATATTGTCCTCCTCACTTGAAGGCTCGGGAGAAGGCCGCTCGTAAATAGAGGAAGAAGGATTGCGGCAATAGCGGCTCAAGCAAGAGAATACGTTGCCCATAGTGGGAAGGCATGCAAAAGCTCGAAAGTGTACAAAATGGAGGGTGCTTGGTATGCATTTCCTACCATATCTTTGTAGTTGCTGGAAGGATTGAGCAACAGGATGAGTCTTGGGACCCTGCTCTGATTTTTCCCTAGGGACTCAACTTTCTAAAAATCCTACTTATAAGCCCCATGCACAATGTGTGTTTGACCGGACTTGGCATTTGCTAATCATAGCGTGAGGAAGATTGTTGCTTCACTTGCAATATATACCTCCTCTATATGCACTAGTCTGCCATTCTCCTTTGCCTGATACTTCGACTCTTGCTTTATAGCATGCTCACGGAAATACGTAGTGTTCTTCCAGATTTTTAGAGCTCATTGAACCAGAGATTTTCTCTGTTTCGCTTACGGTTACACGAGTGCCTTTTAGGCCATACAGTTGAGCCTTATAGTTGCTTGGAGCTTTGACACAACGATATGTTTAACTAATTGGGTTGGGATATGCTTCTAGGGACCAAAAGCTATAATCGGCTATACATGGAGTCTTTTCTTTATAGAAGATATATTTTGATGCCCAAAGCCACTCCATAAAGATTCCTCCACAACTCTTTTGTCTAATGGCAAGCTTCCTTAATTTAGTAAGACTATTATGTAGATTATAACATTATATGGTAATACATGAGTGATGCGGTAGTATGGACATGAGACTATAACATAGAACATTATTTTACCAAGATTGAAATAGATTGTCTATGGAAAAGGTTTATGGGACACTACCAAAAGTATAGTATGGAGGGAACTCTTTAATATATTAGACACTGAAGTCTCAAAATTTCCTAGGTCCTATTAGTCACTAAAAGGAGACTAGACCCAGTGTGTTTATTGACTCTCGATTGATGGCTTTAGAGGGAACACTAATGAACCATATAAGATTTCCCTACTTTGGAGATTTCCATATACATCTTTCTCTAATTGGAAATGAAAATTATAACAGGTTTCTCGTGAATGGTCTAAGAGATAATAATAAGGGAGAGTCTGTGGGGGTTAAAGGCCATTGTACCTTAACCCCGGTTATGTACAATACTCAAACACACACACACACACATATATATATATATGGATGAAATAGAAGATTAGAGCTCAAACAACCTCTTCATGAGGTAAACTTTATTAGAGGTAGTTTCCTTCTCATAAGTGGCACACAATTTCTTCCACAAATCTTCTGTAGTCTGCTCATTTACTACTGTGAAATAAACTGACTCTGCAAGATGAAGTCTAATAGTAGACTTTGCTAATGCATCCAACTCATTCCAATCATCCTCAGACATATCTGTAGACTTATCTTCAATCCTTGCCAAGGGTTTAATTTGCTTCTTTTGAATAAGCACATCCCTTATGAGTCCCTTATCTGTTCTTTCCAGAAAGAAAAGTTTGTCCCATCAAACTTTTTAATACTGAAAAGCTCCTTTTCAGACATGGAAGAGGATGCCATGATGCAAATGAAACAAAATCCCAAATGCTAGTACCTACAAAAGAGAAATCACACCAAATACCAGGTGCACCCAATATGTTTGCTTTAATGAAGGATATTGTCACCAAAACTCAAGGCTCAAAGCATCAAAATGCATCTGACTCATGTGCATATACTATGCATCCATATGAGCAAATCTAGCCCAAAAGAAAATGTCAACCCACAATGACAAAAAAATGGCAAATATAATGCTAATAAGAGCCAAATGCCTCAAGCATATACACCATCCATGGGCATAAGCATCAATAATGTCTCATCCAAAAGATCATAGCACAACCTGTGCATCCACTGCAATATGTTAAAGCTATCCCTCAGCATAAAATAGCATCTGTGTGCTAAACATCCATCAATAAAGCATCCCACAAGGCAATTTGGGCCTATCAACACATCCAACAAGGATCACAATGCATCCAAATGGCCTGTAAAGCATCCACTGCAACCCAATGCAAACCAAAAATGAGCGCACATGGCTCAAACTATAACTAGAGTGATCTGTATAAGGTATATCCAAGAAATCATGGCCTTACAGCAATGATCGCTAGTGAAAGTAGAACCTGGAGGCCAACGATTCTGATTGCCTCCTCCACCTCTGGCTACTTCAGTGCTACATAGGCGGTCGCTATATGGTAGTGGAGGGTGTAGTCATGACCCTCGTAAGCAAAGCATGAGTGCACAATGCATGCATCCAATTCTTGGAGCCATGTTTCTCAGAGTGGTGAGTGCGAGATGAAGGGGTCTCCATTGCTTCTCACTTGAATGAATTCAATGTTATTTTCAGTCAGAGCTTCAGGCTCAGAAGATGAATTTTGATGCAGAGACTAAGGCAATATTTCTCTTATGTTCATTGCCATCCTCATGGGATACCTTCCGTACAGATCAGTAACTCTGCATCTGGTGGAGTATTGAAGTTTGATGATGTGTGGGTAGCTTGTTGGCTGAGGAGATTAGAAGGAAGTCTATCGATGGCAACAAGTAGGATGCAACCTTAAATGTGCAAAGGGGCAGATCACAGTTCAGGGGGGAAGTCCTAAGAAAGAGAAAAGTCTCGTAGCATTGAGTGTTACCACTGTGGCAAGAAGGGCCATATGAAAAAGGATTGCTACAAGCTGAAAAGAGAGCAAAAGTATAAGAAAAAGAATGCAAATTGGGGTGCAAATAAGAAGGAAGAGAGTCCAAGGGAGGACAAAGGAAAAATGAAGATCGAGGAGATTAATGCAGTCACTGATGATAGTGACAATGACATTCTCTTCATGTCTAATCTACCTGCAGACTTGCTCACCACTTTAGATGATGCATATTTCCAAGATTGGATTTTGGATTCTGGTGCTTCATTCCATGTTACTCCCCATAGGGAATGCTTCTCACTTATGACAATAGAAAGACAGGTTGTGTGCATCTTGGAAATAACTATGCATGTGACATAGTGGGAGTAGGTGACAAAGTTTTCTTTTGCAAATGGGTTTGCATTTGTTTTAAAAAATGTGAGACATGCCTAAGTTGACCAAGAGTCTTATTTCAATGGTTCAGCTAGATGATGCTGGTTTTCAGACCACTTTTGGCTTTTAGAGTTGGAAAATTGAGAAGGGCTCTATGATTTTGGCTAGGGGTGCCAAGTGTGGGACTTTTTATCCCTTACACGTATCAGGGGTGTCTGATCATGTTGTTGCCATAACCGAGCAACCAAGTACTTCTTTGTGGCATTGCAGGTTAGGGCACATGAGCCAGAATGGAATGAAACTCTTGTGCTGTTTGGGTTATGTACCGCATTTGAGTTTTTTTTATTTTGAATTTTGTGAGCACTGTCTCTATGGGAAGCATACTAAATCAGCCCATAAAAGAAGGGAAAAGAAAGAGCTTGAAAGGCTTGATTTAGTGCATTCAGACGTATGTGGTCCCATGCCTACATGATCATTAGGCGGGGCTAAATACTATGTGACATTCATTGATGATACAACTAGGAAAGTGTGGGCTTATACTATAGCTCGGAAGAGCGATGTGTTCCAAGTATTTCAAAAATGGTTGGCTTTGGCTGAAAATCAATTAGGTAGAATACTTAAATGCCTATGGACTGATAATGGTGGAGAGTATATCTCTCATGACTTTTAGCATTTCTGTGATACACGTGGGATTAAGAGGGAGCTCACATCCCCTTATACTCCAGAGCAGAATCCAGTTGCAGAACAGATGAACCGCACCATTCAAGAAAGGTTGCAATGTATGCTTTCCAATGCAAGTCTTTCTGGTGGTTTTTGGGTTGAGGCAATGAAGACTGCAGTGCATGTGATCAATAGATCACCTAGCATGAGTTTGGATGGTAGTATTCCTGAAAAGGCATTGAGTGGCAAGAAGCCCTCTTACTCTCATTTGCATATATTTGGGTGTGAGGCATATGCACATGTGCCAAAAGAGCTTCGAAGAAGCTAGATCCTAAGTCTAGGAAATGCATCTTTCTAGGTTATGGTGAAAGTGGAGAGATGGGCTATCGTCTCTAAGATCCAAAAGCAAAGAAAACCATACGAAGCCATGATGTGGTCTTCAATGAGAAGAAGATGCATAAGACACCCATGAGGGATGTGGAAATGAGGAGAATCACTTTCCAAGATGTGAATCCACCCACATATGTTGATAGATAGCAAGCTGTCCATGCATCGAATGTGTAGGAAATGATGCCACCAGGTACTCCCACAAGTATACAATCAAGGGCAGATGATGGATCATCTATTGCAATGATGAGCCAAATGTGGCTGATATGCAGGTGGGACAGCAAGCTGAAATGCCCTTGAGAAGAACATCTAGAGTGTCTAGATCGCCTGAGAGATTTGTTCCAGGGGTAGACTATGTGATGCTTACTGATTGCGGGGAGCCTTCTTGCTACAGAGAGGCTATGATGCACGAGGATCAGTACAAGTGGGAGTATGCTATGCAATTAGAGATGAGTTCACTCATAAAGAATAAGACTTGGGACTTGGTTTCTTTACCACATGGAAAGAAAGCATTGCCATGTAAATGGGTCTACAAGATGAAGGTCACAGGTGATGATGTGCCTAAGTACAAGGCCCGTTTGGTTGCTAAAGGGTTCAAGTAAGAGAAGGGTGTGGACTTTGATGAGATATTCTCTCCGGTTGTGAAGATGACCACAATTAGATGTGTACTTGGACTTGTGGCAATAGAGGATATGGAGCTTATGCAGATGGATGTCAAGACAGCTTTCTTGCATGGGATTTGCATGAGGAAATTTACATGATACAGCTAGAAGGCTTTGAAGAAAAGGGCAAAGAGCATTTGGTTTGCAAGCTGAAAAACAGTCTCTATGGCCTTAAGCAAGTGCCTAGCCTAATGGTATCACAAGTTTGATGCTTTCATTTGATCCTAGGGTTTCAAAAGAAGTGAGATTGATCACAGCCTCTACACTCAAAGGGCTCAAGATAATAGCCTGATACTCCTAGAACTTTATGTGGATGATATGTTATTGGCTAGCAAGAACACTTATGAGCTTGATGCATTGAAGGCCAAGTTGCATGAGGCCTTTGACATGAAAGATTTGGGACCTGCAGGTCATATTCTTGGTATGTGCATCACGTGTGATCAGAGTAGGAAACTCCTTTGGCTTTCACAGAAGGAGTATGTTACAAAAGTGTTGCAGCATTTCAATATGGAAGGGGGGAAGGTAGTAAGTACTCCATTGCCTCCATATGTGAAACTGAGTCAGGCAAATAGTCCCAAATCAGATGAGGAGAGGGCCATGATGGCCAAGGTTCTATATGCATTAGCGGTTGGGAGTCTTATGTATGCTATGATAGCTACTAGACCAGACATTGCATTTGCAGTGGGAGTTGTTAGCCGGTATATGGCTAATCCAAGAAAGAGACATTGGGAGGCAGTTAAGTGGATCATGAGGTACATAAAGGGAACCAACAAGGAGGTGTGTATCTGCTTTGGCAGAGGAGAGATGCGTGTATTTGGGTACTCAAATTCTGACTATGCACGGCATGTGGATAGTAGGAGATCCACTTCTGGTTATGTGTTCACCTTTGCAGGTGGTGCAGTGTCATGGATGTCTCATGCACAGAAGTGCATTGCTTTGTCTACCATAGAGGCCGAGTATGTTGCAGCCACAGAGGGTTGCAAGGAGTCTATATGGCTTGATCGGCTAGTGAGAGATTAAGTACTACTTTCGGCAAGCGGAAGGCTTGCATACATGTTCATTTAATTGAACACTTGAAAGAGAGGACCCACATTGGGTTGCAAGCACCCTCCTCCCCCCTTGTTTTTTTGTCTTTGTTGCTTTTCCCAATACTTTCCTTGTGAGATATCTTGTCCAATCCCCACAGCATGGATACCTATGAAGGCACCACCTATGGTTGAGAATGTTGCCCCTACCTTTTACTAGCCCTATACCGGCTTTGGGGCTTCTCGTTGCTAATGCTGGCTATTCAATCTGTTCCTTTAGTCTTTGAGGGCTCTTGTGGTTTCTATCGCTGAATAATTGCCTCATGATGGAATTGGAGACATCTACCCAAGGTCCCATTTAATAAAGTAGCATGCTTGTAGCAAGGTAACCTCCAAGGTAATTCCACCAAACCCACAGGCTCTTCTTAGTTTTCAACAAATTACAGGATAAACATAGCATTGTTCACTATTATACTTGAACCTATTGTATAGCTACATAAAATTACAGAGGTATCTATCTTTTGCAAAGGTGATATTCTTGGCCAATCCAAGCACACAACAGTATCTTCTTCTTTTTAGAGTATTCCTTTAAATTGAAGTCTACAAATATCATATACATCCCTGCTTATATGATGCGTAGATATGCTAGCTACTATCTGCCTCGGGGCTATACAACTTGAGAGCTGACTACCTATCAATACTACAGTTACTATGTAGGAGAGTCAATTTCATGATAATACAAATCTGTGAGTTAGGTGTAGGAGTAACAATAGGCAAACATGTAGATCAGGCACTGGTGACCAAATTTGGCAAGTCGGCCACATGCTCATGACCCAATTACTAATCCAATTGCTTTGATATTGAGACAAGCTATCCACTTCACATTATCCTCACACTTAAAAGTGTTTGCATCTCATTTCATGGATATCCACCAATCCAAGTGATGAGCTAGAGAAGGCATAGGTTTAATTGTAGATCCCGATGTCCTAGGGAAGTCCATCCCCATGGGAACCCCACAAATGAAGCCCTATCACCACCCATCAGTAATTACCCTACCTAATTACTATTGATGGTGTGTCAAGTTATCTTTTGGATTAGTCCTTTGTGGGTATGCCGTCACTCATATGTCCTCAACATACTTGAGGTGTGACATTAGTAGCATTGGATTTTCCTAGCCCCATCATCCTTGCTCTCAAGGGCGATATTCATTATGTGAATGGTTATCTGTCTTGGACATTAGCTTTTAATTACTTAGAACAAAAATAGAGAAACCTAGCTTGTGTAGGTAGTGCTACTCACACGGGTGGATGATTGGTGATATGGGCATCTATTGTCCATGGTATGATATATTATTATTCTTAACCATCAAACTGAAAGAAAGGAATTTTAGAAATAACATTTACGGGAATTCAGCATGTACTTGTGACACGAGTAATGTGTGAAACATCATGACTCATGTCTTGCAAAGTAAAGCTTCAATTTATTATGCAGTTAACTTTTCATAAGAAAAAGGAGAGGTGATTTTGCCATAAAACGATACATAAGTGAAAGAGCACGTGGACAATATGATGTGAGAAGTAACTTAAGAACAAACTGGAAGGGAAGAGGTAGTAGCCATTATTCGAATTATGAACATAGTCATTACATATAAAAAGGAAGAGACAAGTGATCAGACGGAATCAAGATCTATCGCTCATTGATTAATCGCTCTTACATATAGCCCGTTGCAACTTACACACACTTTTACAATGTTTCACATCTCTTATTCAATCTACCACTAACGTAAATTATTATCGCTTATTGCGATGGTTATTAACCTCATTTCAATAGCCATGACACTCGATATACGCCACTCACCTAGCTATTATTGCCAAACAATAAGTACAAGGGACTCCCAAACTTGAGAAACTGTGCGCTCTAGTCTTTCACAATTGCTACTTTCAAAAATTGCATAAGTCGTTTCCCTAGTAAAAATAGCAAAACTAACCAGAGTTTTTTTTCATGTGAAGCTGCAAGCTTTACCGCCTTGTACACAACGGACAACTGAGGCTTATCCTTCATTATCCTTTAACGTGCAACAATCCTTCAACATGCAACAATCCTTCAACATGCAACAATCCTCGCTATTGGCACATAGCTCACCACCATTCTTGACTATAGTTTTGCAAATCGTCTCTCCATCCTGTGAGCTCAGCTCAATCTCATACTGATCCATGTGCTTAAACTTGTCGGTAATTTCATGAACAATCGATTCACATTCACTCATGCCTTCTATTTGAACTGCGAGGCTCGTAATTACAATGATCTGTAGTATTTTTGCCATGACAAGCCAAAATCAAAGCTAGAGATAAGCTCTCACAAAACAAGAGGTGATGAAATCAAACCTAGAAAGAGGAGGTGATGAATTTCAATGGCATGGAGGCTACCAACAACGTAAAAGCTATGCACATGTCCCCTCCTAAAAAAGCCCTAAAAAGCAAAGTTGGTTTATACAAAGAGTCTCACAAAAGCAAAGTTGGTTTATACCAAAGAGTGTCATGCTCTTGGTGTGGAGTGCATGGAGCTTCATTTGTAGGTAGGAGAACATAGAAAGCAAGGGCTTGCAAGGGTCATAATTGTGAAACGACCTCTCTTGGTGTGGATAAGGGCATGGAGCTTCATACTTTACTATGTATCTAAAGGGCAAAACAGAAAGCAAGGGGGTGCAAGGGTCATACCATAGCCTTCCCTTCACTCTTAGGTATAAGCTCGTCTTATCACGCTCTTGGTGTGGTCACACTCTTGGTGTGGATGAAGGGTGGGTGGCATTCATATGTATATAAAGGAGAAAGGGCTCCTCGCTTCGGAAGCTCCGACTTCCTCAACAAAGGGAGATTGTCTGTAAAGTGTTTGCTTCGAGATGCCAGCCCACCCCCACCCATCACCACCTCCCCCCCTACACTTTGCCCACCACTCCCACCTTCAGCCTCCTCTCGTCCTTCCCGGATTTCGCTTCTTCCACCACCCACGTAGTAGTCGTTGATTATTGCGCCCTCTGGCCGGATTTTGGTCCCTTGTTGTTTGATTCCAAGGGACCTCAAGGCCAAGGCTCCTGCCTCGACACTGCATTGCCCGCGGATTTGATCTCTTTCGACGATATCGACGCAGCATTTGCCAGGGATTCGCTCTTCTTCTTCAATGATTCTTTGGATTATGATGCAGTGGCCAATCCCCCTTCCACAATTGTCCCATACTTGCCTCCAGGAAATGGGTTGCCTTTGCTCACCATTAATCCCTCTTGCCTCTACACTCAGCCGGGAGCATATATCGGTTCCGAGCCAGGAGGACTTTTCGAAGTAGAAGAACGTGTGGCAGCCAGTTTAGAACACGGGGCCTCCACTTCCGGTGCACCCAATCCGCTGCCATACGCAAACGACCAAATAGATTGGGAACGCGTGGGCAAGAGCACAACCCAAATCTGCTGCAACAGAGCGCTTTGCAATGCGATGACTGTCAACTCCTGCGCCGCATATGTATATCAACTCTCTCTCTCTCTCATGATGTGTATCAAAGCACATCATTGAGCTCGGCTCACTCTCTCGCTCAGCTCACTCTCTCGCTCAGAATTTCTTACCTCTGCCCACCTCTTCTCCCGCAGCCCTGCGGTCGGCCCGTTCTCCCTAACAATAACCCCCTCCATCTCCATCTTGAACTTCCGTTGGTCCAACGAAGAAGGACGATGGCGGAGGAAACCACTATACACCACAACCTTGGAGATGGTAGGGACTATGTATAACAACATCCACCTTCTTGTTGTGAGACACATAGTCCCTACCATCTCACAACACCGAGGGACTATGTGTAGCAACATTCACCTTCTTGTTGTTACACATAGTCCCTCGGTGTTGTGAGATGGTAGGGACTATGTGTAACAACATCCACCTTCTTGTTGTTAGAGGGATCTAACACAACAAGAAGGTGGATGTTGTTACACATAGTCCCTACCATCTCCAAGGTTGTGGTGTATAGTGGTTTCCTCTACCATAGTCCTTCTTGCACTCCTACGATTTAAGGGAGACACATCGATTCAAATAATTAGTATGCGAGATCGATACCGCCACTTCTCAACTTAAAACAAACACGTTTGCACTAAATGTGCAAGATCATAATAATGTTTGTATAAGACAAACGAATGCTACCATTGCTATCATAATGATGTGTTTGTCTCCTAGTCCTAATGGCTCCTCAATCTTTAAAAACTATAATTCATCAATGACTTAAAGTACTACTTGAATAAATTAATGACAATTTTGATAATTGGCAATCGAATATTCCAAGGGTCCCCCTTGTGTGGACCAAATCTATGTATCAGTTTATATATTTATCAACACACTAAATTTCGTTTAATTTCATGTAGTCATCATCGTTAATAACCCTTGTGTCTATAACCCAACCGCGAATAGAATCACGCAAATCTAAATAGGTACCCCTAGCATGAAAAACCCCATTAATTAGTTGGGGAGGGGGCATAAGGGATAATTAAACTTAAGGGAGGGAGTATTAATTAAGCGTAAAGTTGGGGGGGGAGGGGGAGCATTAAAGAGGGGGGAGAAAGAGGAGCATACGTGAGAGGGGGAAGGGGAGGAGCATGGCAACCCTACATGGACTGTTAAGCCCTATGTGGAGGGCCCAATCAAACACAAGAAGGTAATCATTATAGTGCCAACATGGCATCCTATGTTATGCTCTAGTGCTCTCCACATGGCATTTAAAACAAAAGGTGAATGACCTTTTGTTTGCAAACATTTGCTCCAAAAGGTGACTCCTGGGTTCAACAGCTAAAATTTCTTGGATGGAAGCAGAAAAATTCATTGGATGGAAGTACAAGGATGGCCAGCCGAGCCAACACATTGTGCCTATGGTGGGTATATGACCAATGAGATAAAGATCATGCACCTAATTGAGATGATGAAGAGGGTAACTAATACAATGCTACAGATTTAGACTAATGTGGATAGAGTTGAGTGGATTGTAGAATCATGCATGTATGCTCTAGGAGATCTCCTTTCTTGTATAGATTCTAGGAGTCTGACTTAAAAGAGTGGTTAATTTAGTAACCAAGTTTCTTGAATTGTAAGCTCAAAGCTTCCTCTATATTGAATGATGAGTGTGTTTATGGATATGATGACATAAATGATAGCATTCCCTTCCCGCCCATTCCCTAGGATTTTCTCGTTCTCATTCCTCAAAGGGTTGGGCATTCTACTGGCATGCACTTTCCCTAATAACCAGAGCTTAATCATCTTTCTATTTTCATCACCACAAAATTTAAAGAAACCACTAACAAACGGGGCCAATTCTAGTAGCACAAAATTTGTATACATTAATCACCCTCAACAAACCTTACCTATGAACGTATGCTTCTCATATGCAAATCTACCAACAAATTTTATTCCCTATGTTAAAGTGTCCACTTGCATAAGATTAAACATATTCATATGTACATAAGGATCTTTATCAGTAACATCAACTTCCAATATTCATATGTACAAAGGATCTTTGTCCATCACTAACATCAACTTCTAATATTTTGCCAAACTTTATCATACAAATGTTAGCTTGGTCCATCCTCTCACCACAACACATCACCCCTCACCCAATCCCACAATACTCCAATGTGACACACAACACTTTGGTAGAGACGCCCCACCTTGATGCCATATGTTCCAATACCCAGCTCACAAGACATCTCCCCTTAATGCACAAACATGCATACATAGAATGGCATCTCAATCATGGTGCTTTTTAATACAAGGCCCAAATAATTTTACACACGTTTGCAACTAGAAGTAGCTATTAGATTTCATCGTACATGATATTATGGCTGTCCCAAATATTTAGAACCTTGGCTAGATAAGGTTAGCCAAACATTGTGATAAGGGAAAATGACTCTGCATAGGAGGAGAAAAGAAACATCATCACCAAAAAGTATAGATAATCGGCTGGAGCAGATGACAGATTGTGTGAAGAGCAAATCTAGGACTTTCTTTTGGACAACTTGCATAATACTGGAATGTTTGAATGGACAAAACCTCAAGGAAAAGGGAAATTGGTTGTTCTATGTGTGGCTGCCGACCAGCATGTTCGGAAAACGTCTCCACCTCCTCGCAATCTTCTCACACACCTCTAGCAGTTGCAACGCCCCCTTCGATTAGGATGTATAAGCTTGGTCGACAGTCCATCGCCTGGCTTGTTTCATGCAATAGTCGCATCTGTAGTTCTATTGTTGCTGCTTATAAGGGTGTCGGGACATTGATATGAGATTGGATACCACTGGAGATGAAGGGTTGCACGTTCCACCAATGCAAGAGGGCGGGCAGTACAAGGTAGGATGACTCGTGAGTAGGATAGAGCTGCATTGAGACTAGATTAGAGCAGGATTTGTTTGATGGAGACTCGAACTAGCAGCCATTTACAGGAGCAGAGTAAAGTTTTTGGGATTTTTTTCCTAGAGGAATGCATTTTGATGCCTCTTTTTGGCACCTCCCCCTAATTTCCCCCCTTTAACCTTTTAAACCACTACTATATTTGTATTTATTGTTGGTTAAACCCATATTTATCATGGTATTTGGTAAAAGATTTTGGGGTTATTATAGCGTATAGATGGGCATTCTCCAAGCTTACCATGTCAGGTGTTGAATGCCAAGAGAACCAACCCATGTGGGTTAGCAACTAAGTTCGAATTTAAAATGTAGCCTAATGTGCTTTCTTAACTTCTCCAAAGCATTTTTTGACTCTAGACCTTGATAATGATATAATAGGCCTAGCCAAGTTATGTGCATTCCTTTCATGAAATTTGAAATGGAATGGAATTCTAGTTTCTACCTCTTGAGCTTAGAGCTATAATGCTAGCCTTGAGCTAGAAGAATGTGTTGAATTGCAACTGAATGCTTGATTTGGTAGTGGTATGGCCATTCATTTCATTCTTCATGAATTTATTCAACATTGGATATTGCTTATACGGGAGGTAGTGGTATAGCTTATGCACGTTCCTTAAAAAGGAACTAAGAAATTATAGTCGTATAGCTCATGTTTTTAGTTTACATATATCAAAAGATTAAATTACATAAGTGGTATTCATATGTATTATTTATTGTCAAATTATTCAATTTGATTTACAATTATTCTTCATTATATAGGAACTTTGTAGGGATATGTAAGCAACTCAATTTAAGACCCATGCAAAGTTTTTTACCAATCTGATGATTGGGGAATGATTGGAGCTATCATTGTTTATGATTGTTACATATTTTTTTCCACATAACAGGATGCACATGCAAATTTGGGATATTGTGCTTTCCTAGCCATGCATTTAGTGTCTAATGCACATGGAAACCATTTCACTTAAGACCATGCAAAGTTTGATACCACTTAAAAAGTTGGGCATATTGGTGTTGGTGACCATTACGCATTTATCCTTTACATGTTTGCAGGATGCACATGCAAACATCATATTTTTGATGCACATGGAACTTTGCAAGGACATGAAAATCACTCAGTCGTATACCATTGCAAATTCGGGTACCAATCTGATGGTCGTACATATCCATATTGGTGAACGTTGCATATACATGAACGTAGGATGCACATGTAAATTTGAGACATTCCATCTTCATGGCCACACATCTTGTGTCCTTCACATAGGCATGATGCACATGTGAATTTGGGACATTTCACATTCCCTACCACACATCTAGTGTCCGACGCACATGGTACTTTGAGGGACATGGAAACCACCTAACTTGAGACCTCTAGAAATTTTGGTACCAATTGGTTGTATGTGTTTTGCTCAAAAGGAGAGCCATTGGTTGTATGTGTGTTGCTCATAGGAAGTCATAGGTTGGACAACATTTGTTTAATCAACTTCATATATTTGGTAAACAATATTTATCTTATGTTAGAGAGCATTTATTTATGTCTTGGAGGTGTCGATGCAGATGAGAGCAGAGGAAGCCTTTCTTGATGTGCTTCTTATCGAGGGGTGGTGGTAATCTAATCCAAACTCCTTTAAGGACTCTCGAGCTTCATTACTTTGAGGACCATAAGGTTAAGCTTGATGCAGCAATGGTGGATTACAGAAAGCCGATGGATCCTGATGTGATACTAGAGATGACAAAGAATTTATTGAATGATGGGTGGGAAGTAGCATTGTATCGAATGGGTTTTGCTGCTGAGAAATTGCTACGGCAAGGTAAAAATGTAAATGTTATTGATACCCCCCATCAAATTGAGTTCTTTGACACATATTATAGTTGCACTACTTTCTTTGAGGAGGAAAATGTCAAAGAAGAGGGTAGTGAGTCTGAGGGTGATGATTCTAGCTCAGGTGATGATGAGGATGAAAGCTCTGCATCCGATGACTTACGGCAAGAAGAAATCTGCACAAAGAATAAGGGTGATCAAT
The DNA here is from genome assembly GCF_047967505.1 of Dipteris shenzhenensis. Lineage (NCBI taxonomy): Eukaryota > Viridiplantae > Streptophyta > Polypodiopsida > Gleicheniales > Dipteridaceae > Dipteris > Dipteris shenzhenensis. Next base: position 10,063,637 of record NC_141598.1, read on the forward strand.
TGTCAACTAGAGTCAAGGAGGTTCCACTCATCATACGGGAAGGTTCACGGCAGCAAGAAGTTACAGTTGTACAGCACATCACAGGTAAAGGTAAGGCTAAAGAGGTGGAAGCACTTCCCTTAAAATTAAAAGTGAGGAAGGCACCCTTGATCTTGGATGAAGGACAGGCAAGTGGATCGATCTTGGGTGAAGGACAGGCAAGTGGATCAAGCAAGGAAGCCTTACTCAAAGAAGGTATGGACGAGGCAAAGCATGACCAGGAGGAGTTACCAGGAGGCATAGATGGTTCTTCAACCATGACCTTACAGACTCCAGAGCAGCCTACTAGTCAGGAACCTCCTACTTACCAAGAACTTGGTCACGAGACTCTAGAGTAGCCTACTAGTCAGGTGCTTGGAACTGAAGAGCAAACTAGTAAGGACCTTGCTACTGAGACTCCAGTCTTAGAGCAGCCTATTAGTCAGGACCCTGGTAGTCAAGGGCCTGGCATTGAGGACATTGGTACTGAGTAACATGTTGGCTAACGGCTTTGTAATCACAAGTTTTGAACTTCTATGTAAAGCTAATATCTAATGAAAAGTTTACTACTTTTTTGATTTCTTTACTCTCATTATTATGTATAAAGATTGTTTATGAGGGCCATTTTATACTTAACGGTGTTTTTTAATACCAAGTGTGGTGTATATGTACACTACTTACACATAAAAGGATTTATCTACACTACCTTTCTAAGGGCTTTATGTACACCACCTTTCTAAAAGAAATGGTCATAAAGGTGTGTGCACACCACTTATACATAAAGGTGTTTATTTACACCACCTTTCCAAGAGAATTGGTCATCTATTGGTCATCTATTGATGTTCTTAGGTGATTATGAAGATGTTTATGTAGACCACTCTGTAAGAGAATTGGTCATCTATTATTGGTCATGTATTGATGTTCTTAGGTGATAGTTGCTCAATTCAAAAGAAGTTTATGTAGACCACTTTGCAAGAGATTTTTGTGAAGTTATGAAAATGTTTATGTAGACCCCCTTTGTAAGAGATTTGGTTATGCATTGATGTTCTTAGTACTTAATCATTAAATCTTTTGTTTTGAGTTGGCAAATCTAGTTCAAAATCATTAAATCTTTTGTTTTGAGTTGGCAAATCTAGTTAAAAAACAACATTACTAGTATATTCAATATTTTTGGACTGTTTTTTAGTCCATTTCTCAAATTGGACTTTACACAAGTCCAAAAATTTTGAATAGTGTGTTCAAATGTCTAGACCACGAGCACTTGATCAGATAGACCCGCGTTAAGAACAGTTTCACTATGCATGGGTCCTCTTAGCCACCACCCCTCTTCTAAAGCGTAGAACCAAACTAGTCTTAGGAGCCCTATACTCTTCACCCTTTCTGCAGTTCGACCACGAGAAGTCCTTCAGATTCATAGGATCTAGCTCTGCACAGTACACTAAGCCTTTACTCATCACCAAATGCTACCATGCATCCTTTTCTGGATTCTGGATTTGAGATTGATGGAGTTGGGTGAGACCAATCTAGCTCATTAGTTGTCAAGTTCCAATTCTGCCCGACTATCCGGTGATCATACACCATTCATTCCTCCAAGATTCCCAACAATTGATCCTATCTTGTAGAGAATGGGGTCCATATATTGAAGAAACCCTAAACACAAAGCCATTCCTACATGCAGCAACTGTAACAATTGGAGAACAATTGAGCTTTTGTCATCTCTGTAGATTCCTTTGGGCTAAGGCTACTCTGCAACAAAACTGTTGTGTCACCCTTACCCTGATGTGGACAATTAGCAAAGGCTTCAAAACCAAGCCTATGAAAATTAAACCACCAATTCTCATTTGAGCCATACTTCAATTCTTGAAGTAGGAGACCTTGAGGTATCCACTTCTTCACTATAGTGAGACGACCTTTTTGTTTTCCTTTATCACACCATCCTCTAATATTCCAAGACATTACAATAATACCCGAACCCTTGCTCCTCTCAGCACCCAGATTACTCTAAAGAAATTGTAGGCATCTCTAAAGAAATTAAATATTTTCTCTTTCCTTGACCTAGCAGACCTGGCAACTTCTTTTATTCTCTTCATGAAGTTTTTAGCTGATGGGCTGGCAAGGAGGGCCCTGCCTTCTATACTAATTATTTCATGATGATCTTCCTATGAGCTTGGTTGAGATTTTTCTTCTGAGAAGGCATTTTTTATGATTGGCATTGGGAATATCTTGACCACCATGCAGGATCATCTGTGGAGTGTCTAGAAGTTGAGAGACCACAACTGCTGAATCCAACACCAATAGCTCCTTATCATGAACTATGAGGGCTTCATTCAATGGGTCAACACTCTGCATGGGCTTCTTACTAGAGTCAACCACCTTGGACTTGCCTTTGTTACCCACCACCCTCCATTGTTCATCTGAATGTGTGTTGGCCCCCATTGATCCATGATCGCATTTGCTCATGGTTGGATATGATGACAGGATCACATTTGCTCGTGGTTGGATACGATGATGGGATCACTTGATTAGAAGCAGACTAGATTTGTGCACTCTTTTGCATGCTCAAATCTGATGGTGAAGAAGGTCGCACTCCAAGGGATAACAAGCACTGAAGCACTAGGAAACATGAAGGACCTACTCAAATCATCGTAGCAAAGAGCTTTCAAAATAAAGCGCACCAAAAAAAATCCTTTACCAATGAATTTTGCCATATGGGCCAAGGCTGGAATATCGCATTCAAAAACTAGCTAGGACCTATTGGAGCTCCTCCAAATTTGGTACCCTGCATGTAAAGAAGAAGTAGGAACTTCCTCTTGCTAACCACTTTTGAGCTCGGCCTGATGTCTTCAACCTGGAGCTCAAAGTTTGCAACATGCTTCTAACCCACTTCGTACCACCCTTTGGTGGCAACTTCTCTTGCGCATTGAGAAACCTCTGCTTGCAAGACCTGTTTGGCTTCTTCCAACTCTAGCGGAGTGAAGCCTGGTTGGAGATTTTTTGCCAGTGCTTCCATGTAAGACATTGATTCTGCATCCTCTTCGTGTTGCTCACCCGAAGCCTCACCTATAGTGACCACCTCTTTCAAGGCAGTACTCTCATCACTTCTCTCCACCTCTTTTGAGGTACTTCCATCCTCACTATGCACCAAACTCATTGTTTTCACACACTTGATGGCTGTTAAGTCGCTTCTCCATCTTTTTAGGGAGCCTCTTCTCCCTAGCACCACATAGGAATGGGTGGCGGGCATGCACTACTCAAGCCAGTTTCGTCAGCATGCTCGCAGGGACCTAAGAAAATTATGTTATTGTTGCTAGATGGCTTCCTTTTGGATTGACAATATTGCAAGTGACATAGATTTTTATTTTGGATTCATTTTCAAATGTACATGGATGAAGGGTATCAAAAAGTTCATGGAGTGACTATAGATTAACATCACAACATAATACTAACTTAATGTATAATGTGTACCATGAACAAAATAAAAAAATGTAAGGGAAAACAATGGGAGATTAGCAAACTTTCTTTCAATTAGATGAATGCCTCTTGGATGGACAATATAGCAAGCAACCTAGAGGTCTATTTTGTCATATTTATTTACAAATGTACATGGAATTTCAGGGTATGAAAAAATCAATGGAGTGAAGATGCATTGACACCCCGTTGACATCACAACATAAAAGTTTGCATACCTAATTGAAATTTTGTGCACTAGAGGACTATTTTGTCATATTTATTTACAAATGTACATGGAATTTCAGGGTATCAAAAAATCAATGGAGTGAAGATGCATTGACAACCCGTTGACATCACAACATAAAAGTTTGCATACCTAATTGAAATTTTGTGCACTAGAGGATATCAACATCTCATTTAAAATTAATTTGATCGACTTGATATATCTGTTAGAAAATAATATTTATCTTATGCTCGAGAGAATTTATTTTGAGTTGTAATTTTATCATTTGGATTAACATGAGATAACTAATTTTTACACCAAAACTTTTCATTTTACATCACACACATTGTTCATTTCATGGCTCAAGGAATTATTTAGCCTTTACTGGCAAAACTTTGCTTTGAAAATCTTAGACAATTGAGACTTTCATCTAAATCTCATCTGCACATTGTGCGTTTACTTTTAATTGATAGTTTTATTTGAAACATCAATTTGAAATTACATTTCATATTTTTATTATTTACACATTTGACAATTCACATTGACATTATTTGTATGTTGCATTTACAAATAGATATATTATCATATGTTGCACCTATAAATTTTGGGATATATAGAAGAAATATGAGAGTTTTAAAATTTTAAAAAATTATAATTAGCCCATAGTGTGTCCTATTAAAATTAAATTATACAAGATTCTTATATATATGCTCATTTTTAATCTAAAAATTCACATGGATAATACAATGTTCTTGGTTGCATAAACAACTCATTTCTATGTAGGTAATTGAAATTAGCATATAGAAAAGATACATTTTTGCTAATTAACTATATAGGAACTTAGAATCCACTTGATTCTCCATATAAAAATTCACATTTCTTAGAAAAGACCCCACTTCTTATATAGGAAACATAAAATCCACTTCACTCACCATATAGAAAGTCACATTTCCTACATAGCATTGCATGGTCTATATAGGAAATATAATTTCCTATATACAATAGACCTCATTTCCTATATAGATAACATAGAATCCACTTGATTCTCCACATTAAAGTCAAATTTCCTAGATAGCACTACGTGGTCTATATAGGAAAAAGAATTTCCTAGAATAAAGGGGAGAAAATTGCTCTTCCTATCTAGGAAATATGCTTAAATTTCCTAGTTCCCTAGCAATTTCCTATATAGAGATTGGTCCAAAGTCCCTTATGACCGGTTGCTTCACTACCAACGCACTTCATCCTACACTTTTGGCAATATCTCGAACGTAAATGCAAAGAAACTACATAGATATGCAAGCCATTTACAACATTTGCTTGCATAGTTCCAGCCATTGAAGCAATCAAAACTTTATTCAAGCAAACTAGAGAGAAATTTTCATACTCACTGAGTGCTTTATTTGAAATTTTTAGTTATGTTAGTACTAAGTGATATAGTCGACCCACATTCACTGTGTTCTTGGATTGTCATTATACCATCTTTTATGTTTTCTCAAATGTAGCAAACCTGCAATTTCAATATACATCCACGAATTCGTTTTGGCAAAAGTTCAGAAGGAGGTCTCAAATACTTGCCTATCGTGTGCTGTAGGTGTTGTACCATGGCATACTCCTTTCCCTTTTCATTCCATGGGTTCCAACCCAATGGACAAGCTCCTATGAATAACCAATGATCTTCAGAGATGCCTCTTGCATTGCCGTTACACTCTACCATGCATCTTTCCTAATATTGATGGTGTGCCTTCATAGCAATACATAGCATTGGAGTTCCCCTCTACTCCAGCAACCACCCATGACTCCCACCTACAAATCTTAACCCACCTTGCACTCATGCAACATCCTCTAAGACATTGAGAGCCAAAGAGGACAGCCTAGTGGGGGTAAATGTTGAGTGCCGAGGGCTGCTAAGGCCATAATTCTTGATCATGGAGAGGTGAAAATGACATGGCAGCTATTAGTACATTGTGTACATGCAAATTTCTATTTGACAAGCATCGCAAGGAGGGAGGGCTCATGCAAAATATCAAGACTGCTAGGAACAATGGCAAAGAATTGCCCAAAATTACAGCAAGGTTGGATTGTAGGTCATGTGGGAGCAAGCCTGCAATAAACATTCCTAAATATGGCCTCAATATCAATGGGTGCGTGACTATGAGGCAAACATCCCTTCAGGAAAGTCCTCATACTAGTCACTCACCCCGAATCAATGAGTTGCTGATAAAATAAAGGTGTTCAGGTTCACACGTGAGCTATGGGATATCATGCATCCCATCTTCCACAGAGAGTGGTGCGTGGATCCAACTCCCAATGTTTTTGACTCTTCTGCAGCGGCTGGTATGTGATTCTTACATTTTCTGAAGCACTTAAGCATATATTTCCTCAAACTCTCCAATACATCTCTGCTATTGGCATGCAGGCGCCTTGAGGAGCAAACACCACCAAGGTCCCATCCGGATGTACCCACCTGTGAGGTCGATGATGACCTTGATGTGGAAGGGTGCCTCGTGGGCAAAGCAAAATCCTTATCCATTGGATTGAGAAAGAAGATGAAGAGACGCACGGTTGAGCAATGGATTCAAGAGGGAAATGTGAACCTGAAGAAATCCTTCAAAGAAATGGAGAATGGATGCAATGAACGACATAAGGAGGCAATAGAAGTGAATAAGGAGAGTGTGAGCATCAATTTATGAATTGGCACAATGTTTGCATGTGCAATGGAGAGGCTTGCAATAGGTGTAGAGAAGTTTGTTGAGAAGAAATAGCTTGTTCAATCACGAGTCTTTCATGATTCTTTTATTGTTTTCAAATAGCCTCCGCATTGAAAATTTAATCTTCTTAGCATAGAACTTTAAAAATTATGGCACAATTTAATCTCCTTATCATAGAACTTCAAATTTTGTTCGAGTGAAGATATGGTACGATACTTTAAAGATCCGCATATTGAAAGGGTTTTTTATAATGTTGAGCGGATTAGGATGGAATTTATTTATACCAACTCAGGTCCCTTATGTAAGACTAGTTTCTTTGACTCATGCAGGCTACTTATGGATGCAGAAGTGCACATGGAGGAGGCTCACATTGATGGAGCGAACCATGAGCTCATTTGACTGCCTTGGCATTCGTGTTATCAATTTGTTGGCACATGTGGGGACTACTTACATCACAGAATGTAATTAGGAGGAGGATGATGACATGGAGCAAATGGCTTTGCTCCATCATAAACACATGAAATAAGTACTCGGCTAGCTTTCCCTGATTTGCCAGCTCCATGACCCAATTGTGAGGCCATGGTACATCAAACCCCGATCAACCCATTGGTGTAATCACTACATCTTCCTTGCCCCTACAGACGATCTTAGGTTTCAAGATGTGTTGAGCCTTCCCATTGGGCTATTTACTAGCCTTTGTGACATGTTGCGAGATGATCTTGAACAAGGTCCAATTCCAACTGGCTTGCACAATGTTACTGGCCGACTCTTTTTAGTGGAGAGGAAAGTTACCATTTGCTTACTACGTTTGTGGCCATAAGTACAAATACATCTTTGAGCAATTTGGATGTGGAAGGTCTACTGCTTGCCAATTTGTATGGAAATTCATCAAAGCCTTTGAGAGTTCGAGCAGCCCATCGGTTGCATTGGTCGAAGACACAGTCCAAGAAGGATGAGGCAAAGGAAGGGTTTCGTGCTCTCCACAGGTTTTTGAATTGTTGCGGGTCAATTGATTGCACGCACATTCGTCTAGACCTACCGGCAAATGAGAATAGTACACATTAGTAGGATAAAGACAATAACTATAGTATGGTGGTACAGGCCATTGTAAATTCAAACATGAGGTTTATGGACATCATGGCAGGATGGCCAAGTTGTAATAATGACAAGCATGGAAGTGTCAAGGAGGGGAATAGTTGGCAGGTGCACCCATCGTTGTGGGAGGACACAGTTTCAGAGAATACATAGTGGGAGATGGTGGCTTTGCTCTCTTGCCTTGGTTGATGATACCATACAGGCGAGGACTTCAAACACATTATCAAAATGTTAGAAGAAACAACGGTTGACAATATGGACTACAACACATTCCTTAATCATTTAGGGTTGATGGAAAACCATATATGGTTGCCTTAAGATCAAGGCTAACACAACCAACCGTGTTTTTGAAAAGACATCCAAAAGACATCTATGAACAACTTCAACCCAAAACTGTCAAAACTATGGGGAGCAAACATGGACATACAATTCATTGTAAATCTGCACGGAGCAGTAACATATTGCACTTCATACATGGCAAAGTCAAACAAAGCAACAATAGAGGCAATGAAACAGGCAATAGATCAATGCATCAGAGATTGGAGCACCAGCAAATGAAAGAGTAAGGAAAATGGGAAACGCAATACTAAATACACAACACATTAGTGCACAACAAGCCGTATATTTGTCCCTCTCATTACTGCTACATAGCAACACAAGAGAGTTTATGTACATAAACACTAGAGCAAGCCAGAAGAACGAACACTGTAGCTAAAACGAAGATGGCAACTGGAACAATTGGAACCACAAATCACAGAAATATTTTTTGACAACATTGTGACAAAGTACAAGAATCGAAATGGAACATTACAAGACATTTGCCTAGCACAAATTGCGAGCCTATATACATTGACTGCAGGCAAAGCAAATAAAAGGAAAAGACCAAAGATAATAAGATTCAACAACTACTCAAGAGAAAAAGACCTCGAAAACCACTTTAGAGAGCTTTGCATGCTATACTTACCATTCATTGTGAACGAGCACTCAATATATTGGCAAGAAACTTACACAATGAATGAGCAAACAATAGAAATGAACAAAAGCCAATATCAAAAAACAATTCTTCTAATTAAAGAATGCCAGGGACCCGAAAGCAAATGTGCTTCATCGGCAACCTCATCCGATTCATGGCACGAGCACGACCAATATGCCCTCAACCTTGACATTGGCATGCATTCAAACCAAAAGAATTTCAATGCAACACCCATGAACATAGTAGAACGAATACCAAATGAAGAATACCATAGGTTTTTTAGGAATCTAAATGAGAAACAACATCTCATAGTGGACGACATAATTTTAAAGAAAAGAAAGGATCCGACAACACCAATACATCTTTTCCTTTCCGAATGCAAGAATAGGCAAAACATATGTGCTGCTCCTAATTGTACAAGCACTCCTCCGACAATACTCCCACAGAGACACAAACAATGTAGAAAAACAAAGAGACCTACTTCTAGCATACACTGGAAAAGCGGCAAGAAACATTGGCAGGAACACGATACACATAGCCTTACATTTACCCCTAATTTTTGCAAACTACACTGGGCTTGTGGGGGTTAAAGGTCACTATGCCTTTACTACGGTTATGTACAATACTCAAACACATATATAAATGAATGAAAAAGAAGATTAGGTTGTTCTGCACCCACCAAAAACTTGTGTGGCTCTCTATTCTCTCTCTCCCTCTTCCGTTCTGCTTCTGTTGAGAGCACTCTCAACTGGTATCAGAGCTCGGGCGATCTATCTGAGCGTGCGTGAATGCCTGGAAGCTCAGCAGTTCTGTGGGAGGAAGGAGAAGCTCTTTGGGAAGCTTTATGGGTGACTTTACTTGCATCCGAGTGCGCAGAGACCTTGAAGGAACCTTTGGAAAAGTCACTTTGGTTTTACGAATTGGTTTTGAGAGCTTGTTAAGTGTTTTCAAAGAAAAAGTCATTTTTTGAGCTTTTCCCTGTTCCGTTCGACGACAGAGACTTCGTATTGACGGTAGAGGCAACTATTGCTCGCTTTTGCTGTCCATTTCACTTCAGGAGCTTGGAAACACCTTCATTCTTGAATTTGGGATCATTTCGTTGGATTTTCGACTCACTGTGTCAGATTCAACGTTTTTTCTGCCCGGGTGTTGGAACTCAAGTTTGGAGCAACCATTTGCAGATCTGTCAGTTCTGGTAGACTCAGGAGGTCCTAAAACTTCTATGTTGCTCATCATTCACACTCCGGTGGAGTTTATAAACAGTTCAGTTTCCAAAAACGTTTTTCAGTCCATGTGTTGGACCCAGTGATTGGGACCACAGTTTCTAAAACCGTCTGTCCCATTGCGTTTCGGATGCCTAAAAACCCCTACCTGTTACTTCTTGCGTGATTTGGTGGAGTATTTTCAGAGAGATAGATCTCTATGTATTTGATTTCGTCTCTCTATTATGCATTTTTCATTCTAAAGTTTTGAAACCTTAGATTTATGCCACATGGTAGTGGATAAGTGTTGACTCCCATTTCTCACTCATTGGTTGGGATTTGGAGTTCCAGCAGAAGAGAGATATTTGCAGATTGTCTTGTTGAGTCTGATTATGCAATGGCGCCCATGGTTTGAGGCATCTTAGGTTCTATTTTTAGTAGCGGTCATTACCATAGGACCATGATTTCTTGAGCATACCTTATGCAGATCACTCTGGTTGCAGTTTGAGCCGTGTGCGCTCATTTGTGGTGTGCATTGGGTTGCAGTGGATGATTTATAGGCCATTTGGATGCATTGCGATCCTTATTGGATGCGCTGATAGGCCCAGATTGCCTTATGGGATGCTATTTTTTTTGGACGCTTTGCACATGGATGCTATTTTATGCTGAGGGACAGCCATTTGACACATTGCAGGTGATGCACTGATAGTGTTATGCTCTCTTGGATGAGATATTGTTGATGCATATGCCCATGGACGGTGTTTATGCTTGAGCCATTTGGCACTTATTGGCATTTTGGATTGCCATTGCAGTTGGCATTTTCTTTTGGGCCAGATTTGCTCATATGGATGCATAGGACATGCACATGAGTCAAATGTATCTTTTGATGCTTTGAGCTTTGAGTTTTGGTGATATTTCACTCTATTGTGGCATACACATTTGGGTGCACCTGGTATTTGGTGTGATTCTCTCTTGTAGGCACTAGCATTTGGGATTTTGCTTTATTTGCATCAAGGCATCCTCTTCCATGTCTGAAAAAGGAGTTTTTCAGCATTAAAAAGTTTGATGGAACAAACTTTTCTTTGTGAAAAGTACAGATAAGGGATGTGCTTATTCAAAAGAAGTAGCTAAAACCCTTGCAAGGGATTGCAACTAAGCCTGCAGCTATGTCCACAGATGAATGGAATGAGTTGGATGCATTGGCAAAGTCTACCATTAGACTTCATCTTGGGGAGACAGTTTATTTCACAGTAGTCACTGAAAAGACTACGGAAGCTTTATGGAAAAAGTTGTGTGCTACATATGAGAAAGAGACTGCCTCAAACAAAGTCTATCTCATGAAGAGATTGTTTGAGCTGCACATGAAGGAGGGAGTTCCATAGCTTTGCACTTGAATGAATTTAATATCATTTTCAGTCAACTTCAAGCTCAAAAGCTGAATTTTGATGCGGAAATAAGGGCAATATTTCTCTTATGCTCATTACCATCCTCATGGGATACCTTCTGTACTGCTATAAGTAACTCTGCACCTGGTGGAGTATTGAACTTTGATGATGTGGTTGGTAGCTTGTTGGCCGAGGAGATTAAACGAAAGTCAATGGAAGGCAATAAGCAGGATGTAGCCTTAAATGTGCAAAGGGGTAGATCATAGTCCAGGGGGAAGTTTCAAGAAAGAGAAAAGTCCTGTAGCAAGTCCACGGCACGGAACATTGAGTGTCACTATTGTGGCAAGAAGGGCCACATGAAAAAGGATTGCTATAAGCTTAAAAGAGAGAAAAAGGATAAGAAGAATGCAAATTGGGGTGCAAATCAGAAGGAAGAGAGTCCAAGGGAGGACAAAGGAATAGTGAAGATCGAGGAGATCAATGCAGTCATGCATGATAGTGACAATGATGTTCTCTTCATGTCTAGTTTATCTACATAGTTGCTTACCACTTTAGATGATGCATATTCCCAGGATTGGATTTTGGATTCTGGTGCTTCATTCCATGTTACTCTCCATAGGGAATGGTTCTCCACTTTTGACAGTGGAAAGACAGGTTGTGTGGATCTTGAAAATGACTATGCATGTGACATAGTGGGAGTAGGTGACATAAAGTTTTCTTTTGCAAATGGGTCTGCATTTAATTTAAAAAATGTCTCGTGCCTAAGCTGACTAAGAGTCTCATTTCAATGGGTCAGCTAGATGATGCTGGTTTTCAAACCATCTTTGGTTCTGGGAGTTGGAAAATTCAAAAGGGCTGTATGCTTTTGGCTAGGGGTGCCAAGTGTGGGACTTTGTATCCCTTGCATGTATCAAGGGTGTTTGATCATGTTGTTGTAATAACCGAGCAGCCAAGCACTTCTTTATGCCATTGCCGGTTGGGCCATATGAGCCAAAATGGGATGAAACTCTTATGCCGTTTGGGTTATGTACCGCATTTAAGTTTCTCTGATTTTGAATTTTGTGAGCACTGTCTCTATGGGAAGCATACTAAATCAGCCCATAAAAGAAGGGGAAAGAAAGAGTTTGAAAACCAAGATTTGGTGCATTCAGACGTATGTGGTCCCATGCCTACACGGTCATTAGGCAGGGCTGAATACTATGTGACATTCATTGATGATGCATTTAGGAAAGTGTGGGCTTATGCTATAGCTCGGAAGAGTGATGTGTTCTAGGTATTTCAAAAATGGCTGGCCTTGGTTGAGAATTAGTCAGGTAGAACGTTTAAATGCCCGTGGACTGACAATGGTGGAGGGTCTCTCTCTCATGACTTTCAGCATTTCTGTGATACACGTGGGATTAAGAGGGGGCTCATATCCCCTTGTACTCCAGAGGAAAATCCAGTTGCAGAAAAGATGAACAGTACCATTCAAGAAAGGTTGCAATGCATGCTTTCCAATGCAAGTCTTTCTGGTGGTTTTTGGGCTGAGGCAATGAAGACTGCAGTGCATGTGATCAATAGATCACCTAGTAAGAGTTTGGATGGTGGTATTCCTGAAGAGGCATGGAGTGGCAAGAAGCCCTCTTACTCTCATTTGTGTATATTTGGGTGTGAGGCATATGCACATGTGCCAAAAGAGCTTCGAAAGAAGCTAGATCCTAAGTCTAGGAAATGCATCTTTTTGGGTTATGGTGAAAATGGAGAGATGGGCTATTGTCTCTGGGATCCAGAAGCAAAGAAGATCATACGCAGCCATGATGTAGTCTTCAATAAGAAGAAGATGCATAAGTTACCCATGAGGGATGTGGAAATGAGGAGAATCACTTTCCAAGACGTGAATCCACCTACATATGTTGATAGACAGCAAGCTGTCCATGCACCAAATGTGCAAGAAATGGTACCAACAAGTACTCCCACAGGTATATAATCAAGGGTAGATGATGGATCATCTATTGGTGCAAATGATGAGCCAAATGTGGCTGATATGCAGGTGGGACAGCAAGCCGAAATGCCCTTGAGAAGATCATCTAGAGTGTCTAGACCACTTGATAGGTTTGTTCTAGGGGTAGACTATGTGATGCTTACTGATTGCACTGAGCCTTCTTGCTACAGAGAGGCTATGATGCGCTAGGATCAACGCAAGCGGGAGTATGCTATGCAATCAGAGACGAGTTCACTTATGAAGAATAAGACTTGGGACTTGTTTTCTTTGCCACATGGAAAGAAAGCATTGCCATGTAAATGGGTCTACAAGATGAAGGTCACGTGATGATGTGCCTAGGTACAAGGCTCATTTGGTCGCTAAAGGCTTCAAGCAAGAGAAGGGTGTGGACTTTGATGAGATATTCTCTCCGGTTGTAAAGATGACCACAGTTAGATGCATGCTTGGACTAGTGGCAGCAGAGGATATGGAGCTTATGCAGATGGATGTCAAGACACCTTTCTTGCATGGGGATCTACATGAGGAAATTTACATGGTGTAGCCGGAAGGCTTTGAAGAAAAGGGCAAAGAGCATTTAGTTTGCAAGCTAAAGAAGAGTCTCTATGGTCTTAAGCAAGCGCCTAGAGAATGGTATCAGAAGTTTGATGCTTTCATTCGGTCCCAGGGTTTTAGAAGGAGTGAAATTGATCACTACCTCTACACTAAAAGGGCTAAGGATAATAGCCTGATACTCCTGGCACTATATGTGGATGATATGCTATTGGGCAAATAGTCCCAAATTAAATGAGGAGAGGGCCATGATGGCCAAAGTTCCTTATGCATCAACTGTTGGGAGTCTTATGTATGCTATGATAGCTACTAGACCAGACATTGCATTTGCCATGGGAGTTGTTAGCCGGTATATGGCTAATTCAGGAAAGAGGCATTGGGAGGCAGTTAAGTGCATCATGAGATACATGAAGGGTACCAAGGAGATGTGCATCTGCTTTGGTAGAGGAGACATGCGTGTACTTGGGTACACAAATTTAGACTATGCAGGGCATGTGGATAGTAGGAGATCCACTTCTGGTTATGTGTTCACCTTTGCAGGTGGTGCAGTGTCGTGGATGTCTCACGCACAGAAGTGCATTGCTTTGTCTACCATAGAGGCTGAGTATGTTGAAGCCACAGGGGGTTGCAAGGAGGCTATATGGCTTGATCGGCTAGTGGGAGATTTGGGGATTCATACAAGTGTACCGACATTGCATAGTGATTCCATGAGTGCTATTTAGCTAGCACGGAATTCGGTCTTTCATGCAAAGACCAAACACATTGAGGTCAGGTACCATTTCATCAGGGAGGTACTTGAGGACAAGCGCATAGAGCTTGTCAAGGTTCATACAGATGATAACCCTACAGATATGTTGACAAAGAGTCTACCTAGTCAGCGGTTTGAGTATTGTCATGTATTGATGGGCATTGGATAGTACGCTCACTAGTTGTCTTCCCTTAAAGGCACATTGTCCTTTAAGTGGGAGGTTGAATGAAAAAGAAGATTAGGGTGTTCTGCACCCACCAAAAACTTGTGTGGCTCTCTATTTCTCTCTCTCCCTCTTCCGTTCTGCTTCCGTTGAGAGCACTCTCAGGGCTCACACCAGATAAGCTTCAAACACTTTCCATACTATATGAAAGCCTGGAGGTAATAGTTATGGATGAAATCTCGCTAGTAGGCCACGCTACGTTTGCAACTCTGCTGACATACGAATGCACAAAATAAAACACAACCATGCAGAACCTTTTGGAGGTGTTGACGTCCTACTATGCGGCAACTTGTGCCAAGCTAGCCCAACTAGAGACAATTGGATCTTCAATGATAAAGACACAAGTGTGGCACTCTCGACTAACATCTGGAAAACACAAATCAAATACTACGAGCTCGATGAACCAATGAGGTAAACACACATTCAATACTTAGACATCATAAACAAAATAAGAGGGGGCAACCAAACAAACCTAGACATCGAAACACTGAACATGTTATACAATAGTCATCCTCCACAGACGGAGAAGATTCCACACCTTTTCTACACAAATGCACTAAAAGATAAGCACAATGAAGAAGTCTTCCAAATACTACAAGGACAGCCTCACATAATACAAGCAAAAGACCATAGAAAGAAAACATGCAAAAAAACAATAAAAATACCAACAGGCCCTAAATCCACAAGAGGACTGCACTATGAATTGAAATTAAAAATTGGAATGATTATTGAAATCTGCTCATGAAACTTGGACAATAGCGATGGCCTTGTCAATGGCGCAGATGGATTGTCCATGGGATCAAACATAGGCCAAACACAAAGAGTCGTATGGATCAAATTTGAAAACGATAATGTTGGACGAAACACTAGGTACAAAAACAAAGCACTATATGAGAAAGGCACACCAACAAAATGGACACCCATACTTCCGATAGAGAGGGAATTTCAAATAGGGAAAAACCAACTTAATATGATAACAAGAACACAATTCCCGATCGAGCCAGTGTCCACCAGAACTATCCATCGATCACAAGGGCTCACAATGGAGTCACTAGCGTTCGACCCAACTAATGTGAAAACACACAGCTTGGTGTACACAACGTTATCAAGAGTGCATGCACCAGAAAAACTCTACTTGCTCAACAAAATCGAAGCAAAACACATAAAAGTTGACAACAAAGTAATGCAAGAAATACAAAGACTCCAGCAAACGTGTGCATGGCCTATACACCAAGAAAATATACGTACAATAGAAGCACAGGGAATAACAATCCAATCACTGAATACTTACTCAACCATTGCACATGCGGATGACATACTCGCAACAAAAAGCATAAAAGCAACATACATCATATGCTTCCAAGAAACAAGAATGACATATACTAAAAGACTACACATTCTAGGATTCTAAGAAATAACAAGACAAGAGGGCCTAGGGATAGCAACATACTGCAAACAAGAAATATACATTATAGAAGTGCATTACGAAAACACAAACGATGCCCAATCATTGCTCACTACCATAATAACAAAAAACAAAGTAAGATTGGCTATAATCAACATATATAAGGCACAAAGAGCAAGAACAGAGACATTAATCAGAAGCATACAAAAACTGCTAACAAAAATAAAAAACAACACAATAACATACATAGTCGGTGACTTTAACATCAACTACAAAGTCAACACAAAACAAAGAACACAACTACAAGATTTCATGAACCAAAACTGCATGAAACAAGTGATTACAGAACCAACAACTATATATGGATCAACATTGGATCACATTTGGACAAATAACTCCTCCCAAAAACAAACATTTGGTACAAAAATTGCTTATAGGTCAGACCATTCCATTACATATGCTACAACTTCAATATCATGAGGGCAGGCCCCTTGAATGAAATTTAGCTTGTTAGAATATAGTTAAGTTAAATCTCCTAACTTTCTGTTAAAAATGTTTGGAAATTTAACCACTTTAAGGACTTTAAAGAAGAGAAAGAAGTGAAAATTTAATGGTTAACTTAAGGGTGAGGAGTGGGAATGATAAAGCAAGATTCTTGTTAAGAAAATTTCATGGACCCTCAAGATCAACTCGGAAGTATACAACATGGTACTCGCTTGAAAGGTCTTGAAAAAGAAGAATCCATTGTGGCCTTAACTTTAAAGAACCGACTTTGGATTGATGAGATAAACCATTTTGTATAAAAAATACCCTGAAAGTTTTATTTAAGACCACTTAGTGCATAACATAATGGGCTACCAATGGGAATGCAATTTCCATATTAAGGTTAACTTTAACTTAACAGAACTATGTATGTTAAGCTCACTACTGTAGGTGGGAAAAGGCCCTAACGTATATGTAACTAACGTATGCGTGGTATTATATTAATGTATGTAGGTTCTTCAAAGGTTGAGAACGTCCTTCACTCCTGTAGCCCCCTCGTTTCCTTGTACAAAGCTCCGTTTCCTCCTTTGACAACGAATTAGAAGTGTTTGGCGTCCCTCTTCTCCCTGTTGAATTGTCGTTTTCTGCCATGGTTTTATTGCCGTTTTCTCCCTCCATTTTCTCCTTCAGCAACAAGCAGGGTGGTGATTGCTGTTTTCTGCCTCCTGTTGAATTCTTGTTTCCTCTTTTCCCTGTAGAATTGCTGTTTTTTGCCTCCGTTTTCTCCTTCAACCAACGAGCAGGGTGGTGAGAACGAGTGAATGAACAGAGGCTTGTGATGAGGGTAGCAGTTGTTAGGCAACCTGCGTTTGCAGGCGTTTGCAGGTTCCCTCTTCGGTGGTGTATTGACAAACATGGACTCTAGTAGGGTTTCTGGGCCTCCCCGCGCTAGCCAGTGGTGCTGGCATAGTATTTTTGCAGCCCCATGGCTGGCAAATGCTGAACTATTCTCAAATCCTGGGGGTTGAATGCTAGCCTAGCTACGTGCATTTCTCAACTTCCAGCCTAGCATTACGTTGTTGGAAGGGTTCAGCTGGGCATTTATTTCTGAAATGGCCTACTGCTGAGACATGATGAGATGTTTTGCAGCATGCTAAGGAGAACTGGGATGTTGGGTTTCACCCTGGGAGGTGCTGCAGCAGATCACAATCGACACACGGGGACATGTTTCAGTGCAGAGAGACCTCTGTTGAGTCGGCGGCCGCCCGAGCCTCAGCCACGACCCTCAAGGGCCGTTAGTGTGGTCAATGGCGGTTGACTCAAAGATGACTGGGCAGGAGAAATGGGAAGAAAAGTCGTGGATGCGACTTGGTCCAAAGAAAGTTTGACGAGGGAAGAGGCACGTGTAGCCTGGAGGGTGGTCGGTGCCAGGTGGCTGAGGATTGCTCGTTTATATAAAGAAGAAGAAAGAAGAAGAAGAAGAAGAAGAAGAAGAAGATGTCATCTTCAAGATCTTTCTTTCTACTGTGTTCTGCTGTTTTTTAGGGTTTCCAAAGCAGAGTTTGGCCTCTGCGCAATTCCTCAAGCTTCATCTTCGCATTCCTTCATCAAGCTTCTTCGTCGTCTTCTTCTTCTTCCTTTCCTTGCTTCTCAAGCGCCGAGCTTTCGTTGCTTAGCTTTCTTGCTTCTGTCCCCTCGCCGTCCATCACCGCAGTGGTGGCCTTTTCTCGAACAGTGGAGCTGGTTTCTGTATCTCCATCGTTCTCTTGCTTGTTGCCACACTAAGAGCTGACCGCACTCCTTGGTCTGCGCATTTTAATCACAAATTTCGTCCTCCCCACCACAGGCATTTCGGACACTTTCTAATTGAGGAGGAGCTCCAAGAGGACTGCTTGTTTGGCAACGGTCCTGTGTTTTGCGTTTTACTCGTGCTCAAGCTCGTTTGCAAGGCCCTTGGCGAGTTTTCTAGCGAGAGGTTTGCTATGGGAACCGTTGTGCTCTCTCCTCAAGATTGTTTAACGTCTCCGCATGGTCGGCATAAGCAGCACTATGCAGACATTGTTTACCCTTCATCAACCACTGGGAGAAATGCTCTTCAAGCTTCCGTCCTACAATGCGTGGACGCTTCTATGGAGTCCGTTTGTACAATGCAGGACCTAGGTGGAGCAGCCACGGACGCACGTCAGGGAGCTCTGCTCAGTCGCCAAAATGAATCCCGAGGTCTCTTACCACTACCCGATAACTGCCTTCATTCCGCTTCTTCTCCACGCTCTGTTCCTCGGTCCCTCGTAGTTTCCAAATACTTGCCTTCTCGCTCTGCCTCTGCTGGGCTGCAGCGTAGAGACGCGCAGGCATTGCCTCAGTCGAGCCGGCGGGAGCTGCGTCCGTTCAAGGTAGTGCCGGGCACTAGAGGGGTCAACAGGGTGGGTGACGAACTCCAGGGCGCTGCTAGGCCCGTGCAGCGTGGTCTCGTGCAAGCATCGAGGTGCGTGAACCTGAAAGGAGACGTCGAGAGGATAAAAACTGTCGGAAGTGCGCACACCATTGATTTGAGGAAAAGAACGCGTTCTGATTCTTCATTCCGGCAGGGGCCTCGAGGAAAAGATGAAGCCTTGTCATTACCCAAGGTTACACCCGAAAGCCTGAACTTTAGAGGGGCGCGGGAAGGGAGGAAGCTTTCTAGGAGAAGGGGTACCTCGGGGGAGAATGTCGCGCAGGGAACTTCAATTTCGGCTTGTCCAACTGTTGGCCATGAAAAGTGGGCGGGACCTGCATACTCTTACTCTCCTCCCCCTAGTTCACTACCGCTTCCTAGATTTTCGGTTAATCTGCTAGAAGTTTCTCCCACCAGAAGTCATTGCGCGGACAACCTACCTTTAGCTGCGACCTTATCAGTCCCCATTTCACCTGCTCAGATGTCTGGTCTACTGCATTCTTCCTGGCCAGTTCGCGAACAGGAAGGTGCATGGGACGTGTCTTGCGCAACAAAAAATTTGAGGAGGATACTGAAACTGGACTCCTGCTGAAGTCCTCCATACATGTACACTAAAAGATGTCTGCTGTCTGAAGTGCATGCCCAACTCCTTCCTCGCAAAGAACAACGAAGGGAGGCACGCCTGCAACGAGGTGGAAATTTGGAGAAGGGTGCCAGGCTATCGTACCAGTTTTATATTTTACTGTAGAATGGGTTCTGTTCTTGCTGGTGCACGTTTTCACAAATCATAAAAATTAGCGCGGCACTGTTACATGAATCTCGCTGATGTGCAGTTCTTCCCCATGAGCGGGACAGGAGTTGCAACCGGAAGCTATGGCTTCGCATCTTCCCAGTACATGTGATGTAACATATAGCGTAGGGAAATGGCTGCTTTGGAGTTTTCAACGCTTTGCTGTTACATGGAGTTTTTGACATGTATCAGTAGATGTAGATAGCCGTGTAGTGGGATCCCAAGTCGTTAGATTTTCTGTAAACTAAAGAGACGTTGAGACTTGAACATTGCATGGAAATTTTGACATGCATTAGTGCATGTAGCAGCTATATTGAGAACGTTTTGAGACTTTACTTGGCATGCATAATTGCATGTCATTAAAGCTTGAATGGCAACTTTGAAGGAAGCTTCTGAGCTGATAGGAACCTGGCATTAGTTCTACTTTCAATGTAACAAATAAAAGGGGAGCTTGATCTTACATATTCGCTGCTGCAAAAGTGAATTGTTTAGAAGGGATGTAAATAGAGGGTGTTTTTAGTAGTGGACTGCTGTATGTCTTATCTTCCTTGTGAATCTGGTGGGCAGGTCTGTATAATACTAATATATTGTGAAGTGACATGGTTTTCTAGTTGGATCTCTATAAAGTCACACGTGAAGACTTTGCCCTTCCTTGGATTTTCAAAAAAGTGCTGCCTATGTGTGAAGTACTCAATGGGAAACTAGTTGAACCATCTCTGTGCACTCGTTACCAAGTTGCACAGGAAGGAAGTAGTTCATATAATGTTTCTACTCTTGATGTGGTAAATGGAGAGAGAGGGGAGAAATGTGCTTGGATTAGTAGTCAAAAAGTGTACATCTCCTTTGGATTTTTTTTTGTTTTTGGGGGTTGGGGGGGGGGGGGGGAGGAGGGGTGTTCCTAGGGGATAGTGTCAGTTTGGTTGTATTGGCATGCTGTTCTTCAAATGTGTTGTTTAGATCATTGGTATAAACGTGCTGTTTTGATGATGTGAAGGAGATCTCACATTAGATGTATATGTGTAAATGTAGTTGGCTGAAAAGATGCTGATTGAAGCTGGAATTTGTCAAGAAGGGTACGTTTCCTTTGTTTTCTGGGGATTGGCAAGCTGTTCTTCAAATGTTGTTGAATAGCAGATCAGTATGAAAGTTCTTCTTTGATGATACGAAGGAGATTTTACATTGGATATATACATGTGAATGTGACTGACTGAAAAGATGCGAAGGGATCTCACATTAGATATATATGGCTGAAAGGATACCAATTGAAGCAGGAATTTTGTCAAAAAGGGTATAGAGATCTCACATTAGAGATATATGTGTGAATGTAGCTGGCTGAGAAGATGCTGATTGAAGCAGGAATTTGTCAAAAAGAGTGTCTCTCTTTTTTTATTTAGCGGGGGAGGGGAGGGGCGCATACTGCTCTTCGAATATTGTGGAGTAGTAGATCAGTATGAAAGTGCTTTTTTGATGACATGAAGAAGATTTCACATTGGATATATATGTGTGAATGTAAGTGACCAAAAAGCTGCTGATTGGAGCAGGAATTTGTGAAAAAGAGTGCATGTTTTTTATGGATGGGTACTTACCTAACATTTCAGCTATCACTCTCAAGTGAAGGTGGAGCTCTTTAGCTTAAGTCTGCATTGCAAGCATCATTAAGGAAGACATCCCTCAAGAAGGGTACGTCTCCTTTAATTTTTTTGTCGGGTGTTTCGAGTTTGGTGATACAGGCATGCTGTTCTTTGAAAGTTGCTGAGTAGTAAATCGGTTTGAAAGTACTGTTTTGATGATATGAAGGAGATTTAACATTGGGTACACACACAGTGTATATACATACATACATATGTGTGTGTGTGTGTGACCAATTGCTCAAGTGATTTGCACATGAATATAATTGGGCTTCCTCAAACATGCTTCTTGCTTCTCTTCATACCGTACCTCTTCCAAAGTCGCGAGGATGGCAACACCTCCTTGCCTTTGGTAATGAGGCATAATAAACCTCCTCCATGGGCAAGAGGGCATCCCTCTGAATGACGGATGCATAAGACCCTCCTTTTCTTACCACTTGTCTTATGTGAGGGTCAAGAGCAGTGTCTTCTCTATTACTATGTAGAGAAATTATATGCATGTTGTTTCTAAGATACCCATGAAAGATGAGGATACAAGTTGCGGCC
Source organism: Dipteris shenzhenensis (assembly GCF_047967505.1). Classification (NCBI taxonomy): domain Eukaryota; kingdom Viridiplantae; phylum Streptophyta; class Polypodiopsida; order Gleicheniales; family Dipteridaceae; genus Dipteris; species Dipteris shenzhenensis. The sequence goes on from NC_141598.1 coordinate 10,085,478, forward strand.
TGCTGGTATTGTGATAATTCTTTCTATCTTAAATGGTGCGTTGCCCTATCAGCTAGATTTAGATTTAGATGCTCGTTGGGGAGAGACTCAAATGAAAACGTTTATAGACTTCACAAGCAGTTGTAGCTTGAATGAAGAGATTTTGGACTACCTTTTGATTAGCCTTCTCCTTTAGTGCTAGCCTTCGTCATGGCTGAGTCTGCCCTTCACCTCCGGAGTGCCGACAGAAACTCAGTACGAAGACTTTGTATAAATGGATGCTCAAGTATGTGTGGGTGTGTGGATTTGTATGTGTGAGCATAATTTTATACTATGGTCTACATCCACTGTTGGGCGCTGATGACGTCAGTGGGGATGTCATAGTAGCTAGTCCTTGCTATGCATGATGGAGTTTATGGTTTTCAACCTTGTGAGTGACTATCATGAGATTGAAACTGCACTATGTTGTGTTTTTAGAGGATGAGTTTGGGAATGTTCCTGGATTCATCTAGGTATATGATATTAACACAAAATACATCACTAGAGTAGTGGCTTCTCCAATTGACAATTGGTCCCATTTTGGTCTCGCCGTTTTGAGAGCTTGTAAAATTATAAACGAGCCTTTATTTAGTGAAGCAAAATAATAGCTGGAGCACGATCATCTTTCTCAACTTCCTTTGCACTCTCTTATTGGCAATTAACCTTGATTATTAATAGATATTTAACATTTGCTTGAAAGTTCTTGCCAATAAACATATCTATTGTAGACATTTCTTTGGCCATTGAAGTTCAAGATATACAAAAGAAAGAAAATACAAGGTTGCGTGTGAAAGTCACTAATGTGACTAACAAAGCACCTATTAATCTTGCCTTTTCCAAGCTCAAAGGATAGGAGAAGCACAGCCAAATGTTACTGTTGCACTAAGAGAAAAAGGGCAGTCTCAGATAATGCAGCCAAGCAGGTCAATAAGATAGAGTGGCCAGGTGTAATCAGCCTTGAAATTGTGTAAAAAACTTAGCCAAACTGTTCCACAAGGCAAAAAAATTTGTCACCACTTGTCAGGCTGAATAACCACTTCTATAACCTTGAGCCAAAAGATTCTGAAACAGCATAAAACACGTTGCGGAAAACTGTTGCGGCAGATTCTTGCAGAATAAGTACAGGGAAGTATACCACAGAATAAAGCCGTCGCATTAGAGGACTCCCAGATGTTACTTCAGGGAGCGTAAAAGATATTGCAGAGATACCAAGGGCCGCCAAAGTGTTGCTCCTGAGAGGAAAGGTAAAGAAAACTCCTTGCAACTGAAAGATCTAACAATCAAACCTTCAGTAACACAACCTTTAGGGGATTGATAAACAGTTGTTGGCAGGAGATAATGGCAAGAATAGGATGTAGATAGACTGGTGACTATTGAAAATCCTTCTGGCTATAGAAGAAGGAACTCGTAGCAGCCCGAGTAAATATGCCAACCACATAAAAGGCTGGAATAAGTAAAAGAAGAACCTAGCCTTTGTGCTTACAGCCTTAGCAACAACGTTTGAAAGAATGAAACATCGCCTCAGCCAGAGTCTGTTGCTGCAGTGAGTTGATGCTGCTGTTGCTTGCTGCTACTGCTACGCTGCTTTAGTGTCGCTGCTGCCGTACTTTACTGATGCTGGAGGCTGGTAACAAGAAGGCATCTAACTGCTGTAGTTAGCTGCCAACAACAGAGTTGCGACTAAGTAGAAAGACAAATAGCTGCTGATAAAGAAACAACCAGCAGGCTCAAGTAATGGACTAAAATAGGCAACTCATAGAGGCTACAAATGGCAAGAAGGGAGAAGGGGGAAAGGGCCTAAGGCTTTGATACCATGTTAGAAAAGACTGCTCAAAGAGGAAGAAAACTCAATGTGGGATGAGGAAGGAGAAGATGGAGGAGACCACAAGAAGAGGATTTGCCTACACGTCAAGTTGCATTAGCATCAGCCTTGTAATGATAAGGCTCCAAGGTGCTCCACACAATACACCAAGGTTTCACCTATGAAATAGGCAACCACATCTCCACAATCCTGTCCAATATATGAAGATGCAATCACCTTGAAGAGAGTTTCTCAGCATTCTGTTGATGCACCCAACTTGTCCTGAGTGTGGGCTGGTTTCGTCTCTCCTGATCTATTCTTCCAATGTGGATACTCCCGACGTTTGAAGAATACAAGATAATACTTGATGAATATTTTGGACAGGAATGTTTGTATTCTGGCTAATTGTCACGATTGGAAATTAGGAGGTACCTCCCCACATTTGATCTCCCAAATGAGAGGGACACGGGGCTGTAGCAAATGTTCGAGAGAGGTGCCATGTGGGCAGAGGAGAAGGCTGCCACAGGGTAGACTAAGAAAAGAAAGGGCTGCTATGTGTGCAGCAAGATTGGTAGATGTGGCAGCATGACCTTGGCATATCACGAGTGGAGCCCGATATCTCAACACCTTTTCCACCTCTGCGTTTGGGTATGGAGCTTCTTTTATTTGAGGCTTGAGAGTTGATGTGGAGGAGCTCAGCTGCTCATTGCTGGGCGGAGGTGGAGGCACTTGTGCTTTCTTTTTAAGAAGTTGCTTTGGTTGGATTTGAATGTTAGGGTCCTTGGTGGCCTCTTTCTGTTGGCGTGTAATTACATTTACAGGTTGTGATATTACACTTGCCGGACCCAAACTTTGATGGTCCACCCCAATGATGCCGATTGGGCTGCGTAAGTCCTAGATGAGGGCTGGAGTGCTGGCAGCAGCAGGCCTTGCAAGGGCAGCACAGAGGGAATACAATGTACATAGGCCCTGGAATGGGCCAGTCAGGCAGTTGGCAGTTTGAGACTGGGCAGTCAGGCACAGCAGGTAGAGGCGCAGTACAAGCGGCTGTAAGGACTTTGGGACAGACTGCAATTTGTTAGGTCGACTGGGGCCAGGAGCCTGGTCAGCTGGAGCAGGATCTGGTCGTCCAGGCTTGGAGGCTTCTAGCCCTATAAATGGGGGGATCTAGGCAGTTCACTAGTGCCTCAGATTGGGCTACAAATTTAGAGCAGCAGGGAGGTCTAGGTAGTCACCTAGGAGTACACTCTTGGCAGCAGAGGTGTTGGAGCAATATCTTGTTGTGTATGACAGTATATATGCTGACATCTACTACACTTGGCAATATACAGGTATTATGAGAATGTACTTAAAAGTCTTTTGTAGATTTCATAGTTTCAGATTGTTTCCAGATTTGGATGCTGTCTTTGTTTGGGGGTGTGAATATCTAAATGTGGTTATAGGCAAGTGTTCCTGTATTTCTGGGTTGAGATTTGTTTATTGCTCAGTTTTAGTGAGCGATAAAAAAAAGAGAGTAGAACTTTGGCAACAATGCTGATCTAAGCCTGTTGTTTTGGAAAGAAGACGATAGATGTCAAATGAGGGAAAGTTTGAATGATTAGGTTTTTTTGGCTTGAGCTCACTTTTTGCAACACATGCACCCCCCCCTTTTCCCTTTTGTTCTTGGCAATTGTGCCTGTTCTTACATCGGTGGTCACTAGTGTCAAAGTCTACATCAGTGCATGGATTGTTTTAAAATGTGAATGAGCGCTGTGAAGATCCATACGTTTGTCGATCCTAATGTGTATAGACAGTGCAGTGCTGATGACGTGCTTTTCTGAGCCCTAAGATTTGTTCATATTCTTTGTAGTGTTTTGAGGTTAAATAGTTACATAAAGAGTGAAGGTGTTTGTGTTAATGCTGAGCAGGCTTTGTATTAAACCCCGGCCTTTGTTCACAATGGAACTGTCAAGAATTGCTTCGTGGTAGCTGTCTCAGCTGGCATTATACATGCAATATGAGAATGTCCTTATTTTGTTTCCACTGATAATTTCATCACCCTTACTTTGTGGAAGAAGTGTAGTAAAGGTAAATGTGATGGGATTGCATATGAAGATAATGTCTTTAATGCTGAAACTGAGATTTTGTGGTGACCATAGATTTATGTGTGCCTGATCCCTGAGTACCTGGGGGTTGAAATTGAGCTCTATAACAGAGTCATAACTCAAAGCCACTGAAGGTGTTTACTTTACATCAATTTGTATTTACATGCAGGTTTTATTGCTTTGCATCACCTTTCTTTGGTCACTATGGCAGCATTGTGCATGTGATGGATGTTGGCATGCTAGCTTTAGTATACAGCATGGATTCCATTGCATGTCACAATCAATATATGCGCTGGCATTTACTGCATTTGACAATATACTTGTAATATGATATTGTTGTTAAAGGTTTTTGGCAATTTGTGTTCGCATGAATTTATTACCCTTAGTTTGTGGATTGTATCAAACGCGAAGGTTAGTAAGGTATGATGGGCTATGAAGATGATATCTTTAAAGCCGATGCAGAGATCAGTGGTGACTACATTTGTGCGTGTCTGAGCCCCGAGTACCTGGGGGTGAATTCAATTGAGGTCTATCAACACAGTTGTAATGGTTGGTGTGGGTGATACTCTACTCTTTGTATGTGAATGCTGGCTGGTATCTAAAGTGAGTATGTGGGTGTTGTATGTTTTGCTCAACTGTGTGCATGTAGATAATGAGCCATGTCTCTATGGGACGAAAACATGTGATGTATGGTTTACCGAGGTATGCATGGAAAGAAGATGGATGTCAAATAGATGATAGTGATCTTAGATTGCTAGGTCTCTTTTTTTTTCCCCTTTTCGTTTTTCCTTCTTGTTGGCGTTGCATTGAGCATGGACACTTGAACTTGAGTGCTCTTGGTTGCAGTTGTGCTTGTCCTAGCGTCGATGGTGTAATAGCAATGCCTATTGTTTGTCGAAGTGCTGAATGCCAAGGGCTGTGAAGATTCATACATTTCTCGATTCTGATGCATAGTGCAGTGCTGATGATATGCGTTCTGAGCCCTCGGATGTCTAACGAATGTAATGAAGCTGCTAAATAATTTGCACTTACTTTTGACAAAGGGTGTTTACGAAAATACTGAGCGGTCTTTGTATTTCAACCTAGGGTTGAATAAGCCTGCTCCTAGTAAAGTTGAGTGCACTCATTTGCAAAAGGCACAAGTATTTTATTTTTGTGATTTCATCTATGTAATACTTATCTCTTGTTTGTGGCACATGGTTGAAACTATGCTTACCCTCCTTCCTAGGGTTGGGATTTATTGCTTAAAAGAGAGTTTGTTTCAATTGAATTAGGGAGAAGGGACATGGGAAACTTGGGTGAAGATTGAGAATCCTCTGTAAGAGTTCAGGCGAGGACATTTGATGCTTTCATAACCTACCAATTGTTGTTGATGTGCCATAATGCCATTTGGACTTTTGTTCGGAGAATTGGCAAAGAAAACACCGAAGACATTTAGTGATCTGCCGTATTTGCCATTTGGGCCTTCGTTGGAGAATCAGGCTCTCAAAACGACACTGAAGACAATCATTGAGTTTTATGTTTATGATTGCCCATCCCTATGGACATTGCAAGTAATCCTTGGAAGCACCCCTCCTTGCTAAGTTATCCACTAAACAGTTCTTGTATTAAATAGTCTTTTACTTGTTTCAAATGTCATCTAGCATTTATGTTAGAAGACCCTCTACGAAGATCTTCTATTGGGCAAGCATGAATTTGCGAGCAGCAAATTGGTTTGGACAATTGCCAAGCCAAGGTTGTGAAGCTGGTTGGATGGGCTAGAAGTTTAAATCACTAATACCCTGGTTTGTTGGCATTGTTCTTTGTATGCCCCTTTGTTAAGGAATGATTGATCAATTGCGGAATGCCATTTTTATGCCAATACAGTTCCAAGTTGTATATTTTTGATGAAAAAGTAGTCGTGGGTAATCTTATCATATCAACATCCAACATAAACAACAGCATTGAGTGGTAGTGGGAACCCTACGAAGGTTTACAGTGAATGGGGGAGGTACACATGAATATTTATCTTAGGCCAAGTCTCTCACCATGATGGGTTCAATTTATGTACCTGATTAAGTGTCTCATTCTTCAAATTGTGGTGGATGAATTGCATCTTCATGTCAATCTTTCCTCTTATCCTAACGAACTCACTAGTGCAAATCTTTTGGTGTTGATTGTAAGGCTCGTCATTCTTTTGGTGTTGATTGTAAGGCTCGTCATTGATGGTTATCCACGCAATATTTCTTTGCAGGCACTCTTTTCTCTCCTTTTCTTAAGCAATTTCCAAGCCTTTTTCATGAGCACTCTTGTATGTTGCATTTTAAATTAACCAAAAAGCCTTGAATTAGACTTTTCATTTTGATGGCTCAAGCAACTCATTGCATTTATTGCTTAATTTGATTTGTAATGCTCCTTTTGAACTTCATGGCTTGTTGCTTCGGCTCAATGCGATTACTCACAGGAATAAGAGTGTTAATGTATGAGTGTCTTTAGTGTGGCCTTGATAAGGCAAACATGTAAGTGGTGTCCATGTTAAAGCGTGTGTATGGAATCCTACCAATGGGTCAAGTGGATGTAGGCTAGAATTTTGATGCCTTACAGGGAGTGAGGTCAATCTCACTCTTCCCTTTAACAAGCACCTCCCCATTGCTCCCCCCCTCCCCCCCCGTCCTATAAAGAAAAGATAAAAACACACACAAACACACTCACCCCACAAATGCTTGCATGCATGGCTTTGAGGTGAATTGGCAGCGAAAATAGTAGGGATTGTTAGCTGTTTGTGTCGATTATGCAATAACAATAGTGTTTGCTTGTTTGCAATTACAATATTGAATTGTCTTGTTCTTTTTGAACCTTTGTTGGACTTGGCATCTAAACATTTGTGACATTGTGATGCGCAATCGTGTACATTTTGGGTTTATATGTATTACCCTTAGGCTTTTCAACAAGCACATATATTTACTAGAGTTAAACTAGGGGAGGCTGTACGGAAGTGAGGAGTTTAGGTAAATTCTTGTGTTTTGTAGGCTTTTTGTCGTAGTCTCCCAAAAGTTGTGCCTAGGGTTGACAATTAGGTAGTCGTTCTCGGAAGGAATCCATCCGTATGAGAAAGACTATTTGGCTTTCATAGCATTTTTTGCACTCTGTCCCACAAAGAGTTAGAACTATATTTTAGCGTCCCTACTAGCGTTCTAGTTTAAGTTAAACCATTAGGGACCTCAATAGTGATGGGTATTGTGATTTTATGTTCAAATCCTACTTAATAAGATTGATATATTGATAGATGTTTTGAGCATTGAAAGAATTCAACCTATGGCATTTGTTGCAAGAGAAAATGATGTGTAATAGATTGTCTTCTACAACCATTTTATGGAATTTTTAATTGCAAGAATGTTTGCTAACCAAATGGGTGATTTGTTTTTGGTGGGAGGACTTGTTATAGGATTTATATGTTTGCTAATTATCTTCTTCTTCAAGTCTTGTGTACATGTCGTAATAACATAGTGTTAATGTTTATAATGTTAATTGTCATCTTAACATCTTGAGTGGTTAAAATCTCTTTAGTATAATTGTTAGAAATACCTAGATCCCTTAAGCTCGTTTCTCAAAAGCTACCTGAAACAGAGATGGATATGGATATGGTGTATGCAATGGAAGAATCTCAAGAGCAGAGAAGGGAATTGAGTATGGATATGGTGTTCATAAGAGAGAACAAGTACCAATTCAAGAGAATAGACAAATCCAAAATATCTTAGAGTATATTGTACAAAATTGAGTCAAACACTCCTTAAAAAAGGCTCCCTAATAGATCACAAAACATACTTTTGTCCTTGCAGTCCTCAGGTTGCATGCTCGTTAGTGAGCTTTAGTTGCCATCTATAGTGCAAATTTGTTAAATAGCACCCCTTGCTTTGCCATTGGTTGTAGGTATGGACCAAGAGTTTCTTTAGAATGGGTGAGGAATGCCTTTGATTCAACTTGAATGGTGTGTCGTAGATACACTTATCCATAGGGCTTCAAGCTCTCCAGATGGTTGGCCTAGATAACATGTTCATTGACAAGTTTGTAAACATAGCGATTAGCCCCAAAATGGACCGATATGGTAGGTGGTTTTGTAAGCTTGGGCCAACCTATATAAGGTGACTATTTGTAGGTGCCTTGATGTTGGTTCTTGTTCGGGCCATGTTGCAGTCTCTAAGCAATCTTTTGTACCTATTGTTGTACCTTCTCTTGTACTTTTATCTTGGCCTCTGTACTTGCTACTGCATTTTTGATACCTATTATAGTATAGTCTGTATCTATCGATTGTTCCTCACAGGTTTGTCCTAAACCAAAGCTCTTGCCCACCTTTGACAATGGATTGTGTTGTAGCCTATGTGGCAGCCTATAGTGTTGTCCACATGATTGTATTGTGGATTCTCCCCCATGGACCTAATCACGTGGCATCTAAACCTAATCCACACAAAGCAGACTCATGCCTCCCATTTGTATGTTGGTGCCATGTTGTTTTGGTCTCCTCATATGGGGACTTACAGGTGGGACAATGGATTCCATTTCCAACCCCTCATTGTCACACTATGGGTGGCATGGATTCCGGATTTGGTTGAGAAGCTACAGCTGAAGTTAGAGATCCAAAAAGAACTGAAGCATGATTCTTTAATTTCCGTCCCTCCGGATTAAGACATATCCACTCCAACAACTCCCTTTTAGAAGCTGTCATGAATAGATTGAGAAATGTATTGAAATCAAGTCTTGATATAATGCCTTGTCTAGATCCAATTCATTCTCACACTTGAAGAGGCAAGCTAATATAGACATACAACCAAGTACCATTTTTCAATGGCATGTTTACGAACCCATTGTGTACATCAAACAACTTAGGTACAATCCTTGGGCAATCCAATTGTCCAACTTTGAAATGGGGAACCATCCAAAACTTAGGGAGTACTGAGTCTCTTGGGTTTGTTTCAACCCATTATGCAACTTGTATGATCGATAACCGCTATTTGAAAACCTTAAAACCACTCCATGTCTAGACACAAGCCATAAAAAGTCCTCTTAGGCTCAAAATTTGAGCCCACCAGGGTATGAAAGTACTCATATCAACAGATGTCTCTAGTCCTCCTTGAGAAGTCATCATCATTAGCAACACCTATGGGTTAGATGTGATGCATTGCTCGTTCTATGTGACATACATTTCTTTCTTCTTGTAAAATCCCACCTAAACGTTGTAAAGACAAGGCAAAAAAAACAGTTAAAAAGAAGATGAGATAAGGGCATTAAAAAGCATGGATCATAAGTATTATAAAAAGGGAATCCTTTTCAAAATTTGGCATACATGCCAACTCACACACACCACTCTATATTGTCTTTCATCTTCTTTGAGGAACCACTTTACCTTTATGTACAATATGACACAGGGATGCATTATCTTCCCATCAGACACTGGATTCAAGATTAGCTTGTGAGGAAAGTTACAAAGGTTTTTTCCAACATCCAAGGCACACCTTTGTGTTTATGTATAAGATGTGGGACTTGATCTGGTACTAAACACAAGGTTAAAAAAGGTACCAGACACAAGGTTAAAAGATCAAGAATCCCACGACTTTCAAAATCTAGATGACAATAAATTAAGGAGATCAGATATCCACAGAAGAATTTATACCCAATGGATTATTGGACCCGTATTAATATGATGCAACCGAATAAATAGGACTGGCGCCTGCAATTACGGAAAGGAGTGAGTAATAAGGGCTGGAAAAACAATTTGAGGTGGCATTGTCTACGGGGAAACCACCCCGAGGCCGAGTGACTATAGTGCCTCCTACTACAGGTATGGCACTGGCTGAGCTGGTAATTGCTGTAGCTCCCCGAAAGCTCATTTAACCCCCAGATCTTGAACATTAAAACAAACACAACTCAAAGTAAACAATAGTGTATGTACCTATCTTCTTCTTGTCTATGCACGCATTTACATTTACATACAAGCTAAGATAGGGTGCATTCTCCTCCTCATCTGACACTTGATTACTAGTTGACGTCTCAAGTGAATTTAGAGGAGACTTGCCCTTTGCTTTGCTAGGAGATTTCCCATGAGTTCCCCACCCAAGGTCAAACCATGTTCCTTTCTGCCTTGGAGTGTTGACTTTGCTATCCTTAGTTGAAGGAGATGGTGTAACCATATCTCCAACTCTCATAGATGCATTTGCTTCTTTATGTGTCTTCTCAATTAATTCATTCCCTTCTTCTTTTCTACCACTTACATTATCTGTAAAAAGGACCATCAACATACATAAACATAAATGAATGTATATGCGAATTATTTATACAAGCACTAAATATTGTATTCTTACTTGTGTTTGGAATACTTTCCTTACTCATATGCAATATCAATACGATTTGCTCAAGGATGTCCATATTGCAGTCAATCACCATGCACATCACTCCATTTGAGGACCAAGTAAGAGATTGTTGCTCTTGATTTTTGTTTAAGGTGGCTGCTACCTCTCCCAAAGGAAAATATAAATTTGTTTAAGAGTAACCGTCAAGAATGCATCTGAGGACTGTGCACACCCACATCCATTAAGAACTTATCTCAATTTAGCCGAGTTTCATTGTCATCCCATTCTCTTATTTTTCCTTTTGCTTCAAAGTTGGCATAGCTGCCAGGGCTAGTACGGTTGAAGATCGTGCTGCCTAGAAGTAGGTTGTAGGCATAAATATAAAAGCAGAGTTTGCAATAGGGAATGTTGGTATAAGATACAATGCATATGCAGTATGCTAGTGTTTGGAGCATGCCCATGCCCTCACTAGGACCTGAGGAATATAAATTTGTAAAAATATGTACGTGTAGGAGAGTACACATCTACTAACCACAATTGAAGTGTGGAGCATTTGCATTGGGTTCTTGTTTATGCCGTCATTGTGTTGAAGTCAATATGGGAGAGAGTTCACAAATAACTCAGATTGTGGGTGAAAAGTTGACCAAATAGGGTTTGGTCATATAGAATGGAAATTTTTTTAATGGGAAGAGGAATGTGGAAATTAATCATAGGTGAGGATGAATGCTTGGATTTACTAGAAGATAATCCTACTGCGGAGAAAAAGAAAGCATAAAAGACATGGGTTGAAAATTCCAATATAGTGCTTCATTGGATTTGCATTTTATTACAAAGACACTCATATGGCACATTAAAAAGGCAAGTACACCCAAGGAAGCATGGGACATCATACATAAGATGTATGGGTTCCATTAGAGTGGTGGGGGAAACCTATGTTCTTGGAGAATATCAGTAATGGGTGGCATAAGAGTCCTATATTCAATACGACAAATACCTTAGAAGATGACTTGTCTTCGGGGCATAATCTTTTCTAATTAGTACTTGGTGATAGATCTTAAATCCATTTTTAGAAATATATTTAGCCTCTTAAAATCGATCAAAGATCTCATTAATGTGAGGCATGTGGAGATCTAGATTTAAGGTAGACTTCACATGTCATCATTGCCATTTTCCCATGGAATCAGTTTAGCATTGCTTATGGGATTGCAAAAATGCAAGGATCATATGGAGAGGGATTGCAAGGATCTTTAGTACTTTTTCTCACTCCCCTTGTTGGGATCAATTGCTTGGCTTTCCCTTCTTCCGGGACCTCAAGTGTATTATGAGAGGCATGACTCTTCTTGGGCTTTCTTGATTTAGCAACAGTTAGTTAAGTCATGCGCAAGGCCTCCACATTTTCCTACTCACAAGTTTCAATGTTAATATATGTACTCCTCAAATAATTTCAGAAGAAAATTATGAATATGCCCTTTGGGGTCTCTAAGGTCGATAAGGAAACTTTTAATCCAACAAGGCTAGCTAACTCTACTTAAAATTGCCATCTATTGTGCATTTATAACAAAAAGTTAAGGAGTTTAAACACAGATTCTGAAGGTGCAAATTTTTAACACTTTAACATGGTAAATGGCTTTATTCTCAAAATGAAAATACAAGATGCTGTGCAAAAAAAAAGGCTCAGGATGGGACAAAGAAGCTCCTAAAAAAGGGCTAGAAAATAACCATGGTTAAGGTTGAAAATGCCATCTCAACCCTACTGTAGACTTTGAGAAGAAGGGAGAGCTCTCCATTTCCTAAGGGAAGTAAACCTCCTAAGAAAGGCAACCTAGGAGGACGCCTGCGTGCTCATATAAGTTCCAATAGTATATATAAGTATCTATCCATCAAACCTTCCGTCAATATCAAGATAGTACAAGTGGAACTTTGTTGCTACTCCACACACACATATTGGATGCTTTTGACTATGGTTTGGTCCTTGTTGCCACAAGGTTAATAAATCCCTCAAATCAATTTGATTACCTGGTCCTTGGTATTTGATGGTTTAACTGGGATGTCTTTGAGTGTTCCTTCCATGGAGGTTGTGGTCATAGGGGTTGGAATTCCCCATAGTTGATATAAGTTCTGTTTAATGAGATTATTGTTGTCGAAGTAGTCCTTATATTCTTGTTGAGTTCTTCCAGAGTTCCCAAATTTTCATGTTGATAATGATTGGAATTTATCTCCTTTTTATTATACCTAGCATGTAGATTCACATGTCGATAGGCCTTCTGTTTGATGACCCTGTTTGAAATCAAACTTTTCTCACAAAAGCATACTCTCTTACTTCATGTATTCTAATTGTATAGAACTTATGCCTTCTTGGATCTTGGTATTTTATTCATTGTTTCTCGAGAGGAATGTTTGCAAGAGAGAAAAGGATGAGGCTATTAAAATGAGGAGGCTTAGGGCTTGCATGTATGTTTGGGCTCATGGGTGAATTATTGGTCTTGACAACATCAATAACCTTTTCCCTTTTTTCCATGAAAGAGACTTCTATTAAGCAGTGCATGCTTCTATGGATTCCTTTTGGGAGATTCTAGTGAAGATAAGATTTGGAATTTCTCCTTCATGGCTACTTTGGCTGTGCTATAGTACCTTCTAACTGGTATAAGAAGTGAAGTTGCCTTTATTTGTAGGAACTCGGGCTGGCACTCATCCCTCTTAAGAGAGTTGTGTGTTGCAGTCCAAGCTGATGTTTTCATAGATGCTTATTCTGGCACTCATCTCTCCCTTGAGAGTTGTGTGTTACAATCTAAGTTTAGAGATGTTTTCAAGCACTTAGTTTGGCACTCAACTGTCCCTTGATAGTTGTGTGTTGCAGTCTAAGTTAGATATCATGCGACGTGCTCCTAAACACTTAGTCTGGCACTCAACTGTCCCTTGATAGTTGTGTGTTGCAGTCTAAGTTAGATATCATGCGATGTGCTCTTAGACACTTAGTCTAGCACTCAACCGTCCCTTGATAGTTGTGTGTTGCAGTCTAAGATATCATGCGATGTGCTCTTAGACACTTAGTTTGGCACTCAATTGTCCCTTGATAGTTGTGTGTGTTGCAGTTGAAGCCTAGTGTTAGATGGTGAAGTTCACGATTAGGTTATACCTAGGTCATTTTTTAGTGCAGGTTACATGCTTATTTTTTGTGTTTTGATTTTCTGTAGTCTATTACATGATGTGAGCTTGAGTTGAGAGGTTATATCTAGGTAATTTCTTAGACTGCTTGCATTGTTAATTGTTATGGCTTCATGAGTTTCTTATTGCACCTGGCACTGAATTCTTTTTTGAATTCTATGTTGCAGCTTATTACATATGAGATGGCTCACGCTGGTGAAAAGAGGAAGTGTCAGCAACTAGATCTCACTAAGTTTCACAGGAAGGTGCTAAAAAAAGAGAATGTACACTTCTTAATGAATGTCGATCAGGACATCATTGAGACAGCTTTCCAAAATGGTGAAATCGGTGTACAGAATTTGGTGAGGACAATGGCAGAGCGTGGAGGGAGGACCTTGCGTGACCAATTTCTAGATGTTTTCACAGTAGAGTCTATAGACCAGTATTTGTACCACTTAGTGATAGAGGGTCAACGATGCCTCGGTCAAATAGATTGAGACATAAACTCGTGACACAAAGTGGGAGCGTACTGCTGTAGATGCCAGGGTCACGTACATTAAGAATGCGTGGCGAGGTTACAAAGGCAAAGGAGCTGCCTCGATCTCCCTTCCATCAATGCACCCTTATCCCCAAGCACAGCCACAACCACAAGCACCAATGCACCCATGCCCCTAGTCAGATGCCACATTGCATCCATAGCAGCCACAAGTACCAATGCACCCACATTCTCAGTCACATGCCGCATTCCACCCAACGCAGCCCGCAAGCACCATTGCAGCCACACCACAAGTATGCACCAGCGCATCGACCACAACATGTCTTTCCCCATATCCCTTTTTTCCAAGATCTTCCATACCCAGAAGAAGTTCCTCCTCCCGATACACATCTCCCACCACATGCACGATCACATTTCACCACATCTTTTTCTTCTCCATTTGTGCCTCCTACCACATGCACAGACCAGTTTCCATCTCCCGAATGCATTTGATATTGTGGATGTACTGCAAATGAAGCTCCATGCAAAGGGGTATGCATTTGCTTCCATATCTTATTGACCAAATATACCACTTGTTGCTTCTCCCTAGGTGCAAAGCGCACAAATTCTTTAACTTATCGTATTGCTTCTGACATCTTCCAATACACTTTATCCATAACAAAGGCATCAACGTCGACCATCCTCAATACTGTTATAAATGGCTCTACACCTTTTATTCCAATGACATTTTTCCATAATAGAGATGATTATACCAGATGCACATGTTTAGAGCTTGGTATTGCATACTGCATCTTTTTCTCAAGCCAATTCGCCCATCGTCTATCAGCAACAACAGTCTCGACTAAATCTTGACGCACTTCCAACAATCTAGCAAGAACTAGAAAAGAAGTGGCAAATCTAGTTTGACAAAATTGCCTGAGTTGTTTCATTGAGTATTCTCTTAATACTGCATGCAAGTATTGATGACTCTTTATAAAACTCACTATGGTGTTAGCATCTTGCAGTACTGATTGCCCAAATGGCAATTGTCCAATATCCTTCAACAATAAGTTGAGAGTATGAGCACCACATGGCACCCATGTCAGAGTGGGATACTTTGCCATGACCATCTCACCCATGGTCTTGTAATTCGATGCATTATTTGTTACTAATGCAGTAACATTCTCACGGCCACCAACTTTATGAATTGCTCTTTCGTATATTTTTACAATATATGCTGAAGTTTTTTCTTTTAGAGACGTATCAATACTCTCCAAAAACATAGTTCCCTTGGGAGTAATGCAATTACATTTATCAAGGGTCTGGCCTGCTTGCTAGTCCATCCATCAAAACCAAGAGTGCACCCATATGTAGGAATAAAATCCAATATCTTTTTTTCCAAGCAATCTATCACAATTTATTTGACTCTATCAAGATGATCCGTACGCATTTTATTATGATTTGGCAAAATAAATCTTGGTCTAGCACATGATTTCAAGGCATTACAAAACGTGTCATCTCTCATGACATTGAATGGTATACCATTTTTAACAAATGCTTCTATCCATCTTAAGTGCTCTTCATGCACTTGTTGTCGAAGAAATCCATCCTCCTTAGAAGATTGTTCTCCCTTTTTTCTCTTCTTTACCTATGACAGGCATTAGTTGCATCAAAACTCACCTGCGACATGCTTGCTAGCATATCTACATCACCTTCATGTATGGATACACTCCTCGCATTTATTGGTGCTTCTTCTTCAACCGTCTCATCAACCTCAGCGCTCACATTTTGTTGATTTGAATAATTTCTTATTAGGGTCAGATTAACCACTTTCTCTAAATACGATTTGCATAACGGAAGAACATCAGACAGAGTACATGGCTCCAACGTCACTCCCTATTCCGAGAAAATGTTGTTTGATGCGAGTAGAACCGCTTGTGAACTTGTGTCCACAATATTTACATTGCAAGAAAGAAACCGAGACATGTACTTTTCATATCTCTATCACGTATGACCAAATCTTGCCGCGCACCATGCTTTTGAAGTTGCCAAAAACAAAATGCAAAAAAACTAATTTGAGAATATAATAGAAACATACTACAATACACATTTTATAAAAAAACAACACATTCTTTAAAGTATGCAATATATTAATTGTCATTCAATCACGCTCTATTAAAAGAATACAAAATATTCATTTAGAAGAAACTGTAAGAATAAGTAATAAAAATTAAGACATTGATTCATTTCTATTGAAAGAATATACTCAAATTGAAAATTATTCATTCACATTCTATTGAAATAATATTACATATTCATTCAAAAGAAAGTGAAAGAATTGACTAATAAAAAGAGATATGGACTCTTTTTTTTTTAAAGAATACACTCAAATTGAAAATCATTCATTCATATTTTATTGAAAGAATATTAAATATTCATTCAAAAAAAAGTGTAAGAATGAGACAACTCTTCTAATAACTTTTAAAACTTTCAATTCATACACTTTAAAACTCTTTCTATTCTTTCACATTCTATTGAAAGAATATAAAATATTCATTTAAAGAAAGTGTGAGAATACAAACACAAAATAAAATCATATTTCTCACAAGAGATCTAGGGAACTCAACAAGGAGATCCTAGAACTCCCACCTACAAAAATCCTCACAAGAGATCTAAGGAACTCAACAAGAAGATCCTAGAACTCCCACAAACAAATTCATAATTCCATAGACACAAAAATAAGCCCATTTCTCACAAGAGATCTAAGGAACTCACCAAGGAGATTTTAGAACTCCCACGTATAAAAATCTATCCACATGAGATCTAACAAACTCAACAAGGAAATCCTAGAACTCCCACAAACAAATTTCATAGACACAAAAACAAGCACATTTCTCACAAGAGATCTAAGGAACTCAACAAGGAGATCCTCAAACTCCCACAAATAAATTTATCTCACAAGAGATCTAAGGAATTCAACAAGGAGATCCTAGAACTCCCACAAACAAATTTCAGGCACATAAATATTTGAAATATTTTTATCATAAGAGATCAAAGGAACTCAATAAAGAGAACCTAGAACTCCCACAAATAAAAGAACAAAGACCAAAACCCAAAACCTCACAAGAGATCTCAGGAACTCAAAATGAGATCCTAAATCTCCCTAACAAAAAATCCATCTTATTTCGGACCTTCTAGATTGCTTTCCCAACCTTGAGGACCTTTCTTCTTCTTTTCCTTGTTTGATCTCTTATGCTCAGCTAGGGAACCAAGTGTGAGATAAGAGACATTGGCAAACAGTGAGCTTATATGCAGAAATGCAGTAACATATTCGTCCTAATATAGGTTTATTCATACGAATACTTTATTTGTACAAATATGTGGGGATGACATGGCGATTTATCTAAAAAACGTGACATGTCACCACTTTTCAAACCGAAATTTTCTTCCATTCGAATCATTCAAGCAATTTTCCCAATTTTTTCGAATCACGAATTCGAATTTTTCTACTTAGGTATCCTCTTGGCAGAGGGTTGGCTTTTTCTATACCCCCCTCTGCATATAAAAATTTTCAGTATGTCATACATCCATCCATCGAACACACACACACACACTTACTGTTCTCCTTTTTCTTTTGCATCCATTTAATTTCTTATTTTTTTGTTTTTCTATTTTTTCTAATTCCTTTTCCTTCTATCTCACAAACACTCCCTAATTTTTTCTGATTCCTCCTAATTTTTTTTAATTTCTTTCTTAAAGCTCTAAATCTCTCTCTCTCTCTCTCTCTCTCTCTCTCTCTCTCCCCCTTGCATCTTTAACCAATTTCTCCAATTTTCTTCCCTATTTTTTCCTCTTCCTTCCCCATAATTTTCCCTAATTTCACTTGATTTCCCCCCAATTATTTTTATTAATGTTTTAAAACTAACTTTTTAAATCCTTTAGCCTTTTTTAAAATTCTCTGTAGGCCCCTTTTTTTACACATTTAAAGCATTGAAATTTGGATTCCACAACATGTATGAGATGTTCTAACTTTCATGTTGTTGTTATGGTGCCAGGTGAGTTAACACACTTCTCCATTAGATTTGGAATGTAAATCTTTGGCAAGGTTTGTTGGAACAAGGACATGGCATGGCAATTCTAGTGAATACATTTTGATGGACTTGTTGTAACACTTTTTACTATGTATTTGGTGCTCTGGTAATCAAGATCCTTCCTAAGAAATGGTTTTTTACTATGTAATTGGTGCTTTGGTGATCAAGATCCTACCTAAGAATTGGTATAGTTTTAGCAAGGTTTAAAAAATCATATGAGGAGCACTTTTATAGATTCTCTTCCTACAACTTTTATGTAATTGTGATGACTTTTCCAAGATATTTTTAATTTAATTCTATCAATATAATGGATCCCTTGTAGTAGATTATGCAAGTACCATTTAAGGGATGACTCTCTTCTACAATTGATATCGAAGGGCAATAGCATATGTTTTTATTTTGGGTCTTAAGCAGTTTGTTTGAATATGAAAGTAATCATTTGTTGGAGCTATAGCCTTGCAGCTAGTTAAGAAACACACACACACACACACCTGCGCACGTACGCACATGCACACACACACACACACACTTACTATCCCTTCCTCCATTGGTTTGGCCACTTGCTCATTAGATCTCCCCTCGACAACCCCCCTTAATTTCCCTAATTTATTTTCCCTCAAACTCCCTTATTCTTCCCTTAATTTGTCTCTAATTTTCTCTGTATTTTTTTCTCAATCTCCCTTGTTTTTCCTAATCTCTCTCTCTCTCTCTCTCTCTCTCTCTCTCTTTCTCTCTCTCATTATTTTTCCCTTAAAATTCCCCTTTAGTTTCCCTTAAATTTCCCTTTTTAACTCCCCTTAAAAATTCCCTTAAATTTCCCCTTATTTTTATTTTCCCCTTTATTGCCCTTGGTTTTTCCCCGTAATGTTTCCCTAACACCCTATATTACATTTTCTCCTTATCTCCTTTGTCCCTACTTTTATTACTCTTTCCTTTTTTAAATTAAAAAAAAATCCTTTAAACTTCTCTCTATTTTTTTTTCTCAAATTATCTTTTTAAATGGTCTTCTTAAATTCTTAAAACTCCCTTGTTATTCCTCTACCTCCTTCTCCTTCATTGTTAGTTTTTCCCTCCCTTAAAAAATTCTTTAAATGATCTTATCCTTTCTATTATCCAAGTTTTTTTATTTTTTATATTCTTGATCCCCTATTTTAATTCCTTTCTAAATTCCTCTAATTTTCCTAATAATATTTTTTCCTAAATATCTCCCTATCTTGTCCCTAATCCCCCTTTTTTTCTCTCTAACACTCCCTAATTTTTTCTATTATTACTCTAACTTTGTCCTATGTTTTCTTTTTTGTTTTTCTAACCACCCCCACCCCCACCCCCACCCCAACTATTTTGTTATTTCCCCCTTTCTAATTTTTTCGTAAAATTGAAACTCTTTCACACCTTTTTTGTTACCCCCCCTCCTTTTTCTTCTCGCTTCCCACGTTTATCCTAAGCCCTTATTAATAAATCCCTCTCTCCAATCGTTCATTCAATCCCACTGTCGCAGCGGCTCTCCTTGGTCCCTTGGGCTTCCAAACTCTCGATTTGCATGCCACATTATTGCTAGACCATGTCATACTCTGTTTTTCCCCAACTACGTTGCTTCAAATTACAGTATTAATCGGCTGCCCCTCACATCAACTCTCTGACTCACCTACTCGCTATCTCCCCCGACTTGTGCATGCACTTCGACTCCTTTTCGACTCCAGACTACACCCAATACCCAGCTATTTAAACCCATGTGGTGCCTGCTAGAAAATGTACTCCCTCACACAACCTCCTTTACTGGCAGTACCTTCTACCATCTTTCCTCCTGACCTACCACTTACTCATGCCTCCCATCCTCCTGATATTGAAACTATGTGACCTTCCATCCACGTCCCTCGCATGAATGGATGCGACAAGCATAGGTCCTTTCCTCTCCCTTTGAACTTATGCATTTGTTTCCCCCCCCCCCCCCAAACTGCTTCCTTTAAACTCTCGTGCTACCCTCTCCCATCCTTCTCTAAAGCTTTATCAAAATCCCTTATTTAATTATTCTCTTCCTTTATTTTTCCTCTCCCCCCTTATAAACCTTCTCCTAACCCCTTTTCTTCCTTTCAAACTTCACTCTCTCTCTCTCTCTCTCTCTCTCTCTCTCTCTCTCTCTCTCTCTCTCTCTCTATCTATCTATCTATCTATCTATCTCTTTATTCCCTCTTAGCCTCTTCTAAACTCTCTCTCTCTCTCTCTCTCCCACTCTCTCACTCTCTCTCTCACCTTTTCCTCTCTCCCTAAAAAATCCCTTTCTCTCTATCACTCCCTCTCTCCAAAACTCTCTCTCCCCCCACCTCTCTCTCTCTCTCTCTCTCTCTCTCTCTCTCTCTCTCCCTCTCTCTCTCTCTCTCTCTCTCTCTCTCTCTACTACCCCTCTCCCCTACTTCATTCATTAAAGTCAATTGGGGCCTCCCTTTTTAAAAAATTAAAATCCAAACACCCCTCTCTAGTTATAATGAAATTACTTTTATATTTTCCCTATTCCCCCCTCTTGCTACTTCATTCATTACAACCTCCCCCTTCCTTTTCTATTAAATTATATTAAAATTCTCCCCCCTTCCCACAACCCCCTTTCTACAAAGGTTCATAATTTCTCTCTAGACTGATCGTGTCACCCAAACAAATCTCGTTTTTACATTTAAGCTTGATAAGTGTATGGCAAAGTATTGATTTTTATTGGACTCCAATAACAAGGGAGGGGTGTTTATGACACCTCTCTTCTCAACTAAAGTCAAAACCGGTTCTCATTATTTTGCTTGTTGGATGGTGGCAGGTAGGCAAACTCCCCTCTTCAATAAAAGTGATGCTTGCCTGGACTTATCCAAGCTCAACTTCCATACAGTTTCCACAGTCATTTCTATAAAAATGCCCGCTACTAGTTTCCTTTATAAATAGGGATTCACTGACTTGTACAAACTTTTCCATTAATGCAATTAGTACTATTTCATTGTCTAGCTTCACTTTTCGGTCTTTTCACTATGCAAAGGGGTGTTGTAAAATCTTTCACACACAGGTTGTTTCCCCAATAACTCTGGACGGTTGTACATAGTATACTTAAGTCATTAAGGCTGTTTGGCTTCTTGACTCCCTTCTTTAACTTGTTCTTTATTTGTTTTATTTTTCTAATAAACATCTTTCTAATCCCTCTCTTGTCCTTGCAGAATTATTCATCAGATGTCATGCTCCAAATCTAAAACTCTCTATAGCCCTACCCTAATTTCGGCTCCCACCTCCCAAACAATACATTTAAGTCATTATGGCTTTTTGGTCTTTTGACTCCTTTCATGTCTCTTTTGAGCAACACTGTTTTATTACACTTACCTTGTTATTGTTTTTCCCTTCTTATATAAAACTCTTCTAATCTAGATTATTGTCAAAACTATCCAATTCCTTTTCCTGCCTAAATACTACTATAACCACAACTTACCCATATATCTGTTAAACCATTTTCTTCCATACTGTTCACCTATCTCACTCAAGTACTTCTCTTCCATTTCCATTACTTTAAATTGCACTTCTCAATACTTCTCATTCTCTTTGGGTAGACAGTAGGTCATCACACTAGGTGATGACCTACTGTCTCACTCAGTGTGTTGTATCCTACTGAGGCAAAGGTTGGTACACACACACACACACACTTACTATCCCTTCCTCCATTGGTTTGGCCACTTGCTCATTAGATCTCCCCTTGACAACCCCCCTTTATTTCCCTAGTTTCTTTTCCCTCAAACTCCCTTATTCTCCCATTAATTTGTCTCTAATTTTCTCAGTATTTTTTTCTCAATCTCCCTTGTTTTTCCTAATCTCTCTCTCTCTCTCTCTCTCTCCTTATTTTTCCCTTAAAATTCCCCTTTAGTTTTCCTTTTTAGCTCCCCTTAAAATTTCCCTTAAATTTCCCCATATTTTTATTTTCCCCTTTATTGCCCTTTGTTTTTCTCCATAATGTTTTCCTAACACCCTATATTCCATTTTCTCCTTATCTCCTTTGACCCTACTTTTATTACTCTTTCCTTAATTAAAAAAACTTTTCCTTTAAACCTCTCTCCATTTTCTTTTTCTCAAATTATCTTTTTAAATGGTCTCTTTAAATTCTTAAACTCCCTTGTTATTCCTCTACCTCCTTCTCCTTCATTGTTAAATTTTTCCTTCCTTAAAAAATTTTTAAAATGATCTTATCCTTTCTATTATCCAAGTTTTTTGATTTTTTATATTCTTGATCCCATATTTTAATTCCTTTCTAAATTCCTCTAATTTTCTTAATAATATTTTTTCCTAAATATCTCTCTATCTTGTCTTTAATCCCCCTCTTTTCTCTCTAACACTCCCTAATTTTCCCTAATTTTTCCTTATTTTTTCTATTATTACTCTAACTTTGTCCTATGTTATCTTTTTTGATTTTCTAACCCCCCCCCTGCCCCCACCCCCACCCCAACTATTCTGTTATTTCCCCCTTTCTTTTTTTTCCTTAAAATTGAAACTCTTTCTTACCTTTTTTGTAAAACCCCCCCTTCCTTTTTCTTCTTGCTTCCCATGTTTATCCTAAGCCCATATTTATATATCCCTCTCCCTAATCATTCATTCAATCCCACTATCACAGCGGCTCTCCTTGGTCCCTTGGGCTTCTAGAGTCTCGATCTCCATGCCACATTATTGCCAGACCATGTCATACTCTGTTTTCCCCAAGTGCGTTACTGCAAATTACAGTATTAACCGGTCGCCCCTCACATCAAGTCTCTCACTCACCTACTCGCTATCTCCCTCGACTCGTGCATGCACTTCAACTCCTTTTCGACCCCAGACTACACCCAATACACAGCTATTTAAACCCTTTCACTGCTTGCCAAAAAACATACTCCCTCACACAACCTCCTTCACTGACAGTACCTTTTACCATCTTTGCTCATGGCCTACCACTTAGTTATGCCTCCCATCCTCCTGATACTAGAACTACATGACCTTCCATCCATGCCCCTCGCACGAATGGATGTGACAAGCATAGGTCCTTTCCTCTCCCTTTGAACTTATGCATTTGTTTCCCCCTGCCAAACCTCTTCCTTTAAACTCTTGTGCTACCCTCTCCCATCCTTCTCTAAAGCTTTATCAAAATCCCTTATTTAATTATTCTCTTCCTTTATTTTTCCTTTCCCCCCTTACAAACCTACTCCTAACCCCTTTTCTTCCTTTCAAACTTTTCACTCTCTCTCTCTCTTTCTCCCTCCCTTTCTATTTATTCCCTCTTAGCCTCTTCCAAACTCTCTCTCTCTCTCTCCCACTCTCTCACTCTCTCTCTCCCCTTTTCCTCTCTCCCTAAAAAATCCCTTTCTCTCTATCACTCCCTCTCTCCAACTCTCTCTCTCTCTCTCTCTCTCTCTCTCTCTCTCTCTACTACCCCTCTCCCCTACTTCTAGTTATAATGAAATTGCTTTTATATTTTCCCCGTTCCCCCCTCCCGCTACTTCATTCATTACAACCTCCCCTTCCTTTTCTATTAAATTATATTAAATTTCTCCCCCCTTCCCACAACCCCCTTTCTACAAAGGTTCATAATTTCTCTCTAGACTGATTGTGTCACCCAAACAAATCTCGTTTTTACATTTAAGCTTGATAAGTGTATGGCAAAGTATTGATTTTTATTGGACTCCAATAACAAGGGAGGGGTGTTCATGACATCTGTCTTTCCAACCAAAGTCAAAACTGGATCTCACTATTTTGCTTGTTGGATGGTGGCAGGTAGGCAAACTCCCCTCTTCAATAAAAGTGATGCTTGCCTAGACTTATCCAAGCTCAACTTCCATACAGTTTCCACACACACACACACACACACACACACATCTCTAAGTGTTTTCCATTACTTTTGGGGTAACAAGCACGCATGCACGCAGACGCGTATACACACACACACAAATTAATTTTGATTAGTAAATGTATCTAACACGCAGAGACTTATTTTTTTCACACACACACACACAAATGTATACTTTCCCAACAATGAATTATTCTTTTATCTGCACCTCATCAAATGTCCCCCTATATACTCTTGTTTTAACCACCCCACACACCAATCACACTAATCCTCCCATACCTCCACTAACCCCTTCTCAACCGATGCTCTCATTTGTTCCTTATAAGCTCCACTTGTGACTTTAACAAATTTTAAATTATCTAAGAATCCATATGGTTGTCTATATTCCTAGGTAAAGCGATAACAAGCCAAGGAAAACAGGCATTACCTATCTACCCAAACATAACGATGTTGTTCTAACACCTAGTTTGTTTGGATGGTGACAAGTAAGTGGACCCTGACCTTGGAACCTGGACTCCTTGAGGATTCGACATCTTTTTTCATTATTGTGTTTGTCAAACTCAATATTATTAAAAATTCTTAAATTTGTTGGAAACTTTTGCAAACTCTAGTTGTTTCCCATTTTTTAACTTTTTATCCAATTGATGGAATCAATTGTATGGCTAAATTATTGATAAGACTTTTTAATCTACACACACACACACACACACTTTCTAGGTCTATAACCTACTTACACTTATAAGGGATTCTCTCATTTTCCCATTTAGATTTCTCCCCACCTCCTAATTATTGGTTGGTGATTTTCATAAGAACCCTCCCCCTTTCCCCAAATCTTTCCTCGAAATAAATTTTGCTATTTAAACTTCTCCCATTCTTCCACTAATTTTGGTCCATGGAGCTTGTAATGTTATTTTGAAGGCATCCTTTAATGAAATAATTATATTCTATAACATGTAATAATAATTATGTTCTAATATATTGTAATAGTTAGATGTGATCTTTCTTCCATTCAATCCATGAGATTGAAAGAACATTATTAATCATAAGGTCTTAAATGATTATTAGCATTCTACAAGGGTAAGGTATCTTCCTAAAGAAGAACATGTGATTATGAGTTGGATGGTGGTGAAAGTTAAGGTGTGCCGGGTTGCATCGAGCTCATCGTTGGCTCAGCTCTCTTTTCAACCCTCTACTCATCATCTTCTCCATGCCTTAGCGTCTTGTGCCATGTAGCGAGGAGCTTTCGTTAGGCTCCTCTCTTCCTTCTTCTACCGATTGCCTCTTACCTCCCCGTGAGCTCGTTCATGGATACTCCTTTCAAGTCCTCGCCTTTTACTCCCTACTCCCCCTTTGCTGCCTTCATGTTTGTCCCAACTCTTCAACGGCTTCATAAAGCTAGGGAGATGACTCCAATCGTCGCAGGTCCCTGATCAGAGGTCCCTGATCAGCTCCTTGCCACAAGCTTTTTCCCGGTGTCTCTTCTTCCTCTTTTACACACCCTTTTATGTGGATCCACTTTTTACGACAATGTGTAACTCTTTTATGTGGGCAAGTTCATTCTGCAGAGTGTCGTCCCATTGACGTGATTCTATTTTAGCTCACACTGCCCTCGCTTCCCTTCAAACTCACGGACTTCCTTGCCTCCTTTGGGTGCACTATCAAGATCTCTTTTTCCTTTACGTCTCCCTTCAAGCTTCCTTGTCTCTTCTATTCCTAGACAACTTCACCAACTCCTGCTCTTCTACTCGATGCTTTCTCCCCATCTTCATTGCCACCTTCATCGGATAGGCTCCTCTACTAGTCATGGCTCCTCTACTTTCACTAAGTACTAGATGGTTGGCTCTTTGCTTTGCAAGTGACTCTCATTTTGAGCTACTTGTTGCATGGAAGTCTCTGTACACGGTTGTTGTCCTTGCTTTTTACATTTCTCATAATAATCGTCTCCAATTATTCTGTAACTTTGCTCTCCTAAGGCATCCTTCTTCGCTGCTTTAACTCGGTTACTAGCTCATTTCCATGCCTTTGATACTATACTTGGTCATGAATTAGTTTCTGGTTGGTAGCTCTATACTTGCCTTATGGCCGCCTTTGCTTTGTAGCTACTTGCTCTCAGATTTCACGATTTTTATTGGGTTTGTAAGCACTCATTGTTGCACCTTTGCTATGTAGCAGTCTCTAGGTTATGTCGTGGATGCGTTCGCTTTGTCGTGAATTTGTTTTTTCTTTTTGGTTTGCTAGTGTTTTACGTCTATCTATCTATCTATCTATCTCTCTCTCTCTCTCTCTCTATATATATATATATATTCAATATTCCTATATATATTCAATGTTTGTTTATATATTCTTTCTTCCTTTTTTATGCGGGTTTCTTTTTCTAATTACATCGATTGCATGTTTATTATCTAATTACTAAAAGTTTGTTTATATTACACTATGCTCTTCACTAGATAAAAACACTCCCAATTTTATCTTTTTGATGGGTGTCTAGATCTTTGGTATAAGTGATAACAAGCTGGGGTGTGCATGCATTACCAGTCTTCCCTCACAAATCTATGTTGTTCTAACATCTAGGTTTGTTTGGATGGTGGCTTGAGTAAGTGGACCCTGACCTAGAGCTTGGACTACCTGATGGATTCAGCACTTGTATACGTATTTATGAAACCCTATTGTGGTTGGCCATTTCAGGTTAACAAAATTTGAGTTCTTCAATTATTTACTTGCCATATTTGAATTATGTCTATTTAAAAAAAAAAGAAAAGCTATTCTATGACTGAATCGATTGTATGGTTCATTTGTTGATGGGATTATTAAATCTACACACACACACACACGCGCACGCACACACACACACAAAATAATTTTTATCGTAGGTTATTTTCCTCCCTTCCCTTCCAATTGAGTTAGTGTATTTTTACCAATGTTAAGAAACATCTATTGGGACCACATGTTGGTTTTATCTTCCCTCGGATTCACTAACTCATGCTCTACGATCTTGGGTTTACTTATTTGGATTCATGGCTTTCAGCTTCCCCTATTCCATATTTGAAGGTCATGCTTTTCACACCTCCTTTTTCAAATGCTTAGGTCATGTTGTCTAAGTCCACCTCATCCAAAGTCTGGATTCAAAATATGGGACTATAAAATGGTAACAATGACACTATAGAAACTCATCCTATTGGCCCTTTAAAATCTCTGTGTGACCTAGTCCTTGCCTCTTCCCCCTATGGTTGTAAAATAAGCAGGAAACCTCCTCATCACTAAAACATAGTCAATGAAGCAATTGTGAATGACCTTGTAAGAGAAATGGGTATGGCAACAACCTCGGAACAAATTTTTAAGCAAAAATGACTTTTGTTAGTCATTTTTTATGTGGACTCATAATGAAAGCGAGGAGCCTATGCTCTCTCCTTGCTCACATCGGTTGGATCTCCCTCCTCAACATCCATTCATCTTCAAAAACCAAACCCTCCAGTGAAACAATGTAGACAGAAATTGCATACTCCAACACTCTTGTCTTGATGTCCTCCATGCTCCATCTTTTGTAATACATTGTATATGCACATGTACCTACACTCACACCCGCAACCACACCTACACTTGCACATGCACATGCACACACGCATGCGTGTGCACACACACACACACAGAGGTTCATGCATACGCTCATATGCACATGTATGTGCATGCATGCATGCACACACATATACACATGCTCACATGCATTCACACACACATGATTAAGTACATGCATGGTGTCATAGAGATGGTATGTCCATGTATGTGGCTCATGAAAATTTTAGAGGGTCTTTATTTAGCTATGATGTGTGAAAGCAGGTTCACGCAAGTGGCAGGTACACAAGGTGTTCCGAACCAAGGGAAGTCATAGTACATAAGGATGTGTCTATGGGATGTGGGAGCACTCAATGTATTCTGAACCATGGGTGGGTGGGTGAGTGAGAATTAAAAAATAGCCACATGTAGGACAAAGTGACTTTCACTGAAAGTATTTGGGAACAACTAGTTTTTTAAAGAAATCTTACATACAAGCTTTTTGTGGATATACCAAGGTCACATGATACCTTATCCTCCTTTATGAAATCTCATCAACTTCAAAACCTTTGTACATCACAATTATTTATAGTTTGCATATATGTTTAAATATTTCTCATGATTGTATGATTTTGCATCTATCTCATCATTAACATGTTGCTGCTTAAAACCACACCTGATCATCTTTTCAAATTGTTAAAGACAAGTTGGTTAACACCTTTAACTTGCACACCATTTCTCATTGGCATTGAAATCCTAAAAACCATATACCATCATCTTTAGAATTCTTAAAGACAAGTTGATTAACATCTTCAACTTGCTCACAATATCTCACTTTTGTGAAAACCTAAAATCTCAAAATTGCGTTGTGAATGTGAGTTTTTAAAGAAGATTCAAGAATCAATTAAATTTAGTTTGCACATGTACATACATTTGACTTGACAATACAAAACATCATTTGTTTAAAGTCTGAAACAAATGTTTGAGGATGTTCCAACCTACAAAGAGTAAGATTGAATTTGAACTTAATGGACTTATGCAAATCAATTTCCTCTTATAACGACGTCCATTTTTTTATAGAACTATGTTCTTTTTCCTCCTCTTTATGAAACAATCGATAACAAAGGTCAATCTCATGTCCCATTACAAGGATCACATATTAAATAGATCAACAAGACTTACATGTCACATCCTTATCAATGTGGAGTCCACATGCAAACATGTTGTAGCATCTATAGGTCTAAATCCATAAGAAGGTGTTCTAAAAGAGTGAGACAATGGCCTTTTTACATACAAATTTATCAAACCTTTCATTTGTTTTTGGATAGGCCATGGAGTGGATGATTGATGAGAAGGCATGTATCAAACTTGATTCTTTTGCCAAAAACATTGAGGCTATCCCTATGGCCTTAGCTTAATTGGGGTACTCCACCTTTTCACGTGACGAATCAATTTAATTTTTCAAATTATTGAAAAGTAATACCTTCCTCCTTAGGTTAGGTTATAAGTATGGAATAATTTATTAGCTTTATTGGGATACTCCACCTTTTATGGAATAATTTATTAGCTTTATTGGGATACTCCACCTTTTAACCTAAGAAATCAATTGACTTTATCAATTGAAAACTAATACTATTCTCCTTAGGTAAGTTATATGTATCAAATAATTTGTTGAGATTAAGGGCCTTTAAAATAAGTAGATGAGAAGTATAGATGAGAAAACTAATGGCCGAATTAGGTGAGGCTTTTCAATGCCTTCAAAGGAACATCAATCGCCCCTCTCTCAAAATGAGGGAGTCAAAGACATGAGGTGACTTTGGTGAATTGTTAGAATTTTTTCCTTGCCTTAAATAGTAGGTCATCACCTCTACCTACCAATTTGGAAAATGACACTTCCCCAATTCCTTTTCACATATAGGAAGCAACGGTGGTTGGTCAACTTGATTGTGCCAATGAGAGGAAGGGGATTCCCTTGTACATTCCTTGCCTAATCCTTCACATTTGATAGCTAGCTCCTCGTTCCTTCACACTTGGTCACATATTTTTTATCACTGCCTACAAGTTTCTTGCCCATGTGGAATCAAACGTAGGGAGTCGCTAAAGTGGGCGAACAACCAGACCGCCATAGCTCTTGTTTTAGCTCCCCAATTCGGTCCCTAGTCCCTTGTTCCTTCACAATGCCCCCTATGCCCTTCCTAAAACTCACACTAGTCCCTTGTTCCTAGCCAATTGTTCCTTTTATGCCCCTTTTTCCGTCATAATCCCCTCCCCTCCCCTCCCAAAACTTACACCTCCCGACCGGCCAACTACTAGCCGCACATTTACATGTGGCCTATGCTGCCAAGCTTTGAGCATGGACAACCGACATAGGTGTGGGAATGCCCAAAAATGAGAGGTGTGGCTAGTCCATTTACTTGGTCAATAGCACCTTCCATAAACCTTTATACAAGTTTACACAACCATATGTGCCCCTTCCCCAATCGTCAAGAGCATAATCCGTGTGAGCAATTGACGATTGATTATCACGAATCTCGCCCTTGAAGAGGCTTTGGCAGTAAACAACCGTTGCCGAGCCTTAGGATGAACAACTACTTCAAAGACGAGAAAGCAATCACATGTCCTGATTTGTCAATCATTCAATGTCCTTATCCATTTCAAAAAATTTGGGACCTATGCTTGATTTTATGAGGGAAACCAGCCCGATTCTTTGTGGCCCTGCAATAGATGCAGGAGTTGTCCACCAGCTCAAATTTTATTATCTACAGCAATCTTTTGGCAACCACCAGGAGGAACATCGATCATTAGTGCCCATTCCTAGCGCCGTTACTAGTATGAAGAGTTTTTTGGTGTTGTGATTTTGATCCAGGCGTTTCGACCGCACTTCAAATATGTGGGTGGAGTCTGGACAATGGTTTGGTATGTGAAACATACATGGGTATTAAGACCCTCCCATGTAATTTCAAGTATAAGGTATGATAATTCGAGGACGTCATCCGTGTCTCCCGCCATTTCGACACAGAGATAAGATGCCGTCTGACGTTTGGTACTTTAGCATGGATCATGAAGATCCATAACTGCCCATATGATCCATATTATATATGGCAGAGAGCGACCATGTCAAGGATCAACGAAGGATGAGCTGATTCAGAGTCTGCCCACTATACACGGCAGAAACCGAAAATTTTAAGGCTCATCGGAGGAGGAGCTGCTTGAAGAGGCAATGCCAAGTAGAGGCTCTGTGAGCAATCCATGACCCTCCGTGGAGCCACTCAAAGCCAGTTCATCCGGTTCATATTCAGGCACTTCTTTGACGCTCTCTGTCATCGCTTGACCGTTTGTTTCCCTCGATTTTCCCCATACAACAAGGTAAAGTCCGACAATTATCAGAATCCCCCCCAGCAAACTGCAGACAGCGGGAGTCAGCAAAATTAGACTTGCTTAAACACCAAATTCTGGCAGAACAGCAAGTACCGTTGCCCAAGCACGGATGCTGATGATAAGCAAGTCGGTAAGTTGGTGGATCCCAAAATGAGCGACAACCAGGCTAACTGACCTCCCCAAGTAGAAACGCTCTTGTAGAAATATGGAAGACAGTATGGCTACAAGGATCGTCTGCAGTGGTTGGTACGCAGCAACAAGCACAGGTCCCCCTCGATGAGCGCACCATCCCTGCAATGTCATTGCCACCCCAGAAGCGAAAAAACCCTGCGTCCACAAAAGAAGGGGCTCGATAATGCGGTATGGCGGGAAAAGCCTCAAACCCAGCCTGGCTTTAAACAATCACTGAGTTCGTAAATTTCACTCGCCGAAACGTTCTACTTTGCGTGCTTTAGTGCCAAGAATATTGTTCGACTCACATATCACATACCCCATACAAAACAGCTGCCAATTCAGAGTAGAATGCTGATGCCCATGTGTTAAGATTTCTCTCCACGCAGATAGCAATGACAGCAAGTTGAATGGTTCCAAATGCGTATGTGAATGCTGTCGCAGATAGTTGAGCTGGATAATCCCTCAGAATTGGAGTCTGCATCCAGTAGAAAACATCTCATGTAGGTGGAGCGTTGGACATACATTTGATGAAACAAGCAAGTAGGCCATGAAACAAACTGCATGTAGCGTTTCCTGGCTGTATACCTGTGAGATGAACCATACAGCCCAGGTTAGAGAGTTCCCAAGGAGACATACGGCTCCTAATTGCAAAGATACAAATGACGAAGGATCCATTTTGAGACGTTTGTTTGAGCCAACGATGCGATGAAGGATTGATCCTTGAGCCGTCAAAACTGAGGGACCTTTGTACAAGGCAATGACCATAGCTCCACCCACACAAATCAAGATCCCCAGAGCCTTTGCTTGACCTTCTCTTCTTCTAATGTGAATTTTCTCTATGCTGGAGAAACAAAAGACACGGAACAAGGGCGTCCATGATAAGAAATTCCAAAACCCACAACACAGCAAGTTCAAACACACATGACCTCCCAAGCAATTTACGTATATATCGCGGATTCTTTTGGACTCAGCTTGAGAAAAAAGATTGCAGTTTTTAAGAGCAGAATCGTGTCGTCTTTCGAAATCGACCACATAGACTTACCCAAGTGCCGCAGCCAAGCCGAAGGTTAATGCCGGGGTCAAATTCTGCACAGTGGCGGCAAATGTTGCCGATGTGTAATAGAGGCCTGCAAGGAAAAGTGTTTGGTTGATACAGACTCTGCACAGAATTGCCGAGGCTGCAATGATTAAAACGGAGCATCCGTGCTCGAAAATCAGAATTTACGTCTGCAAGCTTTGGCAGTCGAAATTTTATGAATGTTTGAAAGTTTAGCAATCGACTCACCCGACGAGGCCACAGAAGACGAATTGAGAGAATTTGACGAGTGTGAGGGAAGGTCGTCTCCCCCTGAGAGACGAAGGCCATAAACGGGAGATTCAGCTCAACAGGGCAGATGGGTTAGATTAATCAAAACCCAGCTGCAGCGCACACCACTCTCTCCACACACGCGCGCGCGCGCGCACACACAGATTAAATAATTATATCTCGTTCTCTCTTTCTTGCTATTCTTCGATTTCAAGGCAAAAGCATCTGGATTGCGTGAAATTAGAGGCTGCTCACCTTTCCCAAAAGAATGCAACGGGGACGAGCATGAGCGTGGCGATTGCGTTCCGGTAGACAGGAAAGACGTATCGGCTGACACCTCCAGAGAGAGCGGCGCTGGCAAGGACCTGGAAGCCAGCGTAGAGGATTTGAACAGAGGCGGCAGCGAAGTGGACACGGGAGCGATCGAAGAAGGAGGCACCGGAGTGGGAGAGGAGGAGGAGGGAGGAGGAAAGTTTATGGAAGTGGGAGAGGAAGCTACAACGATGGTAGGAGAAGTCCATGGAGAGGAGAGGAAGCTGGGGGGAGGGAGGGAGCAGAAGAGTATGAGGGATAAATGGAGATAACGTGGGAATCCGGAGAGAGAGAGCAGCGGGCAGCCATAGCTTTAAAGCGAAGAAGAAGAAGAAGATGAATCTGATTGAAAGGACGTTGCCAACTTCCATCTCCCCACAAGATTCATCCCTTCAAACGTCACACTTAGCTCGTTTGTACGCCACGTGTTCGCCCCGTCATCTCCCACGCTCCTGCCCCTTCTCCCCCCCCTTTGCCACCTTGGCGCGCACACGTGTACCCTTCCTGCGCACGCCACGCCACGTCGCGATCGGATCTTAAAAGTTTGTACATTTTTGAAATAAAAACAGCGCGCCAATGAAACAAGTTGAAGTTTCTCTCAATGGGCCTTCCACTTTCTTGGTTTTTCCTATGTTCCCTTTTATTTTACTAGAGCAATCCCATTTTCCTTTTGTTCCTTCTCTCTCTCTCTATTATATTCGTATTGTCGTGTACAGTATTGAATGATCGGACCAATATACGTAGTTTGTTCCACAGA
Organism: Dipteris shenzhenensis; assembly: GCF_047967505.1. NCBI lineage: Eukaryota > Viridiplantae > Streptophyta > Polypodiopsida > Gleicheniales > Dipteridaceae > Dipteris > Dipteris shenzhenensis. The sequence goes on from NC_141598.1 coordinate 10,118,720, forward strand.
AAGAGCGCTCTTCCCCTGAGTTGGTCCATATTTGGTCAATAGTGGACCCGTGCAGAGTTGTGCTTTCTGAAACTAGTTGATGCATGTTGTTCCTGGTGGAAAATTTCTTTTAGCTTCAGTGTTTTCCTCCCTACGGACTTAAAATCAGTGTTGAAGTCACCCACTATGTACGTTACCGCCCCACGTGGGGTCTTTCCCAGCATCCTCGCAATGCTATGGAGCAGTTCTTTTGTATTCGCGCATGGTCGTTTGTATATTTTAAGAACCGCCAGCTTCTTGCTTCCAATACTCAATAGTATCACAAGCAAGCACTCGCAATCTCCTTCCAGACTCTCGTGCCACTCGAGGAGAAGCAGTTCATTCTTGTAAAAGCTTACCAGGCCTAGCCCTTCTGAAGTGGATTCCTTGTTAAAGAAAGGTAAATCACCTGCACCTTGTTGTGGGGTGTGTGTTTCTTGCAAGCATAGGATTGTTGCTGAAGGAATGCTGCCTGAGCTCAGAATGTCGTCTCGGTGAAGGCTTGTGTTCAGGCTTTGTAGTGTCTTTTCTTGATAAATATTCGAAGAGAAATCTCTCTGCTTGAAATAGCATCCTTCTGCAATCTCGATATTTCTTAAAGGAGGTGGCCGTCGGTTTTTATTTGTTTTTTTTTTTAGCTTTCCAATGAAGTACATCTTTGTTGGGTCCCGGACTCTCGACATTGCTGTGTACACTAGTCCATGGGTTCTTATACCGGTTGGATCAATAGTGATGAACTCTAGTGTCAGCCTTTGTGATCGGTAAATGGTTCTCCCTGCTGCCGGCTGGATTGGGAATTGTTTTCTGGTAATTGTGTTCATGTGGTTGTTTCCAACTTTGGCCACACGTACTAATGGTGTCCACAAGGAAGGCATGCCGTTGTTGTATAGTTGCCTATTTTCATAACGTGCTGTTGCACCCGCCCTTCTGTCACTTAATTCTATCCAGACAATTGCCGATGAACATTCCAAATCGGACCCTTTGAAAACTCCATCTGCACCATTGACGATGCCGTCGTCGATGTCGAGGTTTCCTGAGCATATTTCAATGATCATTCTTGGTTTAAGATGTAGCTAGTTGTGAAGCTCGGATGTTTTCCTGGGGTCACTCGGAATGGTTAGTGTTCGGCTGTAGCTCTTGTGCCGGACATCCTTGCATGGAGAATGTGTGGACTACCTGGCAAATTTTTAAAAACTTGCAGGTTATGTTTATCCTTTGCATTGTTCATGCAAAAAAGGTGTGGAACGGTATTTTTTTGGGCAGGGATGTGGAAGTGCTGCTCGTTTAAATTTTGGATGTCCTCATCGCTTTGTGCGTTAGTTCTTATTTTGTTTAATATCAGCAAGAAGCTTGTGTTCTCTTGCCGCATTGGCTGTAGCAACTCATACTACTTTACATGTGTTCTCCTGATGTTCTGTATACATGTCTTTCCATGTTTGGTGGGTGCTTCCTAATGCGTGCTCATTATTTGCAAATGGTAAGTAAAGCAGGAAAAGCTCTCTGTGATAATTTTTTGGGTCTTTCGTTTTGTTGTAGTTATTGAAGTGTATGATTCTGTCTCTTTTTCTTTTCTTGGTGGTTCCTTTTGTTGTAGTGTAACTTCGCGAACGCCACCAGGCAAATGTCCTCCAAGCCAGCTTTCCTAGTGGTGTACTTCTTAATAATGTCATCGAAGAATATGTCGGTGCTACCAGGCTGCAGTAGCTCCAACTGAGCTCGACGCTTTAGCAAGAGGGTCCTTCGATCGGGTTGGTATTTATGTATGTGAATTCCCTAGTGGTCATCTTTAGTGGAAGCGAGAGGCATAGGTACATTGCTTTCTGTGCGCTGATATGCTGTGTGTTGAGTATTGCATTCCCAAATTTTTGAATGTGCTCATCTATAGGAGCATTTTCTTTGATGCTTGCCGCCATTGTTGATTTCACTACTGCACTTGTCTCTTGGTCGACCATGGTCATGTACAATGTACAATACGTTGCTGCTCCGTGCGGATTAAGAATGAATTGGACATCAGTGTTTGCAGCCCAGAGCTTGGTCAGCATGGGATTAAAGTTATTTGTGAAAATGTCCTTTGGTGCTCTTTTGATGAATACTTTTGTTTGGGAACTATTGCTTCTTAGAGCCAAGTTGTAATCAATTTCAGACATCTCAAGGAATCCATTAAATGTAAGCACACCAATGGTTGTGCCTTGCAAAGCTATTGCTATCTTGAAATAGTTTTTTTGGTGTTTCTTCCTATTTGCATCGTTCTGTAGTGGTGCAAGAATCTTGGTTCCTTGCATAAGTGGGTGTGGGAAACTGAACCTATAGTGTATGTTTTTCCTTTTGCAAGTTTGTCTGTGCTTGTGGGTTCGTAAATCCTTTTGCTCGGTATTGAGTGAGTCACTGTTCGTGGTGATGTTTTTGTCAATGAATTGCTCTATGCTGCTCTCACTGTCTCTATTGTAACAAGGCGTGTTGTCTATCCAAATTAGCCCATGGTCATGCTGACTACCCCTGTTTTGGAACTCCATCACAAAGAAGAAATCTAGTATCTGGACCAAAATGGTTTCATCCTGTTGCAACAAAGTCTTCAAAGCTCTGAACTTGTGTACGTAGTACTGCGCTGTTGTCACGAGGTCACTTCTCATTAGTTCTTGTACATCAGGGATTGCCTCGCCTGGCTCCAACGATAGGTTGCTGCCCCTCAATTTTGTGAGGCATCGCACTAGAGGTAGCCAGCGTTTCTTGGGCTGCGGACAAAGTGATGAAGAATGTTGGCAGACCTAGTTGCCAGACCATGGCAAAAACATTTCTTTTGAGTTGTAGCTTGTAGTCTGCAGATGTCCTTAGGCACACTAAAGTCATGGAAGACTACAGTAGCTTCTCTATGTTTGTGTCCAATATGGTTGTTCCTACGTCGAGCCTTCTTCCACACAGTTGTCCTTTCCTCATGTGCACCCACATAGAAGACAGAACTTGTCACACCAAGACTTTCATTGTTTTGAAGAAAAAATTTTCTACTGACATTGCAAAGCGCCGATCCTGGTTGCGCATTTCCCATTTGGCTATTTCTTGGTAGCTTGTACTGGCTGGTATGGCATACGTACACGAGTGGTTGAAGAATAGCATGGGGAAAGCCAGCTCTTTGCAGTGTTCATCCTTGAAGAGACTCAATGGGGTGAAGCCCTCCGATGGAACCACGATCACAGGCCCGTTCTTGAAATCAACTACTTGCTGCTGCGACATGTATATGCCATGAACAAATGTGTCTGTCACTGCAGGTAGATGATTGGGGCTATTGGTATCTTTGGCATTGGTTGGGGGCGATACATCTTCTTCTTTTTGGATGTTTTGAATGTGTGAAAGCCACGCTTGGTTTATTTTTACACTGTTTTGTTGGTACAGAGAAGTTTGAAGCATCTCGTGCAGTGCCCGCACTGTTAGCATGGGACGGACTAGCCCATTGATGTAGTTGTGTCTATACTACAAGCATCTCTTTATCGCCCACTGTGACTATTGCACTATCTGTAAGAAAGCGAGGAAGGAGCTGTTGTGCCCTATCAACATCCGCGAAAACATTAATAATGCTCTCGTGCAATCCTTGTTGTCCTTCATATGTCAGCTGCCTGATTTGTACGAATGGTATTTGTATTGAAATAAGGCGTCGCTCGACTTTGTTAAGATTGACAGTGTTCCTTTGTATATTGGCCATTGGCATGTTGTCTTTCGAGAATTTGGGTTTCTTGTTTTCCCGAAGTTGGCGATAGCACAAGGAGCAAAAAAGGTTGTTCAAATTATGTCCTGCATTGTCACTGCATTCAGGTGCCTCCCCTACCAGCACTCTAATGCATGAGGATATGAGCTTGCACTTAAATGTCAATCAATTGCAACAAGCACATTCAAAACTTGGTGTGTCCTCTATCTTTTGTTGATACACACAGTGTGGTTTAATCATGGCCCTTTTTCTCTTCATTTGAATGGATTTGGTGATGCTAGGAAACACCTGCGGGCTTGACAAGAACTCTCCTCTATGTAGGTTGGACCATTGGAAGGTGCCTGCACTTGCTTCCCTTTGCATAGTGCAGCTCTTATTTTGTAGATCTTGTTGCATGTGGCAACGACATTGTAAACGGTCCCTTGGTGGCATTCCTTAAAAGCAATTGCAATCCTCTTTGCAAGTGCGCTGGGGTCTTGATATAGAAGCTGCATCAATGAAACCTCATCCTCCTGTGTCCAGTTGTGGTATGCTCTTTTTTTTGGAATGCGCGTGAGTGGCATGATTGTGGTAGGAACATGGTCTTGGTCAATAAGGAAGGCATTGCACTGGTCAATGCCTGATGAATGCAATTCTAGTATTGAGTGTGTTGAACTGGAACATTGCAAAAGAACAACGCACGAGCCTTGTGTAGTTTCATGCAATCTCCGAATCATGCGCCACAGTGAAGGAGCATCTCAAGGCTTAGTTTATTTCCTTCAACATAGGTACTTTAAAACTCTGCTGGATTGTTGGGAGTCCTGAATGGCATCATGGCTTCATCGATGTAAGCAGCTACTTCAAAATGCAAGGTCGCATGAAGGAATGCGTGGGCTTGCTGAGGAAAGAAAGATGCAATGCACAAAAACAGATTGGTATTGCCTGGGTGTTCCATTGCAAATGTCGGGTCCAAAACCATGTAGGCGAAGGATGGGTCCATTGCACGTTCCAGTGCATCCTTTGCTGCAGTCCTGTCGACCGAAGTGGATCGAGCGTGCCAAAAAACACCAAAGAGGGGGGAAATGGTATCAGAGTCGGGGATTCCAACAAAGTGTATTGGAGGGGGGGTGCAAATTTGCCTGTGCGCTTAGAAAATGTGTTGCTGCTTGTATTGTAGCGATTGCATGCAAGCTTGTTCGAGCACTTGCGCTTCTGGAAGTGCCACATTCCCGAAGTCATATTTGAAATCAGAACTACTCTTGATGGACAAATGAAAAGGCTTGGGAGATGTGTAGAATGAGTAGTGGGCATGGGCTAGATTGACGGTGCCAGGTATTTTCCATGAATAACGCGATGGAGTTTGTGTCTCACCAGTGTCCCACACGTGAATGGAACGAAATGCCTTGCAACATACTGGAATTGGAACAACGTACTGCCCACACGAGGGTGGCTTGCAGAAGCATGCGGAGTTTGCTGGCACTTAGGTTTATGTACATTTTGTTGTTTCATTCATGGAAGTAAGTACAATGGAGGGGGCTCTATTGAGCATGACATGGGATTTACAATGCAATATCAAAGACCAATGTATCTACAAAAGCAAGGAAAGTCCACATAGCTATATAAGAAAGCATTTACTAGGACTTGGCAAAGAGATGAAATGGTTTTCCAGGCATGTATAGCGAGTGTGGTGGGTGTGGTGTCAGGACTTCGCATTCTTCGTGAAGGATGCAATGAGGCTAGAGCGATAAATGGTAAACTCTCCAATGGACCTCTTGCCAAGAAGTGTAGACTGGGTTGCAATGACACTGCGATTGTGAAACTCAAGGATGGCGGCGCTTTGTGTGGAGATTGTAGTGGTGATGCAACAGTTTCGCTTCACTCAACCTTTTTTAAATAACAACACATAAGCTATGCCATGTAAGTTTGATATTGTGAGATTGAAAGAACCACATGGCTTTGGGTCGTTGTGTAGTTTGTAGCCAAAGCTAACGGCAATGACCACATGGGGTTGTGTGGCATGCAAAAGCGGACAATAGTATCCATAAAAGCAAGAAAAGATCGTGTAGCTATCAAAGAAACCATGCACTACAACTTGATGGAGAAATGAAAAGGCTTGCCAGGCGTGTACAATGAGTAGTGGCTGTGGGGTGGATTGATGGGGCTAGGTATTTTCCATGAATGACGCGATGGAGTTTGAGTCGCACCAATGTCCTACACGAGAATGGAACATAATGCCTTGCAAGTTACTGGAACTACAACGCATTGGCCACAAGAGATTTCCTTGCGAAGTTTATTGGCACATAGTTTTACGTACAATTTTTTGTTTTATTCATGGGAGTAAGTACAATGGAGGGGGCTCTATTGAGCATGACATGGGATTTACAGTGCAATGTCAAAGACCAATGTATCCACAAAAGCAAGGAAAGCCCACATAGCTATCTAAGAAACCATCTACTAGAACTTGGCAAAGAAATGAAATGGTTTATGAGGCATGTACAGCGAGAGGTGGGTGTCGGGTGATACGTCGGGGCTACGTAGTCTCCGTGAAGGATGTAATCAGGCTAGAGCTATCAATGGGGTAAACTCTCCAATGGGCCTCTTGCCAAGAAGCATAGACCGGGTTGCAACCACATTGCAATTGTGAAACTCAAGGAAGGAGCAATGCAGGCCAAGGACCTCGTCGACATGTGGGCCACGGACCTGAATAGCAACCTGGTGGCCGTCACGCTACACCACGTAACCCTTGAGGGATAGCACTTGGGAAATGGTCTGGGTGATGTCGTAACTATATCAAAATGGTCGTGTTGGATCACGGCTCACGTGTGCTCCACCGCATGTCTCACAATGGTATTCAACGAGGGGGTTGTTAAGATTGATCAGGTGAAGAACGCCTACAACCTCCATCAGTTGCAAACATCATAAGTGTAAATTCGAAGAATTACAGGTACAGGCACAAGCAATTGAAGTTCGAGTTTCACCTTTTCCCATAGCCAAGATGTGAGACTTGGCTGTTGAATGCGTCGAGAAGCGTGGTTTGTAGATGCCCCTGCAGGACTGCACCAAGGATCATGAAGTCAAAAACCCCTATGGAATGCCTTGCCCGCATATAAGAAACATTCTTTGCCACATATATTACAACCCCTTTGTCCACGAAATCTTCCACTAGTCGTGCGAGCGCATGTCTCCTATTGGCCATAAAAGTTAGCTGCCACAAACATGAGAGCCTAAGTAAAAGAAGCCAAGAAACTTTTTTTCTGACTTGGAAATCATGAGTGGGAGTAGTCTGTGTTCTTTACCGTCGCGCGGTCCTCTAGGTTGGGGCCATCTGCGATGATCACTTGGTCTATTGGAGCGCCATCCAGGTCCACCTTGACGATAATGAAGGCTATAGTGTTGATTACTGAGGTGAATGGCGCGTGCACATTCTCCATCTCATTTGTCGCCAGGGTGCATACCGCTTGATCACGTTGTCGAGGATGAATGAAATATCGCCATCAAATGGCTCGCCCTTTAAGATTGTGGTCATTGCATCTACACGAAGGGAAAATGAGCACGTGCCTCCTTTGCCAAATGCACACTTAGTGATGGTTGGCCCCTCCACCCTGAAAAAAGCATCCACCTGGAAGACATCCTCCAGTTCATTTACGTAAGCATGTGGGACATGTAGTATGATTGTTTCTGAAACGAAACAATCAGTCATGTCGACGTGCATGTAAACGGGGTAGGGTACATCCTTGGCTTTGTATGTCCCATACTTTGCCAAAACTTTGCCCTCAAATGGGGAACAAACTCCGACAAGGCACTGATACAAAGGATCAACAATGCATTCGGGTTTATAAGGTTTGAGGCAATGGGTGGAACGATATTGCTGGGGCCACTCCCATCATCCATCCGTTGCATATCTGCACTCTGCTGCATGTTCTCGGGGTCAGGTTGGAAAAGATGCCTCGAAGGCATGGGCCTGGCATTGGAGCTTGCTGGAAAAAAGACGTTGCATCAAGTGAGTGGATGTACTTATTTGCTATGGGGAGAATACTAGACAAGTGCATTCATGGACTTTGTGTTTGTTTGCTTGTTTTGGGGGGGGTGTTGTACTCATGATCTATTCTGGTGGAAACTCAGTGCCTACCAAAGCCTTGGTTTCAGCAGGCAAAATACAGTTGTTGCATTGCCGTAGTTTCGAAAGGGCTTTCCTACAATGCGAATTCTGCGCTTGGTTGGGAGTGAACATGCTTACCCAAAAAAAAGCATATTGGAAGGTGTCTCCGATAATGTTCCTCTAATGTTCGTTGTTCAGATTATTTGGCTATGAGTATGTTTTTCCTAAGTATCACATCATAAGAAAAGTTTGTAAAAAATGAAAGCATGACTAAGTTTTCAAATACAGTGCAAAAGTAAACCCATACGGCGGTGAGCCATTAGAATTCCATGCGTAATTCGTTGCAATCAAAAAATGGACAAGAGTAAGAATTTCTCAAAAGCATTTCCAAGTTGCACCAAGTTCGATTGCATGGCCTTTTAAAATGGAGTTTGCATATCATAGCATGTAAACAAAATCTGTAGCGGTAGTGTTAAGTGAAATGCATTGGCTTCCTTGGTGGCATCCATATTCGAAGGATGACTAGGGAACGTGCCATCGAAAAATAGCAAAAAAGAAAAATCCACGCTGGGACTAGGTGTTGTCAACTTCCGAACCACCATTTTCCTCTGGGATCGGGGGTCTCACATACATAGTTATTTGGCACTTTAATTTTGCATCGCACCCTTTCTCATGGAGTATTCACCGAACTGGGAAAGTGGGATAAGCGTGAATTAAAAAAGAAAGAAAAATTTTTAGAACAAAAGTGCAAAGTAAAATGCCTTTATACCTTTGGCACAAGCCTGCTTTGCTACCATGGAGAATGCAGTCTTCAGTGTTCTTTTCGCATGCTTGTGAACCTCGCCATCTTTTACTGGAATAAGCTCCAAAGGGAAAGTCTTTGGTAGGAGGGGCACATATGTTTTTATCAAACACGTACCGGATGCGGATATCACACCTTGCTGGGCCAATACACAAATTGTGTCTTGCATTGGTGGGCTAAGCCCTTTTGGAAAGGCAGACAATAAAAAGGATTAAATACAACAAACAAAAACTTTGTTGGAAGGGGGATCAAAGGCCAAGAGATTGGCGGCAGGATGGAGCCTATTTTGCAATTACAAAGTGTATGTAATTATAGGCACGGTTTTGGAAAGCGACCGTTGTTGAAAAAGTACCTTCCGTAGGATTGAAATTGTCAGCTCTTATCTCTAGATTGGGATTTGATGCATGTGGGGCCTGTTGAGCTTCTAATGGATGTGCTTTGGTTTCTTTTAATGTGTGGAAATGCAGTCTTAATGTCTAGTAGGAAAAACCAGACTAGAAAAATGGAATTCGAGAAACTCATCGTATAATATGTTTTTGTTTTGTTTTTGTTTGCTATAAGAAAACTTATCTAGAATTAAAATATTGAAACTCTGCAGCAGAGACATGTGCAAAAGAAGAAAACGTAGAAGCGAAGAGAAATATCGGAGGTACCTTGGTTGTTCTCAGAACATGTTGATCTCTTGGGTTTGGGACTACAGCAATAAGTTCATGAGCTTTGGAGACTAGTGGATCTTTCCTGCACAATTGCTCAACAGGTTCTGTTCGGATCACATAATAAGGAAAATAAACGCCAATGGTTCATCAGAGAGGCAATGACAATCAATAAACAATAGTATGGTGTGCAAGAATATGAGTGCTTTACCACTGCTTTCTACTTGTAATGTGCTTTGCATGAAATTTACAAGTTCTTTATATGTGCTTTGTGACTTCTTTACAAGTTCTTTGTATGTCCATGGAGTGCTTTACATATGTGCTATGACTTCTATCCATGATTTCTATCCGATTGTGCTTCCTTTGTTTTGTGCATCGGCATAGGTTGAGTTCTTCCAGTGATTCAAGGAAAATTCTCTAGAGATCAGGATTCAACAATGCTCGTTTGAGTGCTTGAAGCCCTATTTTGTTCGAAAGATGAAAGACATGCACACATATTGATGCATTTATCATGTGCAAATGTGTTTTTTAAAGGATGCAGTCAACCAGCTGAGGACTCAGAGTTTTGGGAGTCACGGAACATGTTGCAACTATGATTGTAAGGTATGTGAAAATAGCGAAGGGGAGTGTGGCTGCAAAGTTGTTCAACATGCTAACATGGGTTTCACTAGTCTTTGGAATTTTGTGTTGTACCCCAAACCTCTTGAAACTAGCTCCCACCATTGTGGGTGTCTTTTGGGTGAGTACAAAAAATGTGGCCCACGCAAAATGTCATGCTTCCCGTGCGAGATGAATTTTGTTTTCAAAAAGATGATGGTGAAGGTCTTCGAGAATGTGGAGATAGGAACCATGGTGTAGGGGAAAAAGAAGCAAAGGAAAGACCTTGTTGGCAAGGAGATGTATTGCAACGAACTTATACAGTTAATGAAGACTCACCTCAAAATATTCATCAAGCACAATTACACTTGCAAATGGCAGGTTGAATAGTTCAAAGAGTGTTTGCTAAGGTTTTACAAAGATGTTGTGGCTTCAGTGGTGGAATTTGCAGAGGACTATTCTTTCAAGGAGCAAAATGAGATTCAGTCCATGCACTGGCACTCTATCCCAGTTACATTTTTTCTCCACATAACATATGTCCCTATTGGATCTGAGGTGAAGAAGACATTTCATTTTTTTATTTTAGATGACAAGGTGCTGATGACACCCTCTGTTTTATGCTGCATCATAGGTGGTTGTCAAATCAAGAGTTGGAGCTAACTAGGCATTGGGTTTGGTCGGATGGAGCAGCCTCTCAATTCAGGCTAGAAGACCTTTCTATTTTGTTTCTAGATTTGAACAGCTGGTGGGTTTGAAGATGACATGGAATTTCTTTGGATCTGGACATGAAAAGGGTGAATACAATGGGGCTGGGCCTGTTGTGAAAAGAGCACTAACACATGAACAACTAAAGCCAAATGGAGACACCTTAAAAAGTGCAAGAGATGTCATGGATTTTTTAAGAACCAACTTATCTCATGGGGCTCAAGCCAGAGCTATGCATCTAAGGAGAGGAATGTAGCATGAGTGTTTTGGGAGGTTAAGGAAGTAGATATTGATAGATCTATACTGGAATGCTTGTATTCAAGTGTCTTGGGGACACTGCACCGATAAGAATCATGTGCCTAGCTGGGGATATCACATCATTGTTCCTAATGATGTAGGTGATTTGGATACTGATGAGGAGCTCATTGAGGGGCCTCTCTCTGAAGGGCATCATGAAATGTGCTTAGCGATGCTCTTTGTGTGGGGGACAACTTCACAGTGAATGCAGAGGTAGACAATGAAGAGGGTGCTGAATTTTACATCTTGAAGTGTACCAAAGCTAAGGAGAAGCCTCTACCTCTGCTTCTATCTGAAGTTGTGAATGCTTGATCATTGGAATGACCCTTGCATGCATGAATGGCTTGAGTCCCGAATTCTTCACCAAGTAAAACTGACTAAAGTTCTTCCAATGTCAGAATTTGCCGTTGAATGGCAATACTTTGGACTAGATTGTCGTATCCCTCTCCTAGTCCATTGAGGATAACTTGAACCATTTCTAGTGGATTGATAGTCTCTCTTGCCGGTGCTGCAAGTTGATTGTTGTAATCTTTGATCCTGAGTACGTAAGCATGACCGGTTTTGCTACTATTGCAGAAACTCTAGTTGATATGGTTTCTTAGTGCGAGAATCCTAGAAGTGTTCTTGGACTTATAGAGAGCTGCAAACATATCCCATGCTTCTTTTGATGTCTTGACTGTGTTGATCTATCCTAGCATGACATCTTCCACATTGTGCTTGATCAAATGATATGCATACTTGTCTTTCTTGTCCCATTCTTTATGTGCTCGGGAAATGGCAAGATCTGCTATAGGTGTGGATACTATTGGTGTAGCTAGAGATCCCACAATAGATCCTACTGCTAGTGCTATGACAATAGGTGGAGTAGAGGTACTTCTGGCTAGATCATCCAATGGTCTAGGTGTAGATCCATTGACATACTCCCATTTGTCTTGAAGTACAAGAATAGTCTCCATGTGGTATTGCCATGTGCCATAATTGGAGTTGTCTAGCTTAGCAGATGCCTCCAGATTGAGGTTGCTAGTTGTACACATGGTGCATGAAATGTACTCAAAGTGTCTATGAAATCACTGTCTGAATCAACTGCAAAACACTGATAGTATCAATTGAAATATGAACTATCGGTGAAGATAGAACTACAACATATAATCCAATCTTTCAAAAGGCTTGTGGCAAATGATGCCCCGAATAGCCAAGAGACTTTACAAGGCTGGAAATGATGTGCACAGTGCCAAAAAATAGCCAAATAGGCTTTACAATTATGGCATGTGAGTGTGAAATCAAATCATGTGCTATCTGCCCATTGATCAATCGTTCAATACCTCTGAACACTCTGAAGTTTGCTCACTATTGAACTGTGAAACATCAGGTTTTAGGTAATGTGATGATGTGAAACCACATGCACTGGGACTGACTCCGAGTAGGAACTATATAGGATTTTTTCGGCATGGCTTCTTCGATTGGCTACTTTGGAGTTCTCTCCCCTATGGATGATCAAATATACTCTGAACTAGATCTAGACCAACCGTTGAGCAATGAAAAAGCAGCAAATAATTCATTTTCTTTGTTCGTTTTAAGTGTTGGGTCAAATGCATTGATTAGAGGCTGATGTGCGTGAAGGAAGTGGATTCGTTGAGTCTCAAAAGTATGTGAAACTCACACCAAAATGTGTGCATGATGTGACGAGCGAATAGATCACAAAAAATGGAGCATTTTTTCTTTTTGGAGTGCCCTCAAATTCTTCATGAATCAAGAGATACGGCTTGATCTATGTGGAGGGGCAAAAGGGTGCAACGTGCTCAATGATGATGTGGCACTGGGGTAACATGCAATGAATGTGCCTAGCAAGGGGTGTGCCAATGAAGCCGTGTGCTAAGGTGGCAAGTGTGGTCACATGCATTGTGTACAGTGTGATTGCAGAGGGCCAATGTGCCTGCAGGCCTAGTGCTAAGGTAGACACTGTTGATTTGGTGGTGCTAAGGTGGACAGTCCATGTGGCACTGATGACATGGTAGATTTGACTTGGAGAGTGATGATGTGGCACTGCTGATGTCAGCTTGGTGATGTGGTAGGCTGATGTGTTTAATGATGTGGCACTAGTAGCTCGCATAGGTGATGTGGTAAGATAGGGTGCCACATGGTAGTCTCTAGTTAAGGGAACATGTGGCATCCTTGAGGCCAACCCTGCATTATCAGAATCTTGCAAACACCATTGAAAGCTTCAAGATTTCGACGATGTGAAGAAGTTGTGGAAGGCAATATTGGTCAATGGATAGAGTAGGCCGTTGAGCCGTATATGGAGCAGGAGCGCTTGTTTGTGGATTACAACAAGAAATGAAGCTAGGCTTCACCGTTTACGCTTCTCCTCAAGTGTGCACATCTATGGTTGAGCCCTACAACAGCGTGTTGTCGACTCATTCCCTCCTAGAGTATACAGATGTTGTAGTATTCCTTGACAACGAGGCGATCTATGACATTTGTCGTCACTCTTTAGACATCGAGTGACTGACATATACGAATCTTAATCAATTCATTTCTTAGGTTACCTCATCTCCCACTACTTTGCTGTGCTTTGATGGTGCTTTGAATGTGGATGTGACTATGAGGGGACCTCAAAGGTTGATGGAGAGTGGGCGTTCGTTGTGTTGGTAATGCAGTTGAGTCAAAGATAGTCGCCCAATCATTTGGAGAGCTTGATGGCCAATTTTGCATGCGCTACAGTTGCTTGGAGGTCACTCTATGGGAGCCTTTGATGTAGAGGTTGTGGGGGTTAAAGGTCACTGTGCCTTAACCCCGGTTATGTACAATACTCAAACACATATATAAATGAATGAAAAAGAAGATTAGGGTGGTTCTGCACCCACCAAACTTGTGTGGCTCTCTATCTCTCTCTCTCCTTCTTCCGTTCTTGCTTCCGTTGAGAGCACTCTCAACTGGTATCAGAGCCCGGGTGATCTAGCTGAGCATGCGTGAATGCTTGGAAGCTCAGCAGCTCTGTGGGAGGAAGGAGAAGCTCTGTGGGAAGCTTTGTGGGTGACTTTACTTGCATCCAAGTGTGTAGAGACCTTGGAGGAGCCTTTGGAAAAGTCACTTTGGCTTTGCGAAGTGGTTTTGAGAGCCTGTTAAGAGCTTTCAAAGAAAAAGTCGTTTTTTGAGCTTTTCCCTGTTCCGTTCGACGACAGAGACTCCATATTGACTTGTAGAGGCAACTATTGCTTGCTTTTGGTGTCCACTTCACTTCAGGAACTTGGAAACACCTTCATTCTTGAATCCGGGATCATTTCATTGGATTTCTGGCTCTCTGTGTCAGTTTCTGCGTTTTTTGCCCGGGTGTTGGAACTCAAGTTTGGAGCAACCATTTGTAGATCTGTCAGTTCCGGTGGACTCAGGAGGTCCTAAAACTGCTATGTTGCTCATCATTCGCACTCCGGTGGAGTTTACAAACAGCTCTATTTCCAAAAACGTTTTTCAGTCCGTGTGTTGGACCCAGTGATTGAGACCACGGTTTCCAAAACCATCTGTCCCATTGCGTTCCGGATGCCCAAAAACCCCTACCTGTCAGTTCTTGCGCAATTCGGTGGAGGATTTTCAGAGTTATAGATCTCTGTGTATTCGATTTCGTCTCTCTGTTATGCATTTTTCATTCTAAGGTTTTGAAACCTTAGATTTATGCCACATGGCAGTGGATAAGTGTTGACTCCCATTTCTCACTCATCGGTTGGGATTTTGGAGTTCTGGCAGAAGAGAGATATTTGCAGATTTTCTTGTTGATTCTGATTATGCAATGGCACCCATGTTTTGAGGCATCTCAGGTTCTATTTTCAGTAGCGCTCATTACCGTGGGACTATGATTTCTTGAGCATACCTTATGCAGATCACTCTGGTTGCAGTTTGAGCAGTGTGCACTCATTCGTGGTGTGCATTGGGTTGCAGTGGATGATTTATAGGCCATTTGGATGCATTGCGGTCCTTATTGGATGCGCTGATAGGCCCAAATTACCTTGTGGGATGCTATTTTTATGGACGCTTTGCACATGGATGCTATTTTCAGCTGAGGGACAGCTTTGACACGTTGCAGGTGATGCACTGATAGTGCTATGCTCTCTTGGATGAGATATTATTGATGCATATGCCAGTGGACGGTGTTCATGCTTGAGTCATTTGGCACTTATTGGCATTTTCTTTTGGGCCAGATTTGCTCATATGGATGCATAGTATATGCACATGAGTCAGATGCTTTGAGCTTTGAGTTTTGGTGATATTTCACTCTATTGTGGCATTAGTATATGCACATGAGTCAGATGCTTTGAGCTTTGAGTTTTGGTGATATTTCACTCTATTATGGCATACACATTTGGGTGCACCTGGTAGTTGGTGTGATTCTCTCTTGAGGCACTAGCATTTGGGATTTTGCTTTATTTGCATCATGGCATCCTCTTCCATGTATGAAAAGGAGTTTTTCAACATTAAAAAGTTTGATGGGACAAACTTTTCTTTGTGGAAAGAACAAATAAGGGATGTGCTTATTCAAAAGAAGCAGATT
This sequence comes from Dipteris shenzhenensis, assembly GCF_047967505.1. NCBI lineage: Eukaryota > Viridiplantae > Streptophyta > Polypodiopsida > Gleicheniales > Dipteridaceae > Dipteris > Dipteris shenzhenensis. The sequence continues at coordinate 10,134,110 of NC_141598.1, forward strand.
AAACCCTTAGCAGGGATTGAAGCTAAGTCTGCAAATATGTCTGAGGATGATTGTGGATGCATTAGCAAAGTCTACTATTAGACTTCATCTTGCAGAGTCAGTTTATTTCACAGTAGTAAATGAGCAGACTACGGAAGATTTGTGGAAGAAACTATGTGCCACTTATGAGAAGGAAACTGCCTCTAATAAAGTTTACCTCATGAAGAGGTTGTTTGAGCGACAGATGAAGGAAAGGGTCTCCATTGCTTCTCACTTGAATGAATTCAATATTATTTTCAGCCAGCTTCAGGCTCAGAAAATGAATTTTGATGTGAACCTGAGCCCCTCCTCCATCTGGCAAGGTCTACAACTAAATAACAATTCTCATACACCTATCTCAACCTGAACATACTCTTTCCCCCAAGGGTACAATCCTCCAAACACCCAAGTAGATTCCCTCGAACTTTGAATCAAGGTCGTCCGTTAGAAATGGCCCCCACAAAGGGTATCCCATAGCGAAGGCTAATAGTGTGTCCTAAGAATTACACACGAAAGTGTTTAACTACGGAATCCAAAACTTATTTACTTATGTGTGCTTCACAATCGTGAATGGGTCTGTTGGCTCCCAATCTCCTTGCTGCCCTTGAGGATAGCAAAGGGTTTTGATCCTCATGAGCACTTTGTCTATTGCTGATGGCCACCTCCTTTGTGCATGTCTTAGTCCTTGAGGCAGGCTACTTGCAGCTCCAATCTACTCCTCAAGTGAGTGAGTAGTGAGGCCCCAATGGCCCCTTTATATAGGGGAAATCTCTATCCAAAAGTAGCCAACCCAATAGCCCTAGTGGACTGACCTCTACTATCCAAAACTGACTCAGGTCCAGCCCTAAAAACCAACCAACAAAGCCCCTACCGTCTGACATGCAAGTCGGCCTGGTTGGCTACCTTGCCTATAAGCAAGCCGTCATGGCCACGCCTATATCATGATAGCATTGGTCTCAAAAGCAGCCTTACTAATTTGAGAATGGACCTCCTTTGTGCTCACATGCAGAGTTGATGTGTTGCCACATGCTTTCAAGATGGCAACAAAAGTAAAGCCACTTGGTGAAAGACCTTGCTTTGCATTTGTGCATAAAAGCTAAAAGATTCCTTGCTTTTGTTATTGTTCTTCACACCGCAAGATCAATGTACTCTTTCATTAGAATGAGGCAATTTATGAAAGACACACCATACATCATCACAATGCATATGCATTTCCACCAAAGTGGTTCCCTTAAATAAATTAGACACGAAGACACTCTTAAAAACTTTGGAGTTGAGGGCTTTACCTTTCACCAAACGTCTTGTTTTTTCAAACTTCATGTCAACTCGATTCACCTTGTCTAACACTGCAAGGCTACTGCAAGCCTTCACTACACTAATGAATGTTTGGGCATTCAGTTAGACACCTTCTGGCTGCATCCCAACATAGAAATTTAAAGAAGCGGGCACACACTCTTCCTGCTTGCTACAACCCATGCTCATGGCAAACTAAGAAAACACATCAAGATAAGGAAATTGGTCAAAAACCCTCCATGCATCCTCCATGTCTCCACATTTTATGTACATATCCACCAAATGATTTCCCACAAATACATCTAAGAGTAAGCCACTATCTACTACTTGGAAGTGGATAGCTCTAACATTCTAGAGGCATTCTACTACCACGGATTTGTGGTGAAGCTGCTCCCCACCTTTCACTATCGCCAAGGTATTGCAAGCCTTCAATGCACCAATAGATGTTTGATTATTTGGATGCAAGCTAGGTGACTTATCTTGCTTGGTGTATCCCAAGGTCATGCAATCCATGTAATGACATCATGATGAGGCAATTCATGGAAGACATGCCGTGCATCCTCCAAGTTCCATTATAACACATGCATATCAACCAAGGTATTTCCCACACTGCCGCTAGACAGGGTTGCGTTATCTAGTCAGACCTATCGAGCCATAGTAATTTGTAGTCATTTTACTATTTAGAACTTTAACATAGATCATGTGGGCTTCGGTAGCCTTCCTGTAGAGAGGGACCTTCTCCCTTACTCTGTTACAACTGGAGAATATTGGTGTAACTCTTGCTTTAGATATTCACTGAACTGTGGAGGCTTGAAGCTCTGCTATAGGACTGGAATGTAGGCTCAGCAAGCTGCTACTGATTGATGCTTGAAGAATGAGAATGCCCCCTTTTTACAACCTGGAAGGCTCCTGTAACTACCATTTCACACCGCAGTAGCTGCCCTTCCCCATTGAAGGGCAAAGAGCAAATCTAGGGGGGCTAAAGCAAGGGGGGAGAAACTGGATTCAGGGAGGGATTGCGGAGTGGGGGGAGGGGGTTATAGGGTGAAGTTTGAGATAAGGAAGCAAGGTGAAAGATGTTAAAAGTTATCAAAGGGGTGGGAATAGGTATGGGAATCCAAAGCAGAAGATGATCTGTTGTCAAGTTATGCCTACAAATTGAATCAGGTCAGCGCTCCTAGGTCACGACTCCAAATAAACTTTCTTTCTCTGCAATGTCAAACAAAAAACGGACATCTATTTGGGAGCCACACACATCTTCCCCTCCTTCACCTTTCAATTTCTCTTTCGTGTTTCAAAACCCTATGGCTCCAACATACTCTATCGCTTCTTCCACCCTCCCTTGCATGAAATTTCAAACGATTTTGAGAGCTTAGAGCCTACCGACCACCTCGCTTCCTGCCATTTATCCTTCCCTTTGCTTTGACGCAGCATCGCACCTTCTTCCCCTTTCATTTCAGCATACATTCCAATTTTCTTCCATCCAAAAAGGCCCGAAAACTTGGACGTTCACGATTTGCAGCAGTAGACCTTTTTCCACACTGTCATTAGATATGGCTTCGCTATTGCTGGTGATTTTGTGAAGTGAGGATGCTTCCCTATCTACTCTACTCTCGGCTACCTTTTCCTTCGCTGCATTTGCTGTTGATTCCAGGCTTGTAGTTTGCCACCACGACACCATTTGATCTCCCCGTTTTATAGCCATCACCATCAAGCATAAACAACAATGATCTCGCTCTCTCTCTCTCGGGATCGAGGGGCTAAACGAAGGTAGGAGAAAGGGGTGAAGCAGGCTTGAGGGGCTGAGCAGTGGCAAGAGAGGCAACGGGGAGGAGCGCTCTCTCTCCCTCTCTCTCTTGGGCTCAAGTCCTGAGTGGAGGGATTAGAAAGGGGAGAGGCAAAGGGGAAGACAGCAAGTGTTCGGGGAGAGAGAGAGAGGCGGGCTCAAGGGGCTGAGCAGTGGGGCAGGAGAGGCAACGGGGAGGAGAACTCTCTCTCTCTCTCGCTTGGGCTCAAGGTGTTGAGTGAAGGGATGAGAAAGGGGAGAGGCAACGAGGAAGACAGCAAGTGTTCAGGGAGGGGTTCCATCGCTTCTCCTTTGCACACCACTCCATCTCTCCGGACAGTAGAGTGTTTCTTGGCAAACCTTGGAGAAAGACTCTCTGGAATTCAAATTCACACTCCCTTTGATGCCTTCCCTCCACTCCCCGTCAGTGTCCCTCCTGCAAGCTCTCCTCTTGTCAACCATGTGACACGTGGTGCCCTCCAGTCTCCACCACGTTGCAGTTGACGGCTCTCCCTGAATGACACATGGCAGACTATTGCCTCCCTCCCTCCTTAATATATAGTATAGATAGATATAGAAGCCGACTTAAATTGCAAGGGTGGTCATCACCAAAAAGAAAAGACCAAATACTTTTTTTTTGGGTTTTGCAAAAAACCAAATACAAAATTTGGCTAACTAGATGGCATACTTTTTTATTATAAAAAAGCCAACCTATATTGCAGGAGTGGTGAGCCCAAAAAGGCAAAGACCAAATTCAAAACTTGGAAGGAAAATCAAGAAGACAATAGTAGTGTGAAAACAAACAGACAAGGAGCACTTACCATTCATAATCCCTCTTCAACCAAAGTTGTTTCACTCTAAAGCTCTCATTGTTTTCCCCAAAAGACAAGGAGCACTTACCATTCATAATCCCTCTTCAACCAAAGTTGTTTCACTCTAAAGCTCTCATTGTTTTTCCCAAAAAACAAGGAGCACTTACCATTCATAATCCCTCTTCAACCAAAGTTGTTTCACTCTAAAGCTCTCATTGTTTTTCCCAAAAAACTGTACAGCCGAGATGGGGTCTGCTGCCTCTCTTTCTGAGGCTGCCTTCTCCTTTTTTTTGTACAGTTCACTTTACCTTTAATACAAACTTTCGTTACCGCAAAAAAAAAAAAGCAGAGTTGTTTCAAATATTTCTTCATTCTATAGGTGCTTGTGTCTTCCGTTAATTATGGACACACAGTTTAGATGCAATCATTCTTTTGGTGCAGGCAGAGATGGAAATGCTCTCCGCGAGATTTTGCCTCAGCTGAGGAAGGCTACGGAAATTCATACCATTCCGGAGGAACTTTCATATCAGCTTCCAATACTGAAGGCAAACGATTTGATGCAAATGCATGTGAAGCGCGGCAGCATGCTGGATGCTCACCTCGTGTTTGACAACATGCCAAAGCGCAATGTGGTGTCATGGAATATTATGATCCTCGGCTATGCCAAGCAGGAAGAGCGTACCCGAGCTTTGGAATTGTATGCACGGATGCATCAGGAAGGTGTCCGACCGAGTGATCGAAGCTTTGTTGGAGCATTGAAGGCTTGCAGTAGCTTGGCAGTGCTAGAAGAAGGAAAGCAATTAGGAGGGGAATTTTGGAAAATAGGGTGTCTGGCGAAAGGTAGAACCATCCACGTCCACTTAGTAAAGAGTGGCTTTGAGTCAGATGCATTTGTGGGAACAGCCCTGTTGAATATGTATGTGAAATGTGGAAGCATGGAGGATGCAAGGCGTGTTTTTGAACAATTCCCTCAAAGTAACGTGGTTGCGTGGACTACAATGATTCTGGCATATGCTGAGCAAGAAGACAGCGGCCTTGCTTTGGAATTTTATGCACGGATGCACCAGGAGGGTGTCCAACCGAATGATCGAACCTTTGTCGGGGCATTGAAGGCTTGTAGTGGCCTTGCAGCAGTGGAAGAGGACAATCAAATTGGAGTGAGGCTTATCAGAATAGAGTGCCTAGCAAAAGGTAGAGCCATCCACTCTCAAGTTGTAAAGACTGGCTTTGAGTTGAACGTATTTGTGGGAAACATCTTGGTGAATATGTACGCAAAATGTGGGAGCATGGAGGATGCACGTTGTGTCTTTGATAAGTTGCCTCTGCGTAACGTGATTACTTGGACTTCTGTGATCCTGGGATATGCTGAGCAAGAAGATCCTGAACTTGCTTTAGAATTGTATGCACGGATGCATCGTGAAGGCATAGAGCCAAATGATCGAACAGTTCTTGGTGCATTAAAGGCTTGCACTAGCCTGGCAGCGTCCGAAGAGGACAAGCAAGGTTACAGGATCACAAACTTAGGGTGCTTGGAAAAAAGTAGAGCTATCCACTCCCAAATTATAAGGTGTGGCTTTGAATCAGATATATTTGTGGGGAGCACCTTGGTAAATATGTATGTTAAATATGGGAACATGGAAGACTCACGGCGTTTGTTTGACGAATTACCACATCGTAACGTGGTGACATGGAGTACCATGATCCTGGGATATGCTGAGCAAGAAGAAAGTGAGGAGGCTCTTAGGCTTTATGCACAAATGCGACAGCAATCTCTGTCGCCAAGTACCTTTACCTTTGTTGCCCTTTTGAAAGCCTGTGGCAACACAGCAGCTCTGGAAACTGGAAAGGAACTGCATCTTGAAATCAACAGAGTTGGATTTGAGACTAATCCAAGGGTGGCAACCAGTCTTATTGACATGTATTCTAAATGTGGGAGCATGGTTGATGCCCAACAAGTGTTTGATACATTGGCTACAAGGGATGTTGTAATATGGAATTCATTGGTTGCAGGATATGCCCGCCAAGGAGAAAGTGAACTTGTGTTTCATTTTTTTGAGAGAATGAGGCAGGAAGGCGTAGAGCCAAACAGGGTCACGTTTCTTAGTGTTCTTACCGTATGCAGCCATGTGGGTCTAGTTGACACGGGCCAGGAGTACTTCAAGGCTATGAGAAACCACTATGGCATCATGCTGACTATTGAGCACCATACTTGCATGATTGATCTCCTTGGCCGTGCAGGCCGTTTACATGAGGCAGTGGCAATGGTGGAGAGCATGCCTTTTCAATCTAATGCTTTTATATGGCTAACTGTGTTGAGTGCTTGTCAAAGGTGGAAGAATGTGGAGGTTGGAAGGCATGCCTTTGAAAATGTGGTGCGATTAGATGAGAGAGTCCCTCCAGCATATGTCTTGATGGCAAACATGTATGCTGATGCTCACATGAAGGAGGCCATAGTAAGATCTAGGCAATGAGAAATGTTGCTGGAGCTTGGAAGCAGCCTGGATGACTGACCTTATTGGAATGGCACCTACATTTGCGGTTGAAGATATGGGACATCCCCAAAGCAAAGATATATGTGCAAAGCTTGAAGAGCCGTCTGTCAACTGATTTGGACCATATGGTACAGGATTTATACGATGACAAAAATAAAAAAAGAATGTGTAGGCATAGTGAGAAATTGGCTGTTGCTTGTGCCCTAATCAACACACAAGAAGGGATACCCTTACATGCGGCAAAAATTCAATGCACCAGAAGGGACACCCATACGTGTAGCTGTTGCTTCTTCCCTAATCAATACACCAGTAGGGACCATATGTGTGGCGAGCCACTGCTTTGATGTGAAAGATTGATTGGTGAAATATTATTGCACATCACGCCACATTAACACTTGACGGATGGAAAGTTTTTTTGTGTGGACAATTAATGACAGCTCTAAATGCAGCATCCCCTGGCTTGGCATGTGTCTACAGCTATTGGAGTTTGCTTTGCTCAGGGGAGGCACGTTGGGTAAGGGCAGCTAGACATCCACAGAGAACCACGGTCTGCACAATGCTGATGTCCAGATACCCTTACCCAGCCTGCCTCTGCTCAGCCGAGGGATGCTGCAATTACAATAGATACAGTGTTGTCACTAATAATGGACACACAGTTTAGATGCAATCATTCTTCTGGTGTAGGCAGTGATGGAAACTCTATCCACACGATTTTGTCTTAGCTGAAGAAGGCTAAGGAAATTTGTACCATTCCGGAGGAACGTTCATATGAGCTTCCAATACTGAGGGCAAATGATTTGATGCAAATGCATGTGAAGCGCGGCAACATGCTAAATGCTCACCTTGTGTTTGACTACATGCCAAAGTGCAATGTGGTGTCAGCCAATGTCAAAACATTGATGATCTTTGGAGCTGTCAGGTAGCCCATATTAGAAATACAGGTAAAGTTGTTATGCTTCCTCTAAGCTCCTTTAGGCAATGACACCCTAGCTAGTAAGTGTTTAGGGCTTAAATGCTAATAGTTTCTGAGTATGATCGGTATTATGTGTCAATGTGTAGGATAATGCTGAGATAAAAAACTCTTAATTGCTGTTGCATTCTCATCTTATTTTCGTGTGGTCTCATAAAACTTTCACGCGTTACCCTCAAAATCCTTCTGTATTGATTTTAGAACTATATTACTTGTGTGTAGTCATATTTCTCCTCTTGGTGTTGCCCAGGCTTGGCATCCGTAGAGAACCACGGTCTGCAGTGACTCTGCACCAGCATTGTGCAAGAATTCCACATCTTCCAATTCCACAAGTGCGATTTTTGCATCTACTTTAGAACCCGAATGGGGCTTTCAAATCTCCTGTAAGTCTTCTTTCTGCGAATGTATAATTGTCTTCAAACTGTAGACCCAAGTTTAAAAAAAAGGAAAAAACTGTGCTGGACCATTTACAGTTCTTTCCCTTCAAATGTAAAAGTATCTGCTTGTTTTGTATCCTAATGATCATGATTTTTGTTAATGTTGTTGGAAGGCAAACCTTCGTAGGGTCTAATAACTAGCAACCGTGGTTTAGTGGACATGCATGTAGCATGTTTGCATGCAGAGGTTGGTAAAATTCAGCTATTTTTGTGATCAGCTCTTTCGATTTTGGAGATTCGATGATTTTGGCACAGCTTGTGTGGCTTCTCTGATTGTCCATCCATCGTGGGAATCTACCAGGCCTTGTGCTATGTATTGATTTAAATATTTGTTCTGAGATATGGCTTATTGCTTTGAGTAGCTGAGTAGTTATCTGTGATCATGTAGTTCTCCAACCAGACCCGTAGGTCTGAGGAGATGTAGTGATATTGCTTTCATCAGTTTCTTATTGGAATATATTACAGCTTTAGACTCTTATTCCAACTCTTTGTTTCATCTACTGACTCTTTCTGTTTCATACATAGATTTTGAGAATATGGTGTCAGAGATGTGGTGATGAACTCTATGCATGAGGTTCAACAAAGCTTGAGAAGGTTATTGGCACAAACTTCCATGCATGGCAACTTGGTTTGTGACTTTATCTGATGGAGGGTCTTTGGTTTGTAGTCACCGGTACTGAGAAGAAGCTGAATACTAAAGAGACTGCTAAGAAGATTCAACAGTCAAGAAACGAGAGGGCACTAGGCATCCTTGAAGGGCTTTAGGGAGATAGTACAATCATCACCATGATCTAATGAAGCATGCATTTTAGAACAGAGTCACTATTGAGACACTTTGTGGGTCAAGATTGAAGAATTCAAACGTGACGCTTAGTGCAAGAGTTCTTCGGGTTGAAGACATCATCAGGAGACTTGGTGAGCATGTGAGCAAGGTGCCGCTGTATTATGAAACAAGTGTCAGATCTGGGATTACGTGTAGCTGAAGATGTCTCAAAGGCTGTGTGGCTGTCTAGTTTACCACCAACTTACAATGATAATTGTCAAGATACTTCGTGTTAGTAATGGTGTGAGTTTGAATGAAATGATATCTACCCTGAGACATGCGAGTCGATATCCCCATATGAACGTCAAGTGCGTGCCTATCTGAATAAGACGTTCTCTAGTAAGAGCAAAGGAGTCAAGAAGGAGGCTAGTATTGTGGCAAACCTGGACACAAGGAAGACTTTTGTTCCAAGAAGAGGACTAATGCTGAGAAAAGAACCATGCAAATGCAGTGTCAATAGAATTTACTGGAGTGTGGGCTGACACTGTACCCGACACTCACGACGATGACTATGCCTTTTGAGTAGCTTGTTTTTTGTCAATAGAGTTTGCTGGAGTGTGTGCTGACACTGAACCCGACACTCACGACGATGACTATACCTTTTGAGTAGCCTGTTTTTAACAGTAGTTTAGGTTTTTTTTTTTTGGTTTAAATTTTGTTGATGGTTAGCCTTTCATCTGTGTCAAAACAAACATTTATTTTTGAGCTAAAGTCTCTTTGTAAGGAATCTCCTCTCTTAGTGTTTGTGAGGGAGATTTCGTTTGAAGCACTCATACTCTTTTTTTGGGCTGTCAAATCCGACTTGGGGTAGTGAAATTCTTGTTTGAGTATTCACTGTATAGTTACTAGGGAACAGGAACGTTCCGGAAATTCGGGTGTCGGAACGGGAACATTCCAGGAAGGGGGAACGGGAACCGGAACACCACGTCATACACAACACGCCATCTTATGACATAAAACTATGTTAGAAAATGAAAGAAACTAAAATTTTACAGCCTTAAACTTTATATATAAGCTCTAAAATACCCATTTAAAACTTTCAAAGAGCAAAAAAAAAAAAAACTTTTATTATTATTATTATTTTTTGACGTTCCGGGCTGTTCCAGTTCCGGCCTGCTTCCTGGAACATTCCAGACGTTCTGGATGTTGGAACGCCGTTCCCTGGTAACTATGATTCACTGTCTGTTGAGAATATGCCAGTTTGATAGTTCGATATTTTATGTAAGCGCATACCTTTGATTCGAGGGGAGCTGTTGGGAAGGCAAACCTTGTTAGGTCTCATGACTAGCAGCCGTAGGTTAGTGGACATGCATGTGGCATGTTTGCATGCAAAGGTTGGTGAGGTCAGCTACATTGTGATTGTGATCAGCTCCTTTGATTTTGGAGATTCAACGATTTTGACACAGCTGCACGGCTTCTCAGATGGGGCATTGACTGTGGGATTCTACTAGGCATTGGGCTGTGTATTGATCTATATTTTTGTACAGAGCTATGGCCGGTGTTGTGAGTATCTGAATAGTTATCTGTGATCATGTAGTTTTCCAACAAGACCCATAGGTAGTGATGTTGCTTTCATTAGTTTCTTATTGGAATATATTACAGCTTTAGTTTTTTCTATACGTTGACTCTTATTCCAAGTCTATGTTCCATCTACTGCGTCATTTTATTTCATGCATAGATTTTGAGTATTCCCTAACAAAATGTTTCTCATTGGAATATATTACAGCTTTAGTTTTTCTATATGTCGACCCTTATGCCAACTCTATGTTCTATCTACTGAGTCATTTCATTTCATGCATAGATTTTGAGTATTCCCTAACAAATGTTTGTTGATTTGTAGACGTGTTGGTTATGGTCACCTTCTCAGTTAATGTTAAGAGCTGCTTTACAGTTTTTCAATGGCTGATCTATGTTTGAACAAGGAGCAGTATAACCATTGCATTCATAGAAAGAGAAAAACGGTAGTTATCAAAGGAAGTGATCACCTTGGACAGAAACAACTGAAGACCAGCAAAGATTCAACTCCCAATCTATAGATAGAGTAGGATGAAAGGAAATTACTATCTTGTTCAATAGGAGTGGGGATAGTGGAAGAAAATTCAAACTTCCACTCAATGGCCTCCTCTTCCTATCATCTTGCCTTCTCCTTTAGTGCTAGCCTTCATCATGGCTGAGTCTTCCCTTCACCTCCGGAGTGCCGACAGAAACTCAGTACGAAGACTTTGTATAAATGGATGCTCAAGTATGTGTGGGTGTGTGGATTTGTATGTGTGAGAGCATATTTTTATACTATGGTCTACACCCACTGTTGGGCGCTGATGATGTCAGTGGGGATGTCATAGTAGCTAGTCCCTGCTATGCGTGATGGAGTTTATGGTTTTCAAGCTTACAAGTGACTATCATGAGATTGAAACTGCACTATGTTGTGTTTTTAGAGGATGAGTTTGGGAATGTTCCTAGATTCATCTAGGTATATAGACTCCAAGAGGTTGAGTTGCTTTTGTGAAGATTGAAAGTACTTGTGTATTTCTAAAATGGGATTCTGCAGCACAAATGTGGGCAGTACACAGGCTTCTTATGAACTCCCCACAGGAGGCAATACAGTTCACGTGGGACTTCCATACGGCGGTCCATGATGGGGGCTTGTTGTCACTTAACCTTGGTATGGCCTTGTAGGCTAGTTAGGACTCCTAGTCCATTTGGGATACCTAGTACATTTGGGTGGGACAAATGGTCCACCTTGGACACTAGGGTTACTTGGGTCTCTATGACCCCTCATTTATACTTTCTCATTATCCATTTGCAAGTACAGTTCATTGCTTTCAGCTTGCTGTCTACTCCCTTGCATTCCAGCTTTCTTTCATTGCTCTCCAGATCCAATAGTGGTATTGGAGCCTAGGATCTAGGTTCCTCTCAAGGAAACAAATGCTATGGGTGAAGATGGGAGCCGACCCGATGTGCGATGAAGGAAGGGTGGGTGTTATGCTCTAGCCGAGATAGCATGACCTCGGAAAGATCGGTGGGCATTTTCTCTTAGATGACCAACTTTTGTAATAATTAATGTGCGTAAATGAAATGGTCAAGAGAAGTAACTGCCAAGGTCCTAGGTGAGGGTGAAATGGCATTGACTAGGTGGTTCTGAGTGCTAAGGCCTAGGTGCACCTAAATGTGCAATAATGCCAAGGGGCAAAAGGTTTAAATGTGCCCCAAGAGAGGGGTAAATGGTGCACCAAGTGAAAAGGCTAAAATGATGACATGTGGCAAGGGGAACCATCTAGGGAGTTGTGGGTCTTGTGGATAAGCATGAGGAAAAAAAGAAAAGACGTATCTGTTGAAAAATGCGATCCACGAGAGTACGGCTGGGTGGAACAATTGAGATGCCATCGCCCGTGATCTGAGTGAGAGTTAGAACTTAGATTGTGTCAATTGGTATCAGAGCTGAAGGTAAGGGAAGGGGCTCGTAGGCTGTGACGGACAGCAGGCGGAGGAAAAATTTTGCGGCTGCTCGTGACATGCGATGGATTGCAAGGCCTTTGTAGGTGACAATGGTCTTCGTGGTAGTACGTGATGACGAGGAACTGGGTCCAGGCAAAAGAACGCGCTGGTTGAGTTGTGTGAGGGAGGCTTTTGACGAGCGGAACAGGTGGAGTTGCGATAGGGTGGCGCAACCTTTTCGGACGGGTCTTGCAGGGTAGTGCTTATGCCGGAAACGAAGCTTAAGGGAAGTCAGTCAGTCTACGAATTCCAGGCCTAGACCTCCCTGGTGGAGCATCGACGGGCGATTGCGTGGAGTCAAGTGAAGGCAGAACGGGGCGAAGACCTGCGTATCATAGTTGACGTGACGAATTGGAAGGGTCGGATTGAAGACGCAGTTGCAGGCCATATGTCTACCAGTTTAATTCTGAGCGCAGTTGGCGGTGAATGCTGTTGACGTGACAGATTTGCACACAGGGAAAATAAGGAAGCGAGAGGCACACAAAATATCAATTTTTTCCTTCGAGCTTGTCTCAGAGCGAAACGCACATACTCAGTCTACGTGGAGCTTCTAGGGAGCATTTTTTTTCTCCTCTATACAAATTTTGAGCTGCAGTCGATTTGTTTTGTACAGCAGAGGCTGTCGTTTAATTTCCTGCATAACAAAAGGGAAATCTGAAAAAAAAAAATCTATTTTCCCTTGTGAAACTATGGAGGTAGAGGGACAAAATTCTAGAGTGAATCCTAGTGAGTCTAGAGCACAGTCTACACAACAAATGTCACATCACACAACACCTACTTTGGTCGGTAGGATTTCGGTATTAGAAGATGCTTTACAGCAAATTATGAACCAGCAGCTTCAAGTGAATGCTGGTCAGAATGAGATTAGGGAGATGGTGCAAGCCTTGTCGGCTAGACCATCTAGAATTGATAAGGGCAAAGCTCCAGCAGAGCCAGAGCCCAGTATACATTCATCAGAGCGTGCGAGGGTCAAGGTGCCTAATGTTGCTAATTATAGACCGGAGAAGTACGCTGGTCGGATGACCGAGCGCAGTTCTGATGTGATCGAGGTTTGGTTACACAAGTGGGAAGAAGCCTTCGCCATTTGTGAAATCAAATCTGATCTAAAGAAAATCCGTGAGGCCACTCACCTGTTTATTGAGGCAGCGGATAGATGGTGGATAAAGCAACAGAAGGATCAAGTTGCTCCTACCACCTGGGAAGGGTTTAAAGCTGAATGTAAGAAACACTTTCTTCCACCTGACGAAGAGTCCCGAGCTTGGGATGCTTATAGAAATCTTCGTCAGAGGAGTCTGTTGGTGGCAGAGTACACTGACAAATTCAGGGAATGTGTCATGAAAATAACAGACCCTCTCCCTATGTCGGTTCAGTTACAAGACTATATCTATGGACTGAACGACAAGATCAAAATGGAAGTTCGGGCTAAATATGTGACTACATTAGATGAATCTATTGCAGTAGCCCTGAACTATGAGGATGCCAGAGGCAGACCTAGTGGATTTGTGCAGGCAGGGACTCAGTATGAGTACCCGAAAAAAGGGGGATTTCAGAGGAAATGGACTTCAAAGACAAGTGTCTTGCAGCCAAGTGGCCAAACCAAGCAAGTGAAGCTGGTTGAGGGACCAGCAAAAACAAGTACCACCGTTGGGGTGAAAAGGAAAATAACTCCAATGGCAGCCCGGGCTTGGTCAAAGTCCTCGTTGACCCCTGAACAAAAAGAGAAAGCTAGAAAAGAAGGATTGTGCTTCGGCTGTTAAGTGTGTCTGTTACTAAGTTAGTAAGCGGTGCACCTGATAACATCCTTTCAAAGCCCGCAGCAACGGGGTATACGGTTTTCGATGAGCTCGAGTTGATTAAAATGAAAGGGCAAGTAGCCAGTCATGATGTGATTGTGTTGTTTGACATAGCGTCAACACACAATGTAATCAACTCGAAGCTTATTAAGAGGCTCAAGTTGAAAATCAGTCCGTCTGACTATGCTTATACGGTCAGGATGGCGGACGGAAGTTCAACTGAAGTATGGGACCAGAGGGTTACCCAGTTGGAACTTCGAATTCAGGACTATGTTGAGAAGCTGGACTTTGAATTGACCAAACTTGCTCACGCAGATATAGCCCTAGGCATGGCTTGGCATTTTCAGAAAAATCCAACCATTGATTGGAAGAAGCATATTTACCAGTTCAAGATGAACGGGGTAGAATATGTTTTGCGAGGTGAGAAGGATTTACCTTGAGGACCACTGATTTCAGCCATGGAAATTCGGAGGACTCCGAAAGAGTTTCTGTGTCTGTGTATAGCATCGGTAGAGTCGATTGATGATGCATCGACTAGCACCGAGGCTACCCAAGATGGGAAGATGGCCGAGTTGGCTAAAGAGATATCAGAGAAGTTCTTTGAATGTTTTAGGGATGAACTACCTTATGGGTTACCTCCAGAGCGGAAAGTTCAGCATAAGATTGAACTGATCCCGGGGGCAGAACCTGTAAATAGACCTCCCTATAGAATGAGTTTTACTGAAGAGGCGGAGGTGCGTAGACAGCTGGAAGAATACCTCAAGTTGGGGCAGATTCAACCAAGTTTCTCACCTTTTGCTTCGCCAGTGATATTAAAGAAGAAAAAGGATGATACGTTTCGCCTCTGTATAGATTACAGAGCATTGAATAATGTCACTGTTAAGCACAGGTATCCGATGGCTCGGATTGATGATTTGCTAGATGCATTACATGGAGCTGTGATTTTCAGCAAGATAGATCTTAAGTGTGGCTACCATCAGATCCGGATTAGAGCCGAGGATGTGCATAAAACCGCTTTCAGAAGCAGGTTTGGCCATTACGAGTTTTTGGTAATGCCCTTCAGACTTACCAATGCTCCAACGACATTCGTCATGCTTATGAATGATTTGCTACGTCCGTATATCGGAAAGTTCGTAGTACATTTTATTGACGATATCCTGATATTCAGTAAAAGTATTACTGAGCATCGTGAACACTTAAGAATAGTGTTCAGTACTTTGAGGAAAGCCAGTCTTTATGTAAATAAAAAGAAAACTATACTGTGTATGGTTAGGCTTGAATATTTAGGATTCATAATTACTCCACAGGGGGTAGAAATGGATCCGAACAAAGTGGCTGTGATACTAACTTGGCCAATCCCTCAGAGTCTGACCGCGTTGCGATCATTCTTGGGATTTGTCCATGTTTATAGAAGGCATATCAAAGGATATTCCGGAATAGTATCGCCATTGACTGATCTGGCCTCAGATAAAGTACCTTTTATTTGGGGACAGAATCAACAAGAAAGTTTTAACACCATAAAACAAGCTGTGGTCATAGGACCGGTGTTAAAAATAGTTGATCCCCAGAAACCGTTGTTCTTAGAAACCGATGCAAGTGGCATTGCGGTAGGAGCAGTTCTCCTTCAAGAGGGAAGGCCAGTAGCCTTTGAAAGCAAGAAGCTTTCTCCCTCTCAAAGGAATTGGCCAACTCATGAATTGGAGTTGTATGCTGTTATCCATGCTTTGAAAACATGGAGGCATTATTTATATGGTTCAGAGTTTTATGTGGATGTTGATCATGATCGAAGAGGAAAATATAATAAGGTCGCTGATGCGTTGTCTTGCATTATGCACAACCTGAGTTTCACGGTATTAGAGAGTGCTCTAATGACCGAGATCAGAGAAACTCAAAAAGTGGACGAGTTTGTCCGGAGCTTATGGCCTAAGGCTCATGTGTTAAAACCCGGGGAAAATGAAAAGGATGACTTGGCATCCAGAAAAGGCCAAACTTATGCAGGATATATCATAAGGGATGGTATGCTGAAAAGGAATGACAAGGTAGTAGTACCTAGTCAGAATGATCTCAGGCAGAGAGTCATTCGACAGTGCCATGATAGCCCGTGTGTGGGACATCCAGGAGTCGAGAAGACATATGATCTCGTGAAGCAAGATTTCTTTTGGCCAAAGATGAAAAAGCATATTCATGAATATGTGACACGGTGTTTCTCGTGTCAGGTAAGCAAGGCCGAGCGGGTGAAGCTACCCGGACTTTTACAGCCCTTGGAAGTACCACTGAGTAAGTGGGAGAGCATTTCCATGGACTTTATTGTAGGGCTGCCTACGACGCAAGGAGGATATGATTCTATCCTTGTGATGGTTGATCGTCTAACCAAGATGGCTCCCTTCATTCCGACTAGGGAGTCTGTTAGTGCCCCGCAAGTGGCGGATTTGTTCATTAGACATATATTTCGTCTGCATGGATTGCCTAGATCCATAGTGTCAGACAGAGATGTCAGATTTACCGGTCATTTTTGGACAGTAGTATTCGAGACTCTAAGGACTGAGTTGGGAATGAGTAGTGGGGATCATCCTGAGACGGATGGTCAGACAGAGAGAGTCAACCAGACTTTAGAGGATATGCTGAGAGCATATGTGTCATTGAGGCAACATACATGGGACTAGTGGTTGCCATTGTTAGAGTTTGCCTACAATGATAGGAAACATTCATCTACCGGGTTCAGTCCGTTTGAGCTGAACTATGGTTATAGACCAACCAATCCAACTATAGTTGGAGTACCTCAGAAAGTGCTTAGTGCCGCGAACTTTGTGGTTCAGATGCGGGAGATGCTAGCACTTGCGAGAGCTAATATCCGCCAAGCTATGGATAGAGCCAAGGTGTATGCGGATGAAAACCGGTCTATAAGAGTATTTAAGGAAGGAGAAAAAGTTTTTCTTAGAGTTCCTTCGCACTCGAAGTCGTTGACTTCAGGAGAGTGTGCTAAGTTATCACCTCGATAATGTGGGCCGTGGTTAATTCTGAAAAGAATAGGCAAGGTAGCCTATAAATTAGAATTGCCACCGGGGTGTAAGGTGCACCCAATGTTTCATGTTTCTCGTTTAAATAAATTTTTACATATTGGTGACTCACTAATCGAAGGTGTGGTTTTGTTTCAGGAGATAGAGGATAATGCAAGACGCAAACCACAAGAATCCTAGACCGAGGAACAATGCAAATACGAAATCGGAAGATACCCACGGTGTTGGTTGCATGGCATGATTAACCTCTATCGGAAGCTACCTGGGAATCCGTATACCAGTTATGGAGAGTGTTCCCAGATTTCATCATCGAGGACGCTGATGCTTGAAGAGGGAAGGAATGTTATGCTCTAGCCGAGATAGCATGACCTCGGAAAGATCGGTGGGCATTTTCTCTTAGATGACCAACTTTTGTAATAATTAATGTGCGTAAATGAAATGGTCAAGAGAAGTAACTGCCAAGGTCCTAGGTGAGGGTGAAATGGCATTGACTAGGTGGTTCTGAGTGCTAAGGCCTAGGTGCACCTAAATGTGCAATAATGCCAAGGGGCAAAAGGTTTAAATGTGCCCCAAGAGAGGGGTAAATGGTGCACCAAGTGAAAAGGCTAAAATGATGACATGTGGCAAGGGGAATCATCTAGGGAGTTGTGGGTCTCGTGGATAAGCATGAGGAAAAAAAGAAAAGACGTATCTGTTGAAAAATGCGATCCACAAGAGTATGGCTGGGTGGAACAATTGAGATGCCATCGCCCATGATCTGAGTGAGAGTTAGAACTTAGATTGTGTCAGTGGGAGTGGCTTTTGGTTGTATGGTTTAACCATTCGTTCGAGTTCCGTTTGCTAACAGTATAGCCCTCGCCTGTCGCTGCACTATACTGCTTTCTACTCACACGGCCCTCTCCGTACAGCCGCATCAAGACATTTTTGCAGGAGCTCCTATGTGTAGTTAGTGCCGTGCAGCCACCGTACATTGTAGTTCATAGCCCCCGCATGTCACCCCTCTATACTACTTCCTACTCGCACGATCCCTTCCGTACAGCTGCGTCTGTATAGTCTTGTAGGAGCTCCTATGGACAGTCAGTGCTATGTAGCCGTTGTACATTGCAGATGCACATAATCCCTACTGTCGTACACTACCTTATAGCTCCACCATACTGCCGCCATGCATTGCTGCTGTACATTGTCCGTACAGTTGTTGTACACTGCCTTACAGCTCCACTGTACCGTCATTGCGACTAGCCTCAGCTCAGCGCAGCTTCTGTTGGCACTTGCCATACAAGTTTGTCGTACATCAATGCTGTTCCATACCGATGCATCATACATTTGTTGCAGTTGTACATCTGCGACACTCAAGTGAAAATGGCTCCATGGGCGCCTTAAATCTTCAGTTGACTTCAACAAAAACTCTTTCCAGCTTCCATTTGTTTGGAGCTTGCATTTGCAGACTAGTTAACACCATTGACTTTCGGATCGCAAGAACTGTCAAAATTGGGGCTTCTTAGTACAATGACATCCCATTGGAGACAGAATGCAAATTGCAGTGACATTCGGGGAATTTATGTATTTGCCCTCTTTTTTGGCTCAACTGCCCTCCACAAATTTGGGGCTTTAGGCAAATCTGCATTCAGATTTGCAGTACGTGCTCAATAAGGCCTTATTCCACTTTTCTTCACATTGGCTCGTCAAAATTTGGGACTTTTGCTCCCATTACCTTGCATTGTCTTCTGTGTTGTGGGCACTCTCATTTTCAGGTACTTTTGAGTAGTCTTGAGCAGATTTTTCCCTTATTTAGTTGTTGGATAGAGTTTTGTTGGACATAAATTTGCAGATCTTTTGTAGTCTTGCAGGGCAGATTTGTCATGTGGCTTAGTATTGAGCAATAAGTTGGGCATTCACATTTGTAGACACTCTGCTGTCATTTTTGAAAATGATATTTACTGATTTGCAGTCAGCTTTTTGAGTAGCAAGCTCATTGCAGTGATAGCCTTGAGGCTTTGACATTTGTAGATCACATCATTTTTAAAGGGGATTTTGCAATGGCAAACAATGAATTTCTTGGGATGCTTTCAGCTGAGGACAAGCTTGATGGCACCAACTATCCAATGTCGTCGTAATTGGTGCACCACTTGTTGGTTGCCAAGAATTTTTGGGTATTGTTGCAAGATTAGAGGCCATACTAGCCTCTTAGGCACAAGCACTTGCTGCCACCATACACACTGGGTGGTTTTATCGTTGCTACATCTGGATCATCTACCATTGCTGCCGCAGTGCCCTCAACTCCTCCCACACAAGATCAAATCCAATGGAATCAGAGAGATGCACGGGCACATGCCTTGATTCTTTATCTTGCAAGAGGTTCGTTATATCTCATATTCGGTCTTGTAGTAAAGCAAGGATGCATGGGTTGCCTTTTTGCACACATAGTTAGATAATGTAAAGATGGAAGAAGGGGATGCATGGATACCTATCTCACAAAGTCAAGGACTTTAGAGAGTAGCTCATCACTGTTGACTGGATTCTCAGGGTGGTTTCCACGACATTGGATGGACCACCTGATTCTTATCAGGGCTTCGCTACGACCTTGAGGTTAGTGGCCATGGGTAACCCCAACCACTGCACCTTCAATCAGCTTGTCACCTTGCTCATACAAGAGGAGTAGAGGTGCCAAAACTGGCCTGCTTTCATTAATGCAGATCAAGCCTTTGCCATGGTTCGCGAAGGCAAAGGAAAGGGGGGCAATAATTTCAGCAAGTTTAAACCTTCTTCTGGTGTCTCATCTTCTTCTACCCCTGCTGATAGGAAGACGAAAAAACACTGCAACTATTTCAAGAAGCCCGGACATGACATCTTTGAGTTTTCAAAGTGCATTGTTTCCTAGCACAAGAAGCAGCAGCATGGTCTTGCAGTTACAAATGCTCCTGCTCTGCCCATGAGCACAGCCATGAGGCAGAAAATATGGCTCATGATGAGGGGGCATTTGTCACTTGCCACTACAATCCATCGAAGCATGATGTGTAACCGGCCTTAAGTTTCCTTAAGGGTATCACTTAGAAACAATTTGAGAAATAACTGGATGGAGGCTAGAGTGAAAGGGATAGTGACAAGAGAACTCAAACCAGCTTCAAACGACTTCAATCCAGCTCTAGATCAGCTCCAAGGAATTCCAATCCAGTCTAGAACACCTCCCCGGCCAACAGATCCAGTGTGGAGGCTAGCAGGAGGAAATGGCAACTTGGAGAGGGGAAGGAAGAGAGATAACAGGCTGGAATCAGAGAGAGAGAAAGAGTAGGAGAATCATGGGTAAGAGAGGAAAAGCGATCGGCCAGCAACCTGCCTTGGGGTGTGTGCAAGGAATTGTATGATCAACCGTACAACAGCCCGTACAATCTGGAAGGGTGTGTGCAAGGAATTGTATGATCAACCATACAACAGCCCGTACAATCTGGAAATCCGTCTGTATAGATAGCAAAAGGTTGTACAACAGTAGCAAGTGCTCTGTAAAGCATGCAATTATGGCATCGGGATTCGTGCACTGTGAAAGCAGTCGTACAGTCTGCGTTGAACCGTCTGTACAGCAATAAAAAATGTTCATATAGCAGCGATTAGAGCTTCTGTACAGCCTAGGGAAACAAACCTTAGAGGGAAAGGTAAGGATAGAGGACCTCGGGATGCGTGAAAATGAGAGAGAAGCCACCCACGTCAAAAATCCCGTACCTTTTTGCCTTGGAAGGAGAGGAAGAGGGTAGGTGTGCATGAGGGGCTTCCACGTGGCCCCCTCATTTATGCTCCAACCCCACAAAACCAATGGAACATTGGTTTGCCCCTCACACTTAAATCCTAACCCTTCTAGCTAATGAAACATGGGTTTCTCAAAACCTTGCCTTGCCCCTAGCATGTAGGCCTAGTGTGCGCACCTAGGGACTTTTGGGAAGTGTCGCTTCCCCCGGGCTAGTACCCTAAGCCAAAGTTAGTCATGGTTCATAACTTCACGTCCCCTGACATACAACTTTGTCGATTTCAGATTCCGATTGGTATTTTGGTAGTGCTTTCTGTCGGAACATCCCTTTGATAAGACATCATGTGAAGAGTCCTATAGGTATGTGGTCAAGATGGAAGAATTATGTTGTGGTGGAAAAGGGTACATGTCATCCTTGTTTGAGGGGTTGAAAGCTCTCCATATTTATAAAATGGACGGTAGCTTTGTATCTTGTATGGCTGAAAATAAGTAAGCAAAGACTTGTTGGTTATATGGTGCTCTTGCTTCTCTTGTGGTCTTATCCTCTTGGCTCTCCTTGCTTTAATTCTCCTTCGTCTGTGTGCTCTCCAGATTGTGACATGGTATCAGAGCCTTGTAGGGCCTCTTCTCTAATGCTTTACTCTCCTCTTTTAGTACTTGTCATTGTACCAGTCTTCCGCCTTTCTAAATCCATCTGCAGTCAATATTTTCATGAAGGGAACTATATACATTTTTTTGTGAAAGCTCTATCAAAGGCGGCTGACTGGCGAAGGTACTGTCTGCTGTCTGCACTTCTCAGAGGGAAGACTCTTTTAAATTTGCTGCTGTTCATTGCCAGACAGCTTCTGTGTGGTTTCTTGTTATAGCTACCTTTAAAAGGTGGTTGGAAGCAGCACTATTTCCATTTACTAGAAGGTATGTTGAAAGGCTTACGGTTCTGTCGGCGATTTACTGAAGAGCATTTATCTTTTGCTACTGCTGGTAATCGCTGGTTCTCTTCACAAGTCATATTTGCAGCAGCCCTTTTTTTAACACATTGAATTGCAGCAGTATTTATTCGAGTTACTGATTGCCAGAAGGATCACTTCTGCTATTTGTTTCTGAGTGCTTGCGCAATTACCTTGTGGTTCTCCTTGCTGCTGCTGTCACCAAAAGTATCTGGAATTTTCTTTCGTGACAATAGCTGAAGCTCCTCAGTGTTGGAGCTCTTTGTATTCTCACGAGTCACTAGCTGTGTGCAAAATGGCTCACTGCTCACAAAAAAGGCGCAGCGATCCCATGACGACTTGGATGACGGTTTCCTCTTGTTTTCTGCAAAGTTTTTCTAAAGTTTGTTGCTAAGGTTCTGAAATATTGCCACGTGGCAGCTCCTTTTTACTCTTTTGTAGAAGGTTCACAAAAAGGTCCTATGACAAGTCAACTATAGACTTGACTGTGTTTTGTTGGCCTTCTAAGGTGTATCTAGCTCACTTCAAAGGACCTGGAAAAGAAGAAGGAGATAGAAGAGAAGCACATAAAGAAGCTAATTTTCATTTGTCATTAAGGCCCAATTTTTCATGTACTTTGAATTGTAAACTCTTTGCGGTTATAATTGCCTTTTGTCAAGGGACTAGACATTGCCGATTTCTCTACTTGTATCTTGTATGGATGAAAATAAGTAAGCAGAGACTTGTTTGTTATATTGTGCTCTTGCTACTCTCATGATCTTATCCTGTTCTTTCTCTCATCCTCTTGGCTCTCCTTGCTTCAATTCTCCTTCCACTATGCGCTTTCTAGATCGTGGCACTTCCAAACACGTTACATCTTGTAGGATGATGCACCCAAGGAAGCATTGTCACATGTGCGAACAATGCATCTTATCCCGTGAGGGGGAGTTGGCCAAGTTGAGGGCACTTTAGTTTTGGGAGATACAGTTACTCTTTTGGAAGTGGTGTATGCTCTAGGTATTAAAAAGAATCTGATTTCTATCTCAGCCATTTCTACAAATGGGTTTAGTCAAGCACAGATTTAGACTAGAACTTGTAGGGTTCACATTTCAATGCTTCTAGCAGTCCACAGCCTCCTCATACCCATGTTCAGACTGATTTGCAGCCACCTGATGATGATGCTATTGAACAGCAGTTACAGTGGAGAGTGTAGGTACGATGTGCAAGAGGAGCAAGTACAGGAGTCAATGGAGATAAGCCGTCACGTCAACTAGATTAGATGAAAAGAAAAGTACATGGTACTTAAAGATAGACCCTAGGACTCAGTGTCCTAGGTGTCACATAGGACTAAATGTCCTATGTGGCATAAAAGGCACTAAAATAACTATGCCTACAAGGCACATACCATGGCCCATAGGGCATCACTAGAACCGGGAGAAGATGGCCTACAATCCCCCCTCCATGGTATGGACTGAAGTATTCTGGAAACGTCTCACAATACTTGGTATTTTCTGGTCATGGTGGCACATGTTCATCCAAAAGGATATAGCCACCTATGAATGTACAAGGTATGTCAGATCATGTAACAAAGGGAACCAAGTGTAAAGCCTGTCGGAAGACTTCGAACTTTGGACGAGGAAGTGCCTTTGTAAACATACATGCTATGTTGTCCTCTGTGGGAAGGTAGGACAACTCTATGTCTCTTGCTAACAACCGCTCTCGAACATAATGATAGTGAACTTCAATGTGCTTGGTACGTGCATGAAACACTGGATTACGCGCAATGGCCAAAGCACTCTGGCTGTCAGTGTAGACCATAGTGGAGGATGTCTGGCGAATACCAAGGTCTGTAAGTAACTGTCGAAGCCAAACACACTCCACACTCTACTGTAGCGGTGAAGGCTGCCATGTACTCATCCTCACAGCTAGATGTGGCGACTGTTGGTTGCTTCTTGCTGAGCCAAGAGATACATGAATTGCCAAGCAAAAAACAATTGTTGGTATGTGACACTCTGGTGTCGGTACAACTTGCCCAGTCACTATCCGTGTAAGCATGCATGGTAAGTGAACCCTGATCACCATAGAAGAGTCCTAAATCCTGAGTGCCTCTGAGATATCTGAAGACTCTCTTCACTGCCTGCCAATGCTGTGAACTGGGTATGTGCATGAACCTGTTGAGTTGAGATACTGCATATTGTAAGTCAAGTCTGGTGTGACATAAGTAAATGAGACATCCAACAACCTGCTGGTAAAGGGTGATATCACATGGTGGGCTCCCATCATGAGCTGAAAATTTGAAGCCAAGGTCCACTGGAGTAGAGATTGGCTTGCAATCCTCGAACTGAAAACGATCAAGGAGCTGTCCAATATACTTGGACTGTGACATCATGATACCCCCCTCAACATGAGCAAACTGAATGCTCAAATAATAGTGTAGCTGTCCCATGTCTGACATTTCAAAAGCCTGCTGCAAATCAGCCTTGAAAGCTGCAATATGTTGAGTATCTAGGCCCGTGATTAGTATATCATCCACATATAAAATCAGCACTAAAGAATGAGCTCTGTGGGGCTATTCTGAAAAACAAGGGATAGTAGGTGTGCATGAATTTTGGCATACCATGCCCTGGGTGCCTGCTTCAAACCATAAAGGGCTTTTCTAAGCCGGCATACCTTGTTTTCAGAATTAACAACCTCAAAGCCAGGAGGTTGTGTCACATAAATTTCTTCCTGCAGATCCCCATGAAGAAAAGCAGTCTTGATGTCAAGCTGGTGCACTTGCCAATGGTGATGGGCTGCAATGGCAATGACACATCTAATAGTAGTAATCCGGGATGTGGGAGCAAAGGTCTCCTCAAAGTCAATGCCTTGTTGTTGGGCATACCCTTTTGCAACAAGACGAGCTTTGTGTCGATCTATACTGCCATCAGATTTCCTTTTTAATTTGTAGACCCACCGGGTACCAATGGCATGCTTGCCGGGAGGGAGATCTACTAATTCCCATGTGTCATTTTTGGCAATGGATTGTAACTCAGCTCTGATTGCATCCATCCACTCTTTGCTTTCAAAAGCATCTTTATGACACAAAGGCTCTTCATTGCAAGCTGTAGCAAGGAGTGCAAACTCAAGAAAGTGACCATGCATCTGTCTATTCCCTGATCTTGTCCGGGCAGCAAAAGGCTGATCTTGTTTGTTGTCCCTCAATGTATCAAGAAGCCATTTGGGAACTTGCCTTTGCTGTCTATTGACAGCTCTTTCTTCAATCAGTGCATCATGAATAGTGGGATCATTTTGTGTTGGAAGAGAAACCTGCAAATCAGCATGGGGTACTGGCTGATCATTGCTTGTTGGAGGGCTTGTAGGAGGCTCATGTTGCTGGTCAAAGTCCCCCTTTGAGGAAGGCAGAGGTAACCAAGAGTCAAAGGCATCAAACATGTCAACTTCTGGCTTAGCTTTGCAGTCCACAAGAGGAGAAGCCGAATGTTCAGCAAAGATTACATCTTTACTGACAATAAACTTCCCAGTATTTGGTTGGTATAACCTATACCCTCTGCTCTCCTGGCTGTAACCAATAAATATGCATTTGATTGCCTTGTCATCAAGCTTATGTCTCAGCTGAAAGTGAAAGTGTGAAAGTGAAGTCTTCCTGCCTTTCCATGCTTCATAAGGTGTAACAGTCTTCAATGTCCTTGTAGGTGATCTATTCAGCACATAGTTGGCACACATCACTGCATCAAGCCAAAATTTATTGGGCAAGGACTTGGCCTTAAGCATGCATCTGGCCATCTCCATAGTGAACCTGTTCTTCCTTTCAAGAACAGGATTATGCTGAGGAGTGTAAGGAGTAGTGCATGAGTGAACAATGCCCTGTGAAGACAAAAATACATCAAACTCCTTTGACATATACTCTCGTCCCCTATCTGTGTTGAGGGTGACAAGCTTGCATCCTGATTCATTCTCAACCATATTCAGCCACCTCTGAAAGCATGAGAACATTTCAGATTTGGCTTTTGAAGCCTACACCCAGTAATATCTTGTGAAGTCATCAATGAGAGTCATGAAATATTTGTACCCCCCAATGGCATTTGTCCTCATTGGGCCACAGACATCACTGTGCACTAGCTGCAATTTCCTTTGTGAGAGTTTTGGACAATTCTTTTGAGAAGGAAACCGATGCATCTTACCCAAAAGACAACCCTCACACACATGTTTGGAAACTATGTGAATTTGAGGTACATCATTTGCCATGTCCTACGAATGTAACTTGGCAAGAGCTCTATAATTGAGATGAGCTATTCTCTCATGTCAAAGATGAGTTTCAGCAAGCTGTGAATCTGAAATAGCAAATGCTTCAATAGAGAGTGCAGCTGAGTGATCATCAAGGTGGTAAAGCCCCTTTTTAAAACTGCCAGTGAGAACTATGGCATTGTCATCACGAAGATCATATACTAGGCATCTGTATCCATCAAAAATCATTTTGAAACCTGAAGTGGCAATTGCTGAAATTGAAATCAAGTTGACTTCTATTCCAGGCACGAAAAGAACATTAGTCAGAGTGGCAGGATGGCTTGAAATGGATGTAAGCTGCACATCTCCAATTCCTTTTACAGCATAGGAGGCATTATTAGCACATGTGACAGTTCCCCCACGAGGTGCATTAGCTAAGGAATGAAACAACTGTCTGTAAGATGTGATGTGCTTGGAAGCACCACTATCAAAATACCAAGACTGAGCATCATTAGCAGTAGAGAGTGCATCAACTTGGGAGGGATCAAAGGAGCAATGGACAGCCCATGCCCAATCATCCTGGAGAGCATGTGCATGTGAGGCATCTGCTGGCTCGTGGGATTCAATCGCATGTGAGGCATTAACTGTCAATCCTGCTTTCTTTTTCTCCGAAGCAATGCGCTTCCTGCATTCTAAAATTTCATGCCCAGGCTTGCGACAATAGTTGCATCTTTTCTTCTTTGACTTATCTGCTGTATTTTTAGATGCATTGGAAGAATTGCCACTGTTAGACCCATATTTAGGCTTGTCCATAGGCTTGGAAGCCTTGCCTCTTCCTATCTGCTGTGAAGCAAATGCATGATCAGGAATAATAGCTTGTCTATTAGCTCGACTTTGCTCTTCCTGCAAAAGCAAAGTGACTAGCTGATCAAAAGAGTAGTGGTTTGGATTACCCATGGCCACTAATCGAAGGGTTGTAGCAAATGATATGTATCTGTCAGTCCATTCAATGTGGTATTGACAAGCTGAGAATTTGGCACCACCTTATCAATATTGGCAAGTTGTTCCATGAGGTCCTTGACCTTTGTTAGGTATGCATCCATAGAGTCACCTTCATTCATACTGACTTCCTGCAATTGCCTTCTTAAATATGCAACACGTGCCTCATTGCGAATCTGATAAAGAGAAGCCAATTTGTCCCAAGCATCCTTTGCTGTCCTGCAAGACCAGATGTGTGGAATAATGATTCTCTTGCATGATAAAGCAATACAGGAATGTGCATTTGCATCTCTTGCATCCCATCTTGATTGTTCTTGAGTTGGAGGAGCAGTAGCAGGGGTGCTAGAGGATAAGGCATCAGGAGGAGTACCCTCTGCAGAGGGACCAGCAAGTAAATGTTCTGCAAATTTCCAACTCAAATCAAAGGGCAAATGCAAATTTGACCCAAATGTGACTGTGTCAGGCAATGTTCACTGCAAAAAACAGCAAATTTGGCAAAAGCCCCAAATTTAATGAGGGCAAATAGGTCAAAAAGAGGGCAAATATAGAAAAGCCCCAAATTTTGCTGAGATTTTTGCAAATGTAACCCAATGTATTGCAATCTGACCCAATGTCCTGCAAATGTAACTCAATGTCCACTGTACCAATGTACTGTAATCTAGACAAGAAATTGCAGACCAAATCCCAAAACTCCAATGTTCTTGCAAGAAGTTGCAACCAAAGGAGGTGAAAAGAACTGAAAGTCCCAAATTTTCGAATGTCCTGTAAAAGCCCCCACACTGCAAATGTCTATAGATGATTGCAGTGAGACCCAAAAAAGGTATAGCAAGCAAGAACCAAGTACTTGGTTCACAGCCAATGCCAAAAGAAGTACAGACCCTAACGATAGTTTCGCATGTGTGAAACTGTATGGAACACCTGGAGCAGATACTAGCTGTACGGTCAGTACTGCAGGTATACCTGTATGGAATATCACTATACGAAATACCACTGTAGGAGCGGGTATCTTGTACGGAACAGCTGTACAAGATACCATTGTAGGTACGGTGCAAGTACGATTGTACGGAGTAGGTGCTTTGAAGATACACTTGTACCGAGTAGGTATAGCGTACGGCGCAGGTACATCGTACGGAGCAGGTACAACACAGGTACATACGGAGCAAGTACAATGTACGACACGTACAACGTACGGAGTAGGTACAACGTACGGAGCAAGTACAACGTACGGAGTAGGTACAATGCAGGTACGTACGGAGCAAGTACAGATACTGACGCAAGATTTGTATGAATGTCCATATAGTTGTACGGACTGTATGGATGGGGGTACAGGAAATAGGTGCAAGTCCAGGGCAGGAGGTAGGTCCAACCAGGTTCTGATACCAGTGTAGGTACAATGTGCAAGAGGAGCAAGTACAGGAGTTGATGGAGATAAGCCGTCATGTCAACTAGATTAGATGAAAAGAAAAGTACATAGTACTTAAAGGTAGACCCTAGGACTCAGTGTCCTAGGTGTCACATAGGACTAAATGTCCTATGTGGCATAAAAGGAACTAAAACTCTTAAGTGCCTATAACTATGCCTACAAGGCACATACCATGACCCATAGGGCATCACTAGAACCGGGAGAAGATGGCCTACAGAGAGGGCTGTCATTAGACAGCAGAAGACAGTCCCAAGGTGGCTGTTGGATACTTTGAGGGACAGGAAGCAACCTAAACCTTTGGCTGCCTGCACAAGGGGTGTACAAAGATAGATGCATGGCAATTTGCTTGATTTTGCTTTGATTGCCACAGCTTGCAATGAAGAATCTCAAAGCATGCATTCGTAGGGAATGCATGGATGCCATGAAAGCTGAACTGGATGCTATTCACCACAACCATTGTACATGGGAATTGTGTGTTGCTTCCAGGCAAGCGTGCCATAGGCACTAAATGGGTTTAAAAGTTGAAGTGGAAAGCTAATGGCAGCGTAGACCACTACAAAGCCCACATTGTTTCTAAGGGCTATGCTCAACAACATGGCATTGATTTTGAGGAGACCATTGCTGCTACATCACGCATCACGACCATTCGGCATGCCATTGCCATTGTCTCACACAGGCATTGAGAGGTTAACCAACCTGACATTAAGACAACTTTCCTTCATAGTGATTTGATCGAGGAGGTCTATGTCAGCCAGCCTCCAGGTTTTGAGGTTGAAGGTTCAGAAAATAAGGTATGCTGGCTGAAAAAGGATTGGAGCAGGCACCTCGGGCATGTTATTCCAAAATACATTCACATTTGTTATGCCTTAGATTTCAGAATAGCCCCATAGAGGCCACTCTTTATGTCCTGAAGAGTGGAGCAGATTTGCTAATCTACACAGCAAATTGCAACTTTCAAAGCAGATTTGCAAAATCATTTGCCATGTCAAATACGGGCCAGCTGCATTACTATCTTGGCATCTAGTTTGATAGTTTTGAGGGGGGCATAATGACGGGTCAGTCCAAGTATATTGGACAGCTCTTACATCGCTTTCAGTTCAAGGATTGTAAGCTGGTTTCTACACCATTGGAGCTTGGCGTCTGTTTCTCCTCCAAGAATGGGAGTGACCCATTTGATGCTACTCTTTGCTAGCCGGCTGCTGGCTGCCTTATCTATTTATGCCACACTAGGCCTGATTTGTAGTATGCAATGTCTCAATTAAGCAGGTTTATGCATAAGCCCAGTACATAGCACTGGCAGGCAGTGAAACAGGTCTTCTGATACTTGAAAGGCATGGAGCATTTGGGACTGTCATATGATGATAAGTCTTCACTGGTTATGCATGCATTTACGGACAATGATTGGGCTGGATGTTGTGACACGAGGGTGTCTCACACTGGCAACTGTTTCATGCTTGGCTCTTCATGCATTTCTTGGTTTAGCAAGAAGCAGCCTACAGTGGCTAATTCTAATTGTGGCGTCAAGTATAGGGCAGCCTTTAAGCTTTTGTAAAGTGTGTTTGGCTCCGCAAGCTAGGCATCTTCTACCATGATCTACATTGAGTCAGAGTACTTGGCCATTGCGCATAATCCTATCTTTCATGCACGTATAAAGCACATTAAAGGACACTATCACTATGTTAGAGAGCGATCGTCAGCTGAGATATCCAATTGTCCTACGCTTCCTACGGAGGATAACTTAGCAGATCTCTTCAAAGACATTATTGTGCCCCAAGTTTGAAGCTTTTTAAAAAAGCTTTACACTTGGTACCATTTCTCACGTGATTTTGCTTTCCCTATACTATCATAGGTTGCTATATCCATCATAGATGAACATGTGCAACCAAGGTTTAGAATCAGGATACTTCAGCCATATCATGGAGGTGGGTTTGTTGCCACTTAGCCTTGATATGGCCATATAGGCTAGTTAGGATTCTTAGTCCATAGTACATTTAGATGGGACACGTGGTCTACCTAGGACACTAGGGTGTTCTTGGGTCTACATGACCCCTCATTTGTATGTTCCCATTATCCATTCGCAAATATACTCCATTGCTTTCAGCTTGTTGACTGCTCCCTTGCTTTCTTCCATTGATCCCCGTGTCCAACAGGGCTCCCATGGGCGTGGAGGGAGGAGTCGTAAGCTGTGGCGTTGCCCAACCATAGGCCTTGTTTATAGGCAGTAGAGCTAGGGCTCAGCTTCTTGGTCAAATTTTGGTCTGGTCAGTTATCCTGTAGGCTGCCAGGTATTGAGGCCTGTAGATTGATTGTCGAGTAGAAGGGCCAATTGACCTGGTCCTCGTTCCTATAAGAGGCCCTAATTGGGGGGCACACAAGCATTTAGACATCCTGAGTGTGCTATTTGTCAGTTTCTGTTCTAGTTTCTTTGAGGACCCGATGGCTTCAAAGATGCCCTTACCCAACTTTTGGGACAATGAAAAGCTGGACAAGAGCAACTACCTGATCTTGAAGGTGAAGATAAGGAGCCATATGGTGGCTAGGAAGTTTTGGGAAGTCGTCACAGGTGAAGAATTGAAACTTGATGATCAAGTGGATGCCATGGTTAAGGCAATGAAACAAGTGATCCAAATGATGTGGAAGAATGGAAGGAGAATGACACAGAGGCATCATCTAATCAATACCACAACGTCAGATACAATGATTCCACACATTCGATTGGTGGACACTTCATAGGAGGCCTAGACATACTGAAAGACTTGTACGAGACAAACAACATTGGCTAGATCGTCATGCTCCAGAATCAGTTATTTACAATGAAGATGGAGGAAGGAGATTTCGTAAGTGAGCATTTGGTTAAAATCACGATTGTCAGAGACTAACTAGCTGCTATACATCAAAAGGTCGAACAAATCAACTAATGTTGTTAATGCTGAATATGCCTTACAAGAGCTTTAGGGATTTGGTCACGACACTAACCACTGAAAGCCATCCAAGCCACTTAGTCTTGAGGAGTTGTGCCTGATGCTCATGCAAGAGGAAAACAGGGAGAAGAGGTACGGGAACGACAGCGTGTAGGACAAGGCCTTCCTTGCATCAAGCAAAGGAAAGGTGAACACAGGCAAACCTGGACAAGGTAACCCAAGATTGATCAAAAGAGGTAGGGGACTCTTCAGAGAGTGGGAGTAGGAAGAAACAAAGAAAATGCTTCTATTACTGCAGCAAGCCTGGACACATAGCAAAAGATTGCAGTTTGGAAAAGGATGGTCAATAGGACGACCAGTCCCAAAACGAATAAATTTGGTGAAAGAGTAGTTTTTGGTGGTTGTCTCAAGAATCCTAGAGACAGTATTTGCAGATAGTGCAGTGACTGTTAGAATGTCTGGCATTGAGTATTAGTGCTCCGATTGTGAAGGACAGCATCTGTCTCTTAGAGACAAAGACATAGACTGAGAACGAGGTTGTTGACACTGAGGGGGAAGATATAGGTGTACACACTGAGTGTAGACTTCAAGAGCAGAATGACCAGGACTGTGAGACAGTGCTTAGGAGGTGTGCCGCAGTTGCTGCAATAGCAGGCAACAACATGAGCATAGTCATCCAGGGTAGGTATTCTCAATATTCTTCTTTGATTGCAGCAAGATGTTTTGGAATGTTTGGTTGGCTTGGAGTTCTCAACGGGGAGAGACTCCTTGGATAGATAGAGGGGGTAGTTTCAAAGAAGAGGCATGTGATGTCTTTTGCATGATGATTGAGGAAGTTGGTGAGGTGGACTTCTTGTACGACACGTAGCTGACAAGGTTGGTTGTCCAAGTAGCCTTATCACTGAGTTCAAGCTACACAACATTGGAGATGTATAGAGCAGACTCTGTCAAAGACTTTTGTGTTGGAGACAAGAGAGCACGAAGAGAGTACAGATGTGACCTTGGTCTTAGGATCTGAACCTGAGGATTGTTCACAGGGACCATGCCATCAGAGAGCAGATGTTGGAGTTTGATCCATGGGTGTTTGGACCAGACATAGAAGATGTCTTCAATGTGTTCCTCAATGCTCTTTCCAGGGAAAAGATGAAGCACAATCTTGGAGGAGTGGGCTGCGGTTCACAATGGCTTGTTGAGACGGTTGTCAAGGGAATAAGGGTCAACTCCCCGTTTGTAAGGTCCCAAATGAGGACAGCATGGGGGAGTGACACCTGTAGCATGATAGGGGAGCATGGTAGGAGAGAGACTCTGCCATGTGGGCAGCATACAGGCTGCCACATGGGCAGCATGCAAACATCCTTCTTGTATTGGATTGGCAGTACAGTTCACATGGGACTGCTATGCGGCTGCCCATGGAAGCACTTGTAGGTTATTGTCCACCCATTGGCCTTATTTATAGGCAGTAGAGTTGGGGCTCAGCCCAGCAAACAGGTGCAGGTAAGGAGGGCCTTTAAAGGCCTCCAAGGCCTGGCCTGGTCGGCCAGCAGACTAGGCTGGTTGGCCATAACCCTGGCCTGGGCGGGTATACAGCAAGCTGCCAGGTTGTCGGACCTGCAGAGGCTGGTCAGCCAGTTGGCCTGTTTCAAGGGGTATTCAGCGCCCCCATTGGGGTAGCCTACGTGCAGAGCTCATGAAGTGAGCAGATCACCTCTGGCCAGAAAGGGTGCTGGCTGACAAACTGTGTTTTGGGGCTCCTCTCATAGCCACTGAAGACCTCATTGAGAGGCATTCAGCAGAGTGAGCAGCAGATTAGGGCAACAGTTTGTAGCCTCTGTTCCAGCACTAGTGGGCAGCACCCCGCTGTCAATGTAGTGTGGTTTGTGATTGCATCTTTTGTAAATACATTTTGAGTCCTCTCTTTGGACGTGATTATTTAGTTATTGGTTTCCATATCTTGCTGTCTTTTCCAGCTCTGACTGTGTCTTACATTTATATGTATGTGTGCACATCCCGAGCAGGATCTAGACTTTTCAGGTGTGATTCGTGGACGATTGATTTCCTAGAAGCTAGGACTTGAGCTAGAAGTACATGTTCAGATATTCTCTAGCAGATCTTTGGGTGGACGAGAAGGAAATGCTGCAATGCCTTCACATGCAAGAATGTTGGAATGAAGCTAAGGTTTATGAGATGAAAACAATTGCATGTCAGTATGGGAAAGGATGGGATGGGAGAAGAGAGATGGGACTGATGCTAAGGTAGCAAAGCTTGCTGTAGCCTGTGACCTTTGGCAATTGCATGAGGTCCTTGCATGATGTCAGTATGGGAAAGGAGGGGATGGGAGAAGAGAGGTGGGACTGATCTAAGCTAGCAAAGCTTGCTGTGACCTTTGGCAATTGCATGAGGCCCTTGCAGGTGTAGGCAGACTGAAGGAAACAGTTTTTTTGCAAATGTCATTGAATATGCAATCTGCTTACTTGATATATAAGTGAGACTAGCACTATGCAAACCAAAAACAACTTTGCCATTGCTAAGCTTTACTAGGGTACCAGTTAAATGCTCCAGTAATTTAAGATAGCAATGTACAAGATATCTAGGAAAGGAGGAATATTTGCAACTGCACTATAATCCTATTTTCAGATATAATAGGTTGCCTTGGGAGTCTATCTAGTACCTTCATTCAGAAGGTATGCGATTCAGAACTAATTTTCTATACATCAGTGATGGTGAATTGCTGGCATTATCATGTGTGGTAGATGTGGACCTAGATAGTACCTTCATTCCAAAGGTATTAGACACATAACTATTTTTCTATACATCAGCGATGGTAAGTTGGTGGCAAGTGACATATCTATCATGTGTGGTAGATGTGGACCTAGTTGCCAGACATTTGTTTGCAAGCTAAGACAAGGGAGCCAATGAGCATGGCATTGTGTCTCGTTTGCAAAATATTGGATAGTTTTTGTTCGATGCAATTAGAATATGTACTGTGGGAAAGGAAGAATAACGATCTATTTTGTTCAAATGTATCTTCTTACATTGCTTGGTTGCAAGGCTTCTTCTCTCAGCTTAGTTCTTGCTTTTCTCAGCTTAGTTCTTGTGAGTGGTTTGATTTCTTGTTTGTGATGCTGTTTTTCTTGATCACATATGTAAATGTATTTGATTTCTTATTTGCTCATAGTAAGAGTGTTTACCATATTCATTTCAAAAGCCATAGGTGTGATTGTTGAACTCGATATTAATGAGTTTGTTTTGTTTGTGGATACCCTAGGAGGCTGGGGATTAGCATTGGCCAAGACTCTTAGTTCGATTTTGCTTTATGTTGATGAGTAGGTATTGATCTCAATATAGTAAAGGGTCTATAAAGACGCTATTTGTATTTACAAGCATTTTGTCATATTTGAGATAGAAGGTCAACCTTTGAGGGATGCCCATTTTTTATAGTAGTCAATTACTCTAGTAGATGGTCAACGTTGGATATCATCCATGATTTCCACGTTGAGACTACACAACAGCACCGCGAGTAGATACTATACACTTTATTGATTGCTTAGACAAGCACGATGTCGTCCTCTTTTTGCTACATGCTACAGGTTACAAGGCATCGATGCAACCCATGTGAAAAGTGATTGAGGTTACAAGCACTATGCCGTCCTCTTTTTGCTAAAAGTTACAAGGCATCGGTGCAACCCATGTAAAAAGTGATTGAGCAAGGGCTCAAAATGTGGAGGATCATGAACTTCTTCATAGGAGAGGTGCCTATATTGAGTGGTTGTCGTAGGGTACTTGATCTAGATGCAATAGGACCGTTGCAAGGATCCTAGTTTGACTTTTGCATAGCTTAGGGCACCTTGATCAGAGTCCTTAAAAATATCTTACACACGTATTAGACACATCTTGTTCACCTACATGGGTTGTCCCTACCATGATGTAATAGTTTTGTCTCAATAGCCTTTCTGGTCTTTTGGAGGTGTTAATAGGCCTTTCTTTTCCTTCTTTTTTAGGCAATGGGTCTCGTATTTCACGACACGATTTTGTAGTCTAGAATGTATTAGGCTACCATGGTCAAAGGTATTAATTAGAAGGTAGGCTAGGTAGGTTTAAATGGCTAAATGCCATATGGATAATGTATTGGATATGTTAATTGATTAACATAAATGGTGCACTCACACATGTAGGTCTTAGGATAGGAATGGGTAGGAATGCATGGGTATGCATTAATAAATGGTAGGCATAAAGTGTCATAGGCTAAGGGTAGAATAATGGGGTATGCTCAAGGGATGGATCTCAAGAGGCATGAGAGGTTGTGACCTCTCGTATGCCTCTCAATTTATGCATCTTCCTTCCACACATGTGCATCCTCCAACTAGACATGACAAGTGGTATCATAGCAGTGATTCTCTGACTGTGTGGACCTGCCATGTTGTAGCATGCCGACATTAGCGTGACATTGTCGAGGACACAAAGAGACAACAAGAATCAAGAAATTCCCAAGGGGCTTCCTTTTCCTCTTTGAACGTCCAATTTCTACATAAAACAAAAGAACTATGTTCCTCATTAATAGGGGGAGTGATAGGGCACCGCCAAACTCACGGCCAGTCAGTCAGTCTTCCCTATTAAATTAGGGGAGCCTTAAAAGCTTGCAGTCATTCAGTCGCCCAGCTCTTTAATTGGGGGGGGGGGGGGGGGGGGCAAGGACTTTTGCGTAATAAGGGAGGGGCCTTGTAATGTGGCCTTCGAAGTCTATGTCGCCATCGAACTAGTCCAGTCTCGTGCGTTGCATCAGCCTGTCGCCTCTTCTAGTCCTCTATCGCGCTCTGTCGCGCCTGCAGTCTCGTGTCGCCCATCGTCGGCATTGCAGTTTTTGTTGCCAGTCAATTCTGTAGTCAGGAGCCATGTCGAAAAACACGTCGCCAATCGCCTTTGTAGTCGCCTATAGCCACATGGGCCACCGTCAGTCCCTCTTGTCGCCTCTGCATCACCACGTGTCAAGGTTGCCCACTGTGCAATCGCCCATGACCTCCTACAGGTTGCATCCCACCAGTCGCCGTCGTCATGCAATAACCACCTCTCCCTCCCTTTCATTTCATCCCCTCTCCTTAGTTAGTCCCCTCTCCTTAGTTAGTCCCCTTTCCCTTAGTTTCCTTCCTTTCTTTAAGTATCCCTTCCTTCCCCCTCTCCTTGCCTCACATTGCAAAATGCAAGAAATTTATTAAAAAAAAGAAAAAGAGGAAACACTCCAAAATATTTAAATTTTAAAAAATGGAGGAAAGATAGAGATAGAGATAAAAATGGAGGAAATAAGAGGAAAAGATAGAATAAAAAGAACTTAAAACATAGAGCTTAAAATAAAAAGGATTAAAAGAAAATAATTTAAGAATAGAGATTAGGTAATATATATTTTTAAAAAAGGGTTAGAAAAGAAGAATAAGAAAACAAAAGGAAAAAGGTTTATTAAAAAAAAAGAGGTTAGACAATTAAAGAACAGAAATAGGCTAGTAAACGTGATAGGGAAAAGAATAGCTACATTATTCGAGGTACAAAATAAAGGAAATATCAAAGAAGATAAAAGAGAATCAGGATTTGAAAAAAGAAGTAATTTGTAGGATACAGAACTTAGGAAAGATTATGAGAACATAAAATCAAGGGGTACCATGGATGAAGTGTGGTCGCTTCACAATTAGCAAGGAGGGGATTGCTACAAAAAAGTATTTTTTTTTAAAAGTGAAGGCTACAAATGTGGAGGAAACTCGAATGAAGGCTACAAAAGTGACTCGTCATCTAGAAAATAATGGAATACACAATTGCGTGGTGGTGACAAGGGTCAAAGGATTGACCTACTTAAACTTAAGATGAGCATTTAGGACAAAGAAAGAATTAATAATGCATTTGCATGTAGGATTATGAAGTAATAAATGCAATTGCATGTAGGATCATATAGTAGAAATAGAAAAAACTCAAGAATTGAGCATATGCACAATTATTACCTTGGAAATGTACACAATGGTATCGTACAGAGACGTTGGGCAAGCTGAGCTTTGGAAGGCATCCATGGTGCCAAGAGTCTTGAAGTTGGAGTACTAGAGATGGTTTAGTCATTCTCTTAGGTTGGGTTGATGAGCCAAGGTAGTACTTGGGCTCTTCCCAAGCAAGAGGGTGCTATACATGGCCATAGGTGGTGGATATGTAAGCGCTTAGTAAGGTCTAGTGACCTTAAAGAGATCTCAAGTAATTGGTAAGTCATGGACGCATGACTATGGGTGGATCCACAATTAGACCTGGTGGTCTAGAATGAGTACTCAAGCAAGATCTGGTGATCTTAATCTTGTAAGTTAGGCATATCTTGTAAGTTTTGGGCTTGATCAACCTAAAACTAATGGTTCCAAGCTAGTCACTTGGAACTTGGACCAATGCATGCATATGAGAGAGAGAGATTAGGAAATGGTATCTTATTAGAAAGGAAAAGTAGAATGGATCTGGATTACTACTAAACCTAATGGATAAAGTTAAATTATTCTTTGTAGGAATGTCCAAAGCAAAGGACTATATGGACGGCACAACATGAAAGATCAGCACTATGTCTTCCTTATTGAATTATTTGAAATTTTGCTTTAAAGGAACATACTAATGTTGGACTTGTTGGTAGGAGTACCAGACATGATGAAACATTAAAGATGTTGGATGAAAGTTTATTCAGGAACCTAATGACTGCTAAATATCATGAAGTCAAAGAAGAATACTAGTAGATGAGGACATCTATGTTCCAAGCAAGAGGGCATGTCACACACGATTTTGTAGTCTAGAATGTATTCGGCTGGCATGATCAAATGTATTAATTAGAAGGTCGGCTAGGTAGGTTTAAATGGCTAAATGCCATATGGATAATGTATTGGATATGTTAATTGATTAATATAAATGGTGCACTCACACATGTAGGTCCTAGGATAGGAATGGGTATGAATGCATGGGTATGCATTAATAAATGGTAGGCATAAAGTGTCATAGGCTAAGGGTAGAATAATGGGGTATGCGCAAGGGATGGATCTCAAGAGGCATGAGAGGTTGTGACCTCTTGTATGCATTGAGTGTGTGCATGAGGCATTATGCATTCATATGTGGTTTGTGGATTATGCATGAGTATTTTAGGAGTCAATAGCGAAAGTACACTCACATGGGCACTCCTTCCACCCCATTTGGAGGGCCAATGCCTCTCAATTTATGCATCATCCTTCCACACATGTGCAACCTATGTGACATCGTACCTAGAATTATGAGGGCCCACTATCTTACCTTTTAGGTTGTGGACTTGAATAAGGAGAGCGTGTGCATGTGCACACATGTGCGCATGCACACACCCACACATCACTTGTTGAGTTTTTTAAAATTATTTTCCCTTATTTTGTTAAAGCTCACAATGGAATCCATATGGGATCCTATTTCAGAGGACTGCTTCCAATACATAGACATGTATATTAGCAATACAATGGACTACTTGGAGTCAACCCCACAAGAACTTCGCATGGAACATGATCCACTTGTATTCAAGTTCTCAAGGAGTGATAATCTTGAAGGATTCATTGAGCTTAATTTGAGGAAACATGGTTGGGAACAAAAGCTCAAGGCAAGAGGAAGATTATTTAAACATATTTCCACAAGCTCTCATAGGAGAACCATTTGATTGGTACCTCAAAAGGGATGTGGAGACACAAAAGTCATTGCCCATGCTTCGACAATACTTTATACTACAATTTACAACACTCGATAGAACGATGCTAGATCTCAACCAGAATGTGTCATTCATGAATTTTGGTAATCATGGAATATCAAACAAAGGGATTTAAAAATTGACATTGCCAAAGGTAGTTTAAAGCATCGAGATACAGAGACAAGATTACTTCATCAAGCTAAAAGGTACTATTACAAACGGAGATCTTTCACTAACAAAGCAATCAAAATGTTTGTCAAAGAATTGCATGAAGAAATTCAAGAGCAAATGGATAATTATTGTTGCAAAACTATAATAGAGATATGGAATGTTGTAGTGATGATTGAATAATCAATTGAGAATGATCGAGTAATGAATGAAGCAGAATTGGAAAGGTAGGTTTCTAGATCTAAAGTTGGTACAAGTGGAGCCAACTCTAAATCCATTGCTACACATAGGTGAAATCCTATAGAACCATCAAATGCACTAAATAATAAAGAAAAAGATCTACCAACATGTTCAAAAGAAACATGTGCTCAATGGAAGGTCAACAAGCAAACAAAAAGGAAAAGAAGAAGAAAAGAGCTAGAGGAAGTCTAGTAGATGCACAGACAATTGACAACACTGAATCAAACCTAACAAAAGTTCTTTGAACAAATGAGAATGCAGGTCCAAAGGATAAGGCTGGAAGGTTCTGACACACCTCTCTCCAATAGGGCAAAACTAGGATGTGGCATTTAAGAATTTCTTTGCCATCTGGACTCTTTAAGCACAATGCTTCTACATAAAAATGATGTGGAAAGTATTCTATTTGATAAGCCTCAAATATGCATGACAAGAATAAAGGTGGAGTCAGCGTATACAAGAACCTACTCCACACATAGTGACATGAAACATGGAGCAGGAGAGAGAGAGAGACACCAGTTTGACTCGTTGTACACTACTTTGTATTATAAATAAAAATGGGCATTCACACAAGACCTCTTGGGTCTAAGGTCTTTCACATCCATATAGTAAGGACTCTTTTCCCATTTGACTCGTTGTACACTCCTTTGTATTATGACTGAAAATGGACATTTATATGAGGCCTCTTGGGTCTAAGGGCTTTCACATCCATATAGTAAGGACTCTTTTCCCATTATGGTTTTATATATTCACAAGTGGATGTTGAGATCGCTCTTCTTCAACACCTTCCCTCCAGGTCAATATCATGAAGTAAGCCTTTCCTCAAGATGATGATTTTGGGATTTAAAGAAGGCGAGACCATTACTTGTCTCCTTAATGGTCATAGCCTTCCTCTGAGTCAAACCAAGAGCTTGCCAATGCTTCTGGAAAAGCTTTTTTAAAGTTGTTTGTCAAAATTTGTTTGCAACAACATCTTTGCTTGCATAGCGTTGCAAAGTGATATCTCTATTGAGGTCTCTTTCATGAATAAAATGCTCGCTAACAATGAAGTGCTATTTAACATCAATTTTCAATAAACTACCTTCTTTAAGTTCTCTTTCAATGGTTGATATATTTTTTGTCTCTAATTATGCATTCATTTCCATCAAAGGTAACTTTATAGTTCTTCTTTGTCATTTGTCCAACTCACACAAGGTTCATGCTGAGTTTTGGAACACAGACTACATTTTTCAATCCTTTGTGTCCTATAAAAGTATCCATAGGTACTTTGCCTTTTTCTTAGATAAGCATTTCTGTCTTGTCAGTTGTATAGATCACATTTTGGATCTTCCAAAGGTTGAATTTCTTAATCCATTCCTTATGACTTGTCATAAGAGGTAATGTACCACTATCAATATACCATGGGTCTTGACCATTTCTTATGCATTGTTGACATTTGTAACCGCATTCATCTTTTGACTTTGTAATGCATTACATTTGTTCAAGAATGTAGATGCATTGGCTTTGTAGGTTTACCATAAGTGTGACTTTGTTGACTTGCATGATGATTATGACTTTGTCTTTTGTGAAAGTTTTCTCTTCCTATAAAATTTCCTTTGTTGGTGGTGTTGACCACTTTGATCATATTGCTTCTTTCTATAGTCTCTTTCATTATGTCCAAATTTGAGATAATAATTGCATTGAATGCTCAACATATGTCTTGAAGAATTTTCTCCACCCCAGGAATTTCCTTTGTTTGAATGATGGCCTCTTGGATGTTGATAATTGCCATGATTTTTATTTTGTTGTTTATGTTGATTATTTTGCTAGTGTTGATGTTGATGTTCAATTCCTCTATACGTCAATCTGCCTCTTCCTTACCTCTATTAGAGGCTACAAATACTTGTTCACTTGATTATCCTTTTTTCGCTTGAATCGTTTGTGTCCTTAATTCTTCATCTAATAAGAGTGATTCTAGTTCTTCGAGTATTAGCACTTGCTTTTGTATTGCTACGATGTGAATTAAGTTCTTATATCCATTGAGGACTTCTTGTACTATTTCTTCAGACATCAGAGTCTCTCTTATGGCTGTAAGTTTTGTATTGATGTCTTGTCTCTCAATACATAGGCATGTCCAGTTTCATTAATGTGTTGAAAGATTTGACTAATTTGATTTCTTAACATCAAAATTCTAGTGATGTATTTTTCAAAATTCATACAAAATTGCAAGCATACCTTGTGCTTCTTTTGATGTCTTCACTGTATTCAGTTGTCCTAGCATGACACATTGTAGGTTTTGCTTTATCAAGTGATAGGCATATTTGTCTTTTTTATCCCATTCATATTGTGCTTATGCAATAGCTAATGTCGATGGACTACCAACAAAATGGATATACCCATTTATCTTGCAAGACAAGAATTGTTTCAACTTTCCATTATATATTTCCAAGTGTCGTATATTTAATTATCAAGCTTTGCTAACGCTTGAGATTGATATTATTTATCGTAGGCACTATTCTTTATGAAACTCTTTCAAAACAACCATGCATTCATTAAATGAAGATTAGATCAAAACAATAATGATCAAAGAGTGATCTTGAATTACCTTCAGACAGTTATTGAAGATGATAATTGACCACACGTTCGATTTGTGACCACTTGAAGCAAGAAATCTCATACAGAGATGCAAATCAATCACACGTTCAATTTGCTTGAGGATATTCTACATTTGATACCCCTAAACCTGATAGTTTAATACTCAAAGCAATGGAACCTAGTCAATAACATTGATAGAAAATTTGCCTTTTGTGTAACTCAAGTGATCTCTCCCTGAAGTTTATAGAGATTTTGAGAAATATGCAAATCAACCATCTTTTGATTTAATATGAGACCCAAGAAGCACCTTGTATGTCTTTAAGTTTTTGTGTTGATTGAAAAAGAAGCTTTCAATTCGAACTTGTTGTTGAAGACTCTTCAAACATAATCGCTATTTTGCCAAGGACTTGAAATGACTGCATGTTTAATTTGAAGATTGAGTTCTCCCTTAAAGAACCTATTGTCCTTGAAATTTTTATATTAACTTGGAGAGGCTAGGAGATCAACATGTATTTGATCTTAATGTAGAGGATATGTCTTTCAGAAGGAATAGAAAGCTTGGATAAATTGACCATGTGTTTAATTTGTAGAAGCAGCTTAGGTTAAGACTTAAGAAAATTGGCCATGCATTTGAATTGATAGGTTAAGATAAGGAGATTGACCGTGCATTTGATTTGAAGAGACTTCAAAACAAAAACTAAGATTGAACATTGAGGAAGAAAGGAATATTCCCTTTTGATACCTCATCTTCCACAAATCATCCCCAGTTTGTCTTCTCTAAAAGCTTTTTCTCTTTCACTTCTTCTATTCAAGCTACCAAACTGTAGATTTGTAGCTCTAATCACAAAACTAACACTTCCAATACCTTTTGGGTGGAAGCATGAATGGGTGTCACAAAAAACATTGTCTGGGACAAGTTCATTGAAGCACTTGTGTAGCACTCTTTTAGTTGAAAGACGTAAAGGCTTCTTTAATAGAATGTTTCAAAAGCTAGTGATAGAGACATGGGAATGTCGATGTTTAAACCATCAATCCTTCTTGCTCTTGGTCCTTGTGGTCCTGCTAAGGCTCATTGAATTGTATCTCATTTTCAGCCAAGAAATAATAGTTATGGACTACTTGAGCATCGAGCAGCTCCCCTTACCTCCTCCCTCTCCATCGCAAGAAACAACATCCACCTCGTTCCAAGTCTGCCTGAGATCTCTTACCTTCTCCATCGCAAGAAACATTAGTCATCTCCTCCCTCTCTCTCTCTCTCTCTCTCTCTCTCTCTCTTTCCCCTTATCTATCTCCCTTCCTCCCTCCCTCCCTCTCTCTCTCTCTCTCTCTCTCTCTCTCTCTCTCTCTCTCTCTCTCTCTCTCTCTCTCTCTCTCTCTTTCCCCTTAGCTATTTCCCTCTCCTCCCTCTTCCCCCCCCCTATGATGAACAAGGAATAGAGTAATAATTCGTAGGAGCACTAGTTTAGTCAATTGGTTTAATGCGATGATCATGCACATGGCTCAAGGATTAAGGTTGGCTTCACTCTTAGAAGGAGGGATTTTCTTTGACATTGTTGCTTCAACACTCTTGGTGGAATCAACCAATCTCCTTTCACTGCTACTCTAATTTTCAATGGCTTCTGCGGGCTTTGCCCGCCCTCTTTGCTATATTTTTTGTCTTCTTTGACCAACCCCAAAAGACATATATATTTAAAAAAAATATTAATTCAAAATAAAACCTTCACTCAAGCATCCCATGATGTAATAAGACCCATTCTTAATGGAGGGAAATGTAAGCTATGGAAAAATGCCTATAACTTCTTT
This sequence comes from Dipteris shenzhenensis, assembly GCF_047967505.1. Classification (NCBI taxonomy): domain Eukaryota; kingdom Viridiplantae; phylum Streptophyta; class Polypodiopsida; order Gleicheniales; family Dipteridaceae; genus Dipteris; species Dipteris shenzhenensis. Next base: position 10,177,756 of record NC_141598.1, read on the forward strand.
TAAATGAGGAGCTCTAGCTCTTCTTACAAGGCTACCTACATGTGATCGTGCGAATCAATGCAACCATGATGTTATAAGACCCATTCTTAATAGAGGGGAATGCAAGGTGTGTGCAAATGCCCATACCTTCTTTTAAATTAGAAACTCTGGCTCTTCTCACAAGGCTACCTACATATGATCATGCGAATCAATGCAATGCAAAGTCTTTCTTTGAGAACATAGGGTCTTCCCACTAGGTTACATGAGGATTTGCAAGAATTATTGTAAAAGGGTTGAAATACTTACCCTCATAAATAGGAGGGGAGGGGCCCTCCCTCAAAAAATAGAGGAATGTCATAATAGTCACAACCACCCCTGCTTCCCCCATCCGCCTTCCATTTACCACTCTTCCACTCCTCCCTTTCCTAGTAATTAATACATGTTTGAATTATTTTCAACTAGGGGACCTATTTTGCAAACTTATAGCTAAAGAAGCGGGGGGACCTCTTCTAAAGGCCCTTAATGTTAACAAATTATTCCATGCATATTACTTAAGTGAAGGAGAAAGGGCCTTTATGTTTCAATTGAGAAATTCAATTGATTTCTCATGAAATTAAGCTAAGGTCAAAGAGATAGCTTCAAAAAAAAATCAAAGGGGGGCCCTCAAGTTACAAATGTGGAGTATAACGCTTATAAATTCTTACCCTCATAAGTAAGAGCTATAAATGTGGAGTATAATGCTTATAAATTCTTACCCTCATAAGTAAGAGCCTGCAAACATATAGCTAAGCAATTCACCATTCATTAAGTTCTTTTCACATATTAATCATAAAGTAATAATCTAAGACATATTAAGCCAATTAATAATAATTGAGAGCATGCAACACAAGATTAATGCTAAATGAAATCTTCACTCAACCATCTCTATAAACCATGATGTAATAACGCACATTCTTAATGGAGGGAAAAGCAAGGTACAGGTAAATGCCTATACCTTTATAAAACTCAAAGAGAGTCTAAAGGGCATGGCTCTTGTGATACAAAAGGATGGAGTTAATTTAATTTTTTTACAAAATGGAAGATTAAAAAAGGAAGCCATAAAAGATACCACTTTTAGGGAGTTTTGGCTTCTTTTAAGGTGAGAATTGATCCCAGGCGAAAGTGCACAAGATCGAAGCCATTAAGGAGGAATATGCGATACGTTTACCAAGGTTCTCCCAAAAGAATACGTGCAGATATAAAGCCATCTAACGTTTATGTAATCCCACAACCGCTGCCACATTTACCAAACAAACTATCTATTTAGACGATCATCGATCCTTGTTTCTTTTCTGGGACTTTCCATCCCATCGCCAGCTTCAACAACGTAACAGGAACCGTCGGCAGGAAGGACGAACGCTTCTTTACACGCGAGGAATTCCCAAGAGCAAATCCGACGAGGTTAAACGCGGGTTTGCAGTAGACTAATAATATATATAACTTAAATTTTCGACATATTGAACATCAGTGGGGGTGTAGCTCAAATGGTAGAGCGCTCGCTTTGCATGCGAGAAGTACCGGGATCGATACCCGGCGTCTCCAATACCTATTTTGTTGGAGTTTACCACGAGAGAAAAGTGTATGCGTCTAGTGCGAATGATAAAATAGGAATTCATATGGAGATGCGTCTAGTAGTGCGTCTCCCTATGAATTCCTATTTTAGCCTTCGCGTGATCCATTTTGCACCTGAACTTCCATTGAAACTGTAAGAGAGCTGAAAGAGAGATTCACAAAAATATAGAGTATAACTTCAATTGAAAATGTGAGAGAGGTCAAAGAGAGATTCACAAAAATATAGAGCATGCTAAGATTGATATGCAACAGGTTGCAATTAGTGGCCTAACGGAATTTTGGCCTTTATCTTCGCTCACCTAACATGTGTTAGTCTCTCCTCCACATTACGACCGACATGCAACCTATTTGAACCACGTATGGCCAAGAGAGGCTCCTTTCTCCTTATTCTTCTCTTCTCATGTGTTGTAGCTTTCCCCCTCCCCCAACAAAAGGCAAGAGGCAACTTTGGGAGGAACGAGGAGATAGAAGGTCAATGGAATGGAGGAGATGGGAGGTCAATGGAATTAAAGGAGGAGATAAAGCCATGGGTTAAGACTTAGCCAAATTTTCAAAAGCTAATCCAAGTATGCAAGGTTAATTGATTGGCAATTCAAGAACCAATCAATGCATGTGCCAAAAGGATCTCTCTCTCTCTCTCTCTCTCTCTCGCACGCGTGCAGCAACGCGCGGGTTGCATACTAGTATATATATATATATATATATCCATTATTGCATTACTAGGTTGTCCTTCAATAGCAAACATTGTTATCCATCTCTTATGTACTAATTCATTACATGTAAGCATGGTGCATGACTATAAAATTTTGTGATCAATTGTATGTTCCCACAACACCAAAATTGCATTGGAGAATAGATCCATGTAGCAACAACTTGAATGCCTAGATAGTGATGAGAGGATCTTAAGCAGCCACATGAGCTACTCAAGAGCAAGAGAGAGGATGCTCATGAGAGGATCTTCTAACGGCCACATGAGCTACTCAAGAACAAGAGAGGAGATGGTTTGCTCGAGTGGAAGGGCCGCACCTTAAAGGTGACTTGCAACGGTGCAACATGTCTACATGGCAAGGACATATGCTTGCCTCAATTAATGAAACAAGCTATGATGCCATCACATTATAAGCTCTTCTACTCTGTATACACTCTTTACAACATGATTATAATGATTGTAATAAGCTCTTCTACTCTGTATACACTCTTCACAACATGATTGTAATGAGTCTATATGCAAATTTTATGTTGGTGCTTATTAGTGAAAGATGTTTTGCTTCAGTTTACTTTGAGGAGTGGGAACTAGTGGTGTCTTTCATAGGGAAGTTCATTGCCATTCATGAAGATGTGCATAAGCAAATGCATGCTGGAGAGAAATCTTCTTCTATACAAAAGAGGAATGTGTATTGGTATAATGCATGCTAGAGAGAAATCTTCTTCTTTACAAAAGAGGAATGTGTATCGGTGTAATGCAACATGCATTGTTCCAAGGGGGAGAGGACACTATGTATCATCAAAGCATTCCATTGCCATAACTTTAAGACATGTACTGTAAAATGTTGGATGCAAAACAATGCAATTGTACAAGAAGAAGATTTCAAAGGATGTGGGCATAGCCATGAAGTTGACATTAGGATTTACATGCCCAAGGTTGTCTTGGTTCATGCCACTTTGATGCTTTGCTTGGGGGGATTGGGGAAGTAGGAAGGGGAATAGTAGGGTGATGTGTTTTAATGTCATGCATGTAAGGACAATGTGGTTATTAGGTACCATGTTTCATAATAGACATTGTATTTGCCTTTTCAATATAGGAGGTAGAAGAAAATCGGTGGCAATGGTCTTCCCTTTGACTTAAACAATGATGGCAACACAACAATACATTTACCTACTACTATTGAAAGGGGGGATGTCAAGAGTATGATTGTCACATCATAAGGGAATCCAAGGGATGTCTATGAGCACTTATAGTCATCGAGGATGATATGTCAAAGTCTTCAACTTCATTAAAGAGTGCCAACTGGGTTGAAAAGTTCATCACGGTGCTAATTTCATTTGTCTTGCAACATTGAAGATAGTAAGTTATGTGTTTGACCTACAGTCACCGTTCGGCCCAGAGCCATCTAGGATTCATCTAGGGCTCTAAACGGGCCCCACAACCTGAGAGTGGGCTGCCTCGAAAAATGCTCCATCTACCCTCAGTGCAGTCAGTCATGGGATGCCTTCCCACACTTGCATGTAGCCTAGTTGGTAGTGTGCCAACTCTATCTGAAGCCGTCCAACCATCAGGCCACACATGGCCCCCATCTGGTGTCCAAACCAGGACCTACTAGATAACCGAGGTTCTGAAATGCCTTCTCCTCATATAGGGGGCTTACAAGTAGAGTTAACTGGCTCCCGCGTAGTTACACAAGAGTGGAGCATTGATATCTAACATTGTGCATAATTTTTTGCAAATGATAATATTTAGCAATCTCTTGGAGGTAGATTAGTTATCAAGTAAGTATCTAATGCAAATATATGATAATTTTTTTCTGGTTCTAGCTCTAAGGTGAACTAAAGCAAGAAAACATCTGTCTGGGTTGGATGGAATAATAGACTGGATGGAGTAATTGGTTTTGGTTAAAGTGACTCCAATTGGGGGGAGTTTTCAAGTAGCTTAGATGCCATGTTGGAGTTGGGAATACTATGCAACAAAGGTTTGAATGGTTCCTCAAGAAGATTGAGAACAAGTTCATTAAGTGGGAAATCTAAAAGGCTATATTTCATAGGTCACCTCATGGAATTAAAGCCTTTTTTTATCCTCATCTCATCGTTGGTGTATGTATGCTCAATACATCTTTGGCTAAAATTAAGAAGCTCATTCAAGATTTTTTATGATAGCAACAGCAGATGCACTCTATTTGACCGGTCGAAGATCATTCTCCCTGGGTGTTCATATTTTGTGAGCTTTTAATGTGATATTTTTCAAAAAATTACAAGCTTCAACCCTCATTCTAATCTCAAGCTGCTTTTGTTTGCATATCAAAATAGGGGAAAGCCCATGGAGATGAGTCATCCACTCTAGAATTGAGATATTGGATCTTGTTTCTATGGAAAAAGTCACATCCCATTGAGAGATATTCGACAAAGATGCTCACATGGAAGACTCCCTCATCCACCTTGTGGGGATGCCAATTAATTAGGAGACAAGATAATTGAATCCACGGAAACATAATATTTCACGTTGGCTAATTCAATTAATTGAACTTTCTCACATTCACAGAAACATAGGCTCCATCCACTAGCCTCAAAGCTACCTTCCTCATCTTTTGCTCATGTGGTCTCCTCTCGCTTTCAATCCCATCTTTCTCCTCTCCCACTTCCTTAAGGACCCATGGTGTCTCTCTCACTCCCCTTAGGTATACTCTCCCCCATTATTGAACATCATCACTCTTCATGGATAAAGTTGCTATAATTGTCAAGAGAAAGCTTCTTAAATACCAAAAGCAAGGAGAAAGCTCATAATAGGAGATTGAATTCTTGCAATACTTTAAACATAAGGCTTACTTTTGCAAAGCTATACTCTTTCTCATTTAAAGCATAAACATTTCAAAACGAGTCTAAATGTCTAATGCAAACCTTGTATAGACATTTCAAAACATAAGGCTTACTTATGGGAAGCTATACTCTTTCTCATTTAAAGCATAAGCATGTCAACGAGTCTAAATGTTTAATGAAAACTTTGCATAGACACTTCAAAACATAAGGCTTACCTATGTGAATGTATACTCTTTCTCATTTAAAGCATAAACATATCAAAATGAGTCTAAATATATAATGCAAACCTTATAGACATTGTAAAACAAGTCTAAATGTCTACAAAAGGAGAGGAGTATGTCAAAAGCATACCAATGTCTAATCAAAATTTATATGTCAATAGAACATAAATGTGAAAGCAACGTAACCATGGAAACTCAAGCTCCCACATGACTACTCTGAGTCGAAATCAAATGGCATGTGATGAAGACATGCACGATATACCTGGGGATCCTTGTCCATGAAAAAACAATGCCATAGCAAAGTGTTGCTCTCAAAACGAATCCCCCCACAACCTACGAACACTTCCACAACAGTGTCTCTAGGCTCGGTGAATGTCCTGAATAGCCACCTATACATGCTGCAACTTCACTTAAGTAAAGTAGCAATTAGAGCTTAAACAAATAGGAGCAAGTAAACATGTCTTCACTTATTGAAAGAACAATTGAGAGCCCTCTACTCCACCTTGTCATCTTGGGCACGAACCCACCCTTAGCTGCTCAGTGGGAGCTCAATAATAGCACCAAAGTGTAGCAATGTCATAAGCCTCTTGACAATCAAGAAAATAAGATATTCAAAAATAAGAATAGTAGAAGTTGTAAGGATAATATAAATCTGGATACACACAAAAACAATAAGGTTGTACCTATACACAAGCCTTCGAGATGTTTGTGTTTATCTTTGGTTGTTTTTTACTTTCACGGGAGCTCTTCATGTCCTTCCAAAGAGCAAGAAATGCATCATGAACATGAGTGCACCTTAAATAATCTCTAAAGTAAGCATCAAATCCAAATGGACGTTCTCCATCCATCTCATCCTCTAACTCTTTCAAAATGAGCTTCCCCTCTTCCAACAAGGAGCCCTAATAGGCTTCTTTCCTCATGTATGTGCGCCTTAAATAATCTCTAAATTAAGCATCAAATCAAAATGGACGTTCTCCATCCATCTCATCCTCTAACTCTTTCAAAATGAGCTTCCCCTCTTCCAACAAGGAGCCCCAATAGGCTTCTTTCCTCATGTATGTGCGAAATCTAGCCACATCCTGAAAGTTGGATGTATTCGCACTCTTTTCCTTGCAACTTGCAAATCATTTACAAGTCTTTCTTCCTAAAGGAAGAAGAAACTTGTTATTTAAACCCACTTGAAGAAAACATGAAATAGAAATGGTGTAAGTAGCTACAACCTATGCTTATCGTTCTGTTGTGATGTTCGTTGAAGTCAAGTCATAAAGCTTGTCCTTTATCATGGCAACCATGCCTTTTTTGTCCCAATTGTAATTGAATAGATCTTGGAAAAATCCATCACCATTGGCAGGACTTGCTATGGCTGGATACTTGTAGGCTTGATCTTTGAAAATATGCTCCACACTTTTCAACCCCTATACATACTTATTAGATCTTTCAACTACCTTATCTATGTCTTTGAAAGGTCTCCTGTATGTTTTCTCAAAAAGCTGCCCTGTGAATTCATCCTATGACAGACATACCAAGACATAATGGAGAGCGATGAACCATGAGACTTACAATATTTAAGAAGAGTTTAAGATAGTTGACTACCTTCCAAACAAGCTAGGCAAGCATTGCTATTGGAGCATTGTACCAAGGCTAGTGGTACTGGTTCTTCACCTCAAGAGCCATCTCTATCTCAACCCATCGCCTGTCCTCGAGGTTCAAGAGTTCCAACAAGGAGGACTTGTTCTCCATTCCAAACTTTTGGAACAAAAAAATCTCGTGGCTAAAGAATTGGGCCACAAGAGTCCTTGCCAACCTTCATGCAACAAGATAACAAGGTATCACCACAAAAAAAGTTGGAATGTGTCCAAAGCAAACCAAATATTAATGTGAGGAGAACTTCTTCTTCTTTGTGCTTGTCAACCTCAAGAATTGACACCTGACCCACACATGGCGAGATAAAAAATGGGAATAGGCTGCATGCACATATGAAATAATCATTGTGCCCCAATTCTATTTCGTGAAATGCAGCAACTATATATAGCAAATACATTGTGTCCCAATTCTATTTTGTGTATTCTTGCAAGCCAATCTTTAAGGCAATGGTTTCCATCCTACACAAAAAAAAAACTCCCTTTCAAATCTGCCCACTCATCATCAAGCTCTCTTTCAAACTCTTCATTCACATGCCTCCACATAGGACCCCACTCTTGCAAGTCCATATCTATGACTACAAGAAATCCTTCCCTCGACCTACTAGTGGAAACAAGAAAAGGAGCACTTGTTCTCACATACCCATTTGAGTCAAAAGAAGATACCAAGATTTTACCTCATGTGTGCTATCCTGATCGCCTTATTCAGCACCAAATGATAGAGAAATCAAAGGAGAATTTGTCCTCCACTTGGCATAAAATCCATCAAGCACATCTAGGAGGAGTAGTGGAATTTTTTTTCCTAAGGCTCATGGATGACTCTTATCTTTATCTGTCTTCCGTGACTCTGCAATCTCTCATTCATGCTCATTGTCTCCTCCACCCTCATCTTCATTGTCCTTCATGTGCTTGTCTTGCACTCCACCATCTTCATTAAAGATGCATGTGGCTGTAAGGAAGTGACAGTGGCATCGTCCTCTAATCCCAAGCATGATGCAATTCAATCCTACCCACTTTACTTTTTCTCTTTTACAATGTACATTGGATATTCTTGAAGCTAGCCTCTTGATCTCTCCATTTTCTTCCCTAGTAAAAGGAGGCCCCAGACTGCAGCCCCTCGACAAGCTCTGGGGCCTCCTTTTGCCGATCCAATTTTCTCACCCCTTTGCATAAGATTAAGAAAAAGTGTTTGATCCCACTATTTTGCATAAGGCCTTTAACTTGAAGCACTCTACGAGCATCTAGTCTCCACCATTCTGTGAAACATTTATGCAAAGCCTTAGAGCTCATCTCAACGTTTTTCTTCTATGTTGGTTTAAATAGTCTTCTCCATTCTTTGGAACGTTTCCCAACAGCCCCAAAAGCGAATCCCACCTCTTTCTTCTTCTTACCAACTTTAAGATATTATTTGTCCTTCAATTTTCAACACTGTGTGAGCTTCTAGACTTCTAGACTTCACTATATGAATGTATATATCCCTATAAATGTTTTAAAATATACAACACAAAGCTCAAAAAGATTCAAACTCCTATATTAATCTCACACAAAGAAACCTTGTTTCTTTGGATGTCATCTGCTTGTTGCACAAGAATATAGCTCCACTACATGGCTACATCCCAAGTCCCATGACCCCTTGATTTGCTCGTAATAATTCCACCCACGACCCTTAATTTTGTAGCAAGTTGGAACAACAGCTGGCAACACACTCAAAATTCCATTTCTTCTACTACTCATTCTTGTCTGGTATAGGATATGAAAACAAGTATAGGTTGGTTTGGAATAGCTGGATATGAGAACAAGTACAATTTTCTTTTTCTACCAAAGAATGCATCGATGGAATGAACATGAAAGAAGAAATAGAGAACATGCCTTTGTGAATGAATGCAGCTTGATTTTGTGAATAGGTTGATTTTGTCTTTTGGGTCACTAATTGACCTAATATATTAGCCAATTTTGTCTCAGATGAAGCTAAACTTTTACTACTTTGGGCTAAACTACTTTGTTTTGTTAAGAAGCTAAGCTTTTATCTTGGTGTTGAAAGTTTGTTGGCCCTAATAAAAATAGACATTTGAAAGATTTTTTAGGATTGAAACTTCTATGCAAAAAAATTTTAAGTTTTACCAAGATTTACATTTTTTACTTCAAAATTCAAAAGAATATATATAAAATAGGATTGCATCCTATCAATATTGTAAAAGTTCCTTTACTACTTTTGGCTACCAAAAATCCCTTAGGCCACACAGATGACTGCAGCACATTAGGTATCAGCTTGCAGAAGAGAAGAGTAGAGTAGGGTTTCTTTAATGCTTAGGCCACCAAAAATCTATTAGGCCATCAAACCTCTCTCTCTCTCTCTCTCTCTGCCACCAAAAACCTATTAGGCCAACAAACCTCTCTCTCTCTCTCTCTCTCTCTCTCTCTCTCTCTTTTCAGCACCGCATTAGTAGAGACTTAAGTGCCTAACATCAATAGCCCTGGCAAGTCCTTGCAAGAATAAGTTTTGGTGTAGGGAGTAACTATGCTCATCTCTCTCACGTTATGGCAGTGTGAGAATGTGGTGCAAATAACTCTAGCACAAGTGGTGGGTGTGGCTTATCAATCGAATCAGACCCCTGAAAAATCCACTTCGCAATGGACACAATGGAGAGATTTTATCTGCTATGAAGAGGCAAGCAAAAGGATTGTGAATGCAAAATCTGCAATTATTGAGGTAAAAGGTGAGACAACAATGGAGCCATTGAAAAATATTATCTTTCACATAGTGTCTAAAAGTACTTCAAATGAAGGACCTGTGCAATATGATGTGAATTCGAAGGAGCATCCTTTTTGCACTTGCAAGGACTTCCTTAAAAGAGTGACAAGAAACAAGCCATATTTGGCTTGCAAGAACATCTACTTCATACAATTGTGTGTGCTAGGACTAAATCAAAGAGAAAACATTTTCATGCATCAACTGGGTATATCTATAGGAGACTATTAAGAGCTCTCAGCTACTGTAGGTGATGATGCTCAAGATTGTTCCTCCTAGTTTTGAATGCAGGATTTGTTTTTTGTTGGATTAAATAGCCAAGAAATGTTGTTTGGAGTCTTCAAAAAAACATGACCTTTTTAAAATCTTTCTCCAACTAGGAAAACTTGTATGGATTACTCTTTACTGTAATTATTCTTTGCAATGAAATATGTATAGATATCTCCCCGCACTACTTTTGTCCAAAGTTTCATTCAATGGTATTACTTAGAAAAGTTAGTGTAAAAAAATCTTCATAATATAAATTTCCACTTACAATCTTTAAAAAAGCTCGCAAATGAAATAAGAAAGCTTGCACTCAAAGCTCACAATTAAATATCCCCCATTCTCCCTCAAGGTAATGGAGGGGTGGGCTTTTTAAAATCCTTCTCCAACTAGGAAAACTTGTATGGATTATTCTTTAGTGTAATTGTTCTTTGCAATGGAGCAGGTATAGATATCTCCTCGCACTACTTTTGTCCAAAGTTTCATTCAATGGTATTACTTAGAAAAGTTAGTGTAAAAAGCTCTTCATCATATAAATTTCCACTTACAATCTTAAAAAAAGCTCGCAAATTAAATGAGAAAACTTGCACTTAAAGCTCGCAATTAAATATCCCCCATTCTCCCTCAAGGTAATGGAGGGGTGGGTTTGGAGGACTTTAAAAGTAAATCCATGGGACTTTGTTCTTAGTGATTGGATTCAAATCAATCTTGGGTAGTTATCAAAGGTTGTCAGAAAATCAACGTTGGTTTCGAAGGCTAACGTCCTTTAACTTGAATGGAAAGGGTCAAGAAATTTGGTAGGAGATGCCTCCCTACATTTTTCTATCTTGGTTCTCTAAAGTTCCATATGCAATTAACGTGGCCCCTTATTAAAAACATAAGGCTTGCTAGGACTATGCATAGGAAGGGGGTAAGAAATTTCTATGGCATTTGGAATTACATGAGCCAGACATGGGGGGATGTTGAATTTATAGCTAGCAACTTTGAGTTAACACATAGAGAAAGTAATTTCCTATCTGAAGTGATATTTGAGTTAAAGTAGATTGGCCGACGAATCCATATTATGGCTAGATAATGCCAAATTGGGGATCCATTTCATGTGGAAGCAAGCTCTATTTGGAGATTGTATGGGCTTGAACGATATTCAATTAGCAATTTTTCAGATAATTTGAGATACTTTGTTAAGGGATATTTGGTTTGCCATGAATAATAAGGCATTTAGACGTATTCCTGTTCAGAAAGATATGCCCAAGGAGATAAGAAGATTGTCAATAGATGTAATACACAGAGGAAGGGATACTATTAAAGTTTTGGAAAGTGTTGACATCTCATTAAATTTTTCTTATTAATAACAAATTTTGTTGTCTGCAAAAAAAACTTTGAGGACCCTTGTTTTGTAAAGCACCATGGTTGTTTTGCCAATAATCTTCTATAGATTGTTATGTAGAAGTTGATATAAAGTCCTTATTGGCTTGGGGGTCATAGAGAAGAGATGTACTATGTTTCTCTCTTGGGAAAGAGCTTCATTTTCCTTCTCTAAGAAGGCTAACAAGAAGAAGAGCCCTCATCCCCACACATTCCCTATGACCCTTCTTCTAGGATCCTACTCCCTCAAGATGCCTTTGACCTCTACATGGAAGAGCCATTTCACCAGGAAAATGAGGAAAGGTAGGCAATGGGATCCTTTCAGGTTCTCCAGCTAGTCCCAACAGGATCCCATTTAGCATAGGTTCCTCAACTAGCACAAGGTCCCCATCCATAATAAACATGTTCTTCAATCCAAACATCGAACTTTGGACATTGGACCTACTCATTATACATGGAGAGGTTTACATGTTCCTCCATGACATCAAGACTCTTTTTGTTTGAATACTATTTTGTATTACATGAGAACTATTGCATGTTACCCACTTTTAAGATTCCCTTAAAACAGTACTAGGTTTTAACTAAATTCTAAAATTGAGATGAACCTATCTATAAAAAATAATGATAATTTAGTCTACAATATTTTTATCAGGTAATTTTAGACATCCTAATATCAAAAAAGGTATTTCTTTTTTTATATTAGATCTTAAAAGGGAAATAGATAATTCTAAAGTCCTTTTTAATTTCAAGAAAATGAGATGTATATGAATTTTCAAAGATACACTTTTTGATGCATATGTATTTATTATAGATTAATATTAATGACTTTTGGTAGATGGTAAGGATCTTTGCCTCCCCTTACTTTTTATCATGGAATTCATGACCTACTACACAAGTTTGAAAGAGCACTTACTGAATATAGAATGTCAGCAAGTAGGTAACAAGACAATATATAAGTACTCTCAAAGGGAGACTCTCTTGAGGTGAGAAGCCTAAATGTTTCCAAATTGACCTTCATTTTTTCCCTTATGACGATCAAGAGAAAATCTAAATTTATATATTGACATATGCATAAACAAAGAAACATTGTATGTAAGATAATCATGACACTTTCAAGTTAAAACAAAGGTTAAAAACAAAGGAGTTATATTGTACATACTTTACACACTTTAGGTTTGGAAACCTTGATTAAAATGGATCTTTTAACTATGAGTTTTAAACCAGAAAGCATCAAATCATGTTACATGTTTTAAATAGGAAATCTCCTACACCTCATTTCTAAGAAAGGATAAAACAAAGAAGAGATGAAAGTATAAGGTTAACTCAGGATAAGATTTTTTATTTTATTAATTATACTTTTTTATAGCACATAATAAAATAGATTTAAGCTTAGTAACTCAAATATTTATGGATAAACACTCCAATTCATTATTTTAAAATTATTAAGAACAAAGTTAGATAGTAATAATTGTTTAAGAATTGTAAAAACTTAAAGGTAGTAACATATGAATAGTATCAAAGAAAGAAAAGAGAACTTACTAATTAATTAAAGATTACTCACTTAAAACATTAATGAATAAAAAGTATATGAAAATTATTAAGAACAAAGTAAAAAACAATAAATTGATCAAGAATAATTTAAAACTTACTTGCAATGACACATGAACAATATGAAAGAAGGGAAAAAGAAGGCATATATATCAAAGATATATAGTCATTACATCAAATGCCATTTCCCCAATCCTCCACATTTAGAAGCTTCTCATCCTCTATGGGATTCTCAACAGTTTCTTGACTTTTTGCCCCTATAGCTGGAAGAACGACCACTTTAGTTGTTATTTCTTCAGATAGGTCCACCATGTAGTCTAGGGCTCTTCAAAAGCCAATTGCACTGCTAGCTCTCACAACCAGCTCTGACTTCTTGATCAGCATCAAGAAGATCATTTAGTGCACATACCCTTTGCAAGATGAATGCTACTTGCAAGGGATCCTTTTCAAGTACCACATAGCTTCTATGTTTCTACAGAGCACACACAATGGTGTTTCATGTTTGAACAGAAAATCACACACCCAATCATCTTGTAGCATAAAAGATCTAGAAGCTGATTGACTAGGCATTGTTGCTTCTAGTATGGGTTGATGATGGATTTACTACTAATAGAGTAACCTAACTTTCGAGTCACCACAAGGAAATTTAAAAAGTTATTTACATTTTTACAAACACAATGCACAAGGGTTTTTGCACCACTAAGAAGAAGCAACCTATGATCATCATCTCAAATGCACGTATCATCTTGTTGCCCGGTACATACTTTAGATTAGTCTTTACCCTCTTAAACATTTCAATATAAAAAATGATTATAATATATCCAAAAGCGTTGCAATAACATCAATAATACATTAAAATGGTAAACAAAGTTGAAGAAAGTTTACCAAATCATATTCTCTATTTAGTGGGTATAATCCATCAATACTCTTATAACAGATGTTGCCTAGGCCATGGAATGTGAAATAATCAAGCTCTAGTAAGGAGCTGGGTTTTGTGCCTTGAAAGTGGGCACGGTGGCAGTAATCTGCGTGTGTCCTAGGGCAACATCATTTACACTTTCCTTTAGTTTAAAACCATAGGGAATATCAACAAGGGCTAGCTTGTAGCCTTACTTGAGGATATTAGCTGCAAATCTCTCATATTGCATCAATAGAGATTATAATAATTAATCCATAGAGAGGGTTGAAGCTTTTCATTTATCATCTTTTTCTAAAAGTTGGAAAACGTCTCTCATTTCTTTCTCAATCCTTGCCCCTTTGATATGAGCCAAAAAATTACTTAGAAAAGGGGAGTCCACGTTGTTGGATTTTGCTCTTATTTTTTGTATCATAAATAAAAGAAAATTTAAACAATGCTTAGATTTAATTAAACAATATTTTCAAATTGATGATACACTTACATTTTAATGAAGAATGGCCTCAAAGACTCAAATGAGGTAGAGATTGGATAGTTAGCTCCTATCTAGTCCCATGATTTCACATTCAAATGGACCGTCATCTATTACTTGTGTTCTCATATATGCTCTATGACTGCATACAAAAGAGAAACATAGAATTATTCATATACATCTTATAAAATGATAAGCATATACATACTAACAAAATTGTTTATAAAAAATAGTATAAGAACTTATTCTTCATTAAGGCTTAACTCTTCTGTTTTAACTCAAATCAATGCAAAAAGAATGATTTCTCATCTTTAATCCCCCTACATTGATGGTAACCTTGAACTACTAGATTCCATGCTTTACCGTATCAAGAATTGTTCAAAGACTACAATTTCAAGAGTTCCCTCATTTGTTTACAAGTTAACATAATTTAAAAAGGGTAACCCTAAGTCAGTATAAAATTAACTTCAAAGTGCATGCTAAGCCAATAGTGCAACATTACAGGTGGTTTGGTCCTAGACAAATCGATGTGCTATGGATTGAAGTGGCATCATAGTTCCAATGCAAAATATTGAGTAAGTGTCCTCAATGGTGGTTCGTATATAAAGAAAAAATAAGTTGAGAGTCTACAACTATTAAAAGCTGAACGCCACACTAAATGAGATTAGTTCCCACTCCCATTCCAAGACCTTGTTATTGAAAAGGTCAATCATCGTGAAATGTACTTGATGGGTTGGCATTATGATTAGCACTATAACTTCCACTGAAGGACAACAAATATTTCTTGTGAATGTGATCGTGGCTTCAGATGAATTCAAGAGGCACTCTCTTCAGCTCATATTAGGAATCTAGATTGGTCAAAGACATGCTTCAAACATCCTTCTTCAATAGGGAAAGTATACATTTATGTATCTGTTTCAACGTTTTGCTTCTCAACAATTCATGAAACCAACTCCCAATACTCTAAAGTCAACAAGCATGCTCTTCCCCCTTTTGTTTTGCAATGAAAATTTTAATCATTATGTTATGTACCACGCCTTTGTAATTAGCACAAGTGATAGCCATGCAAATCACTTGCGTCCATCTTCTAATCCTTTGGGATCCCTGGCTATGTAGCACAAATTTCATTTCACTTTCAAAGCTATAATACTTTCAAAGCTATAATGGGGGGATGCTATAATCAAAGCAATAGCTTAATCTACTTGGAAAAAAGCCTGAAAGTGAATCTTTTGTTTTCCATTACCTTGGATGATTAATGGAAAATGTATTGATTCTTGACTATTCTCTTTCCCACTTGACTACACGAGTTAGGACTATAATGAAACATTGAAGGATATCAAATGCTATACTATATTGGAGGGTATTTTGTATCACCTAGGCATTGATAGTGTCCTCAAATCCGTTTTATTATTGGCCAACTTGATCTCAAGATGTTAGGGCATATTGTAAAAATGCAAATTCTTCTAGTTCTTCGACAAGAACGTAGGCAAATGCGTCCTTTAATTTCCATCCGCCCATTTCAAAAGTGGTGGGGAGAATTTGTAGGTCATTTTCTAGTGTCTAAAAAAGAAACAACCACCTAATACGTTAGAAAATGGGCTAAATCCAAGGTTGTTCTTGCAACTAAAGTTAAGTTGTAACCTTTTGTTTTAAGTTTGCACTTGGTTTGGTTCTCCCATGGAGATCATTTCAAACCATGTTTCACCAATGATGATGTAAAATTATTACTGGAAAAAATCAATCGTAGACTGAGCACAACAAAAAAATCACTTGCGGATGGATTTTTGACAAGGTACAGACATTGAGCCTGCTCGTGCTCAAATTCATTATACGTGGTGTTGATTCAAATGAATAATTGCAAGAGCAAGTATAGGAACGTGACAAGTGAGATTATTACTTTGATTGGATATCGACATGCTAATGACAATTTGAGATCTTTTTGTTTAGGAATAGGACTTTCACGAGAAATCCAAAATGGGAGTGAGTATGGGAATGGCATGACATGCAATGGGCAAAGCGAGGTGGAGGTGAAGGTAGAGGTCGAGGTCGACGAGGTTGAAGACAAGGTGTACCTCTTTCTATTAAATATAAAACAAATATCTCTAAAGGAGGGACACATTGATTCATAAGAGGCCTAAAAACAAAAAGAGCTCATTCTAATGCCTATACAAAGAGTTTTAAGAAACAAAAAAAGAGAAGGATGGACACGCGCACACATATAGACACTAATATATAATTATTTATTTATTTATTTATGCATTTATATAATTATTTATTAATTTATGCATGTTTACTTTTTCATTTTATTTATTTATTTATTTATCATTGAGAAAAGAGAAATATACAACCATGGCCTTTCGTTTCACAAACATTTTCAAAGTACTTAGCCCATACCATGAAGGCGTGTTTGTTAGTAAAAGTCCCTTGGTATGTCCTTGTAGGCTAGTGCTAATTATTTAAGCTAGTTCTAGTGTTTTTCAAAGTACTTAGCCCATACGATGGAGGCGTGTTCGTTAGTTAAAGTCCCTTGGTATGTCCTTGTAGGCTAGTGCTAATTATTTAAGCTAGTTCTAGTGTTTTTTGGTATAGGTAGTCCTCCTACGACAATAAGCCAACATATGACTCTTAGGACTATGTCCTAGGGTTATATTATGACATGTAGTTCTCACTTTTTTTAGTATTGTTGTATTGCTGCAATATAAGCTCATTTCGGCTTCTACTATCTATCTGCTCCTTTGCTTCCCTCATTCCGTACAACAATCAAACTAGAGGCAATAAGCAACCGCAAACAAGTCGATAGAATCAAGTTAATCAGTTTGCAGACAGGTCAGCCTATATCAAAGGGCGTGAGTTTGTACTTTCATGTGGGTAGAACCCTGCAAAATTGAGTGGGCAAGGCCATGGGATGTGGGTGTGCAAAGTTTCCCCCTAGGAATTGGTACCTTAGGGGTAAATTTAGGGTTTGGGCCCAAGAGTGGACAAAGGACCTTTAGAGATTAAAGTTGGTAAATGATTAGGTCCTTAAAATTGCCCCACTAGAGGGGGGCAATGGGAGCCATAGTTTGGATGGATTTGGAAGGCTACCTGAGGAAGCACATGGAGAGAACCCATAAGGAATTCAAGCAAGGGACAGGCTGGTCGACGACGGGAATTCATAGCAAAACCGATTTCAACGTACGAACAACAGTGTACGTATGCTTGCACAGGTATTGTGGTACACGAGTGTACAAACGGGTTGCAAGCTGGCTCGTGCGGCATGTACTAACATGAACATACGTGCGCACGGATTGCAAAGTACGGATCTGCCATATGATTACATGGGACCTTGAGCCATTGTACAACTGTGAGCAACTAGTCGTCTGTGTACAGATGGCAAGCAAGATGATGTACAATTGACGTACAAGTCTACTGCCTTGAGTACGGGTTGCCTTGGATTGTGTGCACGGACAACTAGTTGTGGCAATGTGGAAAGAATGCTTTCCAGGGTGGTCATTGATGCCTTTATCCGTGACTTTGAGCACATCATTGGTCTTGTGGGCATTTGCTGGCAAGCAGGGGAACTGTGTGATCTAAAATGGATTGCTAGGAACAGTTCTGGGTTTTTATGCAAGTTCCTAGGACAGATGTGGATTCTCATTGTATGCTCGATGAAAGCAGAGCCCAACAGGACTGAGGCAAAGAGGCGTTGATGCCTAATGGAATGTGGAGTCCTCTGAATGCAAGAAGATTTGTGACCATTGTGTAATCTTCTCCAAGGAACTCCTAGTAATAAAGAAATTCCGAAAGGGGTACCAAGGGTTTGGGGCCAATCTGTGTCCTTGTTCTTGAGCAAGTGCACTCTAGCTCCCAATTTGTGATTTGAGTTATTTGCTGAATATTTTAGTGTGAAAGCATTGGCTGGTTAATTGTCTATTACTGCCCTCTTGTTGGCCTTCAGGCCAGTTTCATGGGACTCTAGCCCCAATCTATTTTGTACACTCCTCCCAAAAACTAAAGCCGTTCAAGGCCCCGCAGACTGAAGGAGGGATAGGGCAGATATCTTTATACAGTTATCAGCAATAGCAATCCTCCTTGGTTGCAGTTTTACCCAGCACTCTTTTGCTGGATGTTTCAGCTTTTTCTGAGCAGGTTGTCCACACTTGTGGATGAATAAATTCTGAGCTCTTCTCTCTTCCCGGTTGTATTTCCTGACTAAGGTTTCAGCGCGTGTGTGCACGTGTAAAAAAACCGAAGAAATCCTATACTAGATTTTCATACCGCAGAACCAAATTTGAACTTATTTTCTCTTCAAGGAAAAGTGCTGTTACCATATGTTATGGAAATTTTTATTGCTATTCTCCGTCAGCATACGTTCTTTAAAGCTGTTGCCAATGCAGCAGCGTGGAAAAATGTTGTGTGTTTGTGATATCCATGAAATAAACTGACAGTGAGGCCATGCTTATTAACATGCCTACATAAAGGACTATGGCCTTCTTACACGAACTTTCAAGAAAATCTTAGCTTTTCCTCCTGGAAGTTGTATGGTCTTGGGTAGGCGAAGAGGTATTTCATAGTCCCCCAATGTCGCCAATGGTGAAGGCATTTCAATATTTATCTCATGAAGTTGCACTTTTTGTTGTCGTCTTACCTGCATTGTCACAAAGAATATACTATGGTCACAATTTAAAGGTTGCGAAAGTACAAGCTTAAAAACCAGAAACAAGAGTATTCAATGCTTGTTAAGGGCAAGCCTGGTTTATCATCCGGCTCTTATCTTCCAGCTAAAATTGTCTTCATATGCTTCCCCTACAGCCACTTCATAACCACCCCTTGCAAGCGATAACTTCATCCTCTACCTAAGCCTCCCTTTGTCCCTTCAGTATGCCCTCTGTAGATTTAATTTATATAGCCCCTTATATTTTATGCTTTCATAACCATAAACTCATGCAGCACTCTTTATCAGATAGAAGGCCATTTTGTTTAACCTACTCTCAAAAAAGCAAGTTGGAGGAAGCCCTCCATTTTACAAAGATCAGCATGACAAAGCCCATACAAAATTTAAGCCTGAACATGCTACGCCTAGAACAAAAGGTGGTTCAAGCCACACCAAAACTCTGAGAGCATATTCTGGCATGGAGTCCTGGTCCACCAAAGTCAAGAAGCCCTTAAATAGGGTAGGTCACAAGTCAGCCACGCAAAGGAAGTGTCCAGACCCAGCTCCATAGTTGCTAGGACATTGGCATGAATTGTGTAGTCCAACAGCCACCAGAGCAGACTCCTCTGCACCTCGCTTGTGAAAGCTTGAAACAGTTTTATAAGCTCCAACTCAACAAAATGCATTGGCTCAAACAGGAGACACATACACCACAAGGAACGTAACCAAAGGGAGAGACAAGCCGAACCAAGCAACAACTTTGTGAGGAGCTAAAACAAGTGGAACTCCATGTTCCCTTCCCTTTCAACAAATAGCTTATAAAGATGAGTCTCAATCTTGACAGCCTCCTATACTTTATTAGAAGGAAATTCACCTTTTGCACAATGAGCTAGCATCCAAAAGGAGAAGAGCAATGGAGCACTTGCCCATTGGAAATTTTTAACACAAAGACAATGCCACTGCATACAGGATCATTTGCATTCTCCTATGTCGATGCTCCCACCAACAGCATTCTTAGTTTTGAAGTATAATAGGAGCATGATGCCGTCCGGATACAGGTCTGCCTTCTAGTAATAGTTCTGTCTTCCATCCAGAAGTCTGAAAGTTTAGTACATCCCCAAGGCTTTAAGGAGGTCTTCCCTGTGACGATTAATTCTTAAAACCTAGATGGCTAGCTTCCACTCATCTAGGTGATGAAAGAAGTCTGTCTCAAAGTCTTCAGCGTGTGAATAAAGGAGTGAAAGTATGTCCTTTTATCTTGGATTAAAGAGAACATCGATAAATGAAGTGCAATTCTGACTTGACCTCATGAAGAAGATAAAGTCTATAAATTTGGAGGATGCCCAGCCCTCTCCATATCTATCTAGAGTTTCTTTCTACAATCATGTTATTTAAATCTTGCTTAAACAACTTCCTACACCCTAGACTATCCAAGCAATACAAGAAGGGAGACACTCTGACTCAAAATCCCTAAAACCATGTCATCACCTGAGCATACCAACGTCTTCTCAGAAAAGTCAAGGTTCCCACCTTCATCTGAAACACCTTTAGGGCCGCTTCTAGAGCAATCTACGGCTAGGATTGTGGACAGATTTGAGCCTCCAATGGCTCAGAACCTAGTTATTTGGACTTATTTTCGAGCAGCTGGTCACATGCTTAGGGTAAGCCCCTAGTGCACCTATAAATAGGGGTTCGATCCCCAGTCCATGTAGCTAACCTCGTTCAGAGCAAGGAGTGTATATGCATTGTACCTTCGTAGCTACAATTTGGAGCAGCATGTTTGGTGTTTAAAGGAATCGACTTTGAGCACTGTCTTGGAATCTCTCTTGCGCATAAAATTGTCATCTTCTTGTTGATATTTATTCTGGCCTCACATACCATTGCACGATGGTTTATAAAATTGCTGAAGATTGTTTCTGACACATCTAAAAGCCCATCCTTTCATACCTAACTGGAGAATAACCAAGGGACTGGAGGCGGGTTAGCAAAAGTGTCCTAAAAACGATGTAGTGTGCCGCTTATAGTTCTTTCTGATAACTCCAAGTACATGACAATAAGTAGGTGCCCAAAGTGAGACTAATCCAAGTTACATTGACTGGGAACCAAACAAGGCTTTAAAATTCACTGTCTAATATGACATCTGCAATCAAGGGGAATGATGGAAATCTCCATGACATGATGCTATGATTCCCCTCCAATAAATTTGGAAAACTGAGAATAACAAGGTGCTGAAAGTAAAAATAGTCATGGTCACCATAGCCAGAACAGAAACACACGCTTACACACACGGCCGTCAGCTTAATCAAAGTATCCAAGATAAGGCAGTTTCATCCACATCCCGAAAGTATGCACAAAAATGCATCCATTGCAAGGGCACCTTCATAGGGAGCTTTGATCCTACAAACTCAATCCTCAAATACATGTACTAGATAAGCAATCTACCGGCTGCCAAAACAGTAAATATCCATGAAAGCCTATGTTTAACAAAATGGTTTTTCTCTGGGATACATCTATGAAGAATACTATGGTCACAAAAAGTTTTCGATCTTTTTAAATGTACCTCTAGATGTTCTAGAGATGGTAAGACTACATCGGCATATAATTGTAATGGTACATCAAGCCTATGTCAGTGTAGAGAGCCCTCAATGCAGCATGGATAAGCCTCAAGTAGTCTTATACGATACAAAAAGGTAAAGAGACACAGGGCAGCCATGTGCACCTCTTGTACTTGTAGGCCATCATCTCCCGGTCGTATTGATGCCCTCTAGGCCCTGGTATGTGCCATGTAGCTTTAGTTATTGGCACTTAGGTCACTTAGTACTTTTAGTGTCTTATGACACCTAGTACTAGTGGTACCACTACGCCACTTTGTCCTAGGGTTCCCTTTTGTACTTTCATTCTTTCATAGTTGATGTGACGGCTTTCAGCTCTTGCTCCATTCTTACGCATCCTTCCGCTTCCTTGAGCCTATAGAAGTACCAGAGCCGGCATTGGCTCTCCCTTCCAGCTACCTCCAGCCACCTCAAGTTCCCTATTGCTCTTTGGCGGCTGTATTGAAGCACAGCCTAGGCGGCTGCCCTAGAGCTGTTATTCAGCTAGCTCGTGGAAAAAATCAGCTCATCGTTGACTGCAAAAGCTATTCTACAGCAAGTCGCATGTTCGTGAGAGCTCCTCCAAGCATCCCGAGGGCTTTTGTCGCGACAGATCTCTCTTGGGAATCTTCCTCAACAGTGCCACTGCTCCAAACATCATTTCCAGCTAGCCCGGTTACCATAGCTGCAGGTCGAAGTATTCTAGAGGCTGCTCTTCATCCGAAATCTGCCCCAAACACCTTCTTCAGCCCAGGCAACTATTGTAGAGGCTTCTTGAGCATAGTTCAGCTTCCAGCTGTACTTCGTGGCATCTCTCTATAGACGCCTACTAGGTTAAAGGAGATTTTCAACCTCGGACAGCTCCTTTCCACTTCAACAGCAGGCACCTACCTTGTAGGCAATTGGGTGACACCTCTTTTGACTATTCCGAGCTATTTTCTCACCTCGGGTTGCTGGAATCCGACCCCTGGTTGCTCTCTTCACTTGTGGAAGCTTCTTAACAAGCTTTTCTCACTGCTATACAGAAGGCTCTTGCTGTACTGTCATTTGCAGCTTTTTTTAATTGTCTCTCAAGTGTCAAAACAAAGGGCTCTTGAGGGCTTTTGCTGTCTTGCATCTCCTGTTTGAAGCTCTTCCAAGCATTTTCATCAGCTTGGGAAGTCCATTCCTTGAGGTATTTCACTTCTGCAATTTTATATCCTCTATTTGCATCTCATTTGGCATTTAAACAAGGCCTCGTGTTGCCTAGAAAGGCCCCGTGTTGCCTTGGAAAAATGCCCTGTGCTGCGTTGGGAATTTTTCTTGCAGGTCTACAGTTTGTGACACTTGCACTTGTGCAGTCATTTTGTGGACAGCAAGTCCTACTTTTGCAGTTGGAAGCCTTGAGGCTATTTTTGCATCACTTGGTCAATGCACTTTTACTTGTGCTATTTACAATGGCTGGCAACAATGGTGATTTGTTTGCCGTTCTCCGTGAAGATGGTAAGTTGGATGGCACCAACTATCCTATGTGGTCCACCTTATGAAGCATATTCTAGTTGCAAGAAACTTTTGGAATATTGTTTCAGGTATATATTTAAGGCCAGCCAATGCTCAAGTGGCTACCCCTATTGCTGACACTACTCCAAGGGGGAATCCTCCTAATTCTTCTTCCTCTAGTACTCTTGTCACTACTACTCCTACTTAGGAGCAAATCAGATGGGACTCGAGAGATGCAAATGCACACTCATGTATTGCTTTATCATGCAAAAGAATCATTATTTCACACATCCGGTCATGCATGACAACAAAGAATGCTTGGCTTCTCTTTATCAGGTTCGCAATAAGGCACGGGTTGCATATTTAACAAGGCAATTGCAGGAAGTCAGCATGCAAGAAAGTTGACTCTATGGATACATACTTAACAAAGGTCAAGGACCTCATGGAGCAACTTGCAAATATTGATGAAGTGGTGCCTGATTCTCAGCTTGTTAGCACTACATTGAATGGACTGCAGTGGCCAATGGAAATCCTAACCACTACTCATTTGATCAATTAGTGACTTTTCTTTTGCAAGAAGAGAAAAGTCGTGCTAGGCAAGCTACAATTCTTAAGCATGCTTCACAGCAAAAAGGAAAAGGCAAGACTTCCAAGCCCATGGGTAAGCCTAAATGTGTGCCTAACAGTGGCAATTCCTCCAATGCATCCCAAAATGCAACAGATAAGTCAAAGAAGAAAAGATGCAACTATTGTTGCAAGCCAGGGCATGAAATTTCAGAATGCAGGAAACACATTGCTTCGGAGAAGTAGAAAGCAAGATTGACAGTAAATGCCTCACATGCAATTGAATCCCATGAGCCAGCAGATGCCTCACATGCACATGCTGTCCAAGATGAGTGGGCATGGGCTGTCCATTGTTCTTTTGATCCTTCCAAAGTTGATGCATTCTTTTCTGCTAATGATGCTCAGTCTTGGTATTTTGATAGCGGTGCTTCCAAGCACATAGCCTCTTGCAAAAAGTTGTTTCATTCCTTGGCTGATGCACCTCGAGGGGGAACTGTCACATGTGCCAATAATGCTTCCTATGCTGTAAAAGGAATTGGAGATGTGCAGCTCATATCCATATCAAGCCATCCTGTCACTTTGACCAATGTTCTTTTTGTGCCTCGAATTGAAGTCAACTTGATTTCAATTTCAGCAATTGCCACTTCAGGTTTCATAGTGATTTTTGATGGCTACAGATGCCTCGTATATGATCTCCGTGATGACAATGCCATAGTTCTTACTGGCACTTTGCAAAAGGGGCTTTATCACCTTGATTATCATTCAGCTGCACTTTCTATTGAGGCATATACTATTTTAGATTCACAGCTTGCTGAAACTCATCTTTGGCATGAGAGAATGGGTCATCTAAATTATAGAGCTCTTGCCAAATTACATTCACAGGCATGGCAAATGATGTACCTCAAACTCACACAGTTTCCAAACATGTGTGTGAGGGTTGTCTTTTGGGTAAGATGCATCGGTTTCCTTTCCAAAAAGATTGTCCAAAATTCTCACAGAGGAAATTGCAGCTAGTGCACAGTGATGTATGTGGCCCAATGAGGACAAATGCCATTGGAGGGTATAAATATTTCATGACTCTGATTGATGACTTTACAAGATATTGCTGGATCTATGCTTTAAAAGCCAAATCTGAAGTGTTCTCATGCTTTCATAGGTGGCTGAATATGGTTAAGAATGAATTAGGATACAAGCTTGTCACCCTCAACACAGATAGGGGTGGAGAGTATATGTCAAAGGAGTTTGATGCATTTTTGTCTTCACGGGGCATTGTTTACTCATGCACTACTCCTTACACTCCTCGGCATAATCTTGTTCCTGAAAGAAGGAACCGGTCCACTATGGAGATGGCCAGATGCATGCTTAAGGCCAAGTCCTTGTACAATAAATTTTGGCTTGATGCAGTGATGTGTGCCAACTATGTGCTGAATAGATCACCTACAAGGGCATTGAGGACTGTTACACCTTATGAAGCATGGAAAGGCAAGAAGCCTTCACTTTCACACATGAGAGTTTTTGGGTCTCTTGCATATGTACATGTACCATCTCAGCTGAGACATAAGCTTGATGATAAGGCAATCAAATGCATATTTATTGGTTACAACCAAGAGAGCAGAGGGTATCAGTTGTACCAACCAGATACTCGGAAGATTATTGTCAGTAGAGATGTAATCTTTGCTGAACATTCAGCTTCTCCTCTTGTGGACTGCAAAGCAAAGCCAGAAGTTGACATGTTTGATGCCTTTGACTCTTGGTTACCTCTTCTCCCCTCAGGGGGGGACTTTGACCAGCAACATGAGCCTCCTACACGCCCTCCAACAAGCAATGATCAGCCAACAACACATGCTGATTTGCAGGTTCCTCTTCCAACACAAAACGATCCCAATATTCATGATGCAGTGATTGAAGAAAGAGCTATCAATAGACAGCAAAGGCAAGTTCCCAAATGGCTTCTTGATACATTGAGGGACAGCAAACAAGAAGCCACCAGCACTGGAGAACAAGAAGCCACAGTGGTATGTGAGGACATTACGGAGTCTCGTGTGACTGAATTACTTGAGTCAAATTTTGGGTTAAGGAGATCTCAACGCATTTCAAGAAATCTTACTGTGAACTATGCAATGATGGCTCAAATTGATGAGCCAAGATCTTTCAAGGAGACAAAAGATATACCAAAATCGCAGGCAACCATGAAGGCTACGATGGACAGAATGACACTTGGAACTTCGTGGACAAACCTTCAAAAGGAAGGTGGCTCCTACTATGCTGTACAAGGTTACGTTCAAATCCAATGGGAGTTTGGATAAATCCAAAGCCAAGCTAGTGGCAAAGGGGTATGCCCAAGTAGAGGGTCTTGACATCGATAAGACCTTTGCTCCTACATCTTGAATTGTGACCATTTGGACAGTGATAGCCATGGCTGCCCATCATGGGTGATCCATCTTTTAAATGGACATGAAATCTGCATTTTTGAACTGAAACCTAGAGGAGGAGGTATGTGTGGATCAGCCTCAACCCCTTCTCAGGTTTGCATATTAAAGAAGGTTTTGTATGGGCTAAAACAAACCCCTAGAGCGTCGTACCAGCGCATTGAAGACTTTAACAAATTCAGGTTGAGTCGAAGTCCATCAGATGCTGACCTATATCTCGTCTCAAAGAGGGGGAGAAGGTTGATGGTAATCTTGTATGTGGATGACTTGATACTTTACACGAATCACAAGAAGAAGATCTCACATGTCAGGCAGGTTCTGATGAAGGAGTTTGAGATGATGGATATGGGTCTTCTTCATTACTTCGTGGAGATAGAATTCAAGCAGAAAGAACGCAGCATCTTCCTCTCTCAGGAGAAGTGCTGCTGTGAGATACTGAAGCAGTTCCAGATAGAGGACTGCAAGGAGGCAATGATGCCAATGGAGGTTGGGTTCAAGCTGAGTGCTCCAGATACATCTGAGCTTATAGATGCCAGCACACATCGGAGGTCGGTAGGCAGTTTTGCTCTATCTGACTCCGTCAATTTTATTTGAAATCGAGGGCGAATCACTGGAAGGTAGGATTACAGGTGCTGAGGTCCTTGAATGGTACTAGCACATATGGTATCACATACAGCACAGGTATGGAGTTGGGTGGTTTCTGTGACTCAGAATAGGCAAGTTGACTCAAAATGGGCAGGTGACTGGGATGCTCGGTGTACGACTTCTGGCATTGTTTCATTCTTGCTTCAGGGGTCACTTCATGGCTAAGCAAGCCCTTTCTTCTACAAAGGCGGAGTACAAAGCTGCTTGTATTGCAGCATGTGAGACATGGTGGTTGACATGGATTCTAGAAGACATGGACGTGCTTCAGGAGATATACAACGGTGATTATGTGTGAAAATCAGAGTTGCACTACCATTGCAAAGAATCCCGTTTTCTATGCACAGACAAAGCGCATCCAGGTCCATTACCACTTCATTCGGGAGCTCATCATCAACGAGATTGTGGAGCTGATGTACTGTCCAACCACTGACAACCTTTCGGATGTTTTCACAAAGGCACTCCCAAGGGATCAACCAGAGCACCTCATTCAACAGATGGGGATGGGACCAGTTGCGTATTGAGAGGGGATGTTAGAAGTCACTGACCAACCTGTGAGCTCCCAAATGAGGAGGACAAGGGGCAGTGGAGCATAGGTTTGCACAGCAGCCTGATCAGTTTGGAGCACAGGCTGCATGGTGGCAACACTTAGAAACTTCCGCATTGGTACAGCACAAGTCTGCAGGGCAGGAGGTCTTCACAACAGCCTGGAAGATGGACTGCCAGGGCTTTTTTACAGCCCTGGCAGTAGGTGCCTAATCCGCGATCACCAGGGACTGTTGAGTCGACTGAATTGGCAAAACAGGTCGGTGAACCCTACAGATTGATCAGGTATCCAGTCGGCTATCTCTGGGCAGTCCTCAGCCTATGTAAACCCGCTCACTTTCCACATCAGGTAGAACATTCACTAACGACTTCTTGCTGGCAGCATGGACTGGAGAGAGTGTGGAATCATCTTTTGGAGAGTTCTCAGCAATGCAATCATTTGAATTGCTATTTTGTGCCCAGCCCCTTTTCTTGAAGTCTTGTGCTCTTTTGTGAGCTGTTTTCCATATCAGTAGATGAATAAAGTCTGAGTTATCTCTCTCTCTTCTGCTCTTCTATCTGCTGTCTATTTTCTGCAGTGAGGCTATCTCTAGGTGAGTGCATCTCGAGTGATTGGAAAATGTTTCCATGATCATTCCACTGCGTGAGGTTTGAGCGATTTGTACCATTTTTCTCTGACAGATGGGCATGTGCAATAGTCCAAAATATGTTCAATAATAAGTAGAACATACCTGTCATCTATCTGATACATAGAAACCTCAATCTAGAACAACAATCTGACTTGAATAATATCTTTCATAGTTTTTTCCATAAGCATATGGTATGGATACCAAACCTTTGCAAACGTCTGGAAAAAAGACCTATGAAATGGAATTTCATACGTGACCAGATCCCCCAAAAAAAGTTTTTGATCATAATGATGAGGCAGAAGAAGGGGAAGAAGTTGACCATTGACACTCTAGAGCTAGCACACTGAAGCTGGAGCCTTGACTTTCGTAGCCTCATTCCTTTTTTGCAGACTCATTTCTTTTTTGTCTAGGCTTTTAGAGGTTTCAGCTTTGATTCTTGAAAGTTGAAAGTTGGAATTTGGAAGTTTTACTAGAGTTGTCTTTTAAAGGTTTAAGCCTCGTGACTCTTCAATCCTTAATCATCGATGTATTTGGCGACTGATGAATCATAAAGTGACAAGTCTTTCAATGTTTGTGAATCTAGATTCTATGACTTTATGGTTTAAGATATATTTTTGGAATGCTTTAGTTGAAACTTGAAACTTGAACTTGTTAATACAGTTCCCTATACCTTATGTTTTGAAAATAGGAAACTAACTAATAACTTTGAAAAAAAAATCTCGAGCATCTAGAATGATCCACAGTAATATAGCCAAAGCTGGGGAATGGTCTTGTAACGATGTGGAGCCACAAATAGAAGAAGCATGTCACTAACACAAAAATCTATATAAATACACACACATACACTTTTTTTTTATAGTAATATCCAGTGCTGTATTTATATGCTCATAAATTTACAAGATGGGAAGTCTCCAAAATGGCAAGTATCCCAAAGATCAGAAACATAAAAAGAAAAGCTCTATGCAAGAAGCATCTCTATCACCCTCATGGCAGGCATCATATAAGGATTGCCGCAATGAGGCTCGGAAAGATTCATATGACTTGTGAATCTGCCGACCCAAGTATGCCAAATTATGCTCATTCCAGATTGTCCAAAGAGCCCAATATCTCACCCAAGAGAGAAATAGTGAGTATTGAGATAAACACCACTGATTCTTCCGCCACCATGAGAGGGGCTTCCTGATATGCCACAGAGTATTAGCATATTGCTAAATCCATGGAGCAGGCTGAAGAAGCCTGTAGGCTTTGATGGAGGTCAAGGCAGGCAGAGGAACAGGATGAGAGCATGTAGCTGAGGGTTGCAATTGCCAATCCAATAGCCTGTCTGTGTCAGCCACAGGGGGAACATGTAGAAAAGGATGTAACAAATCAGCAATTTTCTTCCATATCGACCTATGGTGCATTCCCAATGCATAGGAAGCAGTGGCCTGAGGAAAAGGTAAGACATAGCCCTGATTATCTACCACATCATGTATGTATCTAATTCCCTATTTCATGAGATTGTATGCCCGAACAGGTTCCTGTAAAGCGAGTGGAATGTCAAAGATGCCTCCAATGAATACTTTCTTTCCTCATTGAGTTTGTCCCCGAGCAATTATCAGGAGCCCATTTGACCTTAGAAAGTACTTGTTTCCAGTCAAGTATCAGAGCAGTAGAGAAAGGACAGCCAGGTATCTTCCCTACAAATCTCCCAATGACAACCTCCCAATGATCAGTAGTCCAATGACCATAAGCAGAAGTCCTCATGTTGACACACATGGATGCTATCATACAAGTCCATGGCTGTTGTTGGCGGAAAAAAGTATGGAGCATAGTCGCCTTCCTTGCAAGTACATGATCTCTTATATTGAGGATATTAAGTCCACCATGCATCCTAGGAGAGCACACCATTTCCATCTTCATCAGTCTCAATGCTTTCACAGCAGTTTTTGTCCTCCACAACATCTCCATAGCTTGAGACATAAAGGCTGAAATATCTCTGGAGCACCAATGCAGCAAAGGCAAAAAGAACTGGACATAGGACATTACAATGGACTGTACTATTCTGAGCCTGACATGAAGTGGCCAAGTAGAAATTTTCCAGTATTCCAGTTTATGTTGAAGTCTTTGGAAGATCCATTTTAACTGCTGCTTCCTGGTGATATGCCATCCTATAGGATATCCCAAATGCCTAACTACATCTTTGGAATGCACCACCTGACCTGGCCAGAGAATAGAATGCCAGTCACATTGTTTCAGGGGAAGCAATTTAGATTTGTCAAAATTGACATGCAATCCCGCTGCAAATCCATACAATGATAGAGTGGTCATAAGCATGTGAACTTCCCGGGGAGAATTCTGTGGCATAAAGAAGAAATCATCAGCATATGCTTGTGCCAAAAAAGATGCAGCCCCATGGATTTTAAGACCAGTCATCTGTCCTGTGTTTGTAAGATGATCAAGATACATTAAGAGGGGATGGGTCGCAATGGCATAGAAGAGAGCACTAAGAGGGCAGCCCTGTCTAACTGATCTACCCAATGTCCATGACCGAGATAGATGACCCCCAAGAATGCACTGAGAAGTAGAGCCAGAATAAAGCCAGTAAACTACATTTGCTATCTTTGGACCAAAGCCCAACTTTGTCATGATTTGAGAGATAAAATCCCATTGAACAGTGTCAAATGCCTTAGCAATATCTACCTGCAATATGAGCACATCTTGATGCGAGTACTTAGCATATTCAATTGCAGTCAATACATTGGAGATATTGTCATGGATTTGTCTTCACGGCACAAACCCATACTGATGAGGATGAAGGCCCGCATTCAGTATCCCGTGAAGCCTATACACAATCATTTTGGCAATGAGTTTGTAAACTACAGGCATCAAAGTAATAGGCCTCCAATCTGACATATGGTCACACAAATGTTTTTTGGGCACAAGTTTGACTATGCCATGCTTCCAAGAGTGCGGTAACTGATTTTCTTACCAGGCAACATTGATCATTTGCAAGAGTACATCTTTCAAATCATCCCAAAAAGAAATATAAAATTCCACCGTAAGGCCATCCCAGCCAAGGGACTTGTATTTGCTGAGGTGGAACAATGCATTATCAAGTTCTGTATCAGTAAAAGGTCTCTCCAAGGTACGAGCATCATCCATTTCCACTATTTCAGAAACATATTGGAGGAATTTAGTCCTCACATCAGTCATTTGATTTGATGGGGAACCAGGAGCAGAGAAGAATTTCTGGAAATAATTTTGGCATTCATCTTGGAGATCAGAGAAAGAGTGCGTCCAAGAGCCATCTAGCTTCCTTAACCTTAGACATGAGTTTTTCTTTCGAGTAGCATGCAGGCCCTTGAAAAAGGCTTTTGATGAGCAGCCCTTATCCATGAGGGGCTTCATTCTTGCTCTAATCTGCCATTTGTGCAATTTCCTCTGATCATTAGCAGTCAATTTAATCCGAGCATGTGAAAGGGAATCATTTTCTGATTCAGAGAGAGGCCTTAAATGTGAAAATTCAGTCAATTGTTGTGCTGTCCTTTTTGCCCATTTAACCTCATTCCTCCATTTAGTCATATGCCAGTTTCCATACTCCCTAATGACATTCTGTATACGAGAGACAAAGCTGTCCCAAGCATAATCCATGTCCTCCTGGGCATGCAAAGGCAAGGGATGAATTGCAAGTCTGATCATTTGCTGGAAATAGTGATGTCGGAAATAAGCCTGATTAACATGCAATAATCTACTGGAAAGGGGTGGCAAATCATCCAGTGGCATACCAAGGTGCAGATTCATCCATAATGGGGCATGATCTGACAAGCCCAATGAGAAATCTATGAGGAGATGAGGGCTAAAATCTGCATATTGTTGTGGGTAAAACAAATACCATCTGTCAAGCCTTGCCTAGTATGTAGTAAGTGCATTATGATGAAAAGTATATCCAGGCACTGACCCTTGGAGAAGCAGCCATAAATCTTCAGCCTGCACAGAAAGAAGCATGCTATCCCATTTCTGCCTTTCCAATGATAGCATATGAGATCTTGAAGTGGTGTTATCTCTTGGCAGAGGGGAATTATTAAAATCTCCACAGATGAATGCATTAGATCTCCATGGATATTTGCTTAAAGTATCCCATAAAGAAGCCCTCATGACAGAGGTCTGGGAGGCATAGACTGATGCAAACTCAAGAATATCACCATTGACATTACATTGTATGACCATCCATCTGCCACTGCTGTCATTGAAGGCTAACTGAGGCTCCAGGAGGCAAAGCCTCTGCCTACATGGGCTGCGTTCCCTCATGATCCATGAAAGAAATAGCATTCTCCCCTTCTTCAGAATCACATATGGGGATGCCCTTCTTCAAAACCCCCACCCAATTTTCAAGGACAGGAGCTGAAGTAGAAGCCTGTCCCGGTGAGGGAGAAGCATCATCCCATTGACGAGATTGAAAGGGGCGTTGCTTCAATACAACCACCTTCTTAGGCTGTTGAAAACCATCGCGATCAGTTCCCGCAGATTCCTTCATCTTCTCTTTTTCTTTATCTTTTCCATTTCCAGCAAGTGGTTGCACCTGCTTAATTGGTTTGGCATTCTTTGCTCCATTTCTATTTGCTGTCTTAGCTTGCAAATTCTCATTCTTTTCCCGTGTCTGGGGCGGCAAGGCATTGGGAGGGGGCTGATGCAGAACCATTGGGCATTCAGAGGCTAGATGTCCAAACTTGTGGCAGGCAAAACAAGCTCCTGCAAACACACCCCATTTCAATTCAAAATACTTTTTTCCCAATTGCACTCCCTCAACTTCCACTGTTACGGTTTCCCATAGGGCGTGGAGGACAAATGACCTGTCCCAAAGAAGCAGCCAGGCCAGGCAATTCTTCATGCATATAGTCCGGGAAGTTAACAACCTCGTTAACAACCTCAACCCATACGGGACAATGATGTCGTATAAGACTTTGATAATCCTTGTTTGGGGACCAAGGCATAGCATGTACCATCTGCTTCCCGTAAAAGAGGGGAGAAAGCTCAAGTAGCCTCTGCTTGCACAAAGCATCTGATAAATGCACCTCATAAAAGCCTCTAAATGCAAAATATACTCCCTCTACAAAGCATCCTCCAAGGATGGACTTAATCCACTGTGCAACATCACTGACTGCTGGGATTCTTCCTGGAAAGAAAATTATTTATAACTTCCTGAGAGGATTCAGGAGGGATGGCAATTTCAATTTGTATGTGACCTCTGGAACTGGTTTGCCCCATTCCTATCGTGACTGCTGAAAGTCATCCTTAAGTGCATCAAACACGTATTGAGCTTCCATAGTAAGTCCATCATCTTGTGTTGTAGGCTGTGAAGGGTGGCGCTTAGCATCTACAGGTCTTTCTTTTCGAGCATATGTACAAACATCCGAACCTGAAGCCATGATTGAAATACGACAAGGCAAGAGGGACTGTACAGAGAAGTATAGAATCTAACAAGCAAGACACATGACTGTACGAAAAAGTACAGGAGCACGACTCGGGATTGTACGGAAAAGGTACTGGATTGTACGGGCAAGACTGGACTGTACGGATATACGAAGGAGACTGTGCCAAAAAACATTTTGAACTGTACGGAGATGATGACAGGGCACGGAGAGACTGGACTATACGGAAATGGACATGGCTGTACGGACGTACGGAAGGGTCTTCAAGAAAAAGTACGGCGATGGCGATGCAGACAGGTACAGGACTGCGCGGGGATGAGCCAGACCTCACCTAGTTGTTCGTACAGCTGTACGAAAAACGTATGGTGACCGTACAGGTGTACGGACAGGAAGGGAGGCTGTACGGGATCCTTGGCGAGGCTGAACAGCAAAGGCCGCACTCTCTCACGCTTTCTCTCACACACTTTTTTTTTTGTGAAACCGGTAACTATAAAATTAACATGAAATCAATGTACATGACATTAGACTCCAAAAGAGAGCCTAATGGAAGAACTCAAAAACAGTGAGAAAACACTTCAAGGCTAGTAGCATCCAAGTACCTCGCAGCATAACTATCATATAAAGATTGCTTGAGGGACATTCTGAAGAAAGCATATGCCTGAGGAAACTGTTGTCCCATCCTAAAATGCAATCTCTGTGTCCAAATAGTCCATAGTACCCAAAAACGAGCCCAGTAAAAGAAAAGGAGGAATGGAGACATCTGAGATGAGAAGCATCCAAACATCCAGAAGAGTTTCCCGAATCTGATAGAGGGAAACCGAAGCCGCAGCAAATGAGAGACATGAGTGATCAATATCCGAGAGTGCCAGCAAGACCAGAACAAATGGGGAACTGTCTCACGGTGATGAGAGCAACGGGGGCAGGAAGAGGAAGCAATACGACGTGATTCCAATTTCACCCCAATGGAAAAAGCTCCCACTATACACTAGAGTAACAGGGGCAGGAAGAGGCATTTAGGGTATCCCATTGGCTGGAATATTACCCCTCAACAACAACTTAAATGGGTGCTTCAAAAGATTAACAAGAAGCTGGAATACTGGCACTTGTCAACTTGGCCTCTACATGTCGACTTCGGATAGTACAGTCTATCATTATGGCATATGTACAATTTTATTTGCCTCTTCTTCACTGGTCTTTTAAGCATTTGGCTCTCTCTCTCTCTCTCTCTCTCTCTCTCTCTCTCTCTCACACACACACACACACATATATATGTATATATATATGTGTGTGTGTGTGTGTGTGTGTATTTTTTCCCTCTATCAGATTCGGGAAACTCTTCTGGATGTTTGGATGCTTCTCATCTCAGATGTCTCCATTCCTCCTTTTCTTTCACTGGGCTCGCTTTTGGGTACTATGGACTATTTGGACACAGAGATTGCATTTTAGGATGGGACAACAGTTTCCTCAGGCATATGCTTTCTTCAGAATGTCCCTCAAGCAATCTTTATATGATAGTTATGCTGTGAGGGACTTGGATGCTACTAGCCTTGAAGCGTTTTCTCACTGTTTTTGAGTTCTTTCATTAGGCTCTCCTTTGGAGTCTAATGTCATGTACATTGATTTCATGTTAATTTTATAGTTACAGGTTTCACAAAAAAAAGTGTGTGTGTGTATTTACATAGATTTTTGTGCATTGAGACTGATGAAGATGGAGATGGTGTTCTCTCCTAGGATGCATGGTGGACTTAATGTCCTCAATATAAGATATCATGTACTTGCAAGAAAGGTGACTATGCTCCATACTTTTTTCCGCCAACAACAGCCATGGACTTATATGCTAGCATCCATGTGTGTCAACATGAGGACTTGTGCTTATGGTCATTGGACTATTGATCATTGGGAGGTTGTCATTGGGAGATTTGTAGGGAAGATACCTGGCTGTCCTTTCTCTACTGCTCTGATACTTGACTGGAAATAAGTACTTTCTAAGGTCAAATGGGCTCCTGATAATTGCTCGGGAACAAACTCAATGAGGAAAGAAAGTATTCATTGGAGTGCCATCTTTGACATTCCACTCGCTTTACATGAACATGTTCGGGCATACAATCTCATGAAATTGGGAACTAGATACATACATGATGTGGTAGATGATCAGGGCTATGTTTTATCTTTTCCTCAGGCCACTGCTTCCTATGCATTGGGAATGCATCATAGGTCTATATGGAAGAAAATTGCTGATTTGTTACATCCTTTTCTACCTGTTCCTCCTGTGGCTGACACAGACAGGCTCACGGATTGGCAATTGCAACACTATGCTACATGCACTCATCCCATTCCTCTTCCTGCCTTAACCTCCATCAAAGCCTACAGGCTTCTTCAGCCTGCTCCATGGATTCAGCAATATGCTAATTCTCTGTGGCATATACGAAAGCCCCTCTCATGGTGGCAGAAGAATCTCGGGATGTTATGAAAGTGTAAAATGCCATTGAAACAAAGACTTTTTCTTTGGAGATGTATGACAGGCACATTGTCAGTGGGGGTCACACTTGCTAAACGTCGCATTGCACCATCCACATGTTTAAGATGTCAGGCTCCTTCAGAGACTGTTCTTCATTTGCTTTGGCACTGCCCGTGTTCTAGGATCCTCCTCAGGAGAATTTCAGATCATCTCCGGCTCCGTTTCCCGAGTCACAGATTTGGGAAACATTTCTGGCTCTTTGGCAGATTTATGAGGTCTTTGTCTCCATACTCACTATTTCTCTCTTGGGTGAGATATTGGGCTCTTTGGACAATCTGGAGTGAGCATAATTTGGCATACTTGGGCCGGCAGATTCACAAGTCATATGAATCTTTCCGAGCCTCATTGCGGCAATCCTTATATGATGCCTGCCATGAGGGTGATATGGATGCTTCTTGCATAGAGCTTTTCTCCTTGGTTTTCTGATCTTTGGGATACTCTCCATTTCGGAGACCTCCCATCATGTAAATTCATGAGCATATAAATATATTGCACTGGATATTACTTTTTTTTTATAAAATAAAGTGTGTGTATACACACACACACATATATATATATATGTACACATATATATATGTATACACACACACACATATATATAGATATATATGTGTGTGTGTGTGTGTGTGTGTGTGTGTGTATATTGAGAGAGAGATATATAGATATAGATATATATATATGTATATGTATACATATATATATGTATATGTATACATATGTGTATGTATACATATATATGTATATGAATATGTATGTGTGTGTGTGTGTGTGTGTGTGTGTGTGTGTGTGTACATACATGTTACTCGCAATCTGAAATACAGTGTTAATATGACACAAAAGTTGAACATAAAGAATCCAACTTAAGACATGAACTGTATGTTAAAAGCACAGAATATTACCTCTGCAACTAAATCCTCTGCAGTGACATGGTTGTGTAAGATATTACTGTCACGAGGAACATGTCTTCTAAGTACCTTTGGGAAGAAAACCGGTACAACGTAATTATTTTGAATTAGAAGCAAAGCACTGCATCAGCTTCCCAGAGAGGAAAAAAGCGGTAAATTACCACACGTTGAGTTTCCAACCGCTGTATTGCTGTATTCAGTTCTTTAAATCTCTGCTCCTCACTTTTAGATTCCTGCACCTCCTCAACTTTCTCCTCCTCTGGTTGAGTTGATTTTACTGTCTGTTTGTTTATCAAAATCATTATTCTTACTTGCAATAGTAATTTCAAAGAAAAAACATACAATATGTGATCCAGCAGATTGTTCACAACAGGTTCCCATATAAATAACGGGAGTTAATCTCTAAAGATATCGACGAATGCATAATAAGACACAGCTACTTCCCCTTGCCTGAGCCTTCCTTTAAATGATATCAGATAATACAGCCTCAACTTATCATAGTAGCTTTGTGGATTGCCACATTGTCAAAGCTAAATTGTTAGGCAGCTAAGCGTAGGTGTATCAGCTAAGAAAATAAAAAAGATGCCATTGTGTGAGAAGTCCTAGAAATCTAAAAACATCATTACTGAGCGTAGGACTAGAAATAAACTGTATTGATACCAGAAAACAAGATCTGCATTGAAATAAGAGCCTGAATGAAGTGTATGACCCCAAAGACTATGTGCATGAAGAGATTTTTTCCCCTTGTGAAGGGTGTAATCTTATGAGAGGGAGTACATTATATGGCTGCAAATAGCAACGACCTCTTCATGAAAAAGTGTCTCAATGGAAGAATTTTAGCTGCTGTGAAGGATGTGCCTCATGGGAAGTCTCCCTTCACAAGGGCATACCCTTTCACAAATCTCCATCCACTTTATTTGTTTGATACCTAGCTTGCAGTAAGATGTCTTGCATTTAAGTATGTGATCAGCTAAGCAACTCTGTGTTGTATGTAAACTGGTACTATCAAAGTGTTTTTATCAGAATTAGCGTAAGCCCAATCAAAATTCAATTAGGTCCACATATAAATCATTCCTCATAAAATCACCATATCATGACCATAGAATTCCATAGATTTCAATACATCAAACATCTTTAAAAATGCATCACCACATAAGATAACTCCAAGTCATCCCTACTATGCCTGGAGTCATACCTATTATAGTTTTGTATCCCCCCCAACACACCGAGGCTCACCCACAAAACGCAATGAAGGAATTGGCAATATAACCAGGAACGAAAGGTCCTATGGACAATAGGTGTGCTAGATAGGTAAGCAACTGATCTACATGTAGACTAGTACACTTAGGTAGAAGCTGATCTGGTACCAATCTGGGCGTGTCTCAGTAATTCCTATATGTGATACTTGCAACACATGCAAGAGCTTGACCTATGTAACATCATCAGATAATGATCTACCGTCGCCACGGAAAGGTAATACCAATTATCAGAATAGGGAAACTAATCATCCCATCGAATGATTATGTATGTATATCTGTGATCTGAACTAGGATCCTCTAAATCGTAGCATATGATCACCACGTGTAAACATATCACACAAATGCTCACATTCATATGGATTAGTACATATGTAAAAAGACATAAAAGATAATAAAATGAAATGTATTACTAACAAACCCAATACAAACAACACTGGGTTTTTGCAATCCCTCCCTTGCTAAAGAGCAAGTCCTCAACTGCCACCAACGAACAACTAATGAAAGGTACTCTCGGTTGTAATGCCTCCTCATATAACTGAACAAAATGTAAAAAACCTTCAAAAATACCTTATCCATGAAAGGCAGATAGTGATGGAGCCGCAAACAAGGCATGAAATGGATCAGCAATGAAGTGAAAAAGTATGTTTATTCAAGAGTAGAGGAGCCCTTATAAGGGCAACTGATACAATGCATGTGCCCAAGGGAGAGCACCTCCAGATACACAAATTCCACTGATCTCTCAATCAAGCCCATGAATCTCTCAATCACACCTAATAGAACCTTCTACCACCTAACCTGGTCACACTAACCACCATGTGGTGACACATAACCTCACACAAACCTTAACACCTTGGTATACCCCATTACATCAATTTGTCCATCATACCCTCCCACAAATTGATGACCTCACCCCAGCAGTAGTACATGGGAAGCTTCATGGCTTGTTCACACCTAGTAACAACACTCATGTCCCCAACCTGTGACTCGCTCTAGTTATGGCTCTTGGTTTACAACTGGGAGAATGGACAATGACTATGCATGGGAAATCCCCATGGGTCTAACAAGGTAATAACTCAAACATAAGACTAACAATCATTTAAGGGGGACATCCCAGGGCAAAGAACCCTTATTGACACACACACAAAACAACTTAGAAGATATATGGATCATCACCCTTATCAAGATTGACTTGGGTGGTGAAAGAAGTGAGAGCTTTAACATCCTCTAGTTCTTCTTCTTCTTCTTTCTCTGCTTCTACCACAAGATTGGCTGAAAATTTCTTCTTTGCATAGCACTCTTTTTCAAAGTGTCCAAGCTTTCCACAAAAGTTGCACTTCATCTTGCTCTTGCTAGTAGATTCCTTGAAGTTGCCTTTGACCAAATATGCCCCATTTTCTTTGTAGTCATTCCTCTATTTTACATTACTTTCCTCTTCCAAGAGGGATGCCTCTATTTCCACCAAATTGATCTCAGGTAGATTGATGAGGGTAGTTACAATTGTGCCATATTCATCGGGTAGACTTTTAAGCAAGATAGTAATTACAATGTCATCATCAAGATTAAACTTTGATGCTAGCTAGCTGAGTCAATATGCTTTTCATAGAGTTTAAATGTGAAGAGATTGATTCTCCTCTATCCAACTTCAAATCAAAAAAATTAATGAGCAAACTATACTTGAAACACTTCCCGCTTGTTTTCGTTTTCTTTTTAACCTGTGTCCAGTTCCCTTCCGAGGGGGTAACCCATGGCAGCATGTGCAGTGTCACAACCATCAATGTGATGAATATGAAAATCACTCAATCCAAGTGCAATTATAGCTAGTGCCTTCTCATCTCTAGGTACCTATAAATCCTCTCCTTTCCTAGTAGTCGGTTTCTTCTCTTTCCCATTAGTAACATTCCAGACCCCCTTCTTCATGAGAATAAACTTGAGTTTGGTCTACCATGTGTGAAATCCCTCTCCCTAAAACTTATCTTTGTTTTGGAGACCATAGGGAAGGTCTTACTAATACTGGTAGTGTCTAATCCCTCTACAATTCTTCAAAATGAACCATCACCATATAGATGCATCTTGCAAAGAAATAAAATTTGAAAAGTCAAGGCCCTTTGCATAATGATAGTAGTAAGGGACTTGAGTTTTGTCTTGAAGCCTAGTTACTTTCCTATTGACATATTTTGAAGCTGTCTTCTTCTTGATTTTTCTAATACATGGAGTATTGCTAGAACCACAAGAAGAAGGCATTTTTAACAACACCCTTCCATGAGTTCAAATGCCAAAGCTCAATCTTAGTCAAATTACTGAAAATTTTCCAATCAAGTCAAAAGCCATATGCCTTTGTTTACTTAGTCAAACATGAAGACCAAGAAACTCTCAAAACTGATTTCAAAAACAAGCAAAGAGTGGAGGGTAAAATTCGAACTGATCAAAGCAGCTCCAAGAGGGCTTTCATAGTGAAATGAAAGGTCTTTTACCAGTGAAGATCCAGTAGGAAGCCTGGGTGAAATGCTGCATTACACCACCCAGGATAGCACTAGCAAGTTGCGCTATTTTCTCCTCAAGAAGACTTGTTTTTTACTCAATTCTCCCTACCTAGAGAACCAAATGAGCTCGGACTTCAACAACGGACTCCTCATAGGGTAGTCGCCCAGCTTCAACTAAGAGCAATTAGAGAAATTTGACGCATTGAGAAAGAACTCGTAGAAACTTTGTCGAGCGAACATCTAATCGGCATAGAGGTTCACCCAGTCATGTAGATGCTTGAGCTCAAAGGGCGTGGACAATGGATCACTGAATCAGAAGAACAAGCTTAAGCAAATTCTGTGGAAAGAGAGGGAAGAAAACCTTCATCTGGGAAAAGAAGATAGATGACATGGCACTGAAAAGAGGGCTCAAGGAGGGTGAAGTGGCTCCGACACCACATGATGGAACAGCAAGGAAGGCATGAAATGAATCAGCAATGAAGTGAAAAAGGACGTTTATTCAAGAGTAGAGGAGTCCTTATAAGGGCAACTGAGACAATGCATGTGCCCAAGCGAGAGCACCTCCAGATCCACAAATTACTCCACTAATCTCTCAATCAAGCCCATGAATCTCTCAATCACAGACTTGGCAGGGCAGCAGATGAGAGAGATGGACAAATTGATGTAATGAGGTGTACCAAGGGGCACAAAGTTTGTGTGAGTTTGTGTGTCACCACATGGTGGTTAGTGTGACCAGGTTAGGTAGTAGATGGTTCTATTAGGTGTGATTGAGAGATTCATGGGCTTGATTGGGAGATCAGTGGAGTGATTTGTGGATCTGGAGATGCTCTACTTTGGGACACATGCTTTTCTTCATTTTCTTCCCACAGAATTTGCTTAAGCTTGTTCTCTCCATTCTCTGAGCCATTTCCCCTGTCCTCTGAGCTGAAGTATCCTTTTGTTGGGGCGAATCCCTGGCTAGGAGGAATTAGACAATGGTCGCGTCTTTTGCCTGTGCCAACACACTTTCCAGCCGTCAAATATTCGCGTAATTCTCCCCGTAGGAGCCACCATTCATAAATGGCTCTAGCTGGCTATTGGTGTCACGATCTGTGACATATTCCTTTCTCTATATCTTAGACTTATGGATGGTTTGATGAATGGACACTTGTGGAAGGGTATGCCCTTTCGACGGGACACTTCCTATGAGGCACAACCCTTCACAAGAGACATTCTATTGAAGAGACACTCCTATTGTAATGTACCCTCTCATCAAGGGTCACACCCTTCACAAGGGGTACACACCTCTTTATGCACATACACTTTGGAGTACACACCTTTTCATGTGTGACTCTTCACTCTCTATATAAGAGAGGCCCAACTGTATGGATGACACACTACACACACTCAAGCAATACAAATATTCCTTGTTCTCTGCTATTTCAGTCTCCTTTCTGTTCCTTAGCACATTTCTAAATATAGTAAATCTAGGATTTCTTACAGTGGTATCAGAGCAAATTTCGCTCCTGCCTATAGAAAATGTCCCCCACCTTCTAGCACCTATCTGATACATCTCTTTCCGCTAGAAGGATATCCGCGCAATTGTGCATGGAAGAGATGGAGAGAATGAGCGTAAAAATTTTTAGCGCCAACCCCACCTAAAGTCATCAATGGCCTCTCCATCTCCCCCACATCACGAGTTGATGTGAATGGACACGACAAAAATCGTGTCTTTTGATGTGCTTGGGCTGTCCCAAAACCAAGGGACGCACCTTTTCCCCCATCGGACACACCTTTTGATGAAGAGTTTTGACTCCTCACCCAAGGGACACACCCCATCGTGGAAAAAAGGACACACCTTTCGTGTGGGGACACCCCTTTTTAAAACAGGGTCACACCCCTTCATGAAAAGGTACACCTATTCCAAGGGTCACACCCCTTAGAATAGGCACACCTTTTGGCACCAAGCACCCTTTAAAAGGGTACCTAAAAGGGCTAAAAAGGAAAACCAGCCCTATACCCAAGACCTAACCCTAAACTACCCAAGGGTTCTCCAAACCCACGTTTTAATTTTTGGTAACCACCTCCCAGCAATAGGCGCACAAATCAAAACGCGAATTCCTGCAATACGTTTCGCCTTTTCTACAGTACGTGTTTGTGCCTTATCCATGCAGCAAGCCGTGCCCTCGTCAGGCCTCCATCTTGCATCGTTCTCGATGGCCTGCATCAGCCGGCTCTTTTGCATAACTACCTACAAGACCTTGTGATCGAACAGATCCCCTTTGCAGCCTCTATCGTCATCTTGCTGCCTTGATTTCTGCAAACAGCGTAGGTGCCAGAAATTCTTCATCTTTCCAGCCTAGATCATCAGCCCTTGCTGCCGCAAATCAGCCCTGGAAGCACGCAACAAGCAGCGTCAGATGCAAGCAGGCTGCGCCCTTTGTCAGGCTTCCATCCTACAATCTACTGGATCGTTTTTGGCAGCCGGCCCTCGCTAGAACATCGCCACCATACCTACCTATGACCAGCAGCCTCGCTGCCCCTCTATCGCGATTCAGACCAGCCTGGATCTTGCTGGCTCATCTCGCCACCTTAGCCTGTGAACAGCAGCCTTTTGCTGCCTTCCAATTCCGACCAGCCAGGCCCAGATCTGCTCCTCGCACCCGACAGATACTTGCCTCTGAATTCAACGCAGGAAAAGCGTGTCTGGTTCCATGCAATCTGCCCTTTTCTGCACCACGCCTCTGCCAACGCCCCTATCTGCCTTGAAAGTCTCGCCAGGCACCTTTTGAAGGGCCAGAAGGGGGAAGAAGAGCAAGAGGGAGAGAGTGTGAGAGAGAGAAGACTCAAGTGTGCGGGTGTGAAGTGATGAGCCACACCACAAACTCATAGGTTTTATTAGGATTAGGTTTTTCCTCCTATG
The DNA here is from genome assembly GCF_047967505.1 of Dipteris shenzhenensis. Taxonomy (NCBI): domain Eukaryota; kingdom Viridiplantae; phylum Streptophyta; class Polypodiopsida; order Gleicheniales; family Dipteridaceae; genus Dipteris; species Dipteris shenzhenensis. The sequence goes on from NC_141598.1 coordinate 10,221,037, forward strand.
ACTGTTAAGACAGTCATAGGTGTCATATCTTTAATAAAGGGGTGGCAATGTGCCTTTACCCCAACAACCTCCCACCTAAAGGCCAATATGCCTAAAGGGGAGAAAAGAATAAAAATTACAGCAATATACAGTTACTGTATACAAGACCATAAAATAAAAGTGGTCTCATCCTAATCCCATGATGTGGCGGCAATGTGCAAACCGCTCTGTAGGCAAGCTCTTAGTGAGCAAATCTGCAGGATTATCATCAGTATGCACCTTCACAAGCTCAAGTCGCTTGTCTTCCAGTACCTCCCTGATGAAATGATATTTCACATCTATGTGCTTGGTCTTCTGATGAAAGACCGGATTCTTTGCCAACATGATAGCACTCTGACTATCACAATGCAAAACTGGCATATCTCCTGTAATGCCCAAGTCTCCCACCAGCCGAGTAAGCCATATTGCTTCCTTGCAAGCCTCAGTGGCTGCAACATATTCAGCTTCAGTAGTTGACAGTGCAACGCATTTCTACAACCGAGACACCCATGATATAGCACCTCCTGCAAATGTGAAAATATAACCGGTAGTAGACTTCCGGTTATCTGCATTTCCTGCATAGTCTGAATCTGTAAAACCATGCACCAATGCATCTTGCCTGCCATAGCATATGCACAAGTCTTTGGTACCCTTGAGATACCTCAAAACGCCTTTCACTGCTTCCCAGTGCCGCTTGCCTGGATTTGGCATATACCTGCTGATGACTCCCACCGCAAAAGCAATATCCGGACGAGTGGCAACCATGGCATACATCAAAGAACCAACTGCAGATGCATACGGAACCTTGGCCATTTCAGCCTTATCATCATCTGTCCTTACTGCTGAGTTTTAAATGTGGAGGCAACGGGGTACTAATAGACTTCCCCCCCTCCATTTTAAACCTCTGCAGTACTTTGTCAATGTACTCTTTCTGTGACAGAAACAAAAGTCCCTTGGACCTGTCACGAGTGATCCGCATGCCAAGAATATGGTTGGCATCACCCAAGTCTTTCATGTCAAAAGACTTATGCAGTTGTTTCTTTAAAGCACTAATCTCATGCTGAGATTTACTGGCAATCAGCATGTCATCCACATATAGAATGAGTAACATCAAACTACCATCCTTTGCCCGTTTGGTGTACAAGCAATGATCGGTTTCACACCTATGATACCCTTGGGACTGCATGAAGGCATCAAACTTCTTGTACCATTCTCTTGGCGCCTGCTTGAGTCCATACAAGCTCCTCTTGAGCTTACACACAAGCTGCTCTTTCCCTTTAACAGCATATCCCTCTGGCTGACTCATATAGATCTCATCATGGAGATCTCCGTGAAGAAAAGCAGTCTTCACATCCATCTGACATAAATCCATGTCGTCATGAGCAACAAGAGCTAACACTGCTCTCAAAGTAGTCATCTTGACTACACGGGAAAAGATCTCATCAAAGTCAATGCCCTTCTCCTGCTTAAATCCCTTGGCAACCAATCTGGCCTTATACCTCGGTAAAGCATTTGAATCCACTTTGACTTTGTAAACCCACTTGCATGGCAAAACCTTTCTGCCTGCAGGTAGCTTCACCAAGTCCCATGTATCATTTTGAAGTAAGGAGTCCATTTCTGACTGCATGGCTTTCTCCCACTTCCTTTTCTCTGTTCTTCCCATAGCTTCCTTGAAGCTGGAAGGCTCACCACAATATGTCAGCATGATAAAATCAGCCACATTGTTGGCTCCTGGAACAAACCTGTCAGGAGGCCGTTGTACACGGGTGCTCCTCCTAACAAAATGTTCCGGATTAGGTTGCTGTCCAGCCTGTTCGTCATGCATGACGGGTGGCTGTACCACCATATCTGGCTGTTCTGCAGCCCCATCTGCTGGCATATCCAGTGGTGCATCATTGGCAAAATTATCTGGCTGATTTTCAGCCTGTATACCCTCTTGAACAGGGTTATCTGCAGCAGCCTGCTGCTGCATATAAATGGGCATTCTTTGCTGTCCAACATCATCATAAATGACCCTCCTGTATTCCACAGGTTGCACGGGTTCCTTGTGTACACTATCTTCTTTGAAGATGACATCATTGCTGCGTATAATCTTCCGTTTAACGGGATCCCATAACCTGTACCCCATTTCACCTTCGTCACCATAACCCATAAAGATGCATCTGATAGACTTTGGCTCCAGTTTGGTGCGCAGTTCTTTGCGTACATGAGCAAAGCACTCGCAGCCAAATACACGTAAGTGCTTATATGAAGGTGGCTTGCCAGACCACACCTCCTCTGGCACTTTCAACTCCAAAGCCTTGTTTGGTGACCTGTTAATAATGTGAACTGTTGTTTGCACGGCTTCTGCCCAAAAGCCATGGGGTAATGCAGCATAAGACAACATACATCGAACCTTCTCCTGAATAGTTCGATTCATCCGCTCACTTGCACCATTTTGAGATGCATTATGAGGGGCTGTGAGTTCCTGTTTGATGCCCTTAGCTTGGCAAAACTGCACAAAGGCATGTGACACATACTCACCCCCATTATCGGATCTGAGGCATTTCAGCCTACGACCTGTCCGATTCTCAACCTGAGCGACAAACTTCTTGAAAGCATCTAAGGCATCGCCCTTATGCTTCAAGAAATAGACCCACACTTTGCGTGTGGCATCATCAATGAAAGTAATAAAATATTTTGCACCCCCTAGTGATAACTGTGGCATCTCACACAAATCAGTGTGCACTAGATCAAGCGGTGCTCTATTCTGGGGAGTTCTCCTCTTATGAGGAGTCACAGAATGCTTGCCAAATATGCAATGATCACAAGTAGGCAAATCTGAAAAAGAAAGAGACGGCAGATAACCCAAACGTGACAGTTCTTGCATTCCTTTAACAGACATGTGTCCCAACCGGCTATGCCACAATGAAACCTTTGGCAGCTCGGTTATGGCAACAACATGATTACCCACACTGGAAACATAAAGAGGGTACAAGGTATCACTCTTAAAACCCTCAGCCACTACAGCCTGGCCATCAGTAATCACCCATTTGGAATCCCCAAATGTGGTGTGGTAACCACTGTCATCCAATAAGCCAGTGCTAATCAGATTTTTCTTGATTTGCGGCACATGGCGGACACCATCAAGCATAAATATGCGTCCATCAGGGAATACTATCTGTATACTGCCAATCCCTGCAATCTGACATGCATAGTTGTTCCCAAGATGAACAACTCCATAAGTACCTGTGTAGGAAGTAAACCACTCCCTATGAGGAGTAACATGAAAAGAAGCACCTGAGTCCAAGAGCCAGGTGTGCATGTCATGGCCATCAATAACCAAAGCATGTGCTATTACAGCAGAAGAGCATAAAACATCATGTATGTCACTGTCACTGTCCTCTGCTGCAACATTCACTGCATCCAAGTCATCTGCCTTGGCCTTGCCTTTGCCTTTGCTTCCATTGCCTGCATCCTTTGTTTCAGCCTTCTTGGCTTTCTGATCCCGTATGAACTTGAAGCACTTAGACTTCACATGTCCCTTCTTGCCACAATAAAAGCATTCGATATCCTTTTTGCCACGGGACTGACTGCGGGATTTGGACTTACTAGCAGATCTCCCCTTCTGCTGAGTCCTGCCTCTATCCTATACCTGCAAGGCATTTGAAGACTTGCTGCTCGCATTATTCTTCCTGCTCATCTCCTCCATAAGGAGAGAGCTCTCTACATCAGCATACATAAGAGTGACATTCGAATTTGACAGAGTGGTCTTGAAAGTGTCCCAACTCTCAGGGAGGGTACACAGCAAGAAAGTAGCCTTGAACTCCTCATCAAGGTTCAATCCCTGTGCAATAAGCTGTGTAAAGATGGCATTGAACTCACTCAAGTGTGAGGTCATAGCTGTACCTTCCTTCATGCGAAGATCAACCAGCTTCTTCAACCAATAAACCTTACTGGCTGAGCTCTTTTGGGCATACAACTCTTCTAGCCTCTGCCATAGGCCATAAGAGGTCTTTTCAGCCTGAACATTGAACACAAGAGTATCAGAAATAGTGAGCATGATAGCTGCCCTTGCGGACAAATCAAGCTCTTCCCAGTCATCAGCTGCCATGTCAGATGGCTTGACACCCTTCACCCTTATGGGCTTAGAAATCTTCTTTAACAGAAGTACATTCAAGCACTGTTCTGCCCATAATGCATAATTGTGTGCTCCTTCCAGTTTCTTTATGTTCAGAATTGAAGATTCACTTCCCCCTGATGCCATATAAGTAAAAAAGACTGAATAAAAATTCTGATTTCTAAAAAAAACTGCTCTATCAAGAGCCAGAAGCACTCAGAATAGTGCTGTTTTTACTGTCAAAAGAATCTGCAGCAAAACAGTAAATGTCCCTGCAATCACTGTACCTTCTGACACACTGTACCGTGCTCAAATAGGCATAAACAGTAAATCCAGAATGCTGCAGCTGTTTCACAAGTGCTTTAACAGTGCATCATCAGCTGACAAAACACAAAACACTGCTGTAAACACTGCTGTACTGGCTATACTGATCACTTCTCCCACCTCAGATGAGGTATTGCACTGAGTTAATATGCATAAACCACTTGGCATACACTGTTTTGTTCACCAAAAAAAAATCAGACACTTCAGCCTGTCACAAACCTGCAACAGAAAAATGGGACAAATCCCAAGCAATCACCCTTCTGCCAAGGGGATAAAAGGCATCTGAAGATCTCTGACAGTAAACCAAGTGCTCTCAAGCAAAATCTGAGCAAAAGCCCTTTGATCTGACACCTGAACCAAGTGAAGAACACCTCAACACTGAGGTAGCATACAAAATGTAAATCTCTCTGACAAAATCAACTAACAGTGTAATGCAAATACTGTCCTGTGTAGAAATGACATACACAGATCCCAACGTACAAACACTCAATGAGGAACCTTTTGAGCACTGTCAACGATGGACAGTTAGGGACCGAGTAAACTCGATGCGCCCTGGCCAAGCGTGGCTCAACTGAGGTTCTCTGAGTGTTGCACAAGAAATGTGACCTGCAAGAAAATGTCACCTCGACACTGCGGAAATCGAGACAAATGTGTGCTCTCTGGCACCACACTGCCTCAAGGCATACAAAGCATCAACTGCCGGGCAAAAGCCCTATGATCTGCCCACCCGTAAACTGAGATTCAAACCCAGTAAAAGCATATGTCCTCTTGCAAAATCAAGGCATTACCTTCCCAGAACAAAATAACTATGCAATCAACCACACACTGTGGTTCTGGTCACCTCAAGCACGAGGGAAATGAAGGTACTTGCTGTACTTTCAAGAAAAAACACAGTTTTTAGAACTGAAAAGATGATCCTGAATGAAGAGCAGAGTGCTCTTTCTCCTTCTCTTTCTTCCCCCAAACAAAAAGGTGTACCTGCTGTACTTTCGTGCCTGTGTACCTGTGCAAAGTACAGATCCAAGGAGAAATGTACTCCTCTGACTCAAATCCCAAAAAAAAATGCACCTCCCTGACGCAAAAAAAAAATCGGAAGCAGCTCCTTGCTCAGTTCCCTGTCAGCGTCCGTACGGTAGTCCGTACTGTACGGCAGAGGGCTGTCCGTACGGATGTACGGCCGATGTACGGATGTACGGCCGACGTCCGTACTGTTGTACGGCGTGTACAGATGTACGGCGCGAAATGGTGCCTGCGCCTGCTGCATGCCCTGCTGCCCGCCTGCGAAATGGCGCGCTGCTGCGCCCCCCCCCCCGTCGGCCGTCTGTACTGTTGTACGGCGTGTACAGATGTACGGTGCGAAATGGTGCCTGCGCCTGCGCGTGCGCCTGCTGCCCGCCTGCGAAATGGCGCGCTGCTGCGCCCCCCCCGCGCTGCCTGCTGCAGCCCGCGCTGCTGCTGCAACGCTGCCGCCCTGCTCCTGCTGCCCGCTCTGATACCAGGTGGGTAGGCTAGGGTAGGGAGTGGAGAAGGAGGGTAGGAGAGGTTGGCTCTGATACCAGTTGAAGGGCCAGAAGGGGGAAGAAGAGCAAGAGGGAGAGAGTGTGAGAGAGAGAAGACTCAAGTGTGCGGGTGTGAAGTGATGAGCCACACCACAAATTCATAGGTTTTATTAGGATTAGGTTTTTCCCCCTATGACTGTCTTAAGACAGTCATAGGTGTCATATCTTTAATAAAGGGGTGGCAATGTGCCTTTACCCCAACACCTTTTTCTTGTTCACACATCCACGTGGACTTGCAGGACAGCAACATGGACCTCCGGACAGAGATTTTCAGGCCATTCTACGCAACTAATTGGCAGATCTAATCTATGTAGGGTGGATTCTTTCCATTCTATTTCTAAGGATTCTCTTTCATATTGTTATTTGACGCTCATTATCAAATTACAGCAAATGAAAGCCTCCTCCTTAAAGCATGGAAACCCCTGGTAATTCCCCAGTCCCTTCAAGGACACCTCAGGCATCATCTACCACACAATATCGTGTTCAGATTGCACAACTAGCCCATTTCGGAGCTTTTGCATCGTGGGTCTTCTGTGTCACGTGCCCTTCCAGTGACTTGGACCACATCCTATATCTTCTGCGTGAGGCAACTCAATTACATTACTTCCTCAGCACAGTCTAGGTTGTGTTCCACGAGACACGTAGATACCCAGAACCCGATATTCCTCACGAGTTTGATGTCCATCTTTGGAGAGACTTTTACCCCTCAGCTTCAGCATCTCCAAGGTACTCTCCACCTCCTTCAGCTCCCAGATATCCTCCTATACACGTTGTACCTTCCCCAAGATAGTATTTACACTCTAAAGGCACTCCTTCTCCTGGATATCCTCCACTTTCGACAGCAGCTCCTTATTCCTTCTCAGATCCGTGGACTCTGCAACCTACCCCTGTACTCTCACGAGCAGTAACACCCATTTCGACATCACCAGTGTTACCTCAGACAGGACCTCCTTTACCAGATTTCCACGGCTGGTTCCATCCGGCTTCTCCTACCCCCTCCAACATGAGCAACCTCAGGGAGCAGCCCGAATCTTCTTCCAGGAATGGTACAAACTAGAGCGCAGGTTCGTGCTTTTCTCACAAGGATCTCAGATATGTCGCAACGCTCGCGTGCAGCCTCTCCGGAGATAAGCGACTCAGGTCCAAAAAAGACCCCTGAAGTCAACTTACAAGGCGAAGCACTACTTCAACTTCAAATTTCCCAGCTTCAGGACAGCATCTCTGACATGGTCCAGAAAGTCAACCTCCTCCAAGATTCTCGCAGTACCACACATACAGAGGATGACGAGAACGCAACCAGACGACTATGTGGACTCATTCCCACCAGAAGTAGAAAACACTGAACTCCATGCCCTCTACCGTTTACTCCAAGCTTCCAAAACTAAAAGACTTGACATTAAACTTCCGTAAGCCTACACTGGTCGATGAAATCTCCGAACAGTTGACCAATGGCTCGCAAAACTGCGCATGTACTTTGATATTGTTGACCTCGCTGAAGGCAAAAAGATTGCCTTCGCAACCTCCCTCCTCAAGGATACAGCTTTCCCATGGTGGCAACGACGCTTAAAAGACGGCAAAAGTGTGTTAATTTGGGAACGTTTTGAACAAGTGCTCCGTACGACTTTAGCAGTTCATACCTACCAATGCGGACTTCCAAGCACGATCAAAACTCAGACAGTTGGAGCAAACAGGCTCCTTGTCTTCCTACATTAAGAGTTCACCACATTGGTGCTGGAGATTGATGGTTTAACTGATGATGATCGCCTTCATGCTTTCATCTCAGGCCTAAATCCCTCGTTACGCATTGATGTCCTCAAAGCAAACATCACCACCACAGCTGGCGCTATTGCTTACGCAGAGCGCATTACTGATTTCTAAAACACAGGGAAGCAGAGTGCTAATAGAACACCAAACTCTACTATGGCCAAAGGTGCTCGCCCTTAAGATGACCCCAAGTTTAGAAAAAAACTCGGGTAATCAAGGTCAGCGACAGTCTCAAGATCCCCACAAGTCTCAGAAATCATATGCTGGATTCCAACAGAAGCACTCCTCCAAGGATCGCGCCTCTTCTTCTTCACAGTCATCACCGTCATCCCCAACATAAAGGACTTTGTACCATCTGTACAGGCGACCATAGATGGTTCGATTGTTCCAAGCAACCAAAGCAAAATTCCAATATGGAACCTAGCACTTCCCAAACAGAAGATGCTACCCCAGCACAAGACAAGAAAGGCAAAGCTGTTCGAACGGCAAATACCATCTACATGAGCCTTGCCAGCAACACCGAACCTTTCCTGGCCACTCAAATACTTTGTGTCCAAGGATCAATTCGTGGAACAACGGTCACTATCCTCATCGACAGTGGCTGCTCTCATAACTTCCTAGCTAGTTCTATGGTCGACAAACTTCGGTTGACCACCAGTCCTAGTCTCATGGACTATCAGATTGAACTCGCAAATGAAACTACCTTCTTGTGCAACACCAAGATAAAAAACTAGTCTTTTCGCATCCAACATTATACGGACAAGTTGAACTTCGACATCATGCCTCTTTCTTGGTACGATGTCATACTTGAACAACAGTGGCTCTACGACTATGATCCATCAATCAGTTTTCGCAGCCATACTATCCAGTTTGTCCACCAAGGAAAACTTATTGAGCTAACTGGTTCTAGGGACTCTCCTTCAACGCTAGTTGCCTCTGCCCTACAAGTAAAGAAGTGGGTTCCCCGTAAACGCCAAGTAAAGACTTCACTTCTGTTGGTTACGGCAATAGAGGAGACACCAACAAAGGATCCTTCTGAATACCTCAACCAACCTTTTTTCCAGCGCTACCTAGATATTTTTCCACAGGAATTGCCAAAGCAGTTACCACCTCGACGACCAGTGGATCACCCAATCGAACTTATTCCCGACAGTAATCCACCGTCGAAACCTCCTTATCAGGTTTCTTACACTCAAAATGAAGAAATCCAAAGACAGGTGACCGAACTACTCCACAAAGATCACATTCGGCCCAGTCGCAGCCCTTTCGGATCTCCTGTACTACTTGTGGAAAAAAAGAATAAGTCAATGCACCTCTGCATCGACTACCGAGCCCTCAACAAGCTCACTATCAAAAACAAGTATCCATTGCCTCGCATCGATGACCTCTTCGATCAACTTCTACACGCAACACAATTCTCAAAGATTAATCTTCGTTCAGGTTATCATCAAATTCGCATACGAGAAGGCGATGAGTACAAGACAGCTTTTCGAACAAAGTATGGACACTATGAATGTTTGGTCATGCCTTTTGGGTTAAACAATGCCCCGACCACATTCATGACACTAATGAACGACATCTTCAGGCCTTTCCTCGATAAATTCGTCATCGTTTACCTCGATGACATCCTCGTTTTCAGCAGATCCCTACATGAGCACAAACAACATCTTCACAAAGTTTTTGAAGTTCTCCACGCAAATTCTCTCATTACTGACTTCACTGTAGCACCTCTCCCACTAGGGGCTGATCATACATACCTTTTCTTTCGCATCTCCACCTCCCTTCGCACAGCACCTTCCACCCCACTCAGTGCTTACTCCACCTACCACGATATACGCTTTGATCGGGATCACTCACCTTCTTACTCTGGCCATCTATACATACTTCTCGCTTATATTGACTTCATACCCCTTTTAGAGGATCGTGCTGCCCCTGTCACCCGCTCACTACACGAGGCTGCCATTCACGCTTTTCCCCACACCACCCGCCCACCACCCCCTCGAACCGTACCCTGTAATAGTTGGTACGATAATGAGTGTAAGGCCTTACACCGTCAACTCAAATTCGAAACCAAAAACAGTCTTCCGAGCGCACCAGATACGCTACGTGAATACCGTAGACTGGTACGGAGGAAGAAACTAAACTTCGTTCGTCGAAACAAGGAGAGGAGCTACTGAACATTTTGTTTAGTAACAACTCTAAGGAGTTCTGGCAGAGATTTCTAGAAGGACGGTCCCCTCCGCCACTCACTGACACCCAGATCTGGTTTGATTATGCACGCACACTTTATGACATCCCAAATCAGCCAGTCCCTAGCCTCTCACACATGCCTCGTCCCACACCCTACACCCTCTTCACTAGAGGAGGGGTAAAGGATGATGTAATGAAACTTCATAATGGCCGAGCGAAGGATCATGAGGGACTATGCACTGAGTTCATTGCATATGGGATTAACCTCCTAGCCCCGATCTTAGCAAAGCTTTTTAATGAAGCGGTTTGTTTGGGATTTCCACACACTTGGACCATTAACACTATCTCACCCATCCACAAGGCAGGGGATCCCATGAGCCCGGAGAACTACAGGACCATTATGATTGGACATGTCATGTCCAAGATTTATGCATCAGTACTTGACTCCAAGGTTAGCAGACTTGCAGAGTGTCGAGGACTCAAAGCAGCAGGACAGGCCGGATTCCGACGTGATCATGGAACCATGGACCACATTCTGACGCTCAGATGTATCATCGAGGAGGCGAGGTCACGGAAGCAGAGAGTTTATTGTTGCTTTGTGGATTTTCGGAAGGCATTTTACACGGTCCCGAGAGCCCGCCTCATACGGCACCTACAGGACTTGGGTTATGACCAGGAAATCATTTGGACTGTCATGGCACTTTATGAGAGAGTTTCTGGCAAAGTTCGGGCAAGATCCGGGTGGACAGACGAGATCATGAGTACCATCGGGGTCAAACAAGGGTGTCCTTTGTCGCCTACCTTGTTTGGCCTCTACATTGAAGAGCTTGAGACAGTGATGCAGACACACGGGGGTGTAGGTTGCTCTCTTGCGGGCACGCTAATCCAGATTTTGCTCTATGCAGATGACGTGGCTCTCTTGTCTTCCTCAGCAGAGGGGCTTCAGAGACACCTAGACGCACTATAGTCCTTTTGTGAGTCTCATGATTTGAAGGTCAACCTGGGTAAAACCAAGGTCATGATCTTCAATACATCTCAAGCCATCATGCCTTAGGAGCAGTTCACATTTGCAGGGTCATCTGTTGAGATAGTTTCATCATACACTTATCTTGGGGTTATCTTCTCCGGACCGAGCTTCACTATGAGACCCGCAATGCATGCACGCTTGAGTAGAGGGTATGCCTCATTGGCCAGGCTAGAGAGGCAGTGCTTCCGCTCACACTTTCAAGATCCACGTACCAAGGGGTTGCTTTTTGACTCCTTGGCTTGCCCAGCGAGGACGTACGGCAACCCTTGTTGGGGGCTAGACTTTTCAGATACAGAGTGGGCCCGTGTGGAGCGGCTACACATTCTCATGCTATCACGGATGATTCGTGGTAAGTCATCCGTTCCTCACCAGATCATTCAGGCTGAGTTTGGGTCACCCCCGTTACAGCTAGATGCTGCATTTCAGGTCATCACATATCTGTATCAAGTTAGGAAATATGGGGATTATACCTCGGGGCGTAGCAGGCTACCATGGATAGCTCTATCCTCTTCTATGGCACTTGCAGCAAGAGGAGATCAGAGGTGCTGGTATGCACGTACGGAGAGATGGTTTGAGCGACTAGGGCTCCACATGGATAGACTACCTCCCTTCCAATATAGCATGGATGCTCTGTTCTCTCCCCTCTTATCACACGAGGTCAACCAGGTTATCCGTGAGGATCTACTACAGCTACACACTTTTCGGACCTGGTTGGAACCGAGTGAACTCCTAGTGAAGCTTAGCTTCTACAGAGATCACTTCTTACATATCACAGCGGAGGGTTTCATTGACCCACCAGGATACACACAGATTCACCTACCCCACTCGATGAGGATCTCTCTTGGGCAGTTCCGGGTCTCTTCACACAGACTTTGCATCGAGAGCGGCAGAGCAGAGCGACTACCCAGGGAGCGGCGCATATGCACACTATGTGACATACAGGAGGCTGAGACAAAGGAGCATTTCATCTTCAGGTGTCCTGTGTACTATGAGATCCGAGGACGTTTCCACTGCCTCTTCAGAGATAGTTATGGGATTTTAGCCCATTTCCTCTCCTACCTAGACCAGCGGTGTTTCGCAGGTTTCATTCATGAGGCACTTAGACACCGCGAGAGGATACTCCGAGCACGGAGACAGGAGCAGACTTCTTCCTCGGTTGATCCATCTCAGAGCTCTATCACGGAGTTCTTTCAGCTAGATCACATGGATCCCAACGAGACGAGGCCTCGACATGATCGTGACCCGACAGCTCAGACAGAGAGTCGACACACAGATCACACTTGGAGACATCCCCTCCTTGTTTAGAGTCGGAGCCCAACCGATGGGGGTCACAGTAGCCCTGGTTAAACGCAGAGCTACGACCAGGAGACGTGCCAGGACCGCACCTCTAAGTGGCCGCCAGCACTATTGCCGACTTCATGCCTCCATTGCCTCATCCATCCTGATATCTTGCTGTTGCTGGGGATGATGATGATATTGATGATGATGGTATGGACGCTCGTTTAGTAGCTCCACTACCACAGCTCGTTGTATCAGGATTTTCACAGTCTCATAAACCCATCGGTCTTCCGAAGACTTTAATAAACTTTCTTTCTTTCTTTCTTTCTCTACATCAACATTGAGAAGAGGGAGTTCTTCAAGACCCAACTCGAATATTTGGGACATGTTATTTCAGCTCAAGGCATCTCTGTGGATCCCAAGAAGGTCGAGGTAATCTGAAACTGGCCTACTCCTAAGAATGTTCATAATGTCCGCTCTTTTCTCGGATTGGCAAACTTCTACCATACGAAGGTCTATCAGTTTTCTGAAATCGCAGCTCCTATGTCCCAATTATTGACAAGCACAGCAGTTTTTCAGTGGCTTCCCGAAACAGAGTATAGTTTCGAACAACTCAAGCAAGCACTCACTACCACACCAGTTATGGCTATTGCTGACCCAAACCTTCCATTTGAGGTCATGACCGACGCTTCCGACATCGCTACAGGAGCAGCTTGATGCAAGAAGGCAGAGTTATTGCTTTTGACACCCATTAACATTCCGATATCCAAACCCGATGCCCGGTTTATGATAAGGAGTTTCTTGCCGTTGTACATGCTTATCGCTCTTGAAAACATTATCTCATGGGAGCCAACTCGGTGGTCAAGACAGACCATCACTCTCTAAAGTATATCTTTACTCAGCCACTCATGAACACTCAACAAGCACACTGGGTTAAGTTTCTGGCCAACTTTCACATGACCATTGAGTACATTCCAGGACTACGCAATGTAGTTGCAGATGCTCTCAGCAGGTTAACTCTAGCATCAGCTATGGTAATCTCACCTTTAAGTTACAAATTGGAATTACCACCATCAGGGGGTAAAATCCATCCGACATTTCATATTTCTTGGCTAAAGATGTACATTCCAGGCGATGAAGCAGTTCCTCCTACAATTCATTATGTCCCAGAAATCGAAGACGATTATGTTCTCCTTATTCCTGAGCGTATTCTGGACCATCAACAGCAAGAGACTCGACATCGACTTATCACGGAATTCCTTGTTCTTTGGCGAGATCTGGACGACTCCGACGCTACTTGGCAATCTGATGAAGACTTACAACAGTACCCTGACATTTTACAACAATATTTTCAGAATTTACCGTGATATTTTCTACATCCATTCATTATCTCCACCAGGGTCTTATTTTGAGTGGGAGGGGATGTCACGATCTGTGACGTATTCCTTTCTCTATATCTTAGACTTATGGATGGTTTGATGAATGGACACTTGTGGAAGGGTATGCCCTTTCGACGGACACTTCCTATGAGGCACAACCCTTCACAAGACACATTCTATTGAAGAGACACTCCTATTGTAATGTACCCTCTCATCAAGGGTCACACTCTTCACAAGGGGTACACACCTCTTCATGCACATACACTTTGGAGTACACACCTTTTCATGTGTGACTCTTCACTCTCTATATAAGAGAGGCCCAACTGTATACATGACACACTACAGACACTCAAGCAATACAAATATTCCTTGTTCTCTACTATTTCAGTCTCCTTTCTGTTCCTTAGCACATTTCTAAAGATAGTAAATCTAGGATTTCTTACAATTGGGTGATGCTACAAGGAGCATGATGATGAAGTCTGTGCAACAATGGTCCAGTATATGAGCAGAAAAGGCAGAAAAACCAGTAAAAATTGAAGCTATTCTCACTGACGTTCTGACGCGGCATTGCACAATTCTTCTCTAGGGACTCCTCTCTGGTAAAAGAGCTTTCATTCCATTGTAAAAGCCCCTTCAATGCTTGCTTCTACAGCCTGAATTTCGACCTCCAATCTCTGCTCATTTCTAAGTTCACATTTTGACAGTTTTATGAATTGGAGGGTCGACCAAGTCAACTAAGATTTGGGGCTTTTTAGTTTGATTGCAAGAATTTTTAGTGCTGTGACTATGCTGGAGTGCTAGAGTTCAGCTATTGGACTTGTGGAGTCTCATTCAACTACAAACATTCTACTTGTGTATTGATAGCTTTGTATTCATGGTTTCTGAACATGCATCTATATGGTGATGGTTCTTTTTGAATTGTAAAGGGATTAGACACTGCCAGTCTTGGTAAGACCTTCCCTATGGCCTCCAAAACCAAAATAGATAAGTTTGAGGGACAGGGTTTTCATACTTGGCATACTAAAACTAAATTTATTCTTATGAATAAGGGGATCTGAAATGTGGCTAATGGAAAAGAAAAGAAACCAACTACTAGGGAAGGAGAAGCTTTATGGCTCCCTAAGGATGAAAAGGCATTAGCCATAATTGCATTTGGATTGAGTGATTCTTTTATCCACCACATTGATGGCTGTGAGACTGCTCATGCTACATGGAGTCATCTTGAGCTTGTCTTTGGAGCACAGGGGAAGTGTTCCAAGTTTAGCTTGCTCATCAAATTCTTTGATCTGAAATTGGATAGAGGAGAATCAATCTCTTCACATTTAAACTCCATGAAGAGCATACTAACTCAGTTAGCTAGCATCAAGTTTGACCTTGATGATGACATTGTAATTGCTATCTTACTCAAAAGCCTAACTGAGAAATATGGCACTATTGTTACTACTCTCACCAATATACAAGAGATTAGTTTGGTGGAAATTGAGGCATCCCTCTTGGAAGAGGAAAGGAAAATTAAACAGAGGAATGACCACAAAGAACATGGGGCATATTTGGCCAAAAGCAACTTCAAGGGATTTACCAGCAAGAGCAAGATGAAGTGCAACTTTTGTGGAAAACCTAGACATTTTGAGAGAGAGTGCTATGCAAAGAAGAAATGTTCAGCAAACCTTGTGGAAGAAGCAAAGAAAGAAGAAGAAGAAGAACCAGAGGATGTTAAAGCTCTGACTGCTTTCACCACCCAAGTCAATCTTGATGAGGGTGATGACCCATATATCTTCTAAGTTGCTTGTCTGTCTGGTCAATAAGGGTTCTCTGCCCTGGGATGTCCCCCTTAAATGATTGTTAGTCCTTTGTTTGAGGTTTTACCTTGTTGGACCCATGGGGATTTGCATACATAGTCATTGTCCAATCTTCCAGTTGTAAACCAAGAGCCATAACCAGAGTGAGGTTATGAGTGTTGTTACTAGGTGTGAACAAACCATGAAGCTTCCCATGTACTACTACTGGAGTGAGGTCATGAAGGAGTCGCACATTGACCCTCCCAGTATTTCAGAGCACGATGCCCCTAGATGGCGTCTGTGGCTATTGTTAGAATTATTATTATAATTCAGCAGTGACCAATGTAATGTAATAAGTAGGTTAGGGGCACTTTTCCCTTATTTAGAGGTTTTTACAGTTAATTCACTAACTACGGTTAGTGAAGGATAAGGTGTCACTTAGACAAAACCCATCCCACTTCTTGTAACTGTCACTTCTTCTATTGCAAACACTATGTTCAGCTCTCTTACTTCCTGCTCTCTCACTCTCTTGATTTCTAACATTTGGTATCAGAGCAGGGCCTTCCTGCCTGACCTACTGCCTCTAGCCCTCAAGCTCCATCTTCAAGTCTCGCTCCTGCCCGTCCGAACATCAGTACGGATTTCGTACCTATGCGTCAGGTCAGTACGTCCGTACAGCTCCTGTGTCACTTCGTCTTGCTCCCGTACCAGCCTACGTTGACATTCCGTACAAGTACCTGCTGCCATTTCGTCAGTGTCATGCAATATCCATACGATGTACGGACTGACAATCCGTGCTTCACCGTACAACTGCGCCGCACGTGTGGCAACTGCAAGTCTTCCGTACTTCTGCCAACACCGTACAGATTTCGTATCTTCCATACAATCGTCGTACTGTTTCGTACAACCGTACATCCGCCGTACTAGCAATCTCGTACAGATGCGCCGATTGTCCGTACAGGAATCCGTACATTTCGTCCGTACATTTCGTCCGTACATTGTACGGATTTTGTACTGTCAGTTCCGTACAAGTTGAGGAGCCCGTACTTCGTGCAGAGTTTTTCTTTACAGGTGGACTTTGGAAGGTGTTTTCTGATAGGCATTTGCGTAGAGAACCATTGTTTGGTTTGCATTTTGGGAGCTTTTGCATTTTTTGCAGAGAATTGCAGAAATTTGGGGCTTTTAGTTGATTTGCCCCTTTCAAGTGCAATTTCTTCAAGAAATTTGGGACTTTTGCAGGCAGAGTGCAATTTGTACAACATTTGGGGCTTTCAGACCATTTGCCCTCTTTTGTATGCAATTTCCCACAAGAAATTGGGGCTTTTGTATTTGGGTTGCAATTTTGCACGTAAAAGAGCATTTTGGAAGTTTGTAGACAGTTTTGGACTCAGTACGAGTCAAATTGCAGAATTTTGCCACCTTTTGCAGATTTTTGGGCAGTGAGCAGAGCTCACTGCAGGCATATTTTTCTTTGCAGAATTTACTTGTGCATCTTACATCCCAGGAAGGGATTTCACTTGTTCAATTTGCTGTATTTCTATGTTTATCTGGCAAAAATGGCACATAACAACTCAAATGAGGTGTTCGAGGTTCTCACACAGGAGGATGGCACCAACTACTACTTGTGGAGTTTCATGGTTCGAAATATCTTAGTTGGCAGAAATCTTTGGGATTATGTCAATGGAGATGAAGAGAGACCAAATACAACGCCTATACCTGTCACTCCTACAGCTGGAGGCAGGGGTAGAGGTACAAATATAGCACAAGTAATTGGAGCAGCCGCTCCAGGAGCTCCCACAGCAGAGCAAAAAAGATGGGACTCTAGAGATGCACAAGCTCTTTCAGTAATTTCTCTTTCTGTCAAGAGGTTCATTATACTTCATATTCGGTCATGCAAGACATCTATGGCAGCTTGGGTAATACTGGAGAGTATGTTTGCAGCAAGAAACGATGCCAGAGTTTCCTTTCTGAAGCGAGAACTTTCCCATACACATATGGAGGAAGGAGATTCCATGAATTCTCACCACACGAAGCTTCAGGATCTCAGGGAACAATTGCTGAACATTGATGAAGTCATTCCGGATTCACAGATGATCTCCACCACTCTGAACTCTCTTCCTAAGTCCTATCTTGGTTTCCACACCTCGCTGAATTTGACATTGAGGGGGGGCAGCAATCCTCTCTCCTTTCACGAGTTGGTAGGACTTCTCTTGCAGGAGGAACAAACACACAAAAATATGGCAACCCGGGCTGGCGAGCATTTCAAGCCCAAGGGTAAAGGGCAGCATAAGCCACATGCCCATCAGCCCACACGTCAGCATAAAGCTGATTCTGGACAGCCTTCTTATAAGGCACAGGGTGATACAAAAAAGCAGAAAAAGAAGGGCATCTGTCATTACTACAAAAAGCTAGGTCATTATATTGGAGAGTGCAAGAAGCGCATAGCCAAAGAAAAGAAAAGGGATTCTAGAATGGCTGTATCAGATGCATCAGGTCCACATTGCCATGATGGAGGAGATGTTGCAGCCAACTTGGTTGAAGAGCACTATGCCGTTTTGACTTGCACTTCAGTTTTTTCAGTGGGTAGTTCAGATACTACAGCCACTAATGATGATGACCCATATGCTTTTTTGACTTGCAGTTACGATCCTTTAAAGGATGAATGCTCTTTCAGTGTTGATGAGACACTAAATACATGGTATTTTGATAGTGGTGCTTCAAAGCACATCACTTCCAAGAAAAATCTGTTTGTAAATTTGCATTCTTCACCCACCAAGAAGAAGGTAACTTGTGCAAATAATTCTTCTCATTCAGTGTGTGGAGTGGGAGACATTATTCTCACATCCACTGCGGGCACAGATTTCAGAATATCAGATGTACTCTATGTGCCAGGTATAAAGAAGAATTTGCTTTCAGTGTCCTCACTCAATCGAGGAGGATTTCAGGTTTTTTTTTATGATGACAAGTGTGCAGTCAGAGACAAAGAAAATGAATATGCTTTGAGATTGTCTGGCACTTTGTATCGGGGTCTTTTTCAGCTTGATTTATATGAAAAAAGATCCCATCTTGCATTATTAGTTAGCACTCCCACTGCTGCAATGCACAATGCAAAGTTGTGGCATGCCAGGTATGGGCACATGAGCTATGACAGCTTAATGACACTTCAGAGGCATGATATGGTTGATGCGTTACCTCCTTTGGAGTCCCCTCCTCCTCATGCATGTGAAGGTTGCATTCTTGGCAAAATGCATAGGCTTCCCTTCAAGAAGGATGGTGCAGTGAAAGCTACAAGAAAATTGCAGCTTATTCACAGTGATGTCTGCGGTCCCATGAGGACACCTGCTTTTGGGGGTTATCTCTATTTTGTTACATTCATAGATGACTTTACCAACTACACTTGGGTTTATGGTCTCAAGGCAAGATCAGAAGTGTTTATGCATTTCAAACACTTTATGGCTATAATTGAAAATGAGACAGGACTCAAGGTGCAGACACTTCGCACAGATCAAGGGGGGGAGTACATGTCTCATGAATTTGAGACATTTCTGAAAGAAAAAGGTATTATGCATCAGCTTACAATGAGGCTTACACCTCAACAAAATGGCAAAGCTGAGTGGAAGAATCGCACCGCCATGGAAATGGATAGAAGCATGCTCACAAGTAAGAAGTTGCCGCACAGGTTTTGGCTGGAAGGCCTCATGTAAGCAAACTATATTTTAAATCGGGCTCCTACAAAGGCTTTGAAGACAATCACTCCCTATGAGGCATGGCATGGGAGAAAGCCTTCACTGGACCACTTCAGAGTTTTTGGTTGTGTTGCATATGCCCACGTACCTGTGGAGTTCAGACACAAGTTGTCAGATAAGGCACAAAAATGCATTTTTGTGGGATATAGTTCACAAAGCAAAGGCTATCATCTCTACAATCCTGCTACACGCAAGATTTTTGTCAGTAGAGATGTCATATTCTCTGAAAATTCTGCACATACAAATGCTGAATTTCAGATTCCGGCCTCTTCAGATGATGTGTTTGAGGGGATGCTTCCTATAGCATTTGGTTCCCCCGCTGAAAATCAAAATTTACAGCAACCTCCGCCAGCTCCACAAGTATAGATTCAGCCCCCAGCTGAATTGGTACAACCTCAGGGTGTGGATGAAGTTGTCATGCAAGAAATTCGAGAGATACACGCAGCCAAAATAGTCCCGCATTGGTTGCTTCAGACTCTCAGGGAGAGTAGGCTTCAAGCTCCATTGCCTGGCACAACTCGTAGTGCAGTAAGGCACATGGAGGGAGCTCATTCAATTGAATCAGCTTATGCAGGTACTCTTCTTGATGAGGAGGAGCCTGAGACATTTAAAGAAGCAAAAGATAATGTGCATTGGATGAATGCCATGCACGATGAGTTGCAGTCCATTCATAAAAATCAGACTTGGGATGTTGTGGATTTGCCACCAGGTAAGAATGCCATAGATACACGGTGGGTTTTCAAAGTCAAAAGAAAACCACATGGGTCCATTGATCGGTACAAGGCAAGGCTGGTTGCAAAAGGATATGCTCAGAAAAAGGGCATAGATTATGAGGAGACTTTTGCTCCTACATCCACTTTTACGATGACAACCATCAGGTCAATTATAGCCATGGCTGCAAATTTTGAATGGAATGTTCATCAATTGGACATTAAAATAGCTTTCCTTAATGGAGACTTGTTGGAAGAGGTTTATGTCAAACAACCTCCGGGCTTTCAAATTTCAGAAAATGCACTTCAGGTATGCAAGCTGAATAAAGCTTTGTATGGGCTGAAACAAGCCCCACGTGCATGGTATGCCAAAATTGATGCCTTTCTGACCAGCAAGGGACTGCACAATAGTCCAACTGAGAGCACCCTCTACATAAAGAAGGATGGGGGGGATATTCTGGTCATCATTCTTTATGTAGATGACATGCTCCTCACCGGATCAAATGAGGAAGTAATTGCAGATTTCAAGACCCAATTGAAAGCTACATTTGATATGTCAGACTTGGGCTTGTTACATTTCTTTTTGGGGATCCAGTTTATTCAAGAGAAACGTGGCATTGTTATGTCTCAGTCCAAGTATGTTCAAAAGCTCTTGGACAGATTCAACATGCATGATTGCAAGCCTATGTCCACTCCCATGGAGCCAGGGCTGAGGCTTACAATGCATGATGCGGGTGAATCAATTGATGTCACACTCTATAGTCAGGCTGTTGGATGCCTCATTTATCTCTGCAATACACGACCTGATATTCAGTTTTCAGTTTCTCAGGTGAGCAGATATATGCACAGCCCAAAGACTATGCACTGGCAGGCTGTAAAATGCATCTTCCGTTACTTGCAAGGTACAAAGTCTTTTGGCTTGATGTTTCCCAAGGGGGGTGACTTGCAGATGCATGCTTACAGTGACTCAGATTGGGCTGGAGACTATGATACTAGGCAATCCACCAGTGGGAATTGTTTCTTTCTAGGACATGCTTGCATTTCTTGGTTGAACAAGAAACAGTCTACAGTGGCTACCTCCTCATGTGAAGCTGAGTACAGGGCAGCTTTCACAACGACAGTTGAATGTGTTTGGCTGTGTCGTTTATTTGCTGATCTTCATCTTTCATTGGAGGGTCCTTCTCCGATTCTCACTAATAGTCAGTGTGCTATAGCAGTGACAAAGAATCCTGTGTTTCATGCTCGCACGAAGCACATTGAGGTTCACTATCACTATGTCAGAGAGAAGTTGCATGCAGGAGAGATCAGTATGATCTATGTGTCAACACATGACAATGTTGCAGACATCTTCACCAAAGCACTTCCACGTGAAAAGTTTGAGGCATTTCGTAGTGCCCTGAACTTATATCCTTTTGGTGATTGATCATTTCCTTGTACATGACATTGGCACTACAGGGGAGTGTTAGAATTATTATTATAATTCAGCAGTGACCAATGTAATGTAATAAGTAGGTTAGGGGCACTCTTCCCTCATTTAGAGGTTTTTCCCCCTAAACACAGTTAGTTCACTAACTACGGTTAGTGAAGGATAAGGTTTTGTCACTTAGACAAAACCCATCCCACTTCTTGTAACAGTCACTTCTTCTATACAGACTCACACTGAGTAAATAAGAAGGCGAAAGAAAGTTGCAACATGCTTGCTTGCAATTCTCAAGACAATATTTAAGTATTACTCAAGTCCAATACATTTAGGAACACATGACAAAAAATAAAGGGGTCGAAACAGGGACAACCCCCTCCCCCATCCTTTACTATGTTTAGGGTTACTTCGCTTCTAAGACTCTTTTTCTACCTGAAAGGTTCGCAGCAGTGATAAGCATCTTGACAATGCTCTGACTAAAGCCAAGTATCAAGGAAATCCATCAACATCATTGAAGTAGACTGCAAGATACTTCCAATGATGCCAACCTTTACTATGTTTGAACTCAATCGAAGAAACTGGAATCCTTACAAAACAGTTAGGAAATGTGGTAAGAACAAAAAGGCCACCATCAAACGTCATCAAAAGGGACAACAAAATCAATCTTAGCCTACAATTCCAATTTACATACTTGCAAACCCAATGGGGATACTTACTACTTGCAAACCCAATGGGGTGTTGGAAAGGTCACCTCCCCATCTGTAAGGCCCCAAATGAGGAGAGCGTGGGGGAGGGAGACCTAGGGCAGGATGTGCCCAAGAGGAAAAGAAGAGAGGGGCTGCCACATGGGCAGCACCTCACAGCAAAGTATATGGGCAGGTCTATGGCCTGCAAGCAGGGCTGGCAGGTGGCAGGACAGCAGCAGCAAAGGGGCTGGACCCTGCATGGAACAAAGGGCCAGCAAAGGTCCCTAAATAGGGCTGGATAGGCAGCCAACCAGCCAACCAACTGGTCGGTTGGTTAGGGCTGCTACAGACCAGCCAGTCGGCCCATTTAGGGCTGGCTGGTCGGTTGGTTCAAGGGGGCCTTGAGCCCTATAAAAGGAGAGGCCTCAGGCCTCATTTCATCATCCAACATCCAGCAGAAAGTGGAGCAGACAAGAGCAGCCTGAAGGCATTCCCTTTGGCCTCATCTTGGAGGTACCAAGGAGAGTTGAAGGAGTGCTGCAGACTGAGTTCCCTAAGGGCTGGGACCTTGGCTGTCTTCTAGGGCAGCAAGGTGTTGTGATCATCATTCCTTCTGGAGCAGCCATTCACAAGCAAGTTGGAGCAGTGGAACAGGGATCTGTGTGCTGCAGACAAAGCTTGGCAGGGGCTGCCCACCTAGGCTGATTCACAAGCAATAAGATGGAGAAGAACACACTGAACGGAAAGTGTACAGAAGCTCGAGGTGGAGCACGCGGGCTCGAGTCTAGAGATAGCCGGCAGATAGGAGAAGGACCTTGTGGTTAGATCAGAGGACCACACCATTGGTGGGACTCTGGATCTCTCTCTCTTGTATTGTGTCCATAGTTTTGGACGGAAATATATATTTTGGTGGTTTCTCTATCTGGCTGGTTCATTGTCTATTGATGAGTCTGCACACCTATGTGACGCACATTAAGTAAAGAAGTTTGTGATTCCTCACCCCACACGCACACTATGTGAGCTCCTGGGCATTACTATAAGTCTTCCGCTGTGCGTACCCTCTGTTGGGTATTTTCTAACATGGGGATACTTACTTCTAGCTCTCAATAAGTATAGACCTATATGCCATATCCCTATTTTTTGCAACAAAACCACATCCTTTCCCTTCCCTCAGCCTTTTAACTTACTAATACCACTGTGGCTGAATATCACATTAAAAGCTTAAAGACACAGAAAAATGCTGGAATATCATGAACCAGATGTTAGTTGCACAATTTGCAGATGGTCTTTAAAGAACGAATTCTTTTCATGTCATGACTACCAGGCTTGAAATATGTGGAAAGGGGAAAAAATGATTGTCATGACTAATTAGGCTTGAAAGACAGACTACCTCAACTTGCTTTCGAACAAGAAGCACATACTTCTCAAGCTTTGGCAAGGCAAGTAATTGTGGAATCAACTTGTTTCGGGCATATCCTTTCGCTACTTTCACAATTTCTCCAGCTTTTCCAACTTTTTCAAGGTTCTGCACATCAGCAGATTGAAAACTGATTTTAAAAATGTGAGAGTATCCTGTAATCAGAACAGCAAGCATAAAGACATTGTTATATTATGACTGAAAACTTTGCTCTCGGAGCATAGAAATTAACCACCAGGAAACCTAAATACCGTTGTGAGAATGACTTCCATCTGCTTCGGTGCAGCCTTAAGTCCACGATTCTGTGAAAAAAGCCAGTTCTGTTGCCTGGCACACAGCCCTGAATCCCACTGCTATCAACCAGAGTCAAAACAGTGAAAATCTTGAGCTTCCAACATTATGTGCTAGAAAGGTTTAAAAGTCTTCAAAAATACTGCAAACTTCATTACTTGCACATCTGAGCTGAATGCAAGAAAATCTCAATTGTTTGGCTTCTGGATTTCCTGAAGATTCTCAAATCACTGCCTTTATATGGAAATAAGACCTTCATTAGCATTTGACATCATGTTGGGTTTCACAATCAATACGGCAAAATCTTAAAGGGAAGCTAGAAACAGTCTATCCCAGTTCTTTTGATAATTTGATCTTTTTCTGAAGTAATTCTGATCAAATCACCACCAAAACACGTACACCCCTCATATGACACATAGTTGTCTGCGAGTTCCAGAAATTTGGTACACTTATGCACGCACGCTATACAACATTCTGCATAAGCCTGTTCCTGACCTCTCACACATCTCGCCCCAATTCCTCCACACTTTTCACTAAGGGAGGTGTTAAGGACGCTGTGATGAAGCTTCATAATAGCCCGGTGAAAGATTATAAGGAGTTACGCACTGAATTCATTGCATATGGGATTAATATCATAGCCCCAATCGTAGCGAAGCTCTTCAATGGAGCTGTTTGCCTTGGCTTCCCACGCACCTAGACCCTTAATACCATCTCACCCATTCACAAGGCAAGGAATCCCATGAACACAGAGAACTACAGGACCATCATGATTGGCCATGTCATGTCCGAGATCTATGCATCAGTGCTTGACTCTAAGGTTAGTCGATTCGCAGAGATGCAGGTACTCAGAGTAGAGGGGTAGGCCGGATTCCGATGTGATCACGGGACCATGGACCACATACTCACTCTCAGGTGCATCATCGAGGAGGTGTCACATGCACCCCTGCACTCAGGTGCAAGGTGACAACTAGCTTCATCGACAAAGAGCAAATAGTTTCTATGATAGGATATTTTGTCGTATGCCGTGACCCCATTGTGAGCCATGTCTAGGGACAATCAGGCACGAGATACATAGGTCAGTCTCTCAGCCTTAGGTCAAGTAAAAAAGTCAGTCCTTGTTCACTAGTACCCACTGGAGAACAGTAGGTTAGTGTTTCCGCCATTGGGTTTTAGCTAGGTCTAGGTCTCAGCCTAGGTTAGGAGCCCAGAAGGACCCCAAAGGGCTGGACCAAGTGAGCTCTTATCAAGGGAGAATGGGCTGGGGTAGGGCGGCCTTTATAGGCCACTCTGTGCCCCTCCCTAGGCAGTAAATATGTGGGTTAAAGAGCCCAACAAGCCAGCCAACCAGCCGACTGGCTGTTTGGGGCTGGTAGGCTCATCCCACAGCCCCCTATTAAAGGGGGGGCTGCTCCCCTCATTCCTCATTCAGTCCCCAGCAATCTAGCCCTCAATCTCCAGCCTAGTGCAGCCCTCAGCCCTTCCATAAGCCCCCTGCAAGACAGCAATGAGTTCAGCAATCCCTAAGGGTGATCCAGGAAGGTGTCCACGCAGCACCATAGCGCGGCTTGGAGTTGAGATTTGGGGTTCCTGATTCAGCAGCTTTCTTTTACAGTTTTCAGCTCTTTTCTCAGTTCTTTCACTGCTCTCTTTACCTCCATCTTTCTCAGCTTTCATATAGATCTCACAAGCTCCATAGCTCAGATTTCCATCTTCCCTTCATTTTCCACACTCAAGCAGCTCCGCTGCAAGTCCAGGGACAGCACAAGCCTCTCCAATATCCTTGCACAATGGTTCACATCTTCCGTGTGGGCAGCGTGGTCTTGATCGAGACTTAGGTTGCTTGTCAGGCATTTGTGGGTCAGCTCTCTGTATCGAAGGGTCATCCTCAGAGTTGTCTCCCGAGCTCTCTGAAGGAGTGTCAGTTGTATTTTTTTGCAGTTCTCCAAGATATACAGTAAATTCTTCCCCATTTGAGGAGGGGGGCCCTCAGTGGGTACAGGGATCCAAATATTTTGGTCCTCTATGGAGGTCCCTGTTCGAAAACTTTGGCACCAAGCTCTAGATGTCCAGCGCATTTCATCCACAAACTGACGGGCAATCAAAGGTATACAATCAATGGCTCTTAATGCACTAAGATCATATTGTCATGATGCGCAATCAAAGTGGGAGCAGTACCTTCCATTAGTGCAGGCCATATGGAACGATACCTACTCTTCAAGTATTGGGTTTACCCCATATGAAGCCGTTTTCAGAAGGAGGTTCTCTTCACTCCTCACCAAGATGATATCACCATCCCTCAAAGCCAACAAAACTACAGAATCCATGGTCGAGATCACGGAGTCAGTTAAAGACAACCTCGCCAAAGCACAAACAACATACACACGCCAAGTCAATTAGAGGGTGATTGGGTTTATCTGAGGATTATAAAGCAAAGGCTAAAACAAGTGGGCAAGCGATGCCCTAAGTTATCCTTCAATAGTTTCAGATCATTCTCCATCATTAAGAAGATCAATGATGTCTCTATGAAGCTGCGGTTACGAGAAAGGTGGACGATGCATAATGTCTTCCACATGGTATGATTGAAACCATATATTGGTCCAACACTCAACGATATCTCTAGGAAGCAGCAGCCCGAGGTGATCGACGAGGCACATGTCATTGAGCTGGAGCAGATTCTCCTCCACAAATGGAAGCATGGGTCAAGATGCCGGGTCTGTGAATTCTACATGAAGTTTCAACATCAAGGAACCCATGAAGTGGTGTGGCTAGACAAAAGTTTCTTCCAGGAATTCCTGCAAATCTTGGCGGACTACTTGGAGGCCATGCAACTACCACCAAGTTAAGGAGGAAATGTCACATGCACCCTGCACTTAGGTGCAAGGTGACAACTAGCTTCATCGACAAAGTGCAAAGAGTTCCCATGATTTGATATTGTGTTGTATGCAGTGACCCCCTTGTGAGCCCTTGTCCAGGGACAGTCAGGCACGAGCTACATAGGTCAATCTCTCAGCCTTTAGGTCAAGTCGAAAAGTCAGTCCTTGTTCACTAGTAACCACTGGAGAACAGTATGTTAGTGTTTCCGTCATTGGGTTTTAGCTAGGTCTAGGTTTCAGCCTAGGTTAGAGGCCCAAAAGAGCCCCAAAGGGCCGGACCAAGTAAGCTCCTATCAAGGGAGAATGGGCTAGGGAAGGGCTGCCTTTATAGGCTGCCCTGTGCCCCCCCCTAGGCAGTACATATGTGGGGAAATCTAGCTTGTTTGGGACTGGTAGCCTCATCCCACAGCCCCCTATTTAAAGGGGGCGTTGCTGCCCTCATTCCTCATTCAGTCCCCAGCAATCTAGCCCTCGGTCTCCAGCCCGGTGCAGCCCTCAATTCTTCCAAAAGTCCCCTGCAAGACAGCAATCAGTTCAGCAATCCCTGGGTCAGCTCTCCGTATCAAAGGGTCATCCTCAAAGTTGTCTCCTGATCTCTCTGAAGGAGTGTCAGTTGTAATCTTTTGCAGTTCTCCAAGATATAAAGTAAATTCTTCCCCATTTGGAGAGGGGGCCTTCAATGGGTACAGGGACCCAATCTGATGTCGACTACATTCTCTCTCTAGCCCCTATTCCACTCTCTCTCTTATGGTGGATATGCATACGCCTCACACAAAGGTTTAAAGAAGGTCTCGCTGCGCATTACACCGTCATTAACTGTTGCATGTTACAGGAGGCTAGGGAAGCAAAGGGTCTATTGTTGCTTTGTGGACTTGTGCAAGGCCTTACCAAGAGCCCACCTCATTCGACGATTGCAAGAGTTAGACTACGGACAGGAGATCATTTTGGTTGTCATGGCACTTTATGAGAGGGTTTCGAGCAGAGTCCGGACTAAGGTTGGGTGGTCCGATGAGGTCATGAGCACGATTGGCATAAAACAAGGGTGTCCCCTCTCACCAACCCTATTTGGCCTCTACATAGATGAGCTCGAGGCTTTTACGCAAAATTTAAGGGGGGCTGGATTGGTGCTATGATTCAGATTTTACTATACGCATATGATATGGTATTCTTATCCTCCTCTACAGAGAGCCTCCGGAGATATTTAGATGCATTACAATCCTTTTGATTTGAAGGTCAACCTTGGTAAGACCAAGGTTATGATCGTCAATACATCTCGAGCAGCCACGCATAGGGAGCGTTTCACCTTTGATGGATCATCGGTTGAGATTGTCTGGTCCTACACATACTTAGGGGTTCTCTTTTCTGGCCCTACTTTTATGATGACACCAGTCATGCAGGCTCGCCTGAGCAAAGGATATGCGTCGCTAGCCATGTTAGAGAGGCAATGCTTCCACTCACACTTCCAGGACCCCCAGACCAAGGCCCTTTTATTTGCTTCATTGGTCAGACCAATTGGGATGTATGGCAGCCCTTGTTGGGGGCTGGATCTCTCAGAGTGGGCTCATGTGGAGGGTCTACAGGTAGGTTCTCATGCTATCACGGATGATTCGTATTAAGCCATCAGTTCTCCACCAGATCATTCAGGCCGAGTTTGGATCATCCTCGCTACAACTTGAGGCAACATTTCAGATTATCACATACTTATGGCGTGTCAAGAGGGTACGGTGACTGTACCTCTCAACGTCGTAGAGTACCATGGCTAGCTCTATCCTCATCTATGGCCCTAGCAACTGCGGGTGATCAGAGATGCTGGTATGCACACACAAACAGGTGGTACGATGACTGTACCTCTCGACGCCGTAGAGTACCATGGCTAGCTCTATCCTCATCTATGGCCCTAGTAGCTACGGGTGATCAGAGATGCTGATATGCACACACAAGTGGTTCGAGAGATTGGGGCTCCATCCACCGTATGGATAGACTTCCTCCCTTCATTGACGCGCCATTTCTCCCACTCGGGTATCACGATGTTAACCAGATCATACATGAGGACCTCTTGCAGCCACATACATTCCAGACCTAGTTGGAACCAAGTGAGCTCCCAGTGAAGCTTAGCTTCTATAGAGATCACTGCCTACGCATTTCAAAGGACAGCTTTGTTGATCCTCCATGGTATACTCAAATTCACATGCCCCATCCACTAAGGATCGTTGTTGGGCAATTCCAAGTCTCCAACTCCGCATCGAGAGTGGTCGAGCTGAGGGAGTATCCCAAGGAGAGGCGCATATGCACCTTATGTGATCTACAAGAGTTTGAGTCGGAGAAGCACCTCATGTTCATATGCCCATTTAGTATGAGATTTGAGAGCGCTACTTCTGTCTCTTTGGAGACAGTTTCAGGCTACTTTCCCGCTTTCTATCTTTTCTAGACCAGAGATGTTTGTCCATGAGACAGTCAGACACCGAGAGCACATACTTAGATCACAGAGACAGGGACAGGACACACTAGTAGACTCCTCTCAGAGTATGATCACTGAGTTTTTTCAGTCGGACCACACACGCTCTTGCCCCGCAGGGTTCCAACACAGACGTGACCCAGAGCCACAGTGACGCGACATATCTGACAGAGTGGTGAGCCTATATGAGTCAGCACTGTCAGAGTTCGTGCCCTAGGTGGTTTATCGGACTAGGTCAAGAGCACGATCTGGGTGAAGTAGGGCTGTCCACTCTCACCAATCCTCTTCGTACTTTACATCAATAAGATCACATCCTTTATAGACCACCTAGGAGGCGAGGGACCACTACTGGCCAACCTCATGATACAGATATTGCTATACGCTGATGACATAGTCCTTATATCATCTTCAGCGGAGGGGCCACAGAGACATCTGGAGGCCCTAGAGGTGTTCTGCACAGAGAGAGACCTAACAGTCAACCTTAGGAAGACCAAGGTTATGGTCTTCAATAAGGGGGTGCGTCCATGCTGTACTGAAAAGGGGGAGCCTGTCCATCTAAATACCGTGCTGGCAAACCATGTGGATATCCATGCATACCATGTGTCTGATCCACTCTGTGCTAGTCGTCTAGATGACTCTAGGGCCAGTCTCGATAATCTCCATTGAGGTAAGTCCCAGACTCTGTGGATGAGTGTCAGTGTCTAAAAGATGGCATTAGCTCGTAGAGGAGTAATGACGAACTCTGCATGTATATCTCATGTGGAACTGAGGGCTTACTCAAAATCATTCCGGACCCCATAATCACCTATAGCTGCTCAAATTTCCTCCACTCGGTCGTCGATAGATCACTCCCCCAGAAGGGTGCTGCATACATGACAGTCGATCGCACTAGTGTGTCAAAGAGCGAGCCCTTAGTCGGTGGCTTGAAGACTGCTCCCAAATGTGTGTAGGACTGCACTATCTCCACTGGCTCACCACTATAAGTGAAGCTGAGTCGACAGGCCACTGCGCGTGAGGAAGTCGATCCTGTGAGACGAGATTAACCGTATCATACAGTTAGATCTCTCCAACTCCATACATCTCGAACTTTGAGGGGGAAGGGGGGACTAGGAGCTCCCCACCAAGTCCCAGTTCTATCGCGACCACTTCCTGAGAGTATCAGAGGAGGGATTCATCATTAGACCCATGTATCTCGAGGACAAAGGAGTCTCACATGCACTAAGGATTGCCATTGGACACATGCGTGTTTCATTCCATCAGTTGAGGATTGAGACAGGGAGAGCAGTAGGCATACCCAGAGAGAAGTGGATCTCTATGCTATGCACAGTGGGAGTGGTTGAGACACGGGAGCATTTTCTATGTGCCTACCCTACCTATTATGAGATCAAGGAACGATACCATTGACTCTACCAAGATGTAGGCTATAGCAAGCAATGGAAACTCAAAAATGGAGTAATGAATTGCTGCAAAACTGAGAGTGGAGGCTCAAGAGAGAGCCAACATAACAAAACCCTAGGGCTAAATTGCCAAGTTGTCTTCAGTGGGAACATAAGACAACTGAATATCACCTACTCATAATCTCTCTCTGACATAGTGAATATGCTTTGTGCGAGCATGGAAAACAGGATTCCATGCAACAGCCAAAGCACTCTGACTATCAGTGAAGATGATGGTAGGAGCAGTCTAACATGCATGAAGATCTGCAAGTAACTTCCGAAGCCAAACACACTCCACTGTAGCTATAAAAGCTGCTCTATACTCAGCTTCACACCTAGAAGTAGCAATTGTACTCTGCTTCTTGCCAAACACAATCCACTATAGCTGTAAAAGCTGCTCTATACTCAACTTCACAGCTAGAAGTAGCAATTGTACTCTGCTTCTTGCTGAACCAAGAAACGCATGAAGTACCAAACATGAAACAGTTGCCACTATGTGACACACGGGTGTCGAAACAGCCAGCCCAATCACTATCAGTAAATCCATGCATAACAAGTGAAGAATCAGCCTCATAAAGGAGGCCCAAATGCTGAGTGCCTTTGAGATACTTGAAGACACGCTTCACAACATGCCAATGGTGTGTAGAGGGGCTGTGCATATATCTGCTCAACTGTGAGACAACATACTGTAAATCAGGTCTCATATGGCATAAGTAAATCAAAGAACCAACTGCCTACTGATAGAGAGTGACATCACATGCACCGCTGCCATCCTCAGAAGAGAAGTGAAAACCAGGCTCTAATGGTGTGGATACTAGCTTGCAATCCTCAAACTAAAAACCCTGCAAAAGCTGTCCAATATACTTGGATTGTGACATCAAAATGCCCCCCTCACTCACGCACCCCGAGGCAAACCCGTATTGCAATAAATGCACCTGAGATTTTCCGTACAGGTTCGTACTGCAATAAATGTATGCTGTCAAGTCCGCATAGATTCTGTACTGCATTCAATGCAGGTTGTCAGGTTCGTACAGATCCCGTACTGCATTAATTGCAAAAAAGTCCGTACTGCAATTATGAGGCTCTGATAGTTTCGTATAGTGGCCACACAGCATTAAATGCACCTCTGACAGTTCCGTACAGTGGTAGTATAACTATACGGATTCCGTACAGAAGTTGTCCGCCACACGTGTGAGGCCAAATGAGTGAAAAATAAGTCGGAAAAGATGCAAAATGCTCAAAATGCAGCTCCCTTCACGGTGGATGCTCCAAAATTCGGTCTTCTCGCGTCAAAATCAGGGTTTTCGCCGACAGAAGCACTTGGAGAGGCCTCAAACACTCACGGGTGTGTAGAAACCAGCAAGACCAGCAGGAATAAGGGCTCATGAGGCTGCCAAACAGCTTGGAAAAGCTGTCAGGTGAGGAGGAGAAAAACGAGATGCTCTAATGAATTGCTGCAAAACTGAGAGTGGAGGCTCACAGAACAAAACCCTAGGGCTAAATGCCCTAACTGGACTAAGTGTCCTAACTGACCTAGGTGGTACATGTACTAGCTATACCAACAAACCTAGCAGACTGTAACTAGGCCTACAAGGCACATACCAAGGAATAAGTGGCACTTATGGATAGCCCATAGAATGGCCTACATAGGAGGGGAGCAGCTTCGGCCCACTCTCACAACTGATCCAATTCCATGATTGGCCTATATCTACTTGAGATGCGCCGACATAGGGAGACTCTACTACGACAAATTAGAGAGCAGCAGGAGGCGACCAGACCACAAGGTATAGAGGCTGATAAAGCACAGCGACACATCACAAACTTTTATGAATTTGAGTCAGCTCCAAGACACAACAGGATGGAGGAGGAGAAGATAGCTAATATGTGGGCAGCCTGGATCACTGAGAGGGGGACACAGAGACCACTTGCGGCACAGAGAGCAACTAGAGCACACTCTATTGAGGTCCGGCCAATCACAACTTTCTTCAGGGGAGACCACCTGAGACGAGGGGTCACCCCAGTGGGTTCAAAGATCGAGGAGACCATGCCCTCCCCCGCCACCACAACGTGAGACAACCTGACAGATGCAAATCCAAGACATTTTCGCTGCTCACAGATGAGCCACCACGGTGCCGAGCTTCGATTTTTGAATCCTAGCTCTCAACCTACTTCAACTAGTCTCTGATTTATATTTGATTTTTTCTTGAGCTATTGAGCTCTAAAGATCAATTTAGCACTCAGCAAGGACCCTAGCACGCCCTTTGCTCCAGCCCACTGAGGCTTGTATGAGTTTTTCCCTTTTTTATGTACTTAGTACTTTGTCCCATAGGCCGCGAGGCCTCCCGCTGTCGTTAAAATCTCTCTCTCTCTCTCTCTCTCTCTCTCTCTCTCTCTCTCTACTTGTCACCTATTCACTGCACAGAATTGTTGGAAACATGTGTGTGTGTGTGTGTGTGTGTGTGTGTGTGTGTGTGTGTGTGTGTGTGTGTGTGCATGTGTGTGTGAGAGAGAGAGAGGCTAGGGAGTGAAGAAGTGATACTCAAATGAAGACATAATGAAGGCTTTCACTCATTCATCAAGTATATCATGACAAGTGAAGTACAAGCCTTTAAATAGGCTACACTCACACTAGCACCTAGTGCATATGGGAAAGTTCAATGATGACACATGGCACTCACACATGATTCACACACACAGACTAGTACTAGATCACCTAGTACTACACACCAAAGAGTGTGAGAATGTAACATGCAAGACCTTCTTTAAATCTTTAGCGAGGAATTAGCATTGTACACTATAGAGATAGAAAGGAGATGAGGGTAAAGAGAGAGTAGAGTCGACAACCGATTAGGTCCCTATACCCACTAAGGGCCCCCTCCCCCAATCAAGGGAGAATTTGCTTTATACTTGGAGAACTGAGAAAATACAAAGAACACCCTTGGAGAGAGCACGGAAACGTGCTTCTAAAGAGCTCACTGTGCACACGTATAGCAAACCCAAAGACCTGAGAGGCAACGCCGACCAATACCGAGGCCTTGATGCTGTCCACACTAACGATGTAGGACGCTTCTGCAAGGCAAGGGAGAGGCTTGTGCTGTCCACCGGAATGCAAGGTTACTGCGTGAGTGAGAGAGTGAAAGCTAGGAGTGATAGATCCTATAAGAGAGCTGAGAGATGACTGAAATATAGAGCTGAGAGTGAGCTGTGTAAAGCTGTAAAAAGAGTTGCTGAAACAGACCCCAAACCTTACTCCATTCGCTGTCCCGACTCCCCGTCTCATGCGCTGCGTGAACACCTTCCCAGAGGGCTGAACTACTTATCTTCTTCACCTTCCTATCTTACTCCCACCTCAGCTATAGAGGGTTGCTCCTTATGAAAATTCTGGCACATTGTTCTTTATAAGTAGGAACGAGGTTAAGCAATTGGTCAAGTGTTATATGGATCTTTGAGTTTAATAGTTCTTTGAAGAACTTCTCTCCTCCTCCTTTACTTTTAGGCTTCGCTTCACGTTCTTGTGCTTCATCTTTGATCAGAAAACTTTGCTCCATTTTAGGTGCTTCATTTTCTTCTTCCCCGATGTAGCCAGTGTGTCACTTTGCACCCAAATGCAAGGTGCATGTGACAGAGACCCAACAAGCAAACAGTAGACCAATCCCCCCTCCACCGCCATACTGCAAAGAGCAAGTCCAACACCTCCCGTGTGATAGCGACTTCGCAGTCAGCTTGCGACCGGCAAGGGTAGACCATCACTCATCACCCCTCCTTACTCTGAACTGGGTGGTCAATACCATTAAACCAAAGTAAAAGACAATACATTCATTTTTGGGGGACAACCCATGGCAAAGTACCACTTATTGACTTCAAATACATTAGATTTAGAGGAACAACTCAAGGCTGACAATCTTTATTGACTCAACACAAACACACATAGCTAAGCATCATCTACCTCCTCAGAGAGGAATATATCATGCAACATAGCAGATGAAGTTTCCTGCTCAGGGCCAGTAGATGTAGCATAAATATTATTGAGCTTGTCCAGGTTCTCCTTGGCATAGATGTAGTTTCCTGCTGAGGGCCAGTAGATGTAGCATAAATATTCTTGAGCTTGTCCAGGTTCTCCTTGGCTGAAGTAGTGAGGACAAGAAGATGAAGTAATTTATTGACCAACTTCACACCAATAAGCGCCAGTGCTTTGTCATGCTGCTCATCCCTAGTGGAAAGTGGTGCTGATGAGTCTTCAACACGAGGACTAGGCTCCATAATAGCAAACTGAGGTAACAAATTTCGCGGCAGCAAATGAAGAGCCAACAAGCTGAAATGAATAACCAGCAAATAGAGGGGCTGGTCTGGGGCTCCGAAATGGATCAGCAGCCTTCACAAAGGCAGGGCAGTTGAAGAAATGCTTGAATAAACATTTCCAGCAGCTGGTCGATAACCCCGAAGACTCAAAATTTGTGAAGGGCTTCTGCAAACCAGCTCCAAGCTATACCAAGAGGCTGTAGTAGAGGTATGGGTGGACCAAAATGCACCAACAGATCACCAGGCCAAGAATCGGCAATTCTAGATGAAATAGAGGCTAGGAAAAGCCCCAAAAACTGCTCTGTTAAAGGTGGTTCTGCAGCAGCAACCCTAGAGCAACTCGAAATGCAACTAATTGCTCCGAAACAGGTCAAGGAGGCCTCCAAACCACCCGAGATGCTGCAACCGGCGTGCACAAATGAATACCTCTGCTGCAGCGGGCGTGGCAACCCTAAAACGGGATTGTAGATGTGCTGAAATGGCTCGAATCTCAATACGTGCTGCTTCTAAGAGACCTGAACAGAGGCGGCTATGCAGCAGCAGACTCGGAATGGCTCGAAAGTGCAGGAGCAGCCTCAGAACTGGTCGGAAATGTCATCAAAAGGCCTTCAACTTCTGCAAACTATGCGCAAAGGTGGTCGGCTATGCTGCAGCAGCAACGAAAGGTTGATTTCTGGCGACACAAACCTTCACACGTGCTGGCAGACCTGAAAACTGTGCCGACCTGCAAGGAAATGGACCGCCTAGGGCTCCAAGAGAGCTTGAATAGAGGTGACTGGCTGTGGAGGTTGTGGATAGGCAGAAATGAATGCAAATGGCAGCAAGGAGAAGCAGCTAGAGGCAGGATTGAGGCGAGTGTGCAGAAACCCTAATCGGGTATGAGGAGCTGAAAGTAGGCAACTAGAAACAAATTAGGGTTAGGGAGATGATGACGTGACAAGGCAGCTATGGCAGGGTGAACTTGCTCTGATACCATGTTAGAAACATGGTGTGTGTGTGTGTGTGTGTGTGTGTATGTGTGTGAGAGAGAGAGAGAGGCTAGGGAGTGAAGAAGTGATACTCAAATGAAGACATAATGAAGGCTTTCATTCATTCATCAAGTATATCATGACAAGTGAAGTGCAAGCCTTTAAATAGGCTACACACTCACACTAGCACCTAGTGCATATGGGATAAGTCCCATCATGACACGTGGCACTCACACATGACTCACACACATAGACTAGTACTAGATCACCTAGTACTACACACCAACACATCACATCAACACACTCTTTGGCTATGATATCTCCAACAAGAATATGCGTGCTGCACTCAATTGGCTCCATAACCGGAGAGCACAGGATCACGAGGGACTGCAGACTAAGCACTTCGCACATGGGCAAGAGGTCTTGGCTCTAGTTCTAGCAGGATGTTCAACCATACGGTATGTCGCAACTTCCCACCTCCTTGGAGCACTACCACTATTACTAGGAACTACCACACTCTTGGCCACACTTTGGCCAAGATTTATGGATTGATACTAGAGAGGGAGAACAAAGGCCACACAGAGGCTCATGGGCAACAAGCTCTAGGGCAAGCAAGATTTCGGAGACAGCATTCCACCCTAGACCACATCTTCACCCTGAGGGCTATCATTCAGAAGGCAAGGTCGAGATGTTAGAAAGTAGACTTTCGGAAAGCCTTTGACACTGTCCCACTATCCCACCTGATCGGGAGGCTACAAGAGATGCACATTCCAAAGATTATAATTTGGGGGGATGATGAGCCTATATGAGTCCATTAGAGGGAGAGTTCGTGCCCCAGGATATTGGGTCAAGAAGACGATCAAAGTGAAGCAAGGATGACTCCTTTCACCGACTCTCTTCAGGCCCTAAGTTAATGAGATCACATCCTTTATAGACCACCAAGGAGGCGAGGGATCACTATTGGGTGACCTATAATACAGACTACTATATGTAGACGACATAGTCCTCATATCAACTTCAGCAGAGGGACTACAGAGACATCTGGAGGCCTTAGAGGTGTTATGCAAAGAGAGAGACATGACAATCAACCTTGGGAAAACCAAGGTTACGATCTTCAACACCTCTTGTGCAGTGCTTCATCGACATAGCTTCACTTACTAAGGTGAGCTAATGGAGATAATGCAGTACTACACATACCTGGGGGCCAGTTTTCATGAAGATCCATGCAGCTGCTTTGGCACGACTAGAGAGATAGTGCTTCCTGGCGCACTTTCAGAATCCACCAAAGAAGGGCTAGCTTTTCGACACCCCAGTGAGGGCGACTGCCATGCATGCATCACCTTTTTGGGGGAGTGATCTTTTGGCAACATAGTGGAGGAGATTTGGGCAGCTACAAGTGACTATCGGGTCTAAGATGATTTAGAGTAATCCCTCAGTTCCTCATTAGATAGTACAGGCAGAGTTCGCCATGACATCTCTCCAAGATGCCAAATTCAGACTTTGACATTCCTCCATAGAGTTTGGGCCCTACCCCACTAGAGATTACCGAGGCTGGCAATAGTGTCATCCAAACAGCTAGCAAAGAGCGGGGTTGATACAGCATGATATGCATGCATATCCACATGGTTTTGCCACTCACGGTATTCAGATGGACCGACTTCCCCCCTTTCAGTACAACATCGACCGCTCGAGTCGATCCCACGAGGTGAGATTAACCGTATCATACGGTTAGATCTCCTCCATCTTCATACGTCTCAGACTTGGGGAGGGGGGGAGAGATCAGGAGTTCCCCACCAAGTTCTAGTTCTATCATAACCACTTCTTGAGAATATAGGAGGATGGACTCATCGTCAAGCCCGATACCTCAAGGATTGAGGAGTCTCACATGTACTGAGGATTGCCATTGGACAGATGCGGGTCTCGTCCCATCAACTGAGGATTGAGACAGGGAGGGGAGAGTTGCAAGGATACCCAAAGAGAACGGATATGCAGGTTATGCACATTGGGGGCGATCGAACCAGAGGAGCATTTTCTATGTACCTACCTAGCCTACTATGAGATCCAAGTTGATACTACTACCTCTTTCAGAAGGGGCACGACTTTGGTCCACTATCACGATTGATCCACTTCCTCTATCTGATTGAGATGCGACGATACAAAGAGACACTACTGCGACAGATCAGAGAGCAGCCAAAGGTGATAGCCCCACAGGTTATTGAGGCAGACCGAGCACAGAGGCATGTCTCAGATTTTTATGCATTTGAGTCAGCTGCAAGACACACTAGGGTAGACAAGGAGGAGCTAGCTGATATGAGGGCAGTATGGATCAGCAGAGAGCAAGGGACGCAAAGAGCACACACGAAATAGAGAGTGGCCAAAGCACAGATGATCGAGGTCCAGCCTATCTCAGCTCTCCTCAAAGGGGACCCCCACACACGAGGCATCACTCTTGACATAGCCCATCGGATCCAAAGATCGAGGAGACCAGGTCTCCTGCCACAACACGAGACAACTCGAGTAGACGCAAATCCAGGATATCCTCACAGCCCACCGGAGAGCCACTACGGTGCCTAGTTATGGTTTCTGAGTCTCAGCTTTCAGTTTGTATTTGAGTTTTGTTTGAGTTCTTTAGCTTAGTATAGCACTCAGCAAGGCGCTTAGCGAGCCCTTTGCTTCAGCCCTTCAAGGCTTGTATGAGTTGTTTTTGCCTTATGTACTTTGTGCCATAGGCCCGCGAGGCCTCCCGAGGATCTCTCTCTCTCTCTCTCTCTCTCCCTCTCTCTCTCTCTCTCTCTCTGCTAAGAATGGACTATAAAAAAGCACATATGTATGAAAAGGAGGTGAAGGAGGCAATGGTGCAAGAGCAAATGCCTTCCACATGTCAAGAAATCAGCAACTACATAACAATATGTTGCTGTCAACAGCCCAGGAATGTTTCGCTAAAAGCAAGGGGAGAAGTGCTGGGATGCCATGTAAGCATTGGTACGACCAAGATTGCAAGGATGCAAATAGCGCTTGGAAAACAGCAACTCCAATAGAGAAGGAGGACACAATGGGATGACATAATACGATTTGTCAAAAGCCTCTATGAAAGAGATGGGGAAGAAAAGATCAACCACAACTATACTATCAAAGCGACAAATGGAATCATAACAAAGGAAGACATGGACAACGCACTGAAAAAGCTAGCTAATGTGAAAGCTCCAGACACGCAAGGGCTAGTAGCAGAAATGTTAACATGGGGAAGTGAGAACAAAGAAAATGCTTACCAGGCTTATGAATATGTATTATGGCTCTAGAGGAAGTAAGCAAGTACCGATTCGTAAGGGGGGAGAGAGCAAGATGACAAAGAATTGTTGGACAATCATGTACGCAATCTAATGGCAAAGTTATATGGCACTATCCTTGAACAGGAAATCAACAAATGGGCATAGGAACAAGAAGTAAGGGCGCCATCTCAAGCAGGGTTTCGCCCCAAGCACTCAATGGTCGATCGATCATCTGTTGCCATAAGGGATGCAACTGAAGGAGTCAGAGGAAAGAAAGAGGCTGTCTACTGTTGTTTCATAGATTTCAAGAAGCCTACCATGTCAGAGGTTATGGGAAAGACTGGAAAAGCTCAAAGTTCCTCGAGAACTCAGAGAAGCCACATACCGACTCTGTGATAAGGTACTAGCTCAGTCAACACAGCCGCTAGTGGATGGGTCATGCTCAAGGGGAAAGCTGTAATAAGGAGTGGCATAGGGGGTTAAACAAGACTGCCCCCTCTCACCGACACTCTTCGGTCTTTTTATCGATGAGTTGGAAGAGTGGATGAGAATGCACAGCAAGGAAGGGGTTCAAATTGCAGGGTACGCTTTGTTAGTGCTTGTCTATGTAGATGATGTAGTATTCTTCACAAAGAATAAGGAGAACCTGCGAGCACATTTGGATGAGCTAAGAGATTTCTGCAAACACTCGGGGATGCAAGTCAATATAGACAAGACAAAATTAGTCATTGGGACATGCAACAAACTAGTGGATATCACATTTGGAGGGGAGCTCCTGGAAACAGTCAACTCATATAAATATTTAGGATTTCACGAACAACTACAAATAGAATGCATGCGTGGAAAGGAGGATTCTAGGGGGTCTGAAAGCTCTATACAACTTCCAAAATATATGCAGGAAGGCGCACCTGTGGAATTCGGAAATGAGAGAGTTTCTGTACACCATGCTTGTACAGACAATCATCCTTTATGGATGCCCCGCTTGGGCACCTGGGCTGTCTAGGATATACTGGGACAGGATAGAGACTATAAATAAACATTTCCTGATAGGGGAGTAGGCCCAGATAGTGGCCAGGGATGGGAGATGACAGAAGGCACGGAGCCAAAACTTGTTCATGCGTTGGATGCAGAGAAGGTCTTAGTTCCGATAAATCTGGATAGCGTGAAGGAGTGGAACTTGTAGAATGCAGTTGCTCTCTCTTGAATTAACGGGCGATGGAAGCTACACAGATTATGGGCTGGCACAAGGGAATGGAGTGGGGATGGAATCATGGGGTATAACAGCCGCTCATATTGTGACACAGAAATTGCTACAGGAACTCTGGCGGAACCCGGGAACAAAAATGTAGTTTTATAAGCAAGAAATTAACTCAATGGACAGCTCCCGGAAGACATATCAACATTTAAAAGGCATTGAAACTGCAAAATCATAACTAGTTCACATGATCTCGAGGTAGAGAGAGGTAGATGGGCAAGACCCCGAATCCCTCGAGAGAAAAGAACCTGCAAAATCTGCCCCATAGGGGAAATAGAAAATGAACAGCGTGTACTTCTAAGATGTAGAGCCTCTGCACACATCAGAGAAGGCTATGGGGACAGCAGAGATCTAAAAAATTCTGCTGGAGCAGCCAGCCAAAAACCTAGGAAGCTACTTGAAAGAAATTTTGGAACATCACACTAAGGAATTGGTTCTAGCACACAAGCTAGCCCAACAAGTACTCAATAAATGACAAGTTTGTAATATTTCCTCTTACTGGATGTAAGGGATAACTATTAGTTGATAGTGATCGCCAGTCCCATAGATCTTGAAGGGTCTCCTACGGACTTTAATACAATCACATCATATCATAACTCTCTCTCTCTCTCTCTCTCTCTCTCTCTCTCTCTTCACGACTCACACCTGCTTGCCGCTCCACCCGCTGCTGTTGCGCCTCCAATGGTGCCATCTTTTGCGTTGGGCCTCTTCCAGGCCCCATGGACTGTGCCACGCTTGTCGCGTGGCTGCTAGCCCTGCTTGCTGGGCCACGTGACTGCTGTGAGCAGTCACTAGCTTGGCCTAGCCAAGCTGGGCTGCTCGACGCAGCCTCTACAGCCGTTGGGCATTGACAAGGGCTCGTCCAGCCCCCAAGACATCGTACGCAGCAGGCATACTATTAGAAATAGACCAACAGAGGGTACGCACAGCAGAAGACTGATAGAATAGCCCAGGAGCTCACTCAGTGTGTGTGGTGTGGAATCACATACTTCTTAACATAAAGTGCATCACATAGATGTGCAGACTCATCAATAGACAATGAACCAGCCATATATAGAAACCACCAAAAAAATATATTTCCATCCAATGCGGAAACAGACAGGTTGGACTGCTAGATTTCAAAGATGACTCTCTCATAGTGCCTGAGATGGATGCAGCAGAGCTGGGGATAGTGAGGCAGTTAGCAAACGCAAATGCACCAGTGACAGCATATGGGAGACATCTACTCGAGTTGGGGGCTATCCATGACTTGATTATATACAATGGTCTCCAGAAATGGCCATCATCTGTGTGGTAAGGGAGAGAAGGAGCACACCGACACACAAGCAGGATAAACACAAGAGTGTGGGGATAAAACAGATGTGTGTACCTCCCCTAGCACACAGTCAACCTTTTATATGAAAGGATAAGGTTACAACACTAAGTACACCGTACTTAGTGTACTTAACAAATAAAAGTACTAACTGTACTTAAGTGTACTAACTGTACTTGGGTGGCCATAGTGCCTTTACCCCAACAACCTCCCACTTAAAGGCAATATGCCCTCAAGTAAAAATAAATGAGGCTCAACCTATACCCATCAACTGTCGGCAATGTGCAAACCGCTCTGCAGGCAAGCCTTTTGTCAACAGATCTGCTGGATTATCATCTGTGTGAATCTTGACAAGCTGAATCAGCTTATCATCTATTACCTCCCTGATGAAGTGATACTTCACATCAATGTGCTTTGTCTTTGCATGAAAGACAGGATTGTGTGCCAACTGAATAGCACTCTGACTGTCACAATGCAACAATGGAATATCACCTGTAATGCCCAAGTCTCCCACTAGCCGAGATAACCATAAGGCCTCCTTGCATGCCTCTGTGGCTGCAATATATTCAGCTTCCGTGGTAGACAAGGCTATGCACTGCTGCATCCTTGACATCCATGACACTGCACCTCCAGTGAATGTATAAACATAACCGGTAGTAGACTTCCGGTTATCTGGATGACCAGCAAAATCTGAATCCACATAACCATGCACCTTTGCATCTCGCTTGTCAAAGCATATGCACAACTCATGTGTGCCCTTCAGGTATCTCATGATACCTTTCACTGCATTCCAATGCTTCTTGCCTGGATTTGCCATATATCTGCTAACCACTCCCACTGCAAACGCAATATCAGGTCTGGTAGCAACCATGGCATACATGAGACTGCCACAAGCTGAAGCATACGGAATCTTGGCCATTTCAGCCCTATCAACATCTGAGTGTGGGCTGTCCATTGCACTGAGTTTCACATATGGAGGCAATGGAGAACTAAGGGTCTTCCCCCCCTCCATATGAAATTTGTGCAATACTTTGCCAATATATTCGGTCTGAGACAAATACAACAAACGCTGTCCCCTGTCTCTCCGTATCCGCATTCCCAGTATGTGATTTGCATCACCAAGGTCCTTCATATCAAAGGCCTCATGCAATCTTTTCTTAAGGTCATCAAGCTCCTTACGAGCTTTACCAGCAATAAGCATGTCATCCACATATAAAATGAGAATGATTAAGCTGCCATTTGCAGCCCTTTTGGTATATAAGCAGTGATCGTCATCACTTCTCCTGAAACCTTGGGACTTCATGAAGGTATCAAATTTCTTATACCATTCCCTTGGTGCCTGTTTCAGCCCGTAAAGGCTCTTTTTAAGCTTGCATACAAGTGACTCCTTGCCCTTCACTGCAAATCCTTCTGGCTGCTGCATGTAGATCTCCTCATGAAGATCACCGTGAAGAAAGGCTGTCTTCACATCCATTTGGCATAATTCCAAATTCTCACATGCAACCAAAGCAAGTACAATCCTGAGTGTGGTCATCTTAACCACTGGAGAAAAGATCTCATCAAAATCGACACCATACTCCTGCTTAAAGCCCTTGGCAACCAACCTGGCTTTATACCTTGGCTTAGCTCCAAGTGTGACTTTCAATCTATACACCCACTTGCATGGCAGTACTTTCATGCCCTTAGGCAACTGCACCAATTCCCAAGTACCATTTTTATGGAGACTGTCCATTTCAGACTTCATGGCTAGTTCCCATAGCCTTTTATCATGCATTTGCACGGCTTCCTTGTAACAGGAAGGTTCTCCACAGTCTGTAAGCATAATAAAATCTGCTCCTGGAACAAATCTGTCTGGCGGTTTCATTTGTCGAGTGGACCTTCGGACCCATTGGTCTTGCTGTCCAACTTGCTGCTCACCTAAAACAGGTGGCTATTCCAGTAGATCAGGCTGCAGAATTATGCCTGGGAGGTCTTCCAAAGGTGGCATGTCCCGTAGTACATCTTCCACCACTGCGGGCTGTCCATTTGGACCTGCTGCAGCATCATGCATTGG
This sequence comes from Dipteris shenzhenensis, assembly GCF_047967505.1. Taxonomy (NCBI): domain Eukaryota; kingdom Viridiplantae; phylum Streptophyta; class Polypodiopsida; order Gleicheniales; family Dipteridaceae; genus Dipteris; species Dipteris shenzhenensis. The sequence continues at coordinate 10,264,643 of NC_141598.1, forward strand.
CTGATTACGCTACTGTTGTGGCTGATTCGCAGCCTGCCTGAATTGTACAGGATGTCCCGAGTCATCAATGTCAACCTCTGAAGCATCAGAAGGCTTATCTGCTGCCTTAAACATACATGACTCATCAAATAAGACATCATTGCTGCGTATTAGCTTCTTATTCACAGGATCCCATAGGCGGTAACCCATCTCACCACTGTCACCATATCCAAGAAAAATGCATTTAAGAGACTTAGGATCAAGCTTGCGGCGATCTTCTCTGCGTATATGCACGTACGCAGTGCAGCCAAAGACCCTCAAGTGCTTATAGGAAGGAGGTTTTCCTGTCCAAAGCTCCTCTGGCACTCTGCCATCTAGTCTTTTATTTGGTGACCTATTGATGAGGTGTACTGCTGTTTTTACAGCCTCAGCCCAAAATCCATGAGGTAAAGCAGCATGTGACATCATAGAGCGGGACTTTTCCTGTATGGTTCTATTCATACGCTCTGCAGTGCCATTTTGCGCTGGACTGTAAGGAGCAGTGAGTTCTCTTTTAATACCTCTAGCATCACAAAATGCATTGAATGCATTAAACATATACTCCCCACCATTATCTGACCGCAAAGCCTTCAGTGTTCTGCCTGTTTGGTTCTCAACCATAGCAAGCCATTTCTGGAACACTGGAAAGACATCACTCTTCAATCGAAGAGGATACACCCACACCTTCCTTGTGGAATCATCTATAAATGTGACAAAGTACCGTGCACCTCCAAGTGAAGGACTAGGCATCTCACACACGTCTGTATGCACAAGCTCAAGTTGAGCATCTTTATGTCCTAATCTCCTTTTATGAGGACACTGTAACTGTCTACCATATATGCAGTGCTCACAAAACTTTAAATCAGAAAATTTAAGAGACGGTAAGTAGCCAACGCGAGCCAATTGCTCCATTCCACTTATGCTCATATGTCCCATCCGGCTATGCCACATAGAAATATTCGGCAGCTCGGTGGCATGAATATTAGCATGATTACATACTTTAGCATGAAGAGTATACATTGTGTCAACCTTAGAGCCTCTGGCAACAACCAGGGCACCTTTGGTGACCTTCCAGAAACCATGACCAAAGCTGGTCACAAAACCTTCATCATCCAACATGCCAGTAGAAATCAGATTTTTCTTGACTTCGGGTACATGCCTAACATTGTGAAGCATAAGCTGAGTACCATCAGCAAATACAAGTCTGACATCTCCAACACCGACAATACTGCATGCATGATTATCCCCTAGAAAAACGACTCCATTACTGCCTGCTGCATACCTTACAAACAATTCTTTGTAAGGTGTAACATGGAATGAGGCACCTGAGTCAATGATCCAAGAGTGCATGTCTGCAAAATCTCCTGCATGGAGAGAATGAGCATCCAAAGTAGAGAGAAATAGAACCTCTCCCTCACTGTCATAACCATGTGTAGAATGAAGCTCTTCAATCTTCACACTGCTCTTACCATTGTTACTGGTACAATTGCTTTTGCATCTGACGCATCAGTGTTTTTGACTTTGTCTCTCTTATCATTTTTCATTTTTCAGTTTAAAGCACTGCTTTTTGGTATGTCCCTTTTTGCCACAGTAGTAGCACTCAACATCTTTGCTGGAGCGCGACTTGCTCCTCCCTTTTCCCCTTTCCTGAGATTTGCCTCTTTGCTGACTTCTCCCCCTTGCATTTAAGGCATTGTTAGGCTTTACTGCATCTTGAGCTTTCAGCTCCTGCTCTTCTTGCAAAATCAGCCCTGTGATATCTGAAAAACTTATGAAAGTGTTTGCATTTGTTACAGCTGTGGTGAATGTATCCCAACTTTCAGGAAGAGAGATCAAGAGTGCCATACCCTTGGTTTCCTCATCCACCACATACTTTTGATTTGCAAGTTGAGTGACAATTGAATTAAACTCATTGAGATGTGCATCCATGGAGGTCCCTTCCTTCATCTTCAGATTGAAGAACTTGCGCAACCAATATATCTTTGTGGCTACACTTTGCTGCTCATATGTGTCCTGTAGCTTTTTCCACACACCCCAGGCTGTTTTTTCACCATCCACATTCCAAACAACACTCTCATGGAGTGACAATTCAATTATGGACTTTGCTGACAGATCAGCTAGTGCCCAAGCATCATCAGTTGTGCCAGTGGGCTTCACACCTTTGTGTATAATAGGAGCATGAAACTGCCTGAGAATTAGCACATTCAGGACCATCTTTTTCCACATTGGGTAGTTAGCAGCACCCTGCAACTTTTTAATATAGAGAAGAGAAGATTCCGAGGATGAAGCCATTACAATCAGCAAGAAATATAACCCACACTTGGGTGCCTGACTCCCTGCAAACCAAGTGCACACAGGCACTTGTACTGTGCTCAAAAAATTAAATTCCTGCAACGGAAAAAAAACAGGACCTGCACCTGCAAATATTTCTCCCACTTAATCAGAGAATTCTGACTGTTTACTGCTTGCTGCAGATTCAGAACAGCAGAACTGTATGCATCAATAAATGCTCTGTTGTACAATCCAGCAGTACCCTGATTTTCAACAGCATCTGCCCTGCTATTACAGTAAAAACTGCAGTAGTTTGTGCACTCTGTACTTCAGTAAATTGACTGTTCTCAGTCCAGTAGTTGACACAAAACAGTACCTGACTGTACTTTTTAGTACAGAATCAGAAATTGACTGTTTAACTGCTCAAAACTGTCAACATCAAGCTTCCAGTTGCCCCTAAAACTGTGTAACACAGTGTAGAACAAGAATTAGGCAAAAGCCCCTTGACTAGAAGCAAAATTCTGAGAATTTAGTGCATGTACCGCTTCACTGATCACTGTAAGGCATTCAGTTTCTTCCCCACCACTGATATGCATTCCAATTGCAAAATCCCCAATTTATCTTGCACAATCAGTGCTCAATTCTACAATGTAGTACTTAGTGTACTATATGCATCTTCCATTGTCCCGTAGGTCACAAAATGCATCCAAATCCTGCAAGCATCAACTCCAAACAGGAGGATAAATACAAACACATGCGTATACAAGCCAATGCTTGGCTGTGGCTACAAAAGCCCCTTGATTCTGTACCTTGTGACTTGAAATTCTCAACACCGACTAGGTACTCACGGGAGTGTAGTCTGCATCATTTTGTAAGCCAAAGCTCTCCAAAGATTTTGAGGAATACCAAAGGCATTAATCAACAGTTTGTCCCGAAATCAGGGCGAAGACGCTTGGCGGGGGGCGGGGAAAGAAGCGAGACGAAGCTGGCCCTCGTTCAAGCGCCAGTAGTCGCCCATAACAAGACTGCGGTGGAGACGCTAGCGCCTGTGGCGCTGATGGCGGAGCTGCTGGCGCCTGTGGCACTGGTAGCGCTGCTGCTGGCGCTTGTGGCGCTGGTGGCGCCGCTTCTGCTGGCGCCTGGCGGCTTGGCTGCTGGCGTTGCCGGTGGCCTTGGCTGCTGGCGTCGCTGGTGGCCTTGGCTGCTGGCGTCACCGGTGGCCTTGGCTGCTGGCGACGGATAGCCTCGATAGCTGATAGCGCTGGCAGCGCTGGCAGCTGCTGGCGCTGCTAGAGCAGCTTGCTGCTGCTCCTAGCGTGATGCAGTAGCGAATGCTGCTGCTGCTGCTTCTCCTTCTCTATCTGCTACTGCTGGCACTGTTGCTGGACGGACGGGAGAAGAAGGTAGGCAGGCTCTGATACCACTTGTGGTAAGGGAGAGAAGGAGCACACCAACACACAAGCAGGATAAACACAAGAGTGTGGGGATAAAACATATGTGTGTACCTCCCCTAGCACACAGTCAACCTTTTATATGAAAGGATAAGGTTACAACACTAAGTACACCGTACTTAGTGTACTTAACAAATAAAAGTACTAACTGTACTTAAGTGTACTAACTGTACTTGGGTGGCCATAGTGCCTTTACCCAAATTGACAGCATCTCAGAGCTGTTTGTACACGCTCATCCTTGAGCTTTTGTTTGCCCACTTTTGTGGAGGAATATATCTGAGTTTCTGTCCTCTCTCTCTTTCCGTTTTTTTTAGTGTTGTATGAGCTAGGTAGGGAGTGAGGTGTGAGTGATTCTATCCTCTATTTCCAACAATATGTCCCAGGCTTGGGGAGGAGAGGAGCTCCCCACCAAGATCAAGTTCTACCATGACCACTTTCTAAGGGTCTCAGAGTATGGTCTTGTCATTAGACCTCAGTATCTCGAGGATAGGAGAGTCTCACATGCATTGATGATCGCCATCTCACAATTGCGAGTCTCGTCACATCACTTGAGGATTGAGGCAGAGAGAGCTACAGGCATACCCAAAGAGCAAAGGATCTGTAGACTATGACTGATGGGGAAAGTCGAGATAAAGGAGCACTTTCTATGTGTCTTCCCAGTCTACTATGAGATCCGAGGGCGATATCACTCCCTCTTTCAGGGGGGGCATGGCTTTGGTCCGCTTACACGGCTGATCCATTTTCCTGACCAAGTTTGTGTTGGGCTCTATCTAATTGAGATGCGAAAACACAAAGATACACTAATGCGACATACAAGAGAGCGGCAAGAGGTGATGCCACAGGTCACCGAGATTGACCGAGCACAAACACGTGTTACAAATTTCTACGCATCTGAGTCAGCTACGAGGGAGGTTGAGGGAGAGGAACTTGATGAGATGAGAGCATAATGGATTATGCAGTGAGAGTCACCGCCATGATGCTGCCAAACACACTCCGCATGCGGCGTAGGGAGTGACCAAAGCACGCACGATCAAGGTCCAATCTATTTCAGCCCTCCTTAGAGGAGACCGCTAGAGACGAGGCATCACCCTTGACGTAGCCCACCGAATACAGAGGTCGAGGACACCACGCCCTCCGCCGCCTCGAGAGACAACTCAACAGACACAGATACGAGAGCTCACATCCCATCAGAGAGCCACTAGGGCACCCAAATATATGGACCCAGTGCATGTACTAGAAGCGTTAGCTCTGACCACTTCATACTATTTTGTCAATTTGCTACTCTGCTATTATGCTCACTAGCTTATCACTTCAGCTTTCAGCAAGGGCCTTAGTGCGCCCTTTGCTTCAACCCATAGCAGCTTGTATGAATTACTTTTGGTTTTGTACTTTGTCTCATAGGAGCATTAGCTCTGACCACTTGATACTATTTTGTCAATTTGCTATTATACCTAGATGAATCCAAGAACATTCCCAAACTCATCCTCTAAAAACACAACATAGTGCAGTTTCGATTTGCTACTCTGTTATAATGCTCACTTCAGCTTTCAACAAGGGCCTTAGTGCGCCCTTTGCTTCAGCCCATAGCGGCTTGTATGAGTTACTTTTGGTTTTGTACTTTGTCTCATAGGCCTGCGATGCCTCCTGAAGACGTTATTACATCTCTCTCTCTCTCTCTCTCTCTCTCTCTCTCACTCCACTATACACCTCACAGCAGAACTCATTAAGTGGTCCAATGAACACACGCAAAGGCACATAGTAATGGCACTAAACCAAGCATTCGTGTATGGTTTCCCAACCGATTGGCAAGAGAACTGGATCAAGCCAATTTACAAGGGAGGTGACCGCAATCAAGTGTCAAACTATAGAACCATTATGGTATGCTCTACTCTAGCCAAGCTATATAGTACAATAGTAGAGGCAAAGCTAAGTGCTTGGGCAGAGAAAGAAAGGAAGAGGGCAATGGGACAAGCGGGTTTCAAGCCCAAACACTCCACTGTGGATCATCTAGTTACTCTCCAAGTGTTGATGGAGGACAGCCGCCTTAAGGGGAAGGCACTCTTTTGTTGCTTCATTGATTTTAAGAAGGCATTCAATACGGTGCCTAGGGATGTGCTATGGGAGAGAATGGAATGCATAGAAGTGCCTCAGGAAATAAGGTTTGCTGTCTTTAGACTTTATGAGAAAGTAAAATGTCAACTAAAATGTAAGGATGGGATGTCACAAGAATTTTATAGCAATATGAGGGTCAAACAAGGATGCCCACTCTCACCCACCTTGTTTGGTTTATGCATTGATAGACTTGAGGAACTGATGCACACAGAAGCAGGTAAAAGAGGGTTGTCCAGCCTCTACCTAGCAGATTTTGAGATTCACTTGCTTCTTTATGCGGATGATGTGGTTGTTTTCACTAATAGTGAGGGTAAGATGCAACAAATGATGGATATCCTCAGCATGTTCTGTTCGGAAAGTGGGCTGGCTGTGAATGTTTGCAAAACTAAACTCATGATAGTAAAGACTATACAGCCAAGTAATCCCCCTTCAATCTCATATATGGGTCAACTTGTTGATACAGTGCACTCATTCAAATACTTAGGCATTGAAATTCCAGCCAATAACAAATGGAGCAGCTGTGTGCAACGGAGAATTGATGCAGGATGGGGAAAATATTATCAATTTGAAAATGACTGCAGCAATACCAACACAAGAAGGTGGCAAGTATGAAACATGATTTTTGGGGCATATGTGGTACAAACAGTGCTCTATGGGGTAGAGGTGTGGGGGGGGAGTATACCATCATCAAAATGGAATGATGTAGAAAAAATGCAGAAATCTTTCATTAGAAGACACCTTGGCATCAAGGCTAACACACCCTACTCTCTCCTACTCCTAGACACAGGATGCATACCCATAGAGTTGCATGCCTTGAAGAGAGTACTCAGATACATCACAAAGGTCAAGCGCATGAATAATGAAAGGCTGCCAAAGAGGGCATGGGTAGAAAGTCAAAAGTCCCAAAAGACGAATAAGGGTAAGATTTTGGCATCTCGATGGGCACTAGATTTAAAAAAATGGTTCCAAAAATGGGAGGTAGAGAGGTACTTGGACTACTCTCCAGAGGAGGTAGATGAGGATGCCTTTCATCATGACCTGCTGAATGCACTACACAGGAAATGGCAAGCAGCTGAAAACAGAGATAAGTTTGAGTACTACCGTACATTTATCAACCCCGAATATTGGGCTACTTATACAAGAAGAGAAACAGCCACGCAGAAGTACATTTGCACACCTATGGCAATACATAAGCGAAGAGCTTTGGCCTCACTTCGCACCCGATCACACCAGCTGCAGATTGAAATAGGAGGATGGAAAGATATGCCAAAAGAGAGCAGAATATGCCAATTATGTGACCAGGGAATGGCAGAAACTGAAGAACACATGGTAATGATATGCCCTTACTATACTCACATCCGGAAAGCATTTAGCTCTCTTCTCGAGGGACATAACAGACTGGCTGATATGCTACATAGCGGGTCACCCCCAGCTTTAGGAACGTTTGTCTATAAGCTTTTCAAGCACAGGAACTCACCTAAGACATAAAGGTAGTTTCTCTTAATACCCTCCCCTCCAAGGGAGGAGTCTTTGTGTACGAGGATTTTGTATTGCTCAGGTCCCGTAGGCCGATTTTTGGTCTTCAGAGGACGATAATATATTCTTCTTCTTCTTCTTCTTCTTCTTCTCCAACATTGTCTAATACATGTTACCAATTACCATTTCTATCCTAAGACTAGAATGAATGAATTCTGCTTCATCTATGTGTAATTGCTGCCTTTGAATAGTTGGAGACTTTAAAGGCAGATATCAGCCTGCCAGTATTTAAAAGTAGAAGTCGTATTCAGTGTGACAAATCATAAAGTTTACCACTAGAACCTCCCATTAAAGAGAAGTAGGCAACAGTATGAACAATAGAAAGAAGATATTGCAAAAAAATAGGCAGAGTTGGCATACATGATCGATACACTAGACTACCAGAAAAGGCACGCATTGAAGGAACAAGAAAAAATGAATATAAAGAGTTCCTTAAAACCAAGATCAAGCATAGCAGCCTATACCTAGATGAGTCCAGGAACATGCCCAAACTCATCCTCTAAAAACACAATATAGTGCAGTTTCAATCTCATGATAGTCACTCATAAGGTTGAAAACCATAAACTCCATCACGCATAACAGGGACTAGCTACTATGACATCCCCACTAACGCCATTAGCGCCCAAAAGTGGGTATAGACCATCGTATAAACATATTCTCTCACACAAACAAATCCACACACCCACACATACTTGAGCATCCATTTATACAAAGTCTTCCTACTGAGTTTCTGTAGGCACTCTGGAGGTGAAGGGCAGACTCAGCCATGACGAAGGCTAGCACTAAAGGAGAAGGCTAATCAAAAGCTAGTCCAAAATCTCTTCATTCAAACTACAACTACTTGTGAAGACTAAATAATTTCATTTGAGTCTCTCCAGACGAGCATCTAAATCTAACTGATAGGGCAACGCACCACTTAAAAACTGGCATCTTACCTTACACTAAAGAAAATTAGGGGTTCAATACCAACAAAACAAGGGTGGAGACTTCACCATTACAAAGTCGTCTAAAGCATTGAATCTTGATTTCCTTGTCAGACTTGCCCCAGCTCGAAGTAAACGTGCCGAGGTGACCTGCATGATGTATCTCCTTCAAATTCATACAATTCTTTCTCCAAGGTTTTCCTCTGTTCTGGTCAACAAGGCATCAAAAAACCTTGTAGTACTTGCAAAACAATAATGTTAAGCCAAATCCAAAGACATAAACATACTCATAAGAATACAGCATAAGCAATATTACAAATCAACTACAAGATATGAATTTAAGAAAGAAAGAAAGAAAAACATAAGAGTGAAGGGACAAGTCAAAACAAGAGAACACGATGATGATGATGGCCAAATTCTACAGAGAAGATAACCATAAGCAATGACATAGGGGTCAAACAAGGCTGTCCCATCTTGCCAACTCTCTTTAAGCAAATATAAATGGATGCATTAGATAAATTCTGGCAGAACTTAGGGATGAAAGACAATATTACATGGTATCTCATGTATGCCCAAAGTGAGTGTGATGCCAAGTACAGTGCGTTGGAGTAAGGGTTCATTGTCCCACATTTAAGCCCCTAGATGAGGAGAGCACAACAGCACAAGGACATGAAGCCTGCATAACATTGGGGGTGATGAGGGGCTGCTATGTGGGCATGAGAGGAGGATGCCACACCAGTAGATCTAGGTGGAAAGGATCATCCATGAGGGCTTTTTTGTGGTTAACATATGAACCGACACATAGGCAGCATGAAGGGCTGCTGGAATGGCTGTATGCAATCGCATATAGAGCAGTACGCAGCAGAAGGGCTGCCACATGGACAGCAAACAGAGCTTGAAGAAGGTGGCTGCTATGGAGGCAGCGAGATCCATCTGAAAAGGTATTGGCAGAACTGCTGCAGATATGACAGAGATCTGGTGACAGCCACAGTGGCAATTGAAGGGGTGGCCCTGCATGGAGGCCATTCAAGGCAATGGCTGGGGTTACGTGTGAGCCCAGCAAATCGGCCAATTACTGGAGTGGTTGGGGCTTAAATGGCCCAGACCCAATCGGCCATCTTTGGCAGTCTGTCACAGACCTGGCCTAGGAAGACTTAGGAGCAGCAAAGGGGTCCACCTCTGAGCATCCATACTAAGTCCTTTGCTGAAGGTGACAGGATCTCTGTGGAGCATCAACTTGGCCAGTTTTGGCAGTTTTAAGCAACAATCTTAGAGATGTTTTGGCTCTTCCACCAATGTCTTTCATTCCAGATCTGAGTGCTTGTGAATTTAATCTTGTGCACACAATTGTCAATTGTTGGATCTACATCGGTTCGAGATTATTCCACGTTCTTCCACTGCGTAGGAGGTCTACCTAGGTATGAAGTACAAGCCCAGATTCTCCAACATAGTACCAAAGCGACCATGATGAGCCAGAAAAGTGTATTCTATGAGCCAAGGATCTGAGATCTGAACCCAAGAAGTGTATACCTTGGTGATCAAGCCAACCAGTTCAAAGATCAACTTCAACAACTGGCAACTTCTGCTCAATGAAGGTCTGACAAAACGTCAGTGTTGCAGTTCAATCTCATCTCCATTGCAACTCGATGCAGCATTTCAGGTCATCACCTACCTATATGGAGTCGGGGCATATGGGGATTGCACCTCCAGGGAGGCAGATTACCGTGGCTAGCATTGTCCATTTCTATGGCAATATCAGATGCAGGTGACCAGAGATGCTGGTTTGCACACACAGTGAGGTGGTTTGAGCGACTAGGGCTCCCACATGGACAGACTTCCTCCCTTCCAGTACAGCATTCATGCACCGTTCTCCCCACTCCAGTGAGGTCAACCAGGTCATACGTGACCCCAGTGAAGCTCAGCTACAAAGATCATTGCCTACATATCTCAGATGAGGGGTTTATTGACCCACAAGATATGCGCAAATTCATTTACCCCATTCACTAAGGATCTCTATTGGGCAGTTTCGGGTCTCTTCACATAGACTCCATATTGAGAGTGGCCGGGCAAAGGGTTTACCCAAGGAGAGACGCATATGCACCTTATGTGACCTATAGGAGATTGAGTCTAAGGAACATTTCATTTTCACATGCCCAATGTACTATGAGATTCGGGGGTGCTTCTATTGTTTATTCAAAGATAGCTCCGGGTTGTTATCCCGCTTCCTCTCTTTTCCAAATCAGAGATGCTTGGCCACGTTCATTCACAAGGCAGTCAGACACCGTGAGCGCCTACTTTGATGGCAGAGACAAAATGAGCGTTGGTAGACTCTTCTCAGAGCATGATCACAGAGTTTTTCCAGCCAGATGCCGGACCCTACAAGCTCCCACCCTATAGGCCCTAGACACGATCGAGACCCAGAGCTAGTGACACAATAGCTCAGGCAGAGGGTTGATGCACATATTAAGCTTGGGGACATTCCCTCCTTGTTCAGAGTGGGAACGCGACCAATAGGAGTCACTATCACCCTTGTTGAACGTAGAGCTATGACTAGAGACAGCGCAAGACTGCGCCCACAGGCAGCCAGCAGCATTCTATCTCGGATTTCATGCTCTCACTACCTCGCCCGTGACAAGGGGAGATAGGGTGGACAACAGTCATGACATTGGAGCATATTTCACTTTGTATTCAGATGACAAATGATCTGATGACGATGATGATAGTGACGATGTAGAGGATTATTATTCTGATATGACTTTGTAGCATTTAGCTTTTTGCTTCTTGCATGCATGTTGATGCTTGGTTAGTAGCTCCAACCTTTCAAATTGCTTGTATCAGGTTTCTTTCAAATTGCTTGTATCAGGTTTCTCACAGTCTCATAGACCCATCAGTCTTCCGAAGACTTTAATAAACTTTCTTTCTCTGCTCCTGCTCCTGCTGCTGCTGCTGCTGCTGCTGCTTCTGCTTCTGCTTCTGCTTCTGCTTCTGCTTCTGGAGACTTTAATAAACTTTCTTTCTCTGCTCCTGCTCCTGCTGCTGCTCCTGCTGCTGCTGCTGCTGCTGCTGCTTCTGCTTCTGCTGCTGCTTCTGCTTCTGCTTCTGCTGCTTCTGCTTCTGCTGCTGCTGCTGCTGCTGCTGCTTCTGCTGCTGCTTCTGCTTCTGCTTCTGCTTCTGCCTTTAATAAACTTTCTTTCTCTGCTCCTGCTGCTGCTGCTGCTACTTCTGCTTCTGCTGCTGCTGCTGCTGCTGCTTCTGCTTCTGCTTCTGCTTCTGCTTCTACTTCTTCCTCTCCTACTTCTACTTCTCCTTCTCCTTCTTCTTCTTCTTCCTCTCCTTCTCCTTCTGCTTCTCTTTCTGCTTCTTCTCCTCCTCCTCCTTCTCCTTCTCCTTCTTCTTCTCCTTCTGCTTCTTCTCCTCGTTCTCCTTCTCCTTCTTCTTCTTCTTCTCATTCTCCTTCTCCTTCTTCTCATACTGCTTCTACTTCTCCTTCTACTTTTGCTTCTCCTTCTGCTTCTCCTTCTCTTTCGGCTCCTTCTGCTTCTCCTTCTCTTTCGGCTCCTTCTGCTTCTCCTTCTCTTTCGGCTCCTGCTCCTGCTCCTGCTCCTGCTCCTGCTCCTGCTCCTGCTCCTGCTCCTGCTCCTGCTCCTGCTTCTGCTTCTGCTTCTACTTCTACTGCTTCTGCTTCTGCTTCTGCTTCTGCTTCTGCTTCTTCTCCTTCTGCTTCTCATCCTTCTCCTTCTCCTTCTCCTTCTCCTTCTCCTTGGCCGCCTTCTCCTTCTCCTTCTCCTTCTTCTCGCTTCTTCTTCTGCTCCTCCTCCTCCTCCTCCTCCTTCTCCTTCTCTTTCTCCTTCTCTCCCTCCCTCCCTCCCTCCCTCCCTCCACAAGTCGGGGGACCCTATGGAGCCGTCGAATTACAGGACCATCATGATTGGCCACGTTATGGCCAAGATCTATGCATCAGTTTTGGAAAGCCGTATAAATGACCATGCCGAGACGACAGGACTCAGAGCCAGAGGGCAGGCTGGATTTCGCAGGGATCATTCGACGCTTGACCACATTCTCACACTCAGGGCACTAGTAGAGGAGGCGAAGTCACGAAGGCAACGGCTTTATTGTTGCTTCGTGGACTTCAGGAAGGCATTTGATACAGTTCCGCGATTCAGATTGTTTCAGAGGATTCGCGAGATGGGCTTCAGTGGAGAAACACAGTGGGCTATCATGGCTTTGTATGAGAGGGTCACTGGTCGGGTTCGGACACGTGAGGGGCTCTCAGAGGAGGTATGCAGCACGATTGGGGTGAAGCAGGGTTGCCCGCTCTCTCCTACTCTCTTTGGACTATATATTGATGAGCTAGAGATGTTCGTACAGATGACAGGCGGTGTGGGCTCTACTCTCTCAGGATCCTCCATTCCTATCCTCCTGTATGCGGACGATGTGGTTCTCATTTCCTCTACTGCTCAGGGCCTCCAGGCACATATTGAGGCACTCCACAGGTTTTGCCAGGACAGGGGATTGACCGTAAACCTTGGCAAGACCAAGGTTATGGTTTTCAACACCTCTGATCGTATCTACAGCACGGATGAGTTTTGCTTCACTTATGACGGACAGCCCATTGAGCTTGTTAGAGAGTATACTTATTTGGGGACAGTTTTCAGGGGACCGATCTTTACCATGACATATGCAGCACGAGATAGGATTAGTAAAGGGTATGCTTCGTTGGCTCATCTTGAGCGTCAGTGTTTTCAGTCCCACTTTCAGCATCCCGATACGAAATCCCTGCTATTTGACACATTGGTGAGACCAGCTGCGATGTATGCAGCTCCTTTCTGGGCAGGAGACCTTGGCGCTGCAGATTGGAGACGAGTAGAGAGGTTACAGATCATCATGTTCTCTCGGCTCATTAGGGCCAAGGCTACAGTTCCGCACGAGATCATGCTAGCAGAGTTTGGAGCTACTCCCCTTGCATTGGATGCAGCGTTTCAGTCGGTCATGTATTTGCACAGGGTTAGGGAGTTTGGAGACTCAGCAGCAGGCAGGGCTCGGTTGCCATGGTTAGCACTTGCATCTTCTATGGAGTTGGCACGATCTGGGGCCCGATACTGCTGGTACTTCAGACTCACTAGGTGGCTCACATCTCTTGGACTAGACATGGATAGACTGCCTCCCTTCCGATACAGCATAGATGCCCCTCATCTCGAGTTGACTCGCCACGAGCTTAGTCAGGTCACGAGAGCAGACTTGCTGCAGCTTCATACGTACCGCACTTGGATTTATCCCACGCAGCTTCCGACGAAGATGGCCACATATCGTGACCACTTCCTTCGGATCTCAGAGGATGGATTTGTCATTCCACCAGGCTACACAGGTATCCACATGTCCCACTCACTGAGGATTGCCCTTGGCCAGCTTAGAGTCTCTTCGCATCAGCTCGAGATAGAGGCTGGTAGGATGCGACGCATGGAGGATGGACGGCGTCCAGGCCGAGAGACCAGGATCTGCCCTTGTTGCACCATGGGAGAGGTGGAGTCAGAGGAGCACTTCATTTGCAGATGCCCGCTATATTATGAGATCAGAGGGAGATTCCACTGTCTCTTCACGGATGGCTTTGGACCTCTCTCACGAGTGATGGATTATGAGGATCAGCATTGCCTAGCTCTTTATGTCAGGGAGGCCACTATGCTTCGACGACACTACCTCAGAGACCATCAGCACAGACCGGAGCGTGATAGAGCCCAGCCCGATAGAGCTCAGACACACGCTATACCAGATGACAGGTATCAAGAGGAGCACGAGGAGATCAGAGCTCACACAGGACACATGCCTCCACCCTGTGGATGTACATATGAGATGGTTTGTAGACGCCGCAGGATCTTGTTACATAGGGGACGTACTCGCCGCTTCATCTCCAGACGATCCAGGATGATGGCAGCTTTTCGGAGGAGACTTACTCATGGAGATCTCGCCCCACCAGCCGCTCACCTCACTTTTGCTCAGATTTGTACTCTCATAGCAGGAGGCAGAGTCGATGGACAGGATTTCCAGTATTATTTTGGTTCTCAGACTCCGTGATACATGGACTTGTATCTTTGCATTGACATATTGTACTCATCCCCCCATTTTGCACCCAGGGGCGGTTCCTTGCATCTAGCTTACTTTGTATTTAGGCTCGGATTTGACAGTATGTACTTTCACTTGCATTGTATTGCGTAGCACTTAGATGATATTCGACGATGCCTCTTCTTTGTGGCACGTTGATTTTGTGCTATCTTGTACGCAGAGTTCTTGATGTCCCATGGGCCCATTTTGGCCTTTAGTGGACAATAATACACTTTCTTTCTTTCTTTCTTTCTCTCTCTCTCTCTCTCTTTTCCACACATGGTATCATTCGCCATCATTGATGAGGGACCAAGAGAGGGCTGAACCGACACAGTAAAGGCATTGTTATGTATCCTCTAAGGCGATTTGGCACACTAAGGAGCAATTGCAGCAGCTTGGACAGAGGCAATTTGCAGCAAAGGTTATCAGCCACTGTTCGAAGATGCCTTCCCTAGGACACCTTGTACCAATCGGCATCTGATTGGACGATTGGTGTGCAGAGCATAAGGCTCCGCAGCAAGGCATCCTATAGTACACGGCAGCAAGGCTGCCTGTTGAGGTCCTTGTTCAGGTCGGCATCTTGGAGGGGATGGCATTCAATTTGAGATGGCGGCCACGCAGTCTCTTTCTTCCTTCCTATCCCCCACCTCACCTTCTCTCTCTTTTCCTCCTGGACTGTTTTTGCCAGGATCAGCAACATGGTGCTACGTTTGGAACAGTTCCATGGGAGCCCTGTGTGCGAGTAAGAAAAAAAAAGCTTGACGACACAATCTATGCCCATTGGACGTATTTGGTTCATTCACAAGGGCTTATAAGAGATAGTTTAGGGGTGTGAACGGAAGCCTAAACGTCCCAAGAGTCCTATCTCTTGGGATGCTACTCGGGAGGATGCCTTCCAAGAGGACCTTAAGGACTAGGAGGAACGTGACTCAAAGGCACATTCAGCATTGATCCGGACGATCACTAAGGAGGTTTCTTCGGTTCCCCAAACACCGAACAGTGCATACGAGGCATGGTCTAAATTGGAGGATCTCTACACAAGGGATTCGGGGATGCAAGCTGTCACTTTGCAGGGACAGCTGTAGAATCTCAGGAGTACCATGCTAAGATCCTCCGTGATCAGCTGCAAGCAATGGGTGCGGCCCTCACATCTCTCCAATTAGCGGCCCCCATCCTCCCCGAGATTGCGACGTAGTCTCTTGAACGAGGTACCAAGTCACAACCAGTCAGCTGGCCTTTGATGACTTATGCTCTCTTCTCCTTGAGGAGAAATTGGTTCTCGTCTCGCAGAGTAAGCTCCGGGTCACCCTAGGTGGTGAAGCACTTTCGACAGTGCACAAGAAAGGACGATCTAAGTGCTATGCTTGTGGAAAGAGGGCATCTGGCCAAAGATTTTCGGTCCAAGAACAAATCTAAGGACCAGGGCACGGCGTCATATTCATCTTTGAATCAAGCTCATGGGTCCAAGGCGGCAATTGCCCAAGATCTCCACGATGCACCAGCTTTCTAGCACTAGTTACATAACCCACAAGTCACAACCAGAGAAGGCATGTGGACGGGAGTGTGGGCTGATAACAGCCCCTAAACGTTGAAAGTCTCACAGGCAAAGCAAGGCTGTGGAGCTATGTTCAGAATTCATTGCTTGATGTCGCAAAGACTATGGACATGGTGTGTAGCAGACTTCGTTGTTCGAGGTCCTGAGCGTGATGTGTTCAGAGGAGGATATCGATTGAGGTGGGTCCCACATATCATTATAACTCAATGCAGAGTAGCGTGGGAAATCACGGCTAAGGCAATCTCATTTGTTGTTCTCTACTGGGGTAAGGCCCATACTCTGTGGAGGAATGTCACTATCTGAAAGATGGCATCAACCTGGAGAGGGGTCATGGCGAACTCTGCCTGTATAATATGATAGGGAACCAAGGGCTTACTCCGAATCATCCTAGATCCCATAGTCACCTATTGCCTCTCAAATCTCTTCCACTTTGTCCTTGAAATGTTACTCCCTGAGAAAGGTGTTGCATACATGGCAGTTGGTCTCACCAGGGTGTTGGAGGGTCCTGGAAGTGTGCTTGGAAGCACTGCCTCTCTAGTCGGGCCAGAACATCCCGCCTTTGTGTGAGTCGTGTTGTAACTGCATGAGTCGTGCTATAGAGAGAATTTTAAGATGCATCAACTTCTTGAAGAAAAGTGACTTGCTCAAATTCAACTCTTTTTGTGAGGTAAAACATTTAATTGGTGGCAGGTTTTGGTCCTAGACCCATCATGTAGGCTGGTTTTAGGCAGCACTTTTGTGAAGCTATCTTTTCTGTGATTGATTTTGAGACCCACAAAAAACCTCACAATGGATTTGGATGACAAGCATGGGGCTAGAGAACGAGTTGATTCTGTGAGAGTTGTCCACGCGCAGAAGCATATGTGTGTGTGAGAGAGAAAGAAAAGAAGGAAATTTTATTAAATGTCTTCAGAAGACCAAAGGGTCTATGAGACTGAAATGAAACTCTTACAATGAGCTGAGGGTGGAGCAACTAAGCCGGCATCAACACCCATGACGAATACAAAAGAAAAACCCAAAGTCTTGAACATAATGGCATCGATACATAGGGAGAGAACTCTCTAGGCCCTCAAAGTGGGAGCCAATAGCGGCATCAACTCTGGGAGGGGGACATCGATGTGTGAGGCTGATATGAGAGAGAGAGAGAGAGTAATTGTATATAGATCCAGGAATACAATCACAACCAAGAGGGCTGGTCAAGAGAAATAGAAATGCTCCAAGAGACGCCCCCGAGCGAGCCTGGTTGGCTAGTAGGGCTGGCCATTGGACTGACCGGCAGGTCGGCTGACCCCACCCAACCAAGGTCGGGCTAGGTCAGGTTTGACCCGACCAATTAGGTCGGGTAACCCACCTTGGTTGGGGCACAGTTTGGGCTCCCAACTCAATCCTACCGGCTAGCATGGGTAGGCTAACCAAGCCTCCACCTATTCTATCCTCTTCGGGCGGGCAAAGAAGCCCTCTCTCACTATGAGATGCCATACACCCTATCTACAGCTCATGATGATCGCAATGATCTAAAGAAGTAAGCCGATGAAGATGCAACCATGTCTTCTCCAGCACTGCGCATATTGGATTCACCGTTGAGAGCACCAAATAGCTTGGATCCTCGAATTACAATGCCACTTTTACTGAGGCTAGCATTAGAGTCTTCCAGGCAACTGGCAAAGAGCGGTGTTGATACAGCATGGTAAGTGCAATCGCTAGCTCTCTCTCTACAGATCCTCACGCTCAGAATTTACTGCAGAAATACTCATAAGAGCTCTCTCTCTCTCTCTCTACACACTGCTAGGGTCCAAGACAACATGTCGGGCTGGACCCCCCCCCCCCCCGGTATTTTATTTCTTGAAGAGAGAATATGTTACAAGAGTTCAGCGTAGAGATGTCTGATACAAAATCCAAAACGTGAATGAATAATTACAAGAGCTTCAAGCTCATTTCAAATTGGCAACATGCCACTTGTCTAAAATCTAGACTAAGTCCTATTACATGCCACTAAGGGCCACTCTGGAGTCTTCAAAGCACTTGGTCACACGAACCACCTCCTAGATGCTTGTTAGGCTCCCATAGCGCTTAGGAAAAATAACTCTTCCTAGTACTTGCAACAATTAATTAAAGCGCACCACCATGGCACCCATTAATTGTTAGCGCTTTGCATGCAAATAACACACTGTGGACTAATTCTAGTCATGGTGGGCATCCCCACTGAATACATGTGCACACCTAACAAATATAAAAAATATATATTTATTCTCTGGTTGACCGGAGTCAACACTCTTGATCATAATTAAGGAGCTTTGACCAAGGGTCGAGGCGCCTTAATTATAGCCAAGTCTCTCCAACCGAAGTTGGCACATCTTGGGACGCATGCCAAGTCTCATTGACCGAAGTCAACACTCTCTGACCGTAGTCAGCTCTGTAGTTCTTTGATTAACCACAGTTAACCCTCTTGGTAATAAACCAAGTCTCCCTGACCGAAGTCAGGTTTACTTCACTAGAGTCGAGTATCTTTGACCGTAGTCAATCCTTTGACCATTAAAAGAACTCTTTGACCATAATTAACACATATAAAACTCTTTAATTATGATCAAATAAATGGTCAACTGTACTTTGACTTAGGATATTTACATTGTGGTGACATCCCCTCGGCTTCTATTCAGTTGACCTCAACTGAAAAGCTTCCTTGTAAACATCCAAAAGCTGTGGATGATCGGATAACATGTCTTCGTCCATCCACTTGGCATCTAATGCCGTATAATTCTTGAATTTTACAAGATACCTGTAAAACTCCTTGCCCTGAGGGCCTTTGCGTACAGTATGGTACACAATCTGCTCTGGCTGAAGGACCTCCTCCAGCTCATCCACTTTTGGTGGATCCTCTGATACTGGTTCTGTAGGCTCTGACCCTTGGAATTTCTTTAGAAGACTCACATGGAATGCATTGTGAATCCTCCAATGCTCTAGCAATCATAACCTGTATGCAACCTCATTTATTCTTTCTGTAACCCTGAAAGGGCCATAGTATCTAGGAGATAACTTTGCATACACTTTCTGTTTGCCTTTAAACTTGCGGAGCCTAGCTTTTTCAAACTTCAAAAGTACCCAATCCCCTTCCTTGAGATCTAACTGTCTCCTATGCTTATCTGCAGCTCTTTTATGTTTCTCTTGAGACCTTTCGATTGCTGTCCGGACTAGGCTGTAAGCTGTCTGGAGGTCTCTCACAAACTGATCAGCTGCAAATATTTCATCTTTGGTCCTCAATATAGGTGGCAAAATCACCTTCCCATAAATGACCTCAAAGGGGAGAGGAGAAGCTGAATGTTCAGCAAAGATCACATCTCTACTGACAATAATCTTCCCAGTATTTGGTTGATATAACCGATACCCTCTGCTCTCCTGGCTGTATCCAATGAATATGCATTTGATTGCCTTGTCATCAAGCTTATGTCTCAACTGAGATGGTACATGAACATATGCAAGAGACCCAAAAACTTTCATGTGTGAAAGTGAAGACTTCCTGCCTTTCCATGCTTCATAAGGTGTAATAGTCTTTAATGCCCGTGTAGGTGATCTATTCAGCACATAGTTGGCACACATTACTGCATCAAGCCAAAATTTATTGGGCAAAGACTTGGCCTTAAGCATGCATCTGGCCATCTCCATTGTGGACCTGTTTTTCCTTTCAGAAACAGGATTCTGCTGAGGAGTGTAAGGAGTAGTGCATGAGTGAATAATGCCCCGTGAGGATAGAAATGCATCAAACTCCTTTGACATATACTCACCCCCCCTATCTGTGTTGAGGGTGACAAGCTTATTTCCTGATTCATTCTCAACCATATGCAGCCATCTCTGAAAGCATAAGAAAACTTCAGATTTGGCCTTTAAAGGATACACCCGGCAATACCTTGTGAAATCATCAATGAGAGTCATGAAATACTTGTATCCTCCAATGGCATTTGTCCTCATTGGGCCACAGACATCACTGTGTACTAGCTGCAATTTCCTTTGTGAGAGTTTTGGACAATTCTTTTGAAAAGGAAATCGATGCATCTTACCCAAAAGACAACCCTCACACACATGTTTGGAAACTGTGTGAGTCTGAGGTACATCATTTGCCATCTGTTGTGAATGTAGCTTTGCAAGAGCTCTATAATTGAGATGGCCCATTCTCTCATGCCAAAGATGAGTTTCAGCAAGCTGTGAATCTGAAATAGCCAATGCTTCAATAGAAAGTGCAGCTGGATGATGATCAAGGTGATAAAGCCCTTTTTGCAAAGTGCCAGTGAGAACTATGGCATTGTCATCACGAAGATCATATACTAGGCATCTGTAGCCATCAAAAATTACTCTGAAACCTGAAGTAACAATTGCTGAAATTGAAATCAAGTTGACTTCAATGCCAGGCACAAAAAGAACATTTGTCAGAGTGACAGGATGGCTGGAAATGGATGTGAGCTGCACATCTCCAATTCCTTTTACAGCATATGAAGCATTATTAGCACATGTAAAAGTCCCCCCTTGAGGTGCATCAGCTAGAGAATGAAACAACTGTCTGCAAGATGTGACATGCTTGGAAGCACCACTATCAAAGTACCAGGACTGAGCATCATTAGCAGTAAAGAGCCTTGGAGGGATCAAATGAGCAATGGACAGCCCATGCCCAATCATCCTGAAGAGCATGTGCATGTGAAGCATCTGCTGGCTCATGGGATTCAATGGCATGTGAGGCATTAACTGTCAATCCTGCTTTCTTTTTCTCCGAAGCAATGCGCTTCCTGCATTCTGAAATGTCATGTCCAGGCTTGCGACAATAGTTGCTTTTTTTTGTTCCACTCACCTTCATTCATATTCACTTCTTGTAATTGCCTTCTCAAATATGCAACACGAGCTTCATTGCGAATCTGATAGAGAGAAGCCAATTTATCCCAAGCATCCTTTGGGAGACCGGATGTGTGGAATAATGATTCTCTTGCATGATAAAGCAATGCATGAATGTGCATTTGCATCTCTTGCATCCCATCTTGACTGTTCTTGAGTTGGAAGAGCAACAGCAGGAGTGCTACAAGATGAGGCATTAGGAGGAGTACCCCCTGTAGAAGAACTAGCAGTAGAAACAACCACTGTAGCATTGGCTGGCCTCAGATCAGCCCCAGAAACAATATTCCACAAATGCTTTGCAACAAGAATATGTTTCACGAGATAAGACCACATCGGATAGTTGGTGCCATCCAACTTATCATCTTCACGAAGAACTCCAAATAAATCTTGATTGTTCCCAGACATAGCAACTGTGATACCCCGAAAAAGACCTGAAAACCCAAAAGCCTCAAGGCTATCACTGCAAAAAAAGCTGGCTGTCCCAAAAATAACAGCAAATATCTGCAAATTTCAGACCCAAATCAAAGGGCAAATGCAGATCTGACCCAAATGTGACTGTGACAGGCAATGTTCACTGCAAAAACAGCAAATTTGGCAAAAGCCCCAAATTTATTGAGGGCAAATAGGCCAAAAAGAGGGGAAATGTAGAAAGCCCCAAATTTTGCTGAAATTTTGCAAATGTGACCCAATGTCCTGCAAATCTGACTCAATATCCTGCAAAAAAAGACTCAATGTCCTGCAAATGTGACTCAATGCACTGCAATCAAGCTGTACAGACAGCTCAGGTACAACGTACGGTTGTACTGTCAGCTTAAGTACTGCTGTACGGACGTACGGTATGCCACTGAAGGTACGGAGATCTGCGTAGGACTTGTATTGCACGTAAGGTACGGATATCTCCGTAGAACTTGTACTGCAGGTACGAGTCTGTACGAGCAGCGCAAGTACGGATCGCGTGTACTGATCAGGTACCACTGAAGGTACGACGATGCAGGTACGGACATGCAATACGGCGATGCGACGAGCAAGTACGGCGACGTGCAGTACGGACGTACACGAACGTATAGTTCGGCGATGTGACGCACAGGTACGACGACGTGCAGTACGGCTACAGGTACCAGACCTTCCGTACGACTGTACGGAAGGGAATGCAGTTACACCTTTGGTTTGGGAAGCTGATGCCTGAATCTTGGACAGCAGCTGAAGAGCCTCGAACAGGATGGAAATGTGACGACTAGCAGTGCAACAGACTCCCAATGAGCAATGGGAGACTCGGGGGCTGACTTGAGCTGGAAGACAAGAGCAATACCTGCTCTGATACCACTGAAGGTACGATACGAAGAGAGAGAGAGAGAGAGTGCAGGTATAAGATGAGTCGATTGCTGAGTAGTCACGTCAAAAACTTAGATAACTTGAAAACACACAAGTACAAAGTACTTGTACCTAGACCTAGGACTAAGTGTCCTAGGTGTCACATAGGACTAAGTGTCCTATGTGGCCTAGAAGGCACTAACACTATAAGTGCCTACACTTATGTCTACAAGGCACATACCATGGCCTATAGGGCATCACTAGAACCACCAGAAGATGGCCTACAGGAGCTTCCCTATGAAGGGAGTGACTGGCACAGGATTCCCACAGAACATCTGATCGGCATCCAAAGCCCTACCCAACTCCTCCATCTTTATTCCCAGCCTCAACGCTAGGTCCTCTGATATGAAATTATCAATAGCCCTTGGATCAAATAAAATTAGCGCTTGTTGGTCTCTGACTTTGCCCCATGATAGCAGCAATTCTCGTTCTTCTGGGTTTGAAACATGACCCAGTATGTCAGGAATTCCTCCTACCATTGGCTTTTGCAATCCCCGTGGCTTCTCTACCTCTTTTCCCTTCAAAGTTGAAGGCTTTTCAGGGCACTGGGCAGCCACATGCCCCTCTTTGCCGCACTTGAAGCATTTCGCATCTCTACGGAATTCAGCTATCTGTTCAAGGGTGAATGGAGATTTGCCTTTATAAGTCTTTGAAAACTGAGTACCCCTCGGCTTCAAACGTTGAAACCCTTTCTTTTCCACCTTGGGATACTCTTTATTTTCTGATTTTGAAAAATCAATTTTCTTTCTTTCAGCACGTCCTGCATCATAGATGGATCTTGTAACGGCACAAGACTAGCTACTAAAGCTGAATGCATAAGGTCTTGAATGTTCTTTCCCCCCAAAGCATTCACTACTGCCTGGATTCTTGGACTGAGACCTGCTCTGTACTTTCTCATTTGGGTTCCTTTGGAGATCTTTTTGAAAGGTGCAACCTACAAATAAGTATCCCGAAACTTTTGGTTGTACACATCCACTGTATCTCCTGCATCCATATGCAAACTGTCCCAATCTTGAAGAACATGGTCTCTAAACTGTTTAGGCATAAACTGCTGGTAGAAGGCTTTCTTGAAGTCCTTCCACTTCTTTAGGGCTGACCCATCTGTGGTCTGTGCACTCCACCATGCACTAGTTGTTGCTGTCAAGTGCAAACTAACCATTCTTAACTTGGAGGATTCTGAAAACTTTTCTGTACCAATTGCAGCATCAAACTGCCTGATGAACTGCAATGCTTTGTCTGTATGACCATACTGTCCATTGTAGGTCATAAACTTGACAGATTTACCTCCCTCTTTGAATTCCTTGGTCTCTCTGGAAGACTTTCTCTTTCTAGACTTCTTGTGTTTCCTTCTTTTCCTTGATGGTTTATCTAATAAAGAAGAAGATACAGAAGTCGAACTCGAGGTAGACGGTGATGGACTAGGAGATCGTGATGATGCCTCGATCTCTTCCTGCTATGAGACCGTCCCCTATGAGATCTCTCTTCTCTAACTGTACACGAGAGTGTGCCTCTGGCATTGGCACGTCATATACTGCACTAGGCATAGCTTCTGCTTGAAACAAATGCTGAGCCCTTGGATCCTTTCTCAGATTTTCCATCTCTTGTATACGAGTGCGTACCATCTGCTCAAATTCTTGCTGAGTTTGTTGCACACTTCTCTGATTTGGATGCGCATCCCTATCTTGTGAATCCCACTAGATAGGTGATTGAGCCATTTTCTTACAACTCGTCTGAGATCTGCAAATTTCTCTCACACACACACACTGTGTATGCAATTGATGCACGCTGCCTTCGCTTTTTAAAGAGAAAATTTACCTCAACAAGAGGTGTCTTGCATTCACAATCTATGCCAGTACTGGCTGTCAATTCAAGGCATATACCCACACAGTTGCCAAAGCATCAACAACTACATTGCCCCTTTTCTGGCTGCTGCAGATGGCTTCAAAAAGCATCTGTTTTTCCCTCTTTTCACTGCTCAAAGGCATGCATACTCTTTTTCTGCAAATCTCTGATTTCTCTGCTTTTCTGCTGCTTTTCTGACAGTAAAAGTCTGACAGGTAGGTGAAATCTACTAGCAGAAATAGTCTCTGCAACTGTCCTTTTTTTTTTTTTGGAGAACAGTAACCAGATGAAGTAACTGACTGGTTACTCTAACCAGACTAACTGGCTCTAGTCTGGTTAGTCTGCAACTAGACTAACTGGACTGGTTACACCAACCAAACTGGTCTGGTTAGGCCAGATTAACTGGACCAAGGTTGAACTAACTAGATACTGGTTCAACTAACCAGAGTTAACTAGCTGTAGTTAACTTAACCAGGGTTTCATTAACCACGGGTCAACCAACCAGGCTTAACTGTACCAGGGTTAACTTAACCGCTGGCCTGCCAGGCTGGCTGCCATGTGTCTGCTCTCTGCACATGCTTGTGCCATGTCAGCATGCCACGTGTCACGTGGCGTCCACACGTGCGAGCTGACGTGGCAGCCAGCAGGTCCACCGACATGGACCACCAGGGCACCCATTAATTGTTAGCACTTTGCATGCAAATAACACACTGTGGACTAATTCTAGTCATGGTGGGCGTCCCCATTGAATACATGTGCACACCTAACAAATATAAAAAATATATATTTATTCTCTGGTTGACCGGAGTCAACACTCTTGATCATAATTAAGGAGCTTTGACCAAGGGTCGAGGCGCCTTAATTATAGCCAAGTCTCTCCAACCGAAGTTGGCACATCTTGGTTAACCGTGGTTAACCCTCTGGGCGCATGCCAAGTCTCGTTGACCAAAGTCAACACTCTCTGACCGTAGTCAGCTCTGTAGTTCTCTGGTTAACCGCAGTTAACCCTCTTGGTAATAAACCAAGTCTCCCTAACCGAAGTCAGGTTTACTTGACTAGATTCAAGTATCTTTAATCGTAGTCAATCCTTTGACCATTAAAAGAACTCTTTGACCATAATTAACACATATAAAACTCTTTAATTATAATCAAATAAATGGTCAACTGTACTTTGACTTAGGATATTTACATTGTGGTGACAGTACGCACGAGACCCGAATATTGTCATGGGGACGTGAATTTCATGTGTAGCTAAACCCGTGGCTACGTCCGTGGTCACTTTGGCCGAGGGGACTGGCCTAGAGGAAGCACCCACTCCCTAGAAAGTCCCTAGTCGAATTTTTAGTGCACCTACTAGGCCCAAATGCTAGGGGTTGAGGGGTCTAAAGGTTAGGCCTAAAAGAAACCAATGTTTCATTGGTATAGAGGATTAGGATTTTAATGTGAGGGGCAAACCAATATTTCATTGGTTTCGGTGGGTTAGAGCATTAATGAGGGAGCCACGTGACAGCCCCTCATGCATGCTCACCTACCCCCTCCTCTCCCTCCACGGTTTTGACGTTTCTTCTTCTTCTTGCTTTGATTCTCACGCATCCCGAGGTCTTTTTGGTCTTTTGGCATTCACCTTTGACCCTAAGGTCTCTCTGCAAGGCTTTCGTACAGCTGGACGGAAGCATTTGTTGCTTTTGTATGAAACCTTCACACTGCTGTACAGACTGATTTCCTCGCTGTACAGATTGGAGCTGCAGCCTACTGCTGTTCGGGCTGTTTTAGAGCTGGCATGCACTTCAAGGCAGGCTTTCGAAGTTGTTCAAGACCGCCTGCTTCCTTTCTTGTTGGAGATATCATAGCCAAAGAGTGTGGTGATGTGATGTGTTAGTGTGTAGTACTAGGTGTCTAGTACACTAGTTCATGTGTGTGTCATGTGAGTGCCACGTGTCATTATGGGACTTATCCCATATGCACTAGGTGCTAGTGTGTGAGTGAGTAGCTTATATAAGGCTTGTACTTCTCATGATTATGAATAAGATAGCCTTTCATTATGTTTTCATTCATGTATCATTTCCTCACACCCTAACCTTTTCTCCCGATTCGGGTTTACATTTGGAGCACCACTAGGCCTCTATTTCTGTCCTCTTGCATACGTGGAGCCTCCAAGGTCATCGACTAGCTGCTGGCCACACTTATTCAAGCCTTTCTTCAACTGCCTTGCATTTGTCAACGTTGCTAATCCATTTCAAAGCCCTAGACCAGCCTCTTCATTTGCTGGTTATCCATTTCAGCCTGCTGGCTTTGTTACCTCAGATTGAAACTATGGAGCCTCGTCCTCGTGGTGAAGACTCATCAGCACCACTCTCACCTTGGGATGAGCAGAATGACAAAGCAATGGCGCTTATTAAAGTGAAGTTGGCTAACAAACTACTTCACCAACTTGACCTCACTACTTCAGCCAAGGAGAACCTGGACAAGCTCAAGAATATTTATGCTACATCTACTGGACCTAAGCAGGAAGCTTCATCTATTGTGTTGCATGATATATTCCTCTCTGAGGAAGATGAAGCTTACTTCTATGTGTATTTGTGTTGAGTCAACTAAAGGTTCTCAGCCTTGAGATATCCTCTAAACTGAATGTATTTGGAGTCAATAAGAGGTACTCTGCCCTGGGTTACCCCCCAAAAATGAATGTATTGTCTTTTATTTTGGTTTGATGGTATTCACCACCCAATTCAAAGTAAGGGGGGGTGACGAGTGATGGTTTGCCCTTGCCGGTCGCAAGCTGACTGAGAAGTCGCTATCACACGGGAGGTGTTGGATAGTTGGACTTGCTCTTTGTAGTATCGTGGTGGAGGGGGGATCGGTCTACTCTTGCGTGTTGGGTCTCGCACTCTTTGCTCTAAAGGGGGGTGTTGTCTCGAGATATCATAGCCAAAGAGTGGTGATGTGATGTGATGTGTTAGTGTGTAGTACTAGGTGCTCTAGTACTAGTTCATGTGTGTGTCATGTGTGAGTGCCACTTGTCATTATGGGACTTATCCCATATGCACTAGGTGCTCGTGTGTGAGTGAGTAGCCTATATATGAGGCTTGTACTTCTCATGATTATGAATAAGATAGCCTTTCATCATGTTTTCATTCATGTATCATTTCCTCACACCCTAACCTTTTCTCCCGCTCTCAGTTGGACAAGCTGAAAAAAGCAGTGCTTCCAGTCCCATCATATCAACACGAAGTCCCTTCGCTTTGAAACACATCAACAGCTCCACAAAAACATGGACTAGTATTGTCCACACTGAGTGGCCATCACTAGATCACGGATCATGAGCTTGCTCTTCATGGACAACACACCAAGATGAGGGTGGCTACAGGACAAATCACCAGATGTGCCATCCAAGGTATAGCCCTCACAATGTCATAGTGTCATTCTACTTCACATGCCCCTGATTACTCCCCATGGAGTGAAGTAGAGAGTGATAGCAACAAATCTGAAAATATTCTCTATACTAGGACCCCCAATGGTATCCCAGCCAGGCTCGTGCACACTCATGACAGATCTTGAGCAGTTTACTTGAGATCTACATACAGTCTAGACCAGAAGCTAATACCATATATTCCAGTTTAAATTTCAGCATTTTAGATTATGCTACGTATCTACAGGTGTGCTAGACACCTCTAGTTCCCCTACACAGGCAGTTTTGAGCATAATGTATTACAGATTTTGGTCTCATATGCCTTTCTAGTCTGTTGCAAACATCAATAAACCTCAAAACTCTTTCAACTTTTCAGATTTTCCCCCAGAGGCCAGCAGCAGGTGGAGGCACACACCCACGCACACACTATTTCCAAAACTACAGGTGTTCCTCACAAGCTTTTTGGTATGTGGAAGTGTGTCGTCTTGTAAAGACTTCGTTTTATGGCCCACTACCTACGTTGCTATCACACTAGCTTGGTAGTCATAGCTTTACAATATTTGACTGGTTACGAGAGAGAAAGGTGGACTTGGTCATGCTAAATTCTTCATTGGTACTTGGGCCGTTGCTGCAATCAACATTGAATGCCAGCACCATTCACATTCTCAAATATCTAAACGGTAATTGTGTGTGCAGAGTGCACCCAGTTCCGAAATCCTCTACCGTATTGCTGACATTCCTACCTCAATCAGGGTTTGATCTGAATCCTGATTGGGGCAAGCAATGAATTGGGTATTTCTGTACTGGGATTTGAAAGTAAAACTGAGGGAATGTCTGATCTGTGTTGATAGGCTCAGCGAAAACATACACAAATCATGTTCAAGGTTACGTCGATGTAAGGGACGACCAAGTCCACCAAGAAGAGGACTTCAGAGGCACTGACTGCTTGTTATCACCAGGCATTGTGGGCAGTTTTTTTAGGGTTGAGAAGCTTGGATTTCTTGGGCTGATGGAATGGCCTAATGGGCTTTGAGAAGCGTGGATTTCTGGGGCTGAAAATTCAAATTCTGATGGAATGGCTACCGATCCTCCACGCCTGCATCCAACAGTCCAGAAACAAACCTCAGCAAGAAACGGATTTCAGAGGGTAGTGGGTTGCCTCTCTCACCGGGCACAATGTGCAGCTTGGTGTGGGTTGAGAAGCATGGCAGCAAATTGGAATTCTGATGCAATGGCCAGTTGGGCTTTCTGAGCTGGCAATTCAAATTCTGATGGAATGGCCAAATGAGCTTGTGTTGTGTGTGAGACAACCTTGTTCAACCTCACATTGTCTGAATGCTAGTGAACAAAAGTCTTGGTAGGAGGAAGGAGCCGGCCCAAATTCCAACGTGTATGTATTGATTGCAGAGTATATGCAT
Source organism: Dipteris shenzhenensis (assembly GCF_047967505.1). Taxonomy (NCBI): domain Eukaryota; kingdom Viridiplantae; phylum Streptophyta; class Polypodiopsida; order Gleicheniales; family Dipteridaceae; genus Dipteris; species Dipteris shenzhenensis. The sequence continues at coordinate 10,293,517 of NC_141598.1, forward strand.
CACGCTGCACAAGTGTCGTTGAAAAACGGATTCCTCCTAACCAGTCAAGTCCTGTAAAGAGGAGAGGAGGCTGGAGGACGTCGTGCATGAGGAGGTGAGGGGGGAGGGGTATGAGGTGGAGGAGCTGGAGGCAATGGTGAGGGTAGCAGGATTGTGCACGGATCACTTGACACTCACTGGTAGAATTGAGGCGTTGAGCAGCACTGGCGATTAAGGAAACCCCAGCAAATCTATCTAACAAGTTTTTCTTCTATCTCTATGACTATTCTTGCCTCGGCTACAACAGGTTCTGGCAATTAAGGAAACCCCAACAAATCCATCGAACATATTTTTCTTCTATTTCTATGACTATTCTTGCCTCGGCTACAACAGGTTCTATCTCTATGACGACAACAGGTTCTACTCTTTCCTGGCGTTGGCCTCACGTTGTCAATAACAGTCGATTCGTTTGGGATCATTTCTACACAGACCATCCTACTCAACGGGGAGACTTTGTAGAATACATTTCATGGATGAAGACATCGAGGACCGTAAATGCATGATGCTCGAGTGTATGTCTTACCTTAAGAGCTTCTACGACATCCTCCTTGTTCTGCAGACTCTGCGCTACGTTGGGAGCCGGTGGCAGCAAAAGTGGGAGGCGGAGCCGGAGCAGCAGCAATCGCCGGACGTGAGCGGGGAAGAGAAGTCTACAAAATGAGTTTTGGCTCCAAAGTCCATGTGCTAAGCCCCTTAGGCCGGTTTCATAAAGTGTAGATCTGGATGGCTAAAACCTCTCTATAACCCCCCTTAGGCCTCTTTCGTTGCCTTCCACAGCCCAAGCTATGCCTAGTTTGAGGGAAGAGGGATTTTAGTGTTGGGCCCTTGTTCGTGTCGAGGATTTTAGTGTTACTCCGCCACCCCTTTTAACACTGGACTCTCCAAATGATTGGTGAGGAAACTTCTCTCCAAATCATTGTTGGAGAAATGGCTCTCCCAACAATGTGTGGAGAAAGGAGTTTCACCAATGAGAGTTCACGCTTTGTGAATCCATGCTTTCACAAGCTTCTGGCCACCGTGGAACCAAAAAAGAAGAGCTGGCAGGTGAGTCACGCCTAAGGAAAGTAGGGCAGCCTCAATATGCCACCCAAGACAATGTCCAATGGAAGCCCACCAATCACAAGCCTACCAACACAATTCAAACCTAGGCACACCCATTTTGACTTCAAAAAGGTGTGAATCGTGCAATTAGGGGGCTTCACCTATCTGCAAGGGACGGTTGTCAAACCCCCCCTGAACCTATCCTTGTAAGTTACTTCGATACATGGTCGTCAGTCACAAAGATAATATAGCAAACGCTTTTGGATGTAAAGGAGAAAGCAAATAGTACATGGGGCTATTAAAAAATAGCTTTAGCCTGAAGGTTAAAGCTTTGTAGGATGATCTCCATAAAAGGAAGTTGTAAAGGTCCAATCCAATTTACTTTGTTCAAACAATTATACTTGCAAGTTCACAAACGAGTATCCAATTCTCCACTATAGCACCGACACCTTATGAGACTTCGTAGCTTGATCAAAACCCATCCCAAAGCCCTGATGACATGGTGTGAAAAATGTTTTTGTGGGAAAAACTAATTCCCCACATTAAATATCATAGTGTTTGGTGAAAATGTGGATTTTATGTAATTTTCAATCCCCAAATGTTTCACAAAGTCTTTTTTCCAACAAAACCATTGACCTCAAGAGCTCACTAGAATGGTTGAAAAATATGGGATTCCCCACATGCCACCTTGGCATTAAATTTACCATTTTCCACAAAACTAGCACAATGTCATAAGGCCTTAAGAAATGGAAATACACAATCCATAGAGATATTTAGATGTGCGTGTGTGTGTCCGTGCATGCACACATTATGTTCTTGCCTTGAGCCAAACCCCATGGCTAACCGATTTCTCTTGTGTGTGCATGATCCTACATCAAAACCATGTCATCAACCTCCCTCCCTCCCTCCCTCCCCCCCCCCCCACATAGGTTAGCCATGTGAGCCTTAGGTTGATAATATACAGGATGCCATCAAGAAAGTATTGTAAGTTTAAAGTAGCCAATTCATACTCGGTACCATGATGTCCATGTTATTTCAAAATAGGCCATCTACGAGCAATTTGTATGCATTGTAAGAGGGAGTGTACATGTCAGGCATTAAAAATAGCCCCATTTGAAGCAACATGTATGGATTATAAGAGAACTATATATTTGGACATTATAGATGCTTTTTGTACTAGATAGTAAGGATGTGAAGTAGTTCAAATATACATTTGGACATTATAGATACTTTTTATACTAGATAGCAAGGATGTGAAGTCTCTGTAATAAAACTAATGCTAGCAAGACGCTTGACTACTTCTCAATTGCTCATTCAAACATTTAGACATGAAAAGCTTTACCCATGTTATCCTTGCAGTTATTCCTACATTCACATCAAAGCATCAAGTAATTTACTCAATTTCAAAATAATGACTTGTAAACATGCAAGTTTTGAAGAGAACATATAAATTTAGTTCCTTTTTTTATAGGTCCTCAAGCTTATAACATTAAAGGACATAAAGGCTCATCAAAGCGCATGAATGAGCTAAAGAAAAACACAATCCCACAAAGTTATTTGAATCCTAAATATAAGGATTATTTTTTCAAAGTAACCATAGCAACGAACAAACTAGATGATAGCAATGGATTTGATTATGATGGTTTGGTTAGCATTGCAGTTATATGAGGAAAAAATCAAAGAATATAAATATGTTACTGAGGTGTTCATCCACATGCCACGTTTGCTCCACCAATTGTACTACATGTTGCTCGTACAATTGTGTCTTGGGGCAAAGATGCATCTAAGTCTCTACCAATTGTATAACATTAGGCTTTCTGCCGATTGTACACCTTAGGACATCCCAAAACGTCTCAACGTGATGGCAAATCAAGCAGCAGCTTCCCCACCTCAAGGGGAGCAGACAAGTGGATCCCCCTTAGGAATCCTAAAACTTCTTAGCGTGAGATCTTCTATGACCTCCTAGGTGACACACTAGAGGTAATGGCTCTAAGTACTCAAGCTTCTACACAACGATAGGCCTCAAGAGAGTCCATCACTCTAAACTCCTTCTACCACCCTTGTCTGGCACCCCTTGGTACTTGCCCCCTCAAACATCCCTCTGCCCCCCCTCCCATGAGCTTTTCTCCTCACCCTCGCCTCCTCTTGCACCTCTCGCATGTAATCATTCTCACCACTTACCCTCTGCCCACCTCTTCTTTGCGCCCCCCCCTCCCCTACAATGGTCCCTCCTGTTTCCTCCTTTTTCCCTCCTCACCCAAAGTCCTAGCCTCCTCTGGTGCCCAAGACTTCAAGCAGGGAAAGGCTACAATTTCTTCCCCTAAGCCTCATGCTTCTTCCTCTCACAGTCCCAGCCAAGCCCTCTTATGGTGACTGATACAACTCCTATGGAGTAGTTTGAGGTAGATGGCCCCTTTTCTCAACTTCCAAAATCAAGGTCTCTTCTAAGACCATTTTGTGCGACTTTTAGGGGCTCTAGCTATCATGTCCCAGATTTTTAGCCTCATGCTTTGAAGGTGATAGTCGTGATCCTAAAGCCCCATCAAGGAGGGACCATTGTGGCACTTGGATCCTCCACTCGTTCTCTTTGGGGTTTTAACTTCGCCTCCATGAGAGAGGAGAAGTGGACCCTGTGCTTTTTGATCTCATGAAGACGAACCACATGTTTCACATGACGGAGGAGTGGCTAGGATCCTAGGGGAGAGACTCGTGGATTTCACATGGGAACATGGCTATCTTTTAGTTAGGTTTCTCACGAGATAGATGAGGATTGTGCATACCAATACCTATGCTCCATTTGGGGATGGTGGTTTAGCTCAAGCAAGTTACACAAGGCATTACATCAGTGTGCTAGTTGGCTTGGTGTGGAGGTTGAAAAAATATGAAGAGGGGAGAGGAGAAGAGTAGAGATGAGGAGAGAGGGCTAAGCTAGAGAGCACACCACAAATGACTAACTATACACTAGATTTAGTTGGAAATGTAGAATATATACAAACCCATTTAGGGCTAGGGTTAGGGCATCTAACCCTTTCCTTTATAGCACTCTATATGTGTTAGTGCTATGCACATGTAATCACATGATTCCTTCCTCTGTGTCAAACCAAGAGCTTGTCGGTGTTTCTCAAAAAGCTCTTTACCGAGTGGTTTGGTAAAGATGTCTACAACATTCTCTTTGCTATCACAATGCTGCAGTGTGATGTCACCAAGTCACACTCTTTCTCTAATGAAGTGCTCTCTGACATCAATGTGCTTTGTCCTGGAGTGATATACTGGATTCTTGGCCAATGCTTGAGCCAATTGATTATCATAGTATATTGTTGTTGGCTTTGATTCATCAAAGTAATTTGTTTTTGACAATAGTCTTCTGAGCCATATACCCTCACATGCACCTGTAGTGAGTGCTCTATATTCTGCTTCAGTCAAAGACAAAGAAACATTTGGCTATTTGTTTGACAACCGTGATATAGCACCTTAACCAAGGAAAAATGCATATCCCTATGTCGATCTCCTGGTCTCATGATCTTCGGCATAGTCACTGTCACAGTATCCATCCAACCTTGGATGACTTCCTCTGTATTCTATTCCAAACTATCTTGTACCTCTGATGTATCTCAAGACTCTTTTGGCTGCATTCTAGTGATACTGTTTTGAATTTACCATAAACTGTGCTAGTGAACTTACTGGAATAACAAATATATTGCCGTGTGAGTCAGGTATATAAGAGATCTAATGAGCTGCCTGTAGTACCTGCCATTGACTGTAGGCTTTTTTGAATCTTTTGCAAGTTTCAAACTCTATTCCATGGGAGCGACTGTAATCTTGCAATCTGCCATATGAAACTTCTTGAGGAGACTATCAACATATTTGAGTTGACTCATGAAGGTGCTGTTTGAATCTCTCCACAACTCAATTCCAAGACAATAGTGCATAAGTCCAAGATCTTTCATGTCGAACTCTGCAGATAAGTCTTGTTTCAATTTCTCGATGAAGCTATCCTTGCTTCCGGTCACAATCAAATCATCTATGTACAAAAGTGCAATAATAATGTCTTCCCCTTGAACTTTGTAGTAGAGAGTATGATCTACATTGGACTTCATGTATCCCATATCATAAAAATAGTTGTCGATTATGTTGTACCAACTTCTGGGTGCTTGCTTTGAGCCGTAGAGACTTTTCTTGAGATGGCAAACCTGATTCTCCTTTCTTGATTCAACATAACCTACTGGTTGTTGCAAGAAGACTTCCTCATCTAGATAACCATTGAGAAATGCAGTCTTGACATCGAGCTGGTACATATTCCATCTGCTGTGAGTGTTGCTAGTGATATTAAGAACTGTATAGAACCCATCTTTGCTACTGGAACATAAGTCTCATCATATATTGACCATATTGCTGTGGAAATCCTTTTGCAACTAGTCTGGCTTTATATCTTTGAATACTGCCATCTGGATTGTACTTCACTTTGTATACCCATTTGTTTGCTATGACCTTCTTTCCTGGTGGAAGGTTGCATAATTCCTAAGTATTATTATTGTACCAAGCTTCCATTTCTTCATTCATAGCAGTTTGCCATTCTGGATTGTCTACTCCATCTTTGAAGTACATTGGCTCTTCTATAGCCATGATGGTAGTCATAAGAGCATAGTTGGTGGTTTCAACCCAAATTGCTTTCCCTTTCTAAGCATATGTCAATCTGGCTGGGGGTCTGCTTTCCCTAGTAGACCGTCGGAGTTACTGTGGTTCATCTCGCCCATTCTTTCTCTTCTTTGTCAACCTTTTTAGTAGATGACTGAATAATTGATGCGTCTATCTACTGTGTATTTGAGGTTTTCCATTCTAATTCCTCATCAAAGATTACATCTCTGGAGATAATGACCTTGCATACAACTTGTATGCTTTGCTTTCTTCACTATAGCCAACCATGATGCATTTGCGTGACTTCACATCCAATTTCCTACCACGGTCATCATGTATGTGGGCATATGCTATGCAACCAAATATGCGGAGATGCCCAATGCGTGGCTTATGTCTAGTGAATGCTTCATAAGGTGTCATACCTTGAATCGGTTTGATCGAAAGCCAATTAAGCAAGTAGTTTGCAGTGGCCATTGCTTTTGTCCAATACTAATTCGGAAGATGCTTCTCACTAAGCATTGCTCTAGCACTATTTGCTAAAGTACCATTCTTCCTTTCAGCCTTGCATTCTGCGGAGTAGTATCTGCACATGTGAATTGTCTTTAAATGCTGCTACCTCTGCAAAAGTTCATGAATGCTCAAGACATGCATTCACCTCCTCTGTCTAATCTCATGACTTTGATCTTTCTGCATGTTTGGTTTTCTATCATGGCTTTGAATTCTTGAAATCTGGAAAACACTTCAGATTTCTCTTTCAAAAAGTAGACCCAACAATATTTGCTATAGTTGTCGATGAAAGTCAAGTAGTAAAGTGAACCATTGATGCTGTGGATCTGGGCATAACCCCATGCATCTGTATGTATCAAATAAAGAATATCTCATGCTCGAGAGGTGCTTCTGCCGAAGTTGTGGTTCGCTTTTTTTTGTCGAAGCAGCATGCTTCACAAACTTTTCCAAGAAACTATAGCTTTGGAATCCCAATTGCCATATTCTAGTTCCTGAGATCTATCAAGCTCTTGAAATTGACATGTCCATATCTTTTGTGCCATTTTGTGGATAGTGGCATCTATTGCAGTTGAGCAGACATGGAATGCCAATCTGGTAGTGTAGCTAGCATTTAGAACAAGCGTCTTGTGAGTGGAAGGGAGAGAGCAAAAGTGAGAGCAGGAGAGTAAGAGCTGAAAATGATATGCAATAGAAGAATGTTACAACTGAAGAAAGTGATAGGTTTTGTCTAAGTGACAAAACCTTATCCTTCACTAACCGTAGTTAGTGAACTAACTGTGGTTAGGGGAAAAAACCTCTAAGTGAGGGAAAAGTGCCTCTAACATACTTATTACATTACATTGGTCACTGCTAAATTATAATAATAATTCTAACACCCCCCTACAGTGCCAATGTCATGTACAAGGAAATGATCAATCACCAAAAGGAGATAAGTTCAGGGCACTGCGAAATGCCTCAAACTTTTCACGTGGAAGTGCTTTGGTGAAAATGTCTGCAACATTGTCATGTGTTGACACATAGATCATACTGATCTCTCCTGCATGCAACTTCTCTCTGACGTAGTGATAGTGAACCTCAATGTGCTTCGTGCGACCGTGAAACACAGGATTCTTTGCCACTACAATAGCACTCTGGCTATTAGTGAGAATTGGAGAAGGACCCCCCAATGAAAGATGAAGATCAGTAAATAAATGACGCAGCCAAACACATTCAACTGTCACTATGAAAGCTGCCCTGTACTCAGCTTCACATGAAGAGGTAGCCACTGTAGATTCTTTCTTGCTTAACCAAGAAATACAAGCTTTGCCCAAAAAGAAACAATTGCCACTTGTGGACTACCTAGTGTCATAGTCTCCAGCCCAATCTGAGTCACTATAGGTATGCATCTGCAAGTCACCCCTTTGGGAAACATCACACCAAAAGACTTGGTACCTTGCAAATAACGGAAGATGCGTTTTACAGCCTGCCAATTCATAGTCTTTGGGCTGTGCATATATCTGCTCACCTGAGAAACTGCAAACTGAATATCAGGTCATGTATTGCAGAGATAAATGAGGCATCCAACAGCCTAACTGTAGAGTGTGACATCGATGATTCACCTACTTCATGCACTGTAAGCTTTAGCCCCGACTCCATGGGAGTAGCTATGGGCTTACAATCCTGCATGTTGAATCTGTCCAAGAGTTTCTGCACATACTTGGATTGAGACATAACGATGCCACTTTTCTCTTGAGTGAACTGGATCCCCAAATAAAAGTGTAGCAGCCCCAAATCTAACATGTCAAAAGTGGTCTGCAATTCAGCTTTAAAATCTGCAATATTATCTTCATTTGACCCTGTGAGCAGTAAGTCATCTACATAAAGAATGATGACTAAAATATCCCCCCCATCCTTCTTGATGTAGAGGGTGCTCTCAATTGGACTATTGTGCAGCCCCTTGCTGGCCAGAAAGGCATGAATTTTGGCATACCAAGCACGTGGGGCTTGTTTCAACCCATACAAAGCTTTATTCAGCTTGCATACCCGAAGTGGATTTCCTAAAATTTCAAAGCCTGGAGGTTGTTTGACATAAACCTCTTCCAACAAATCTCCATTAAGGAAAGTTGTTTTAATGTCCAACTGATGAACATTCCATTCAAAGTTTATAGCCATTGCTATAACTGACCGGATGGTTGTCATCCTGGATGTAGGAGCAAAAGTCTCCTCATAGTCTATGCCCTTTTTCTGAGCATATCCTTTTGCAACTAGCCTTGCCTTGTACCGATCAATGGTCCCATCTGGCTTTCTTTTAACTTTGAAAACCCACCGTGTACCTATGGCATGTTTACCTGGTGGCAAATCGACAACTTCCCATGTCTGATTTTTTTGAATGGACTGCAACTCATCGTGCATGGCATTCATCCAATGTACAGTATCCTGTGCCTCTTCAAATGTCTCAGATTCCTCCTCATCAAGAAGAGTATCCGCATAAGCTGATTCAACTGAAAGTGCTCCCCCCCCATGCCTTACTGCACTCCGAGTTCTGCCAGGTAATGGAGCATCAATTTTACTCTCCCTGAGAGTTTATAACAGCCAATTTGGGACTATTTTTGTTGCATGTATATCTGCAATTTCTTACTGAACAACCTCTTCCACTACTTGTGGAGGTGGTAAGACATCCTGTGGCTGAATCGGAGCATGTGGAGGTATCTGAAAATTTTGATTTGTATCAGATATATTAGCAGGGGAACCCAAGGCAATGGGTAGTTATCCCTCAAAGACATCATCGAAAGAAGTAGGCAAATCAAATTCAGCTTGAGTGTGAGCTGAATTTTTTGAAAATATAACATCTCTACTGACAATAATCTTGCGTGTGACAGGATTGTAGAGACGGTCGCCTTGCTCTCTGCACTGTACCCAACAAAAATGCATTTGATTGCCTTATCAGACAACTTATGCCGAAACTCAACGGGCACATGAGCATATGCAAGGCATCCAAAAACTAAAAAATGATCCACAAAAGGCTTTCTCCCTTGCCAAACTTCATAGGGAGTCTTGGTCTTCAAAGCTTTTGTGGGAGCTCGATTCAAAACATAATTGGCACACATGAGACCTTCAAGCCAAAATTTGTGAGGCAATTTTTTGCTTTTTAGCATGCATCTATCCATCTCCATAAGAGTACGATTTTTCCTCTCAGCTTTGCCATTTTGTTGAGAAGTTAGCCTCACTGTAAGCTGATGTGCAATGCCCTTGTCTTTTAAAAATGCATCAAAATCTGCAGACAAATACTCCCCTCCTCTATATGTGCATAATGTCAGTGTCTTGAGTCCTGATTCTGAGTCCTGATTCATTTTCAACCATGGTTGCAAAGTGTTTGAAAACCATAAACACTTCTGATTTGCATTTCAACCCATAAACCCAAGTGTAGTTAGAGTAGTCATCTATAAAAGTGACAAAGTAAAGATGACCACCCAATGATGGAGTCCTCATGGGACCACAGACATCATTATGAATAAGCTGTAATGTTCGAATAGCTTTTACTGATCCATCCTTCTTGAAAGGAAATCTGTGCATTTTACCAAGAATGCACCCTTCACAAGCATGTGGAGGAGGTGTTTCAAGAGGAGGAAATGCATCAACCATAGCATGTTTTTGAAGCGTCATCAAGCTGCCATAATGCATGTGTCCATATCTGGCATGCCATAACTCCGCATTCTACATAGCAGCAGTAGGAGTGGAAACTGCAAGAGTATGTGCTGGTCTTTTCTCATACATGTCAAGCTGAAAAAGACCACGTAACAAAGTGCCAGACAATCTCAAGGCATAGTCATGCTCTCTGTCATGGAATGCACACTTGTCATCTTAAAAAATGACCTGAAATCCAGCTCTGTTAAGAGTGGACACTGAAAGTAGATTTTTTGTGATACCAGGCACACATAAGACATCAAAAATTTTGAATGTTGAGCCATCAATGGTGGATGTAAGTTCAACTTCTCCTGTACCACGAACTGAATAGGAGGAGTTGTTAGCACATGTGACCTTTTTACCAATGGGTGGTGGATGCATAGATGTGAAAAGACACTTCCTAGAAGTGATATGCTTTGAGGCACCGCTATCAAAATACCATGTATTTTGTGTCTCATTGACACTTAAAGCTGATGCATCCTTGGAAGAATCATAACTGCATGTCTGAAAAGCATAAGTGTCATCGTTACAAGTGGCTGTACTATTCGGAGCAGCCAATTAAGAGTCTAAATTGCAAGATAAGAAGGCATAGTCGTGCTCCAAAAAGTTGGCTGTAGCTTGCTCATTGTCAGATGCATGAGGAGCTGAATCTGAAACAACCATACTGGAGCTATTTTTCTTTTCTTTTGCAAGCCTTTTCTTGCATTCTCCAATGTAGTGACCTGGTTTTTTGCAGTAATGACATATTCCCTTCTTCTTGGGCTTACCTGCATCACCCTTAGCCTTTTGAGAAGGCTCTGTCCTGAACCACTAGAAGGCTGATTTGCTGATGTCTTTGCCTTTCCCTTTACTTTAGGCTTGAATTTTGAAAGCATGGCATCTTTACTTGCTCGTGAAGCCATGTTTTTCGTGGTCTGCTCTTCCTGCAACAGAAGTCCTATCAACTCGTGAAAATTGAGAGGATTTGCACCCCCCTCAATGACAAATTCAGCGAGGTATGAAAGCTGAGATAAGACTCAGGAAGAGAATTCAGAGTAGTGGTAATCATCTCTGAATCAGGAATAATCTCATCTATATTCAACAATTGCTCTCGTAAATCCTGTAGCTTTGTGAGGTTCACTAACATGGAGTCACCCTCTTCCATATGTGTATGAGACAATTCTCTTTTAAAAAAGACACCCTGGCATCATTTCGAGCTGCATACATCTCTCCAAAATATCCCATGCTGCCTTTGAGGTCTTACACAATCGGATATGCGGAACGATGAATCTTTTAACTAAAAGAGAAATACATGACAAAGCTAAAGCATCACATGAATCCCATCTCTTTTGCTCTAGAGTGGTAGGTATAACTGCACCAATAACTTGTGCGCTGCTGCAGCTGTACCCTATGCATGACCTCTGCCTCCTCCTTGCTGGGGAGGGGTATTAGGTGCCACATTTGCTGGCCGGCGGATCTCATCCCCATTTACATAGTCCCACAAATTATGGGAAATCAGAATATTGCGTACCATAAAACTCTAGAGGGAGTAGTTAGTACCATCCAGCTTATCCTCTTGTGAGAGACCACTGAACTGGAAATCATTCTGATTTTGATGGGCCATGTGTGAGAAAGAAAATATAGCAAATGCAAATCTGAATTCCCTTGCTAGGAATGGAGTGCACAATTCCCAAAAAATATAGCCAAATACTGGCTAAAAATGCAACTTAAATCTCTGTAATGTCTCTGTTAGAAATCTGCCAGAGCATCAAATCTCTCCCAAAACCTACCAAAAGTGCTTCAAAACACTTACAGAAAGGCAGTGTGAACTGAAACTTGCAAAATTGCTCTCCCAACACAAAAGCCCTAATTTGTGGCTTAAAATTGCAACCAGAAAGGGGCAAATGGTCTAAAAGCCCCAAATGTTGCACAAATTGCTGTGTCTGTTGCAAAAGCCCCAAATTTCTTCAAGGAAATTGCATCCAACGGAGGGCAAATCAACTGAAAGCCCCAAATTTGCAATTTGTTTGCCAAATGTGAGTGGAAGGGAGAGAGCAAAAGTGTGAGAGCAGGAGAGTAAGAGCTGAAAACAATAGTTGCAATAGAAGAATGTTACAACTGAAGAGAGTGATAGGTTTTGTCTAATTGACAAAACCTTATCCTTCACTAATCATAGTTAGTGAACTAACTACGGTTAGGGGGAAAAACCTCTAAGTGAGGGAAAAGTGACCCTAACCTACTTATTATATTACATTGGTCACTGCTACACAAGTGGTTATACATGGAGTCCTTTGCTCTTTCTTGCTTAATTTGTCATGGATTTCCTCTTGCTTCCTTCCTCTTCCTCCTTGTGGTAGAGGTTTTGGGTTACTTTCTGTGCTCCATAGTTGCAGGCCTTTACGGGATGCGACTTCCTATTTGTTAGGAGGACGAACTCTTGGAATCAAAGTTCACAAATGACATCTCACTCTATGTGGAGGGCACAACAGAGAGCCTATAGGGGGTCCAAGAAGTAATGGAGACATATTGTTTAGCACTAGGGGCCAAGATTAATTAGATTATATCAATCGGCTTCCTTACAGTGAATAAGGAGGTTTGGGAGATCCAAGATTGGGGGGTTGCACTTGGCTTTTTGGATGCTACAGGGGCATACAATGAGATACTTAGGCTATCAGGTGGGCATTGATATTTCAAAAGAGCAGTAGCTTGTCCCAATATTGGAGAGTCTGAGGCATATTCTTCTATACTAGATCTTGATCAAACTCTTTAATAGAAAAGAAGTCCAATCAGGTCCTCTTGGATACGTATGGCTTGGTAAATTGCCTCTTGTTGGTGCTTTCACTGAGGCTACATGGTCAGCTCATGTGCCTATGATTTCTTATGGGGAGGTTTAGATGGCACGAATAACACTAGAGCTAGGGTTGCTTGGTACACATTGATCTTGCCCCATGCATAGGGAGGAGTTAGCATTATTGATCCTAAAATATAGAGTAGAGCACTCTTGGATAACTTAGTGGTATTGTTCTCACATCAAACTTCAAGCACTACAAGCATACTTCAGTGAGGACTTCTCAGGAACACCCCCCATACAGGAGGACTCTTAGGAACACCCCCCATATAGGAGGACAGTGACAACGTTCCCATAGGTGGATTTTCATAGGGCTTCCCTCACAAGGAAGGGATCCCCCTCGATATGAAGCCTTCAAAGTGTTTGGCATTTGTTGTTCGGAGGACTCACTCGGGCAAATCCCACATGCATGGAGGAGTTTAAGAGGCAGCCACTCATTTTGGCATTCAGAGGTGTGAGACCAAAAGGGACTCATGTTGGGGCAGTGAATATACCTTTGTTGGGCACATTGGGACAATGGGCTAGGTAGGTCTTGGAGTTGCCTTCCCATAGTGGAGGCAGTTACAAGGTTAGTGGGATCTAGGTTAGTGTTTTGGCATGCTCGTATTAGGTGCTTAGATAGATTGGAGGAGGTGCCATTTTTGTCATACACAACTTGTATGGGATGACACTTTAGTTGGAGGTGGTAGCCCCCTTGAGAGAGCATCATTGGTTGGTGGAGTAGGTTCCTTAGAGATTATCTCCTATTTTTGGTCATGTATTTGGACCAACCATAGGCCTCAAAATATATTGTATTTTTTTGGATGGTGGCACATGGAGGTGGCTTGCCCATTGGCCTCTCATTGCAACAGATGCGGGTAGATGGCAGATGCTACTATTATGCACAGAGTTTTGGAGATGATCCCACATTGTCTTTGGGGATGCTTGGTAGTGTAGAGGATCTAGATGGGATCCCTTTGGATTGTGGCCAGTATATAGAAGATGAAGCGAGACTTCACTTAGGGGACGGTTGCTTGGTTGATCGAGGGAATTCATGCCTTCTCCATTGACCTAGACTCTCTAGCCTACAATTGTAGGGCCAATGAGTTTTTAGGATAGAGGTAAATGAGGTAATGCCTCCTTCCCACCTGGGTCCTTTACTTCCACTAGAGGACAATGTATGGGAGATGATGTCAAAATGTCAATGCCTATAACATCTGGGTTGCTAGCTATAGTTTTGTGATGGGAGGCAATTAGGTTCCCATAGCAACGGCCCTCATTGCCATCTGATAGGATATCATCTACACCCTATGCCCCATTTTAGAGCGCAGGACTTCAGGCTCTAGAGCAGCCACCAAAAGGCCAGAGTGTTTCTACAAGGCTTGGCCTGTATGTATCATTAACGTCATTACCATGAGAGGTATTCATTGGTTGTAGAAATTTGCATCCTAGTTGCTAGCCTTTGTTCCAAAGTTTTCCTAGGCAGTGAGCCATGTCCTCTAGAAATAGCTTGTTTTTTTTTTATAGCTAGCTATTTTTTCTCTTTCCACAATGATGAGTGCCTTCAAATTGCTAACTTGTATGGTTAGTTTTTCCAAGCACTAGTAAAAGTTATCTATGAAAAAAAAGAGAATGCTATTTAGTTTTTCGTTTGCATATTAATTGATGAGGCAAACGATAAGATGACCACAAGGAAATATTGTGCACATGCAAGGACACCCAAAAAGAGAGTTAATAGTTACTTTGCTTTCTCCTAAATTAATTGTCACTAAAACCTAACATTGTTATTTAAAATAAAGGGATAGCACATTTGCAATATTTACCAATTTTAATGTGGTGGTCTTGCCATGAGAGCCCTCAAAAGTGCAAACATAAATAGATAGTGCATTAGTAACATTTACTAGGGCATTTTTGATGTTGTGTTCTTGTGATGAGAGCCATCAAAATTACAAACATGAGGGTGAAAATCAATGCTACTAGAATAATAGCTTGCACATTTTCCAAAAGAAATATATTGGAATAGTACATACTAACTGATACAACCCCTCTTTCTCAATGGTGACATTGCAGAGTCATGTACATTATTTTGTAAAAGACAAATAAACTTTGCTATTTAGCCAAAAATGCATATTCATAAGTTAAATTCTAAAGAGTCTCTTTAATAGTGCTATTTGGAGGTCAATTTTAGATATAACAGAACATGACTATGAGAAACTTGATGTGTCAATGTGTACAACTTATTACTTGACCACATAATTCAAAAAAAGTATGTAGGTGGGACCGTGTCTAGAATTGTGACTTCACCAACCAACAAACCAATAAAATCTAATAATAAACTTCAATCACACTAGGAGCAGATCCAAAAAAGGTTCAACATTTATTATATGGCCTAAGGAAAGGTTCCAGAATGACATGGGTCATATTGTGCATGGTTTTGTGCATGACATGGAGCATGTGCTAGTGCATTTATTCAAAGATCAATGTATGGTATAGATCATGGCTTGGGCCATTGTGTGGTGCACAAAATATTGGGACATTATTATTCATGCCCTAGGGAACTACATAGTAGATGGCCAATGTCGTCCTATTTATATTTCTTGTGGAGCATCCTTAGCATTTTAAACTTTAACTTGGTCATCCTAGCCTTCACATCATCATTGTAAATGCTATGATGCATCCCTTGCTAGAGAAACTTATCATCATAATCATTATTATTAGTATCAAAACTATCAATGATCTCAACATAATCATCATCTTTAACATCCTAGGAATCTCTTTTGTGAACATCTTAAGTGCCTTTAGTATCAACTTCTTAAGTAGCTTGAGTGATGCAATGTGCATTCCCTACTATGTCATGATTTGTAACAAAGGTTCAAGCATTTCCTACAATATTATCATCTAGTTCATGCATGCATGTGCACACATGTAAGCACTAACATAGAGATGTGTGCATAGGCATGTGCACACACACACACACTTACTTTCCGCCATACTAATTATTTCTCTTCCCTCCTTTATAATCCTTCAAAAACCCGTTTAAGCTATCTTCCCTCCCCCAAAATTCCCTTATCTTCTCCCTCCTAATTTCTCCTCATTTCCCCCTATTTTTTCCTATTTTTTGCCCAATTCTCTCCTTATTTGTTCCTACTTTTTTCTAATTTTCCTCCTAAACTTTTTCCTAAGTTTTTATATATTTTGCCTAATCCCCCCCCCTTTTTCCTAGTTTTCTTTATTTTCCTAATTTCTCAAAATTTCCTAATTTTTTCCTCTTTTCCCTAATTATTTTCTAGTTTCTCCTTAATTATTCCTCTTATTCTCTATTTTGATATAAGTTTCTATTTTCCTCTTTAATTTTCTCCTAATTTCTTAAATCTTCCTCTTAATTTTTATCCTAGTTTCTAAGTTTCTTCTAATTTTTCTCTTAATTCTCTATTTTATTCTCATTATTCTCAATTCTTTTTCTTAATTTCTCTTAGGTTTTTCTTTTTTCTTTTCCCCTATTTACTCAATTTATTCTCTATTTTCTTTATTTCTCCCCCCCCTCTCTCTCACTCCCTCTCTCCCTATTTCTAAACTATTCCTATTTTTCCTATACTCTTTACCTCACTCCCCAATGCAATTTTATTTTTTCTATTTCTAAAAAAGCCCTGATTTTCACTATTTATCCTATTTTTTCTAAAATCTCCCTAATTTAGTCCTAATTTTGTTCTAAATTTCTTATTGTAGATTTAACTACCTTGCCTCTCCCTAACTACATGCTTTTCAAAACCTAACTACATGCTTTTCCCTACCTTGCCTCTCCTTAACTACATGCTTTTCAAAACCCTAAACCCCCAAACCAATCCCCAACCCTTCCAACTTCTAAAATACCTCCAAACTCTCCCATTTAAAAGACTAAAATAAATCTTTGTCTTTCTTGACCTTTGAACTGGATTCGGTGTACTATCTGATGTGTAGAAGACATTCTTTTGACTTTCTAATGGTTTCATCTCTTTGAACCATTCTTGATGCTTTATCATATGAGATGATGCATTGCGGTCGTTGTACCAAGGATCTTGATCTGCTTGGTTGTCTTGATAGCTGAAATCCTCTTTTGAATTGCAAACAATGTCAAGATACAATGTATCGGTCTTTTGCATTTTCTCATTTGCAACAAGGAACATATTCCTAGGTTCATTTGCATAATGACTGTGACTAGAATGTCCATCGCCACGATGATTTCCTCTTCTGCTGAAATTCCCTCGATTGCTGCTGGATTGACCGCCTTCAAGGTCTCACTGCTTCTTGTGGCAATCTCTTTCATAGTGTCCAAACTTATGGCAGTAGTTGCACTGAATGTTTGACACATTGGTGGATGCATTCCCTCATCCTTGGAATCTTCCTCGGTTGGAATGATTTTCTCTTTGCTGATTCTGATGTTGTTGAGGATGATGCTAATGATGATTTTGACTTTGATGATGATTTTGTTGCTGATGATGACCATTTTGCTAGAATGATCTACCTCTACCTCTAGTTCTATCTAAAGATGTGAATGCTTGATCATTGGAATGACCTTTATGTGCATGAATGGCTTGAGTCTTGAGTTCTTCACCAAGTAAAACTGACTGAAGTTCTTCTAGTGTTAGAATTTGCCATTAGATGGCAATACTCTAGACTAGTCTCTTGTATCCTTCTCCTAGTCCATTCAGGATGACTTGAACCATTTCTACCCGATTCATGGTCTCTTCTGCTAATGCAATTTGATTGTTGTAATCATTGATTCTGAGTACGGAAGCATGATCGGTTTTACAGCTATTGCGAAAACTTTGGTTTATCTGGTTTCTCAATGTGAGAATCCTAAAAATGTTCTTGGACTCGTAGAGAGCTGTGAACATGTCCCATGCTTCTTTCAATGTCTTGACTGTGTTGAGTTATCATAGCATGACATGTTACACATTCTGCTTGATCAGATGATATGCATAATTGTCTTTCTTGTCCCATTCTACCTGTGCTTGGGCAATGGCAGGATCTGCTACATGTGCGAAAACTATTGGTGTAGCTGGAGATCCTATTGTAGATTCCACCTGCTGGTGCTGTGATAATAGGTGGAGTAGAGCTATTGTTGGTTGGGTTGTCCAATGGTCTAGGTGTAGACCCATCAACATACTCTCATTTGTCTTGAAGTACAAGAATGGTCTCCATTCGGTGTTTCCATGTGCCGTAATTGGAGCTATCTAGCTTAGTAGATGCCTCTAGATTGAGGTTGCTAGTCGTTACACATGGTGTAAGAAATGTACTCAAAGTATCTATAAAATCACTATTTGAATCAACTGCAAAACACTGACTGTGGCAAGTGAAATTTGAACTTTCGGTGAAGATAGAATCACAATATATAATCCAATCTATTCCAAGGCCTGTGTGGGCAAATGATGCCACGAATAGCCAAGAGGCTTTACAAGGCTTGAAATGATGTGCACAATGCCAGAAAATAGCCAAATAGGCTTTACAATGATGGCATGTATGTGTGAAATCAAATCATGTGCTATGTGCCCACTGATCTATCGATCAATATCTCAGAACAGTCTGAAGTCTGCTCAGTGAATTGATGAATGTCAGGTTTCAGGTAATGTGATGATGTGAAACTGCATGTGAGCACTGGGACTGAGGAACTATTTAGGAATTTTGGCATGGCTTCGATTAAATGCTTTGGAGTTCTCTCCACTATGGATGATCTAATCGACTCTGAATGAGAACTAGACCAATTGTCGAGCGATGAAAGAGCAACAAATAATTCATTTTATTTATTCATTTTAGGTGCTGGGTTAGATACGTTGATGTAGAGGCTGATGTGTGTGAAGGAAGTGGATTTGTCAGTAGCGAGGCTCAAAAGTGTGTGATACTTGCGCCAAAATGTGTGCATGATGTAATGAGTGTGTAGAGCTTGAAAAATTGTGCGATTTTTCTTTTTGGAGCACCCTCAAATTCTCCCTGGATCGAGATACGACTTCATCTAGGTGGAGCGGCAAAAAAGGGTGAAATGCACAGTGATGATGTGGCAGCTATGTGTCACATGCAGGGGTGTGCCTGCCAAGACGTTTGCCAATGGAGTAGGGTGCTGATGTGTCATCTGTGTACACATAAAGTGCCTGTGGAGCACTGTGTGTGCTTGTAGAAGGTTAGTGTTGAGGTGGACAGTCCACCTGGCACTGATGACATGGTAGCTTTGACTTGGTCAATGATGATGTGGCACTGCTGATATTAGTATGATGATAGGGCAACTAATGACTGGACCTACCTTTGTGGCAAGTGATGATGTGGTAGTTGGACCAAGGTTGATGACATGGTAGGATAGGATGCCATGTGTCACAATGAGATGTGGTTGATGATGTGATAGGATTCCAAGGATGCTGACGTGGCTCCTTTTGAGGTTGAAGATGTGGCAGATAAGCCTCCCACATGTCAGCTCTTTGACCACACACCCTAGTGAATAGGGTGGAGAAATGCTTAATACGTGTCTCTATCTTGATCGGGGGTTAACTTGACTCACTCGGGGTTTTACTAACTAACCCTATCCTCAGAGAAACTTGACTGTGAGCTTTGGAGGCGATGGCATTGTGCAGAGCTTTGGAGATAGCTTGGCACTCGTTTGCAATTTGTGTTGGAGGTGGTGCCATTTGGAGGTCTGGAAGCTTTACTTCGAAGCTGATGGCGGTGGCTGGAGCGGCTCATGGTTGTCTTGTCGGTGCTCCTTGCCAGTCAAGTGCTCTCTGAAGCTAAGTACTTTGGAGCTAGATTCGAGTGCTCGCAAAGATGCAGTTGTTCATTAATGGCACAGGAGTCGTGGAGGAGCTACGTGTATCAGCTTATTGATGGTGTAGGAGTCATTAAGGAGCTTGAAGCCTTTGTAGTCGATGGAGGTGATGGCTTGGAGCTATCGTGAGTGTGTCGCTTAGTGAAGTTGGCCGGTGATTGATGACACATTTGTTGATTGAGTAGGTGCAGCAGATGGACTCAAAGCTTGAGCTAGGAGTCATTGTAGGAGGCGACTCGCTGGTCGAGTTGTTGCATGGAGCCTTTGATGGAGTTTTTTGTTGTTGTTGTCAATGTAGGAAGCTGTCGAAGGGTAGTTCATGAAGCAGAGGACATAGCTTCTATGTTGCAAAGGGTTCCCACCTTCTATAGAGGGTGCATGAGAATGTCTTTTTAATAGGATCTTTGTTTTTCAACAAATCCTCATGGAGAGCAATTGGAGAGGTCACCTTGTGAGAAGGGAGCCGTTTGCAGTGGATTGTAGTGCCTTTGAATAGCCAAGTTAAGGGCATCATTGATGGCTAGGCTAGGGGTCCTGACAAAGGATTCCATCTCGTGAAGGAGAGTCTGCTATGGAGATGTTGCTAGGAAGCCTTGCTGCCTTTGAAGATGGTTGGCGGCAAACTTGTAGATGGCCAAGTCTCATAGAGCAATGGGCCTTTTCTTGATTGACTAGGAGATGGCTGAACGTCTCCTCGATTGAACAATGGAGACTCCTCTTTCTCACATGGAATAAAATAACAAAGACCTCTCACTCCCTTTTTCTCAAGTGAAATTCTCTCATAAGGCATAGCAATGCAATGAACACTCACACAATACTTGGTAAACACTCACACAATACTCCCTCACTCTGAACGGAAATCCTCAAAGAAATGAGCGGAATTTTCTTTCAATGAATGGAATTTTTCTCTCACGGAAGAGAAAACTCGATCTCTCAATCTTTCAATCTCTCAATCACTCTCTCACACTCTCACAAAGTTAGCGTCTCAATGGAAGGCAGAACCATACTCTGATAACATGACAAAATATGAAGAGGGGAGAGGAGAAGAGTGGAGATGAGGAGAGAGAGGGAATAGCTAGAGAGCACACCACAAATGATTAATTGTACACAAGACTTAGTTGAAAATGTAGAATATATACAAACCCATTTAGGGTTAGGGTTAGGGCATCTAACCCTTTCCTTTATAGCACTCTATATGTGTTAGTGCTATGCACATGTAATCACATGATGTTGAGATGATCTCTCAATAAATTGGTGGTTTCAACGTGAATTGCTTTTTCGACCGTCTGAGTTGATGTGGCTCTTCTTGGGGTGTTTCTAGCAGTTCTTGCTCTTTTTCATCAACCTTTTCTGTAGATGACTGAGTAATCGGTGTGTCTATCACCTATGTATTTGAGGTTTTCCAGTTTGATTCCTCATCAAAGATTACATCTTTGAAGATAATGACCTTGCGGGGTTCATGGGATCATACAACTTGTATGCTTTTCTTTCTTCACTGTAGCCAACCATGATGCATTTTCGTAACTTTGCATCCAATTTCCTCTGATGATCATCATGTATGTGGGCATATACTATGCAACCAAATATGCGAAGATGCCAATGCATGGCTTGTGTCTAGTGAATGCTTCATAAGGTGTCATACCCTGAATCGGTTCGATCAAAAGCCGATCAAGCAAGTAGTTTGAAGTGGCTATTGCTTCTACCTAATACCGATTCGGAAGATGCTTCTCATTGAGCATTGCTCTAGAACTATCTGCTAAAGTACTATTCTTCCCTTCATCTCTTGCATTTTGGTGAGGAGTCTCTACACATGTGAATTGTCTTCGAATGCTGTGACTTCTGCAAAAGTTTATGAATGCTGAAGACATGTATTCACCTCCTTTATTTGATCTCATGACTTTGATCTTTCTGCCTGTCTTTCTACCATGGCTTTGAATTCTTGAAATTTAGAAAAGACTTCATATTTCTCTTTCAAAATTTAGACCCAACAATATCTGATGTAGTCTTCGATGAAAGTCAAGTAGTAAAGTGAACCATTGATGTTGCAGGTCTGGGCATAACCCCATACATTTGTGTGAATGAAATCAAGAATACCTCGTGCTCGAGATGTACTTCTACGAAAGCTGGTTCATGTTTGTTTACCGAAGTGGCATGCTTCACAAACTTTTCCAAGAAACTGAAGCTTAGGAATTCCAATTGCCATATTCTAATTTTTGAGCTCTATCAAGCTTTTGAAATTGAATGTCCATATCTATTGTGCCATTTTGCAAAAAGTGGCATCTGTTACAGTTGAGCTGACATGGCATGCAAATTTGGTACTGAAGCTAGCATTCTGAACAAGCGTCCTTCCTTGATTGCTTTTCCTACTAGCTGATATCCTCTGGATTTGTCCCTAATAGTGCATTCATCTCTGTCGAAGATGACTTAGTAGTTGTGTTTCGTCATTTGACCAACTAATAAGAGGTTCTTGTTGAGCTTCAGAACATAGAGTACATCCTTCACCAATCCTTTTGTACTTGTGAAATTGTTCATAGGGACAATGCCTTTCCCTTTAACTAGATTCGGTGTATTATCTACCGTGTAGATGACATTCTTTTGTCCTTCTAATGGTTTCATCTCTGTAAACCATTCTTGATGCTTTGTCATATGAGATGATGCACCGCTGTCGATGTATCAAGGATCTTGATATGCTTGGTCGACTTGACAACTCCATTCCCCTTTTGAATTACAATCTATGTCAAGATATACTGTTTCAATCTTTTGCATATCCTCGCTTGCAAGAAACATGTTCTCAGGTTCATTGGCATAATGATTGTGACTTGAATGTCCACCACGATGATTTCCTCTTCCTCGAAAATTCCCTCAATTGCTGCTAGATTGATCGTCTTGGTCGTACTGCTTCTTGTGGCAATCTCTTTCATGGTGTCCAACTTATGATAATAGTTCTGAATGTTTGACACCTTGATGGATGCATTCCCTCGTCCTTGGAATCTTGCTCGATTGGAATGATTTCCTCTTTGCTGATGTTGATGTTGCTGAGGATGATGCTGATGCTGATTTTGACTTTGATGCTAACTTTGTTGTTGATGATGACCACTTCCTTGGAATGATCTACCTCCTCTGCGTCTACTTCTATTTGAAGATGTGAATGCTTGATCATTGGAATTATCTAAAGATGTGAATGCTTGATCATTGGAATGACCTTTGTGTGCATGAATGGCTTGCATCCTGATTTCTTTACCAAGTAGATTCTCGTATCCCTCTCCTAGTCCATTCAAGATGACTTGAACCATTTCTATTGGATTCATGGTCTTTCCTGCTGTTGTGAGTTGATTGTTGTAATCCTTGATCCTGAGTATATAAGCATGACCGGTTTCACTGCTGTTGCAAAAAATATGGTTGATTTGGTTTCTCAGTGTGAAAATCCTAGAAGTGTTCTTGGACTCATAAAGAGTTGTGAACATATCCCATGCTTCTTTTGATATCTTGACTATGTTGAGCTGTCCTAGTATGACATCTTGCACATTCTACTTGATCAGATGATATGCATACTTGTCTTTCTTGTCTTCTACCTGTGCTCGAGTAATGGTAGGCTATGCTACAGGTGCAGTCATTGTTGGTGTAGTTGGAGATCCCAGTGTAGATCCTGCTACTGGTACTACAACAATAGGTGGAGTAGAGCTACTGCTGGCTAGATCGTCCAATGGTCTAGGTGTAGACCCATCGACATACTCCCATTTGTCCTAAAGTACAAGAATGGTCTCCATTTGATATTTCCATGTGTCGTAATTGGAGTTCTCTAGCTTAGCAGATGCCTCTAAATTGAGATTGCTAGTCGTAGACATGGTGCAAGAAATGTACTAAAAGTGTATGTAAAATCATTATTTGAATCAACCACATAACATTGAGTGTATCAAATAAAATCTTAATTGTCAGTGAAGATAGAACTATAATACATATAATCCAATCTATTACAAGGCTTGTGGCAAATGATGCTGGGAATAGCCAACAGGCTTTATAAGGCTTGAATAAAGTGCACAATGTCAAAAAATATCCAAATAGGCTTTACAATGATGGCATGTGTGTGTGAAATCAAATCATGTGCTATCTACCCCCACTGATCAATCAGTCAAACCTCTGAACACTCTAAAGTTTGCTCACTGAAATGTGGAACGTCAGGTTTTAGGTAATATGATGATGTGAAACCGCATGTGAGTGATGGGACTGACTTCGAGTAGAAACTATTTAGGAATTTTTCGTCACGGCTTCGATTGGCTGCTTTGGAGTTCTCTCTGCTATGGATGATTTAAAATGCTCTAAGCTAGATCTAGACCAACCGTCAAGCAATGTAAAAGCACCAAATAATTCCTTTCTTTGTTCATTTTAGGTGCTAGGTCAGATGCATCGATGTAGAGGCTGATGTGTGTGAAGGAAGTGGATTTGTCGTTGAGGGTAAAAAGTGTGTGATACTTGCATTGGAATGTGCACGTTATGTGACGACCATGTAGAGCACAAGAAATCAAGCGTTTTTTCTTTTTAGAGTGCCCTCAAATTCTTCTTAGATCAAGAGATACGGCTTGATCTAGGTGGAGGGGCAAAAGGGGTGCAAATATGCTCAATGATGATGTGGCACTCAGGGGGTCACATGCAGAAACAATGACTATGGAGAGGTGTGCCAACAAAGCACTGGTGAGGTGGCAAGAGGATTCACATGCAGTACACAGTGTGCCTAGAGAGGGGTAAGAGTGCCAGGCAAGGGGTGCTACCACGTGGTAGTGCTAATGTGGTAGTGTTGACTTTGACTGATGACCTAGCAAGTCAATGATGACTTGGCACTAATTAGTTGGTCAATGATGATGTGGTAGGTTGAATGGTCAATGCTAATTGGGCTGCTGATGTTGCTGCTGCTTAGGTGGCACATATTGGGGTAAGGTTTCCATGTGGTGCAAATTTAGCCCATTGGCTAAACCTAAGCCCCAAAGCAACTTCACCACGGTGAGATCCACCTATGATGTCCTTATATGCTTGGAAATTGTAGAGAACATGGCCACTAGGTTTCTCTTCTAGAAATGACTTTGTTTTTGTTCTCTAAAAGGCCAAGAAGAAGAACGAATCTCATCCCCACACTCTCTCTTGTAGTTCTTTTAAGATCCTAGTTCCCCATGATGACTCTAACACCTCTACATGGAAGAACCATTTGATTAAGAAAATGACGAGAGGTATGTGATTGAAGCCTTTTAATTGCCTAGACTAGTCCCAATGGGGGCTTGCATTTAGCATAAGGCCCTCATCTAGAAGAAATTCCCCCATCCACCTCTCAAAATGTGTCCTTCGATCTCGGGGAGGTCAATTTGTAAAAAAACATTAACATGTGCGAGCAAGCACACATTTCAAATACTTATAAATATACAAATGTACATTTTTAAATAAATTTATTAATTTTCCCCCTTTTGTATGTAAACATGTTGTAATTCTTAAAAACTCCCCTATATACCATAACTATAGTTTATCATTTTAAATACCATAACTATAGCTAACATCATAACAAATGTACATGTTTTAGTAAATTGATTGTTTTCCCCTCTTCTTTATGTATACATGCTATAATTCTGAAATCAAATGTCCCCTTAGTACATGTAAATACCATAACTATATATAAATAAATATTTGTAAAAACCCCTCCTATCCATAAACGGTCTGTATATCCCCAAATAAAAATTCCCCCTTCCATTAATGAGCCTACTATGCCACACATATAAAGTGACCACCCTAGGTCTTTGATTTAGAAATGGAAATGTGAACCTTGGCCCTACTAATTATCAATGGAGAAGAATAGATGTTCTTCCATGACTTTGAGACCCTTTTTGGTCTGAGGGATGATGAGACTCGTCATGTTTCAATTTTGATACCAATGTCAAAAACCTTAGACTTTTGGGACTACAAGAGAAAGAAGCGCCCTCAACTTATAGATTATTGCTAGATGTACCTTTAATGAAGAAGAGCCCTTGATCTATAGCTTATCGCTAGATATATCATGTAACGAAGAAGGGTGAGTTTCGTTGATAGATCGTTATCGATAAAAAATGCTAGGAAGGGTTGGATTGTGTGGTTGCTCTAAAACACATGATGAGATTAAATCCAGAGAGGATTATCTACATCAAAGGAGATAAAGGTACAAAAAAAGATGTGGTGGTGGTAAGCAATTGCACATCCCTTCCTTTAGTATTTAGTTTGTGTTTCAAGTAGTCTTGCAATTTAATGTTTGAATTCTTATAGGATCCCTTTGAGATCGATGAATTCTCACTAGTACACAAGAGGAAATTTTCATTGTTTATTTACAATGATTTTAGATACTAATATTTTATGATTTAAAAAATATGTTTCACTGGAAAAACTAGGGAAGCATGGGTAACCAAGTTTTCATCAATATAAATATTAGTATTTCCATCAATATTTTTGTCAATATTTTTCATGGTATTTTTATCAGTATAGACATTGGTATTTCTATTGGTGACATGGCATATGCCAACAAAAATACCGACATCTATATGACAGTAGTAACATGATGATAATGATTGATAGAATCCCAAACCCTAAACCCTAATTCCTAACTCTTTCCTAAGCTTCAAAATCTAAACTTACCTCAGTAAATAATAGTCATTGGTGTTCCAAATCATACTCTCACATAAGGTTTGATAATGATTGATAAAATCCTATGGCCTAAACTCCAAAGTCTAAACTTATCTCAATAAAGGTGAGACATTGATGTTCCAAACCATAATCTCACACAATCTTTACATGATGATAATAATTGATAAGGCCCTAAATCATCAATCCTATACCCTAAATTTTGTAGGCCCTAAACCCTAAACCCTAAAGTTTGAACAAACAATCCTCTCAAGAAGCCACTTTGAGCTCCTATGCACTTGTCTTTGTTTAATGATGATGAACTTTGTGTATCCATCTACACACAATCCACCACAATGCCAAAAATATTGCAACATGTGAAATAACATCTCAAAGCACCAAAATAGAACAATTGCTCTATTTCAGCACTCTGAAATTGCATTTGAACATATGTCATATTCTAAGGGAGTGTCTCAATACCTCTACTAGGATGGATTGGCCTTGTAAGTAATATTTGTAATGATTTGCTGAATACCTCTAGTAGGATAGCTTGGGACTGCTGCAAGTACTTTTTGCAAAGAAGAGGCCATGGAATTTACATCCCTTTAGATATCCTAAGGATCATTCCTTCATTGAGATATGATTGTTGAATGTTTGATGATCCTCCTGATTCAATTCTTCCTCTATATCTTTATGTTAGATCTTTTCTTTTTCTTTTTTGATCCTTTGTATTTTTTATATTCATATAAGCACGTAGGAGAAATTAACTAGATCCAAGCAGGTAGTTGTATTGACAAAGAATATGTTTTATTATATAGCACTTTGCATTTGGCTTATAGTACTTTGCATTTAGCACATAACCAGACATTTGTGTGGGTGCAGGTTTTTCAAATTGCTTCCCTTTTAGAAATTGGAAAACTCTCCACTCTTCTCCAAAGGTGCGACGACAGACTATCTGCATGTCGTTTGCAAGCTTCATTGTCAGAGGAGCGAGTAGTTATATTATAGGACAGTCAATGCAAAGGTACACAATGAGGTTGCTTCCAAGGCAAAGATCGATGGCACAGAGCTTCTCATGGAGACAAATTTCCACAACCATGACGAGCAAGAGCAAGAACATCAGCAATTGAGATTTGTTTCACTCCTAGTTGTTAAAGTGGGCAAGAAAGCAATAGATTCAGAGTTGAAAGTAACTGTCGAGAGGAAGTTCAAAGTAGAAGGAGTTGCTGGAAGTTAGTTTTCTTGGTAAGTTGCCCGTGGCTTATGAGGAAGGTCATAGATAAGTCGGTAGATAAGCATTGTCAATGAAGCGATTCACAACCTGTTGCAACAAAGCCTTGTGCATTCTTTCTTCAGTTAGGCTCAGGTAAGGTGTAGTTGAAAGTTGGTTCTTATCAACATTCTTTGTCAGAATCCCAAATTGAGACTAGTTTTATGTCCGTTCAATCCAAAAGTTTGTTCTAAGTAGATAGGCTTCCTCTCTGACTGGCCGTTCTTGTGAACCCAAGCCGCACGTTTGGGGAAACTTCTTCCTAAGCTATACAACCAAAAGCTTCTTGATGAGGGCGATTTGCTACATCAACTTGGGGTCATAGAATCGAATGAGGTAATGTTCTTAGCTTCCCTTTAAATCAAGAACAAATAACATCCCCTTGTTCTTAGCTTCCCTTTTAAATCAAGAACAAATAACATCCCCTTCTCTAGCTTGTTTGGCACAAGGTAGGATTAAGGAGCTATTGATATTGTTGAATATTTTTGCAATACTAGGTTGCCTTTTAATTTGTCCATAGTATGACTAAATGGTGTTGTGCATTTTAGCTATACTTTGTGAGGCATATGTCAATGGGACTGGTGGATATCAATGGCACCAATGCAGATCCAATCTATGTTCTAATCTCAAATTGCTATGTGCTATATGCAAATCACTATGTGCTAGATACAAATGGATATGAACCCAAGGAAGGGCACGTTCCTTGGTCTTATAATTTTTGGAGAGGAAGTGTGCCAACTCTCCCCCCAGACAAATGTGTGGTTATGTGCTAAATGTAAAGTACTTCCCAGTGAACAACTTCTATGGTTCATGCCGTCGATGAGAGCAAGGAAGCATTACCTCAGTCATAGTATTGTGTTCGTGAGGTCCCCAGCATCATCGTCACATCGGTAGACACACATATGCAAATCGAAAATCAATAAATTGCTCTTCTCAATGCTAGTGCACTTCGTCGACGCCGTGTAATTAGAGTTACAAGAATCTAAGATTCATGTCACTGTTCTCTGCTGACAAAGTTTCAATGAAGCATGATCTTGGAGCACTGATAACACCGAAATAGAAGTCAATACCTAGCTAGCAATAATTTTCCTACCAGCAAAGGATATCTTGGCACTCTCCCACACACTAGATTTTTGCTGCACTATGCTTTAGCACCACTCAAACAGTTTACTGAAAACCCTACATGACATCCCAAATATCTAATGATTTCTCATGCTCAGAACCATCTGAAGGAAAATGTTGTAGACCGTTTTGGTAATTCTCCCCAACTCCTGATGTTCTCCTCCCTACCACAAGTAAACTGGTATTATCATCATCAAAAAATTGAGTGCATAGAGAAGATCCATCTGGCAAAGGCAATCCCCGATAATCTAGCAAAGGCATTAGAAAACAGTACATTAGTCATAGCACAAAACCCCTACAGAAATCCCAACTTCTCCATGGCAACAATAAAAAAATTCTAGCTCACTCTATTATAAGCTTTTTCCAAATCCAAATTCAAGAGTGCAAACTTCTCATTGTGTAACACAACATAATCAATTGCAAGTAGAACATTAAGGGTTGCATCATGACTATTCCTTCCAAACAAAAATCCATATTGCCTGGCATGAATAATTCTACTGAGGATGAACTTAACTTTGTTTGCCATTGCTTTAGCTATCACTTTATCAACACGATTCAGCATAGTGAGTGGCCTCCAGTGACCTGGCAAAGATCTCTTCAGTCCCCTGGGTATTAATTTCATCTACGAGGGATGTACCCTCTTAAGAAACACAAATTTACCAAGGTGGTCATATCCCTGCCACATACTTGCCGAAAATGCTAATAAAAATCCATGGGAATCCCATGAGGATCGAGAGACTTTCCCTTGGCCATAGAAAATCTATGGGAAAACCCATGAGGACCAAGACACATTCGAGTCTTCTTTTCTCCATAACTAATAGTCCCCCAATTACTTGGATTTTTTTCTTGCATGCCAAAGGCAATTGCCTACGCGTTTGTTTTGCCTTTCTATATCTATGGGGATTGTGCAAGGGCTTTAAATTAATGATATCATGGAAGAATAAAGTGAGAGGGGATTTAAAGGTTGTCCTAATCTAAGGGTGAGGTTGCCCTTAAATGAATGCTGTCATGGAATGAGGGGATTCAAAGGTTTTCCTAATCTAAGGAGGTTGTCCCATGGCCTTTGGCAAGTGAAAATTTCACCTTGTTTTATTCAAGAAATGGCTGCGTGCCCCATGGGTATAAATGTCATGTTAGAGGTTCACCATCTTATGATAAACTTATGACCCAGGTTTTGCTGAACTGTGGAGATGATTAACAGAATGCATGGAAGCTTTGGAAAGGAGGAAGCCTAAGAAAATGGGCTATTGTGGCTCATTATAAGACTTAATTCCATTTGGCAGCAGGGTTGAGGAAAGAAATGGTGGAAAATTAGGGTATTGGATATATGGAAGGATACTGCATAACTGGCTTCCTTTACGGAACAGGATTGGAAAGTTTTCCTGCGTTGATTTTACGCTGCCTTTTTGCAAAATGGCTCAAGAAGAGGTTGCTCACCTGTTCTGGTCCTGGCCCTATGATAGGTGTATGGAGCAAGTCAGAGATTGGTATCCGGCACTTTGGATTAATGCGTAACTTTTTCTTCAAGCTTAGATGGAAAATGGTTTTTTTGAAAGGTTGGATTGATATCCTGCTTACCCACTTTGGCCTATGGTCTTCTATCCATCTGGCTGACCAGGAATAGGATGGTTTTTGATCGTGGTGACAAGCCGAATCCTTTTGATGCTGTCATGTTATAAGAGTCTCTCAATGATGCAGCCTCGCAGCTTAAAGGTAAGTACCACATGCTTCACAATACGATTCTTCAAGATATTCATGCTAAACTAATCTAAGATAGGAATGCTAGCGTCAGCCTAGGGGGGCCCAATCCAGTTGGCCATTTTTATTGTATTTTTTTAGAGCGGATCTGCAAGTAATTGAAGTCCCGTAAACCCACATCAGCTCTTCGGAATTGTTCTTCTCTGTTGTTTCTATCAAAATCGGTCATGCTTCACTTTCCGATTTTGCCCAAGTTCTTGGATAGAGGACAAGTACACAGTTTAGAAGGTTTCCGGCCTGGGCTACTAGAGTTAAAAATAGATCTTGGTAAGTACAAGGGTAGAGTCCTGGGATCATTGTGTGGCCCTTGTTCAAGGTCTATGCGCACCGAGCTATATGGTGCGTTGACTTTGTATGGCTTCAAGCTTGCAGAAGAGGAGCTAGGAATGAGGAGGGCCTTTCCCACACCTGGGCACCATAAGAGTGGGCTTGCGAGGAATGAAGGCTTCTGTCCTCCTGAAAGCCTGGATGATGAGAGCCCTCGGATGAGGGATATGAAATCAGACTTTGGCAAGCATAAGGGCAAGCTCCTTGGAGTGTTCCCTGTCCCCTTTTTGAGGTGGACGGCCACCAAGCCGCCTGGTGGGGCGAAGTGTGAGTGGGCCAAGGTTGCAAAGGAGGTGCCTAAGGAGCTACAAACCAGAAATCCCTGTCATACACATATATTAGATGGGCACCATCAGATTGGCCTTGCAAGGAATGATGACTGCTATCCTGAAAGCTGGAATGAGGAGATCCTTGGTCAGCTTGGTCCAGAAACAGATGCTGCTACCTATGCCTGTCTTTTGAAGCACTACACTAGTGTTAAGGCCTTGTCTGAGGGTGAGCGTGTGCATGAGCACATGAACAGGCATGGATATGCGGATAACAGATTTCTGAGTAACCTTCTTGTTGAAATGTATGGAAAATGTGGAAGCTTGGAGTATGCACGAGCTGTGTTCAACAGAATAGTCTACCCGAATCTGTACTCCTGGAGTATTATGATCGCTGCGTATGCCCAGAATGGGTGTGGCAAAGAAGCTTTACAACTGTTTGAAGAAATGCAAATACAAGTCGAGCCAAACAAGATAACTTTCACTTGCGTATTAGATGCGTGTGCTAGTGTAGCAGCCTTAGAGAAAGGTCGAGAAATCCATGCTTTTATTGTTGGCAACACATGGGAGTCAGATGTGGTGGTGG
Source organism: Dipteris shenzhenensis (assembly GCF_047967505.1). NCBI lineage: Eukaryota > Viridiplantae > Streptophyta > Polypodiopsida > Gleicheniales > Dipteridaceae > Dipteris > Dipteris shenzhenensis. The sequence goes on from NC_141598.1 coordinate 10,324,954, forward strand.
GGACAGCCCTTGTCAATATGTATGGTAAGTGCAGCAGCGTGGATGATTCAAGGGCCGTGTTTGCAGAGATGCCACTGCGGAATGCAGTCTCGTGGAATGCCATGATTGCAGTGTGTGCCCAAAATGGGCATGGTAAGGAGGCCCTACAACTGTTTGATGCAATGCAGGCCAAAGGCATTAACCCAAACAAGGTCACGTTCCTCTGCGTTTTGAATGCATGTGCTACAGTGGAAGTCTTAGAAGTGGGTCGAGAGATCCATGCTATTATTGTTAGCAACAGATGGGAGTCGGATGCAGTTGTGGGAACATCCCTCGTCAATATGTATAGGAAGTGTGGGAGCCTAGACGATTCAAGGGTTGTGTTTGCAAAGATTGCACTACGGGATGCGATCTCGTGGAATGCCATGATCACAGCTTGTGTCCAGGAAGGGCACAGCGAGGAGGCTTTACAACTATTTGGTCAAATGCAGGCTGAAAGCATTGACCATAGCAAGGTCACTTTCATTTGCATTTTGGATTTGTGCTCCAGCGAAACAGCCTTGGAAGAAGGCCGGCACCTACATGCTAGTATTGTTGGCTGTAAATGGGAGTCTGATGTTGTTGTGGGGACAGCCCTCGTCAATATGTATGGTAAATGTGGGAGTCTAGATGATTCAAGGGCTGTATTTGCAGAGATGCCTGTGCGGAATGTGGTCTCATGGAATACCATAATTTCAGCATCTGCTCAGAATGGGTTCAGCAAGGAAGCCCTACAACTGTTCGGTCAAATGCAGGCTGAAGGTGTGAAGCCAGACGAGGTAACCTTTGTCTGTGTTCTCAGTGCATGCAGTCATACAGGTCTGGTTGCTGATGCAACACAATATTTTCTCTCTATGAACAGGGACCATGGCATAAACCCCTCAGCAGAGCATTATGGGTGCATGATTGATCTTCTTGGCCGACGAGGACTACTGAAAGACGCAGAGGACTTGATCATGAGCATGCCATTTAAAGATGCTAGGTCATCATGGTTGAGCTTGCTTTCATCATGCAGGATTCATGGTGATGTGGAGCGGGGTGTGCGTGTTGCAAACAGTGCTTTTGCATCAGCTCCAAGGATTGCTTCACCATTTGTATTGCTAGCAAACATCTGTGCTAAATTGGATGACGTAGAGGTGTGAAAAGCAATGATTGATAACTGGTGCAAGGAGATTGGTAGGTCAGAGCAAGGTGAATAATTCATTCATAAATTTGTGGATGGTGACACATGACACCATGTTGGAGAGGTGGAGTAGGTTCAAGGAGGCGGCAAAATATGTGCGTGACAAATCCAATGCTTCATCTTGTGTATGTAGAAGAGAAAGATGAGATGCTTTGCTCCAGTGAGAAGCTGGCCATTGCTGTTGGGCTAATTTCCGCCCCTTCATAAACACTTATTGAAGAACATGTGAATGTGCTGTCTACCTCCAAGTTCAACCTAAGGTAAGTGGGTCAACAAAAATTTCGTGAGGAATGCCAATTGTTTCCATCAAATTCAGCAGGGAGTATATTCATGTGGTAATCATTGTTAAGATCATTATTCTTATTAAAGTCTTGATAAAGTTCAAGCGTCCAAGTTGGTTCTCCCTTTCATTTGAACAACTCTGAAGTACTTTTTGCTATACATCATGCTACATCATTTGTAGGGCCTGTTGGAAAGGTCACCTCCCATTCTGTAAGCCCCCATATGAGGAGAGCGTGGGGGAGGGAGACCTAGGGCATGTGCCCAAGAGAAAAGGTGAGAAGGGGCTGCCACATGGGCAGCACCTCACAAGGACAGGACAGCCAAAGGGGCTGCCACATGGGCAGCAAACAGGCTGCCATGTGGGCAGCACACAGCAAAGGGCAGAGGTTGCCATATGGGCAGCACACAGGCTGCCATATGGACAGCTGTCAGGGCTGGCCGATGGCGCTGATGGATGGCGACACATGGCGGGGTGCTGCAGCAGCAAAGGCGCACACGTGGAAGCAGGGACAGGTCCTGTAAGAGTGCTGTACAGAGGCGCCTGCAAAGGAGGCAGAGGTGGAGGCTATGGTGGGCCAGCCACCTGGCCATAGATGTGCCCAAGGGGGGGGCCCAATGGGGGCTGCCCTTGGGGCCTGGCAGCAGCCCTTACATAGGGCTTGGAAGGCAGCCAACCAGTCGGTTGGTTAGGGCTGCAACCAACCAGCCAGTCGGCCCATTTAGGGCTGGCTGGTCTGTCGATTTGACAGGGGGCTCAGCCCCTATAAAAGGAGAGGCCTTAGGCCTCATTTCATCATCCAGCCTTGCAGCTTTTGAGGAGCAGAAAGGAGCAGCATATACACCATGGTTTCTTTAGGAATTGTAAGAACTATCAATGGCATTGCAATTCTGAAGTATAAAAATACATAAAAGAAGTCGAGAAAATATTCAACAATCTAAGCTAGACAATTCAAAAGGCAAATGGGAAAAGGGTATTGAGTGAGCTTTTCAATCGAGTGCAAAATGATTTTGAGAAAAACGAGTCCCAAATACGTATCAAAAGACGTTTTCTTAAAAACATAACTCTAGTATAAAACTATGCATATTTCATAAAGGTCAAAAACTCAGCAAGCATGGCTCTGCACAATTTGAATGTGTAGAGTTCCAACTGCAGCTCCAAAACAAATGCCTGAGACTATTGCATGAATGTCTTATTATGCCAATTCTTTATAGACATTGGCTTTGGGTTTTGCCTTGCGTGATTTGTTTGGTTTCATATTTAAATATTGCCTTAAATATTATGTATGCTTACCTTTTACTTGGAATGATGTCAACAAGCTTTTAAGAAAGCAGGAGCTATCAGCACTATGTTCATTGGAATGTAGGATGGTGTAGAGGGTAGTCATAGACCTAGAACAAGAAGATATATGGAGGGAAAAGAGGAATGAGAGCAGCACACAATCAACTTCTAAGCATGGGTGGTAGAATATCAAGTGTTAAGAAGATCTAATAGAGCACCCGTTAAATTTGGATTGAGGGGAATGGAAAGCTATCACACTACAACCATGTTTCCATGTAGCTCCATTACATGAGTTTTATAAAGTATATCCATGTAGAGTTCTCCTCTTAGAGGGACAATTGAAAAAGGGATTTAAAAAAGTGATTGTGACATGGAAAATCATATTAGAGGTTGTGGAGGGAGCATCTGATTGCTAGAGCAATAAAGAGGCAATAAATGATACTACTATGATAGGAGAACATGGAGCACTAAGGGGATACAACAATTTTAAGGATGTGGAGTTCTCTTCTTGTAAAAAAAGTGAAAAATGGCTCAAACAAAATTGATTGTGAGACACACACACACACACACACACACACACATATACATAACACTCTCATTTATATTCATATTTAAATATATTTGTTTAGTATTATTTTAGGACTATATCTCGAAGTAATATACTTGTGCTAGCTCCAACTTCTTTTGGAGCCCCAGTTGGAGCATGGATAATGATATTGGATGTAAAAATCCACAATTGGCAGTGTTCATCATCCACCAATTCTAAGAAGACGTACTTGTTAGATATCAATGCTCCACTCTCGTGTAACTACGCGGGAACCAGCTAACTTTACTTGTAAGCCCCCCATATGAGAAGAAGGCATTTGAGTAGCTCGGTTATCCGATAGGTCCTGGTTTGGACACCAGATAGGGGCCATGTGTGGCTTGATGGCTGGACGGAGTTGGCACACTGCCAACTAGGCTACATGCAAGTGCGGGAAGGCATCCCATGACTGACCGCATTGAGGGTAGACGGAGCATTTCTCGGGGCAGCCCACTCTCGGGTTGCGGGGCCCGTTTGGAGCCTTAGATGATCCCGGATGGCTCTGGGCCGAACGGACACCGTAGGTAAGTTGCTCTATTTTGCGCACCGGTTCTATCATGTGGTCGGTGGCCTATTTCGGGACCGACCCCCAGTCGGCCGGCTTGGACGGACTGGGTCGGTCATCAAATTGGGTCTAACCGACTACGACTGGTGGTGGCTATATAAGAGCGAGCCCGTGAAGCCTATTTCATCACTGGCTACAGCAACCCTGATTCCTTAGCATCCAACCTCCATCTTCTACTATTTTCAGCACGCCATCGAAGCTTCTTTCACAGGAGCGCACGGTTGGGAGGTAGTGCCATCTATTGTATCAGTTCTACAGTAATCAAATTTTTGATTCTCCACACTATCTGTTTTTCTCTCTTGCGTACGAGATCCTGTTATCTGTTGAGCACAGACGTTGTATTGTTTTCTACAGTACTTTCCATCAAATCTTGAACATTGTCACATGCAAGTAATCCCTCCTTACATTGATACTTGGCTAGGTCATTGTAGCAATTTATGAACTCAAATTTTTTTATATAATACTTTTGTACCACCTTATGGAAGTTAATCATGGCTTGCATAAGGCAGTCAATAGACCCATATCACCTTGTGGAAGTCATTCATGACTACTTGGATCTCTATGGGATTCAATGTTTCACAATTTGGGGTCAAGGAGATACCCAATACTATTTAGAAGATTGTGATCTTGATTCCATTGTGTCCCAAAAAATTTCCACTCTTTATTTTACCTTTCATAGATAGGTGCATTGGCATGGATGGGTGGTTTGAATGGATTGGTGGCTTCTTGCAAAACAAAAGGTTTTTTAATGCTTTTGCAATGCATCCAAGGTTTTCCTTTCATTGTACCATTTGAGTATCTAGATACACCTTTTGAATGTCATGAATCCAACTCTTTGTGTACTTTTGTAACCACATAGCATTGACATGACCACAATCTCAATAGGGCACTAGCTACATGTGTCACCCCCCCACCCCCAACCCCCCCATTGCCCCTTTATATTCAATGTCAAAGCCATAACCTTCTACAAATCCCAATCATCTTCTTAGCAAGGAGCAAGAAGCCACTAGGTGCGACTCCACGGCCTAGCTCCACCTAAGCAATCATCAAAGGTGGCAACCAAGGCATAGTCCTTGGAATAGCTTGCACCAAAGGCACCACTGGTTGTGCACAAGGGAACCTTGTGAGATAGCTCTCAAAACTTCCCAAGAGGTTACACATCCTAGGATTGTCCTAGCCCAAGCACTTGTAAAATACATTGGCTATATCAATACTCTTGAGGGCATTTTAGTAGATCCTTCTAAGGTATGATTGATTAAGGATTGGCAAATAGCTACAGCACTTACTCAATTGACAAAGGGATTATGTGGAGTTCTCATGTCCAATTAGTAGCAACAGTGATTTCAGGGATGTCAAGGTAGACCCTATGATAGCATTCCCAAACTTTTCCAATCCGTTTTTAATAGAGGAAGATGTAGTTGTAAAGGAATTGGACATGTTCTTAGTAAAAGCCATGTATTCATTGCATATGAGAGCAAAAAAATTAGGGACAAGGAGTAGATTCCCCAACCCCCCATGACAAGCAAATGCTTGCCATAAATGCAATCAAGGAGTGCACCATTATTTTAATGGTCGTCAATTTAAAGTAAGGATAAGGATAGGTCATTAAGGTATTTCTTTTCCTAGTCCACTTCCTCTTTGCTTAAATTTTTTTTGTGCATCATGCAGTTCCCTTTGATTTCCTTTTGCTTTAGAACCCAGGTTTTTCCCTTTGATTTCTCTTTGCTTTAGAATCCAACCTACTCTAAACTTCCTTCTGCCTGTTGTTCGCACATAGGGGATGGCTCTTTCACTTGCAAGGTCATGAGCTTCCCGTCCTATAGACTGATGAATTCTTGCTCTGATACCATTGTGATGGGAAACTCGTACCACCTCTGCCTTCTCTATCCAACAAACTTGCACCTCTAGGTCAAGTTCTTCTCATTAGTACCATGGAAGCCCGGTGTAGGTCATGTGCTTTAGGCCACATTTGGAGATAGTGCGTCGGTAGAATCTACCATAAAAACACAAAAGATACATGGTTTTGGCTCATGTAAATGATGTTATAACAGTGGACTACCCACATTTGTAAATGGGGATGTTATAACAGTGGACTACCCACATTTGTAAATGGGGATGTTATAACAGTGGACTACCCACATTTGAGTAGAGGCTAGAGCCAGTGCCCAAAGAGCTATGAGGATACATCACAAGAAAAGATGAGGTGAATATTAATCCTTGATTAATATGTGACTCAAGTCACGTCACTACGACTTGGATTATGCCAACTTAGGTAGAGACCATGCGGGTGAGTTGGAACAGGATTTAGTCAACACCAATGTTCAAGCAGTGCACCTCGGAGATTCTAGAAAGGGAAAAGTATAGGGAGCATTGATGGACAAATCAACGTGAGTAGTTTAGAAAATTTACAAGGATAGGATTAGAAGGAAGTTAAGCTCAATTGCATTAGTTAAAGTTAAGAGTCTTAGTATATAGGGATTGAATGCTAGTTGTAATGGGCTCTTTCCCGTAGTAGTTCTAGTCTTGTTGCGTAAAGGCTAGCAGGGTTGAGTCAGAACTATTATTGCTCATAGAGTCTTGTGTCTTAAGCTGAGTGAGCAAGAATGACTGTGACTCCTAAGTGTTGTGACTATGGCTATAGGCCATTTGTAATACAAACATACACCTTCAATTAATATAGGTATGTTTTACATATTGGATTGTTACCTTTTGCATTCTATGCATGTATGCCATATTATGCAATAGAACAAATTATCTTTTGCTGCTGTAAATTATCTAAGTTGGTTTGCAATTAATCCTTATGAGTTTGCATAGAGATGTGTAAAGCATATATTATGCCATGTTAACACTAGTTTGGTAGCATAACATGCCAATAAAAGTGTCCTTTTGATGTTTTGGCAAAAAAATCACATTTTGGTATAGATGTTTCTTTTAACGATTCCCTCTCTTGAGCTTAAAGTAGACTCAGAGGAATATTTTTTAAAGTAGAAGGAGCACAATAAACCATTACATGTGATTACAAAATGCCCAAAAATGTATGGTAACACAGTTTGTTAGCAAAGCTGTACTCAAGTTTGAAACTTTGTCTAGCATGCTTGAAAATAAAAGTTAGGTAGCATTTTTTACAAAGTGTTTATAAGTATATCAAACAACTAAGAAGAAAAATTCATCACATCACAATAAAGGCTACAACTAAAAGAGATTAAGTGCTCTTAATCTCAACTATCAAAATAGGTTATGCATTAAATCTCGCTTCTATACTAACTTCCATAAATAAGTATTCTCAATATAAATGGTTTTAATTAGCATCAGTCACTCATGATTATAGGTACTCTATAAGTAAAATTTAAATGTTCAAAGGTTATTAGGATATAAGTAATTAGCCCTTGTATCTTGAAATTAGCATAAATTGTCGCAGCATAATGTACAATCAAAATAAGGTTTGAATTTGGTATTGTACATGATGCTAGGTCCCTTAAAAAATGCTACTCCATAATATCATATTGAAGACATGTACAAAGTATGGTTGAGTTCGGAACTTGTTTGATGAGTCAAAGAATTTGGAAAATATCAAATTTGGCCTCACTGTTAACATTCCTAAAATTACATTTGAGGCTATAGATCATAATAAGTATGAGGATCTAGCTCCAAAACAATATAAAAATATGTGTCATCCTTAGGTTCTAGAACTTACAAAGTCTAAAAAAGGCCATTCTAATTTAGAAGTGTGGCCATTTTATCTAAAACCTAAGAAAATAGCTTTAAGTTTTAGGTTATGTTGACCTTAAACTTTAGGTAGGACTCAAAGGAATAGGTATGAGTTCAAATCCATAATAATTCCAAGTTTTTTTCAGCACATAAGCTATTATGGCAAATAATCAAAACCCCCATGCTTTTGAATAATGCTAGTGAGTGGTTGAATTAACATGACATAAAAGTATCCTAGGAAACTTTTCTATCCTTCTACCAAATTAGTGTTAAAGAGAGCCTCACTATCAACCTTCCTTATGATTGCACATCTGAGAACATTGAAGGTTTCTCAGATGCTGATTGGGATATTAATCCATTAACAAGGAAATCCAGATTAAGTTTTATTCTTCTCTTAGCCTGAAAAGGCCAATGAACTGGTCAAGTAGAAGTCAAGACTGTGTGGCATTATCTAGTACAAAAACAAAGTATGTTGCTGTACCTCATGAAGTGATTTGGTATGTCAAACTGATGTACCTCATGAAGTAATTTGCTGTAATAGAGTACATTGCTGTAACTCATGAAGTAATTTGTTATGTCAAGTTCTATGATGACTTGCAATTGCCATGTTGACCTCTGAACGTCTTTGTCGACAATCAAGGAGCTATGTGTTTGGTTAACCTCTTGGTAACTTTAATGAATGGAAAAACTTATACTAATTCACTTCCACTTCATTAGGGAGGTGATTGATGATGGTCTTGTTTGTTTGGGTATTGCCCAATGAAGGAGATGTTGGCAAGAAAATTTATAAATTAGCATATTGCTAAATTGACATCAAACATTTATGAGGATTATAGGGATAGTGATTTAACAATTAAGGAGAGGTATTACAGAATCAGTTACCTAGATCACCTTGGCGATATTGGCATTGGGGGTCTTTGTAATTAGAAAGTTAGGTGAGAACTAAGTGGAATAAAGTTCAATCAATGCGCTTGTGTGTTAGATGACAAGTGTTCGTGAGAATAAGGCATTAACACTGATATAGGATGCAAGAGGCTTTTGGTCATGCTAAGGGTCTATGGAAAGTTCTTAGTCTTTATTGTAGGCGCCTAGAGACAATTTCTAGTTTTTAAATCCCTCATTAAGACACTTGTTGCAATTTGAGAGGTTGATGTAAAAGATGTTTTTTAACTTGGCATTTTCTCTGTAACTATGTAAAAGACCAACATGGCCATTACTAGTTGCCTTTCAAGCTTACGCTTATATACTTAGCAACGAGCCCATATATACTTAGCAAGATTTTGGTAATAGATGCTGAACAAGAGGCCAAACTTGTAGATTAATAAACATAGAGTTGATTTGGCTCAATGGAGACTGGCATTGTTATAAGCCATGGTTCATAGATGTGGCACATTCTAAACTGTTAGACCAACATGGCCGTTACTAGTTGCCTTTCAAGCTTATGCTTATATACTTAGCAACCAGCCCATATATACTTAGCATTTTGGTAATAGATGCTGAACAAGAGGCCATACTTGTAGATTAATAAACATAGAGTTGGTTTGGCTCGATGGAGGTTAGCATTGCTATAAGCCATGGTTCACAGATAGTAGATTACATCACCAGAGTAGTGTAGATTAGCAACACCGCAGGCTTGAATCCACTGTGAATCCATTCGTCATGGTGCTATATAAATTTGTAGCAATATTTTTGCTTGTGCTACAAATCCATCCATGGGAGGAGGATCTTGAGAGGTTTGGATGGATCCAAAGATTTGTTTCTGGATGGCTCCAAACAAATGTCTAGGGTCAAGTTCTAAGAATTAAGCATTTTCTTTAAAATAGACATGCAGAGACTTTGGGTTGGAGGTGGAAAAAGTGTTGGATTTGGAGCCATTGACCCTGTTTATTTTTGGATTAAGGTGTCATCCATCCCTGCATACAAATATAGGAGTGATTATCCATCACAAGTACCACGTTGGTCTTGATTAGCCCATTGATAGCTAAGGAACACAGTGATCTTCTTGGGAAATAGTAGCCCATCATGTGCAACACTAGAGAGTACATCAACAAAAGCTAGCATGAGGACTTTGGCTAGCTGCTATGAACGCACCATTGTGCATGCAAATTTAGCTAATGACCTACAAAGGAGGAGCTAAAATCTTGATGACAATGAACTTGGCTCTCATAGAGTACGGGCAAAAGCTAAAATTTTGACAATTGCTCATAGTTAGCTTCCTCTTTCTAGAATAGGAAAAGAAGATTAATTGAATTTTCATTTAGGTGTGACTCTTGGTTGGAGAAGGTGGGTGACTGGGCCATAGCCTCCCACTAGACCCACCTTTAGGGAGGAATTATTCCACATAGTAATGCATGGGTTTAGCGGTGATCCAAGACTTCTTATTTTAGTGTTTTATCATCTAACTAATGAATCTCAGATTTGAATGGAGATTTTTGATAACTTGAACATCCAACACAACCACTAGTACTAGTCATTGAACCAAGGACAAATAATCTCATTCTCCTCCTCCTCCAATGAATCCTTTTCCTCGATGCTTTATATCTAGGGAAGTTTCATATATTTGTGGCAGTTTCTAGTTATCCCCCATTTTATGCCCCTGAAAATCCAGGAAAATACAAATTAATTGATATCAAAAGCACATGGAAATTGATTGAATGCTGAAAATCTTAGGGAGATACTCTGACTTCCACAACCTTTTACATATACTCATCACAACTTCCACTCCTTCACTTCCCTCACCTTGCAGTCCATAGCCTCACCACCTTCCTTCATACCATGACCATCTCTTTTTCTGACCCATCTCTTCCTTGGCCTCAAAATTTTCCATTCAGCCACATGCTTGCTTAAAGCATTAGATAGTAGGAAGCAATAATAACAACAAGCAAGTATTTAATGAGGGGAAGGGACTCAACAATCAAAGTGGAGGTGACTCTTGTGATGCACAACTTTTAAGAAAAGGCCATGGGAAAGGCTACCACACACACACACACACCCAATGGAGGAGCATTAGCTCATGTGGTTGTCCATGAACAACTCCAATGTCACAAATTTCAAAATTTCTCATTCTCCAAGTTTATCACCCTCCAAACGGTTTGATGGTACTATGGTGTTCCTTCTTTGCTGGATTCTCTTGAAATCAAGGCTTTGATTACATTTATTTAGATTAAAAAATCATTTCATGGCTAGTCCTTACTGCTTTCTATGCTTTTGTGGTCAAATGCAAGCTTGCTTCCTTTTACTATAGGTTACACTCTGTCATCATATACTTGTTTGTGTATTTGCATGCATATCGTTGCTTGATATTCTAGACACCCATCAATGTGTCATAATTTAGTTTCTCTCATTTCTTGGAGTTCTTGAGTCTTAGCTTCAGGGGAGGGATGGGATTAACTGGGTGGGAGATGAGGAGTAGGAGTTTAATCTGTGTGTTGTTGTACATGAAGGATACAAACAACTTGTTTGTTTCTAAGATCTATCGCACTGGCTAATGGAGGGTTTCTCTTACAGGATGATGACATGGTGGCCGTTGTTGCTATTGGCAGGTTACACTCTGTCATCATTTACTCGTTTGCGTATTGGCATGCATATCATTGCTTGATATTCTAGACACCCATCAATGTGTCATAATTTAGTTTCTCTCATTTCTTGGAGTTCTTGAGTCTTAGCTCCATGGGAGGGATGGGATTAACCGGGTGGGAGATGAGGAGTAAGAGTTTAATCTGTGTGTTGTTGTCCATGAAGGATACAAATAACTTGTTTGTTTCTAAGATCTATTGCACTGGCTAATGGAGGGTTTCTCTTACAAGATGATGACATGGTGGCTGTTGTTGCTATTGGCCATAGTTTGTCGCTACAAAGAGGAAGGAGTCCTACTGACTGATGTTGCTCTAAAGCCAAGGGGATCATGATGTACAAGTACTGATATGCATACTTTTTGTGCAACCGTTGTTGTATGACTTTGTGCTCCATCATTCAATGCTCGTCAAAGGCCTTCAACGCCCATCAATGGGAGAGGGAGAGAAGAAGAGGGATGAAGTGGCAACATGGGAGGACTAAAATGGAAAGAGGAGATGAGGATGTGGGAGTGGCAACATGAGTAGAGGGAAAATAGGAAGGAAAAGGAGGAGGGGGAGAAGGGGAAGGGTATGAACATCAATAAGAGGTGAGTGTGGAGAACAAAGGAGGAGGAGGAGGCATGATGGTATTGAAAATAAGAGGAGAGAGTCATGGAAAATATGGGGATATATTAGGGCATGGTGGCTATATAAGAATGAGCGTGTCACATCAAAGGAATAGCCACTCCTTTTATAACAAAGAAGAGGGGGCTCTCTCCCATAAATGCATCTTCCCACATGCATGGTGTAGAGAGGGAGGAATCTTCCATGTGGGTGGAAGGTAGTGCACACCCTCAATTGCAATCAACAAATTGAGGGATGCATTTTCCACATACTACAAGCCCATATCTCTAGTGCAGAATGCACTTGATTTTTCCCTCTTATCTAAACTCTCACATGGGTGGGTTGGCACAAATGACTCTTGCCACCTCAACCTACTTTTTCTTTATGAAAATATTATCCCTTGGACTATTCCACATGGGTCTAGACCACATAGATGAGAAAGTCTAAGATGCCCTGCCACCTCTACTAATTAAATACAATATGTCCCCTTGGCCTTGTCCATATATCACTTGATGTTTCATGGGACCGTTTAGGTGGAGGGGTGGCACATGGGGATTCTATGCCATCTCACCATACTATATTATTTGTTCCATGGACTATGTACAACACACCTATAGGTCCTCTTACTTGGAAGGGTGGCACGGACATGCCCTGCCACCTCAACCTTGGGCCAACGGGTGGCACAGACATGCCCTGCCACCTCAACCTTGGGCCCTTGCCACTCCATATTATATTCTACTAATGCCACACACACATATTCACTTCTACTTATTACATTTACAATGGAATTTTTTTTGGCGTTAACACCGTGTAAAGAATTGAGCTTAGATGAGGGTGACAAATTACAATACAATTAGGTAAAGTTTCATGTTTATATTTGAAGCTAGATATGGGACAAGTTTGAATCATAATTGTTTATATGTGGGTTCTCATCCAAAGTACTTGAACCATTTTCTTCCACCAGATTGCGAATATAGCAAGGGAAGATGAGTCATATCCAATCAAGGGCCTTCTTACGCGAGTAAGGAATACATGCGGTAGCTAGCACTTATGTGGGTATGTAGATTACTTAATCAAATGGATTTTGAATATGAAAACTTTCCTTGGTAGTCCAATGACTATGATTTTCCTTTGCTCAACTTGAGAAAGTTTCTACAAAAGTGAGTTCTTACAATGGAAGTGTGATTAGAAAAACATGCTATGTTTTATCACAGAAGGAATTTTGTCTTTGTTGTTGGGGAGCAAGAATATTGCCTTCATAGGTGATTCCTTGAAAAGATAACAGTTTCAATCCTTGGTCTATCTCCTCATGATAGGTGTATGAGGCAATGAAAGCATTCTTGAATGCAAGTGCTGAATACGGCTTCAGCCAGGCTTCCAAATCCTTGCAACCACTGGAGTTGGGTTGTGAGCATTGCCAGGAAATCACATATTGTTTTAGGATTATTGATGTTGACCTCTTAATTGAGCAAAATATTGATTTCTCAACTTGTAATACAAATAAAACCATTGACATTTGGGTAAATGTCAGTATCTTATCCGTTCATGAGATTTATCATTTATTTATGATGCTACTCGATGCTAATATTCTTGATGCCTAGGGAAGGTCCCGTTCCCTCACATTATGATTCTTTGGGAAAGGAAGCGTGCCACCTCTTTGTCCACATTGTGTGTGGTTTTAATAATTTTATTATATATTATTATAGAACTATTTTTGATTGCTTTCCTTGTCTAATATATCCTTATAATTTCAAAATCTTACAACATTTATCTCTTTTGATGCACGTTCTCGAAGCGAGAAAAGATTCAAAAAAATCAACGGTAGAGATATCCAAGGATGACAATTCATATGATTATAGTCATGTCACAATATTATATAGGTTTCAACTAAGAATGAATTGTGAGCTCTTGTGAGCATAGCCTTATTCATGTAATTGTTAGCCTTCAATAAGCCTTCAATTCCCAAAAGGCACAAGTCTTTGCACATCACCAAGTAAATAATAATACACCACCCTTGATATTTACAAGGAGGATTGGGTCCTAATGGACCTTGTGTCATGTCTCATGGCTATATTTTTACTCATTCGTCCTAATGAACCTTGTGTCATGTCTCATGGCTATATTTTTACTCATTCTTTTGTTATCTTTATAAAAAATTCATTAAATGGGATTCGAGTTCAATTTCAAGTCAGTAGTTACGTGCTTGAACTCTGTGGGAAATGAACAATACATGAATGAATGTCAAGGATTGTGAAATATATGAAGCGATGAATGAATGAATGAATGCCAAGGGCATGAACGAGGGAAGTGATGATTAGGGGATTTAATAATTGATCGTTCCTTAGGGGATTGTGCTACTCAAAAAGCCATTTAAAAGGTCATAAATTCTCATAATCTCACAACGGTAGATAAAGTTAGTCTATTGTTTTTCCTCGGGTTTTTCTTTCTTGCTTAGCTTTCTACTAGTCTAAAGGCACCTAGTTTTGGCTAATCTAAGTCGAGGGTCCATTTTCCTTTGTTTTTAGTCAAGCTAAACGTGTAAGAACGTAGGTTAGTGTCTCATTATGGAGTTGTTAGTTAGGAGTACCTCAAGTCCTAAATTCGTTGCCTCTTCCCTAGTTCAGTTCTCCCTTTTCTATTCAATTGTGAGCTCCTTCTTTACATCGCACTTGTTAAATTGGAAGTTAGTCTATAAGCAGGCAACGCGTGAGATGGCAGGATTGCTGGCAAGTGGTTAGTGCACTGGAGGAGCAGGGTCTCGCATCTGAAAGCTCTCTCAACCAGCAGGACAGAATTGAGCCCATGGCTATGGTAACAAGAGTTTGGAGAGGCAGATGGTGTACGGACGTGTGGTTTGTTGGAGATGGAAGCTGCGAGCGCTTGGACCAGAGTACGACCATGACTCGGGAATCGGGGACTGGCGAGACTGCACAATACTGTCTGGGAGTCAAAAAGGGGGAGGGAATGTCGTGTGACAGGCCGTCACAGACGGCTCGGTAACCGCTGGAGGTAAGGATACAGTGGAAGGATACTGGGCACTGAATCGGCCAGCACAGTTCTCGTGAATGAAAGAGAAGAGATTCCGGGACGGTACGTGATCCGTGAAGCGACTCGCGACTCGCGAGGCTTATAGATATGAAGCTACCGTAGCCACGAGTCACGATCCGCATGGTAAAAAGAAGCCACTGATGGCGCGTGCCGCGTGCCTGAGTTTGTTCCCGTGGTAGGAGCCGTCCGGCCTGACGCGAGCGAGAAGCTGTGCATGAGCATTGTAGAAGGACTCTGAGACTCTCACAAGTTACAACATGCTTTACTGCATCTCGTCCGATCTTCGTCTGCTCAAACACTTTGTGTGTGTATATTGTGTGTGTGTTTTCTGGACTTGCTACTGTGGTGCCTCTTTCTATTGTATCCTGCGCAAATTGCAATACTCATCGCTCTCAGTCAGTATCCCTCCTTGATCATCTATTTTCTTACGCCATGCACCATGCTTCTATCTACTGTGTGCTTCAAGCTTCAGCTTTTTCGCTATCAGCGACAGACGTGAAACCAAAAGCCTTTTCCGGGTACACTTCCTATTGTATCAGCGCAAATTGCAATACTCATTGCTCTCAGTCAATTATCGCTCCATGATCTTCTATATTCTTACCTAAGCTGTATCGCTATCGGCCATAGACGTGAAACCAAAAGCCTTTTCCGGTGCAGTGAACGGAGGTGTCAAAAGCTTGAGTACCACCACGACTACTGAAGTTTCGAGATAAGAGACTTCACATTTCTGTTTTCAAAAAAAGGTATTTCAAATTGGCTCTTGACACATGGCAGCGAGCTACTTGCTTTCCCTTGATTGTATGGTAGTATTGTTTTTATTCAATACTTTTTTTCTAGCATTGTGTTGCATGAGTAAAATACAAACATGCAACCTCTTTCTACAAATATACCGTAACACAAAAATTGCTCTACAATTATCCATGTGTTTAGATGTGCGGCAATATAATTCATCATTTGTTGAAAGAAGGTAAAAGCATTTGTGAGACCAAACGGTAATACTAGGAATTCAAAATGGCCATACCTTATTCTAAGCCTAGTCTTGTAAACATCCTCTTCATAAATTCTTATTTCATGATAGTACGGACATAAATCATTTTAGCAAAATACTTAACACCTACGTATGTCATCCATTCTAGGAGTGGGATATTTATTCTTGATTGTAAACTTATTTAGTTCTTGTAATTGAAACATTTGTATCTTGCCATCCTTTAAACATCAATAATGAATAACACTAGTGCACCCCATAAGGATTTACTTTTCTTTTGATTAATAATTCATCTAAAGAATATGGAATAATTTATTTGACTAAAAAAAGGACTCGCAAAAGAAAAAGGCATTAATATACATTAAGAGATTTCAAAACTCTTTCAAAATCAACATCATGTGATAAATTTAATACTTCCAAGGAATCAATAATACTTAAGATAATCAAATAATAATAATTTTAGGATAAACATATTCATTCCCAAGTCTAGACAAACTAATTCACAAGTCTTTAAAGTGTCACTCTTGTTTTAAAACCAGTTTATCCCCAACACGAGGAGTATCCTATTTACATTGATATAAAGGCACCCTCAAAAAATCTCCATCCCTTCTAGAGTAGGAGTAAGAGGTCACTTTAACTCTGCCTTTACTTTAAGACCTAAGGATTTATTTTTTGGTAATTGTGACTATTTAATGCAAGTAAGTAATAGTGAGGCATATGGAAATTTCTTCAAAAATTACATGGACCTGTAAAAAATATGGCATGTGATAATTTTCACTCTAAAAATAAACATGTAGGAAAAGTGGCTCTAAGAGACCAAATCTCTTCTCTAAAGCAAAGGCTTTTGATCCTAACCTTGAAAAACCACCTCTTAAAAAATCCTGGGGGACATGTCTCCATCTCTCATAGATAATATCTCTTACAAACCCTCTCACCATCCTAATAGAGAACATCTCATGCAACCACTACAAAAAGAGGAGAAGCATCAGACTCACCCTTGCCACTGTTAGAAGTGGGGTATGATAACCCCCATCCTACAAACAAGGAGTTGGCCTAGGCCCATGTAAAAACTTGAAACCCTCATGATATCATATCCATTTATTCTCCTTTCTTCTCTTTTTCTCATTTTCATCATCATCATCTTGTCAAACTGCATAGGAATCCACATCTGTCATACGAAATTTGCCTATTGTGAGGTACAACAGTGAGATGTACTATCAAGAGCTCTTGAAAGCCTTAGAAGTTGGCACCTGAGTACATATAATACAAATTTGAACTACTTAATGAGTCTCAAGAAAGGATTATTTCACAAAAAATGAAGCCAAATTTCTCACTTGCTTCTATCATTTTCTCACTATAGTTGATGCAATTTGTTGAAGGTAGTTTGATAGCTGTTCTAGACTCACACCAAGGACTCGATTCCTTGCTTAGATGAGCTAAGGAATTTATTGAAAAGTCCATCATTGATGGGATTAGGGAAGAAGTTGCTGAGCACAACACTCCATTTGCTAGCTTTTTTGGTCAAGTATCCTAGTTTGGAACAGACAAAGAACAAGAGGATGGTGATAGATGGTAGATTATAAGCATGCGATGAGTTGAGGGAAGGATTGAGTTATGCCTTCCAAAAGGCTCCAGGAATGGTAGCATAAAATTTGATTTGTAGTGTAGGCATCTAAGAAAATTCGATCCCCTTGGCATCTAGGCTAATGCTAACACTCCAAGGACAAAGTCCGAGTCCCTGGAAAATACTAATATAGCCAAGGCTTGGCTTTGAGAGTGGATCATGTAACTACATGTACCATCCCAAGAGTTCTTCTTTGAAGGCCAAAGACCTATGTCTCACTTTTAGCTCCCTATCTTGATCAACTCGAGGAGGTGTTACAAAATCTAGGAGGGTACCTCAATGGTCTTCTTCCATGGAGATAAAATAACCATCATCATGCCATAATCTCCAAAATCGGGAAATGCAATTTTGTGTTGGTTTGCAGAATGGATTCTCAAGGTGCATGGACCAACGTATTGACCATCTCTAACTGATTGACATAGGAAGATGGGCATGAATTTTGATATTCCTAATGCAAAATTTTCCATGATTCAATTGATTCCTTGCTGGGGTAGTAGTACTAAATTAATATCTATATGATGGAAATTGTATTTATTGAACCATCCTAGTCTCATCTTTCTTGCATGTTGATTGTATATAGGTAAAGGCATAATAAAGCATAGATCTGATGAATTCTCAAATTCTTTCTCTATCTTAACCTCACCCTACTACTTAGCTAAATCTTGATTTGTCTAGGGTATTGTAGGTGGATATCATCAAACAATTACAAATTCATTAGTCACAGGCAAAGAATTCAGGCCATTAAAGCAGTATGCTTGATTAAGAAGCAATTTCCTAAAAGCATTCTAGATATTCAACTATATCTACTTGTTCATGTAGTGGATCAATTGATAGATGCATGTATGCAAAGTCAATGGATGTTCTTCTTGGATCATTTTATGAAAGTATTGAAAGAGTTTGTGAGGAAATAGGAATAATTGGAAGACATCATGATAAAAGGTGTAAGAGTTAGTCTTATGGCATGGAATCTCTCATGTAATTGAACCCCTCCACACTGCAAATTTAGGATAATAGGGATGATCTAAGAGCTAAAAGGAATATGGGACATAGTAAAGGCATGAAAAGAAAGATGGTGCTACATTCGGGTTAAAGGTGAACACATTTCAAGTCTCTATATTTGTGAGGGAATGGAAAGATTAATTGAAAGATGCTCAAATATTTTTATATGGAGACTCATCAACAATTGGCTACCTCTAAGAGATTTCTTAACTTGATGGAGACAATGTGTACAAGATGTGTTTTATGTCTAATATGTAAAGAAGATAGCTTGTACCTCTTTGGGGATGCCTAGTTGCCAAAAAGTTTTGGTGAATATTGTCAATTTTTATGTATTTATGGCTAGACTCATGAGACAGATGCCTCTTATCTTAGATGAAGAAAATTTTGCCAAGATAGATCATGATACATTTTTGGACCTTAAGACAATATAGCTTGTAATCATGTCTAGCTCTCATACAAGTCACCATTAATCAAAGAATCTTCCTTCAGGCACCACTTAAGCCAAGTAGATGACCTCAAATGCAGTCATAGGTATAATTTGACTGTGACAGATGGCCCTTTCCTACATGTGCTCAAACCCCTTAATCACCAAGAATGAGATGTCAATATAACAACTTTTTCGATCATATTATCACTTGATTGTTTTCTCTTGAATGTGAAGGGGAACTCACATATAAGCTATCTCATGTCTTGAACAAATCCTTTTCAAGGGCATGGTATTTCTAGTGTTGGGGAGTGAGAGCCGGCCCAGATGTGATTG
The DNA here is from genome assembly GCF_047967505.1 of Dipteris shenzhenensis. Classification (NCBI taxonomy): domain Eukaryota; kingdom Viridiplantae; phylum Streptophyta; class Polypodiopsida; order Gleicheniales; family Dipteridaceae; genus Dipteris; species Dipteris shenzhenensis. The sequence goes on from NC_141598.1 coordinate 10,344,166, forward strand.
ACCAAAGAGAGCTCATAGTAGGATGGGTCATATGGATTGGCTCCAACATGGGAGACTCAAAGACTAGGATCATGAATGTATATGCATGTGTTTGTTGGCAACAATGGGACTTTCTCCTAGAGACGACTTACCAAGATCTTTTCAGATGTGGAGTTGTGGACACTGGATTTTTGAGGAGACTTTAATAGTCAAGAGTGCAAGAAGGACAAACAAGGTGGATCCTTTCTACTCCATGATGCCTTTACCCTCATCAACGCATAGCACCTCTAGTAGAAGCCATCCTTGTGTGGTTAGTGGCCATGACTTTGGTGCAAGGTTGAGCTTTTAGACTAAGCAATAAATTTCCAATAAATGGATGAAGAGCTAGTTTTATTAGCAAAGGAGAACAAGGCAAATTTGACTTCTTCTAGAGCCTTGGGAACTGGACCGATGTGAGTGGTACATCCATCCAAGACGATAGAAGAAACTCGGGAAAAAATGTGTGCAATACATAAAAGAAAGTCTTTGATTGCAAGGAAAATTTTAAAGATGCAACTTATAAACATACGCATCAATCCGAGGTAGTGTGTATCCTATATAATATTCCCTTCTTGACATGCATAATCTGACTATGTTTTTTATCTTTATTTACTACATCCTTAATATGCTACCTCATTCACATGATCCCTTGACATTTGACATCTTTTAGTACTAACACACTTGGATGGTAGTATGTTTCCGCCCTAATCCCTAGGACATCCACTTGACATTTTCTTTTGTATGGGAATTACGCTAAGCTAACTTGTGTTAGTGGATAATTATTCACCATATTAGAAGAATTGTAAGTGCTTTGCATGCTTTGTACACATTATACACTTGGCTCTAAGAGTAGTTCCCAAAGTGCAAGGACCCCATTGAATGCCCTAAATAGTACCTAAAGATGAGCCAAAATCTCTTCAATAAGAGCTATTTGAGAAGATAGCAACATCCTCCCTTACCTTTGGTTTTAAAGACCCCCTTAGTACCCCCTTTCCTCACCTCTCCCCTTAGTACCACCTTAGTACCCCCTTTCCTCACCTCTCCCACGTATATTCTAATGTAGCACTTCTAGGGTGGCTTGTTTGTGAGTTCCCCCTCTCCCTTCGTTTTTCATGTCTCCCCTTGGGTGTTCAACCCTTTGTTACTCCTGTCCCCTCAATAGGTCACTACAAAAAAAAATCCTAAATAAAACCATTTGTAGCCTTCACATAAGCTCACCGATTTAAGTTGATTCCCTTATGTATTAATCATTCCATTTGGAATGAATCCATTCAACAACACTTATATTTTTTCTATTACCACCACTTTTGATAGCTCTTATATTATTATATTAGGTATCCCTCTTGAGTTCTTGTTGCATGAATATAGTGTCTCACTCGAGTGTTTGTTGATCCCTACTATAAAGAAAACTATGTCTTTGTTTTCTTCTTCATTGACAATCAAGAGTTTCTTTCACATTTCCTCCTCCTCAAGCCTTGCTACTACATCATCAAAACTCATTGTTTCTATCTAGATTTTGAGGGTTATAACAAGCATCTAACACATTGTTGAGAAACATTGAAATATGGACTTCTTTATAAAAAATAGAGCCCCAATCCCAATTAACCCATCATCAAGTTTGGTACCCATTTGATGTAATGGGGATGACAGTCTCTTTTGGATTCATGTATATGTTCATAAGTTACATCTTTAAAATTTTCCTTGAAATCAGAGATTTCCTTTCATATATTGTCAAAAAATGTGTCGTTGTCTATCTTGACTAGACATATCTTTATTTAAGCATAACATGCATCTATCTCATGAGTCTAGCCACTACTATATAATCTTTGTCAATATTCAGCACACTTGTTTGGCTTCTAGGAATTCCCAAAGGAATTATATGTACTAATCTTCTTTAGCTATTGGACATAAGAGGCATTTGATACACCTTGTCTCCATCAAGTTAAGCAATCCGTTAGAGGTAGGCACTTGTTGAAGTGTCCCCATATGAAAATCTTCGATTATCTTTCAATCCATTTCTCCATTCCCTCACAATTATAGAGACAAAATGTGTTCACCTTTAACTTTAATGTAGCACCATCTTTTTGTGCATGCATTTACCATGTCCCACATTTGTTTCAGCTCTTATATAAATCCTATCATCTTAAAGTCCTCATGAGGTGTAGATGGATTCAATTGCATGAGAGACTTCATGCCATAAAACATCAACTCTAATACTAGCTAACATTTTTAACATGATGACATCTGGTCATGTACAAAGCGTCCTTCAAGAATTTCATCAAATGATCCAAGAAGAACATCCATTGACTCTGCATAATTGTTGCATATGTTGATTGATCCACTACATGAACAACTAGATGCAATTGAATATCTAGAAGCTTTTTAGAAGTTGCTTCTCAATCCAGCATGCATCTTTTATGGCTTGAATTCTTATAGTTTGTGACTCATAAATTTGCAATCCTTTGAAGATATCCACCTACAATATCCTAGATACTTCAAGACTTAATTAAGCATCAGGGTAAGGCTAAGATAGAGCAAGAATTTGAGACCTTATTGCATCTATGCTTCATTCTTGTCCATCAAAACTAGTACATACCCTTTTAACATGATGGCTAACAATCTCTTTTGGATTAACCAAATCCTAACCAAATGTGTGGGTCAAAACCACCTAGTCTCCACCTAATCAAGATTGTGTGTGTGTGTGTGTGCACACATGCGCATGCGTGCACATGTGTGTGTGTGCACAGATGGATGCATGCCCGCAGTGTGCATGTGGACATGTGTGCATCTGTGTACCCACCATTTCTTAGGTCCACGCACTTGAAAAATAAGGAAGTGGGTCCCTACCTTTCGAGTGCGAGGCCCACGTCTCAACATTGAATAAGATAAAGTAAATGGAGTGGTAACCCACCTAGCTAGGTTCTTCTCCAGCTGAAGGTGTCGACAAAGGTAGGCTCTCTTTTGGGACTTAGTAAAAATGTATAACCATGGTAATAGAAGTGTATGCCAATGTAGCAATAGAACAATAAAATTGTAATCAACTAGACTTCCCCCCTTTGGGAAAATAGGAAACAAGGAAGAATAGCTAAAATGTCATGAATCAAAGGAACCTTGATGTTGGTGAAGGGCGAGGAACTTCAAGGGAGAAGCCCTTAAAAATCAACACAAAGTTCCATCCCTCTGGGAGCTTTAGGTAATTAACCGTTAGAGATAAGCATGAGGTTCCATCCTTAAAAGAGAAAAAGGAAAAAAAACTAAAAAAAGGTAGTCATATTATTAGAGATATAGGCACGAAGGGAATTACTATAACCAAGGAGAATACACCATCCACTTTCCTATTGTAAATGGAGGTGTGAACATGCCAAAGCATGCAATTATATGTTTCAATGTCTAAATAAAACACTCCTACGTGAGAGTGGTGGTTTTACTTCTAGTTCTTCAAGGGGTGCGAATGGAAAGGGAATTCATTAACTCAAATGGAATTCATTAACTTAAATGGGAACTTTATTGAAAATTGAAGCCATTAAGAGGCAACATCAACATTAACTATAGTTATTTTATGTAGATGATACGTCTAGGTTTGAGAGAAAAAGTGGGGAGATCTTTTTGGTAGCACTCCAAATGCATACTCTAATGTCATAGTTTGTTACCTACATCCATCCACATACAAGATAATGTTATGGGACTACAAATGTCAATAGCTTTGACTGCTTGTTAACATCACATTAGGGAGGAGTCCCTCGAGACTTCGAGTGAGAGTTTCTGAGGAAAGAACAAGCCAAGAAAAACCCACCAAAGTGAATCAAGTTCCTTGTGTGCCCATTAGTGCAGAAGTCGATTTGTGCAAGTCCACATCATCAAATTCTAGATGCCCACATCTACAACCTACAAGATTAACATTACATGATTTATACATGGTGAATACAAATCCAAGAGTATCCTCCTACAAACTCCACAAATGCAAAAGCATGTGTGCTAATTGAGAAGAGTCAGAGTAAGAGAGAGAAACAAACCAAGAAACCCAATGAAAATAAACTCCAATACACCATAGAGAGTGATTCTATTTCTTGTGCGCTATGATATACCACCAATACATCAGCCAAAAATGCCATGCAAGGCATGGAGCATCACTAAAAAGTGACACAAACCAAGAACTCCAATGAAAAGCTCTTGTGTCCCCACCAAGCTAACCAAGTTTCCAATGCTAGGATCTTTCCTTGAATAGCATGCTAGCATGCAAATATTTTTAAAGCTCATTCTTGCAAACCTCAATAGCATTCTCAGATGGGGCATTTCTCCATTTCCTACTCATAGCTAGCATATAAGAGTGCATCTCAAGCTTGATGTAGCTTCCCAACATAACTTTAAAAAAGAAAATCGTTTCAAAGACCCCCCCTTTAAAAAGGAGTGCCTAATTGGGCTATCCTACTTACCTCACCCTTGAAAAACAATAGCTTAAAATGCATAGTCATCCTCTAAACTTGGTGGAGAAAATTAGCCATAACTTGATGCATGAAACAAACATGATATATGTGTAGATCATGACTTGCCATTTGATTTGATATGCTACATAACCCCATTTAGATTTTCCAATCAAAAGATATAGGCTATCAAAATTTAATGCTAGAATAGGCCATGCCGGCACGGCTTCTTCGAGTATAAAAATTTCATTTTTATTGATTTACTGGAACATTAAAATGCACTCACAAAGGGCACTTGGAAATTTCAACCTAGAACAAGCTGCTCTGGTGCGGCCTATTCTAGATAAAGAATTTTCCTTTTGAAGTGTGTTTTGTGAGTGCATCTCATACTTCATCAAGCTTGCCAATAGGACTATAAAACATGCTAGAATAGGCCTGGCATGGCTTGTTCAGAGCATAAAACTTTGATAGCCTATATGTTTTGATTGGAAAATCCAAATAGGGTCATGTAGCATATCAAATCAAATGAAAATATATGATTTACACGTTTATCATGTTTGTTTCAACATTCAATAAAGTTACATGCATCAAAATTAGAATTATATGAAGTTATGGCTAAGTTTATCTACCAAGTTTAGAGCATGACAGCCATTTTAGGCTATTATTTACCAAGGGTGAGGTTGGTAGGGTAGCCCAAATTAGGCAGAGATTAGGCACTCCTTTTCAAAGGGGAGTCGTTGAAAAATCTTGTTTTTTAAAAGCTATGTTGGCAAGCTGCATCAAGCTTGAGATGCACTCTTAATGGCTAGCTATGTGCGGCCTAAAATGTTAATTTTCAACACTCTCAAAGGCACCAAGTGGAAATGCAAATTTTTTAATCTAGGTATAAAAATTTATGTTTCCAAGATCGTGTAAGAGTGCATGTCAAGCTTGATGCATCTTGCCAACATAGCTTAAAAAAATGAAAATTTTATGCTAGAATAGGCCGCACGGATGTAGCCTATTCTAGCATAAGTTTTTTTCTTTTTTTAATCTTCTTGAAGACTCAATTGTCTCTTATCCTTACTCACAAAACGCCCTTGGAAAGGGCAAATTTTTGCCTAGAACAGGCCACACCAGCATGGCCTATTCTAGGTTAAAAATTTGGCTTTCCAAGTGCTTTTTGTGAGTCCATCTCAAGTTTCATCCACCTTGCCAATAGAGCTTTTAAAAAGAAAATTTTTAATGCTACAATAGGCCACACTATTGTAGCTTGTTCTAGCATAACTAATTTCCTATTTTAAAATTTTCTTGAAGACTTAAATGTCTCTTGTCATCACTCACAAAAGGCACTTACAAGGTAATTCACTGATGGTGTTGACACACGAGAATGGTTATTTTGGTGGGTTTTGCTCGGATTCTACTTCGCTAAAAAAATCTAACTCAAACGTTGGGAATGGACTATATAGGGAGGATAATTAAGTAGCATACTAAAAAGATCTAGAGCTAGCTATACTTAGAAAAAGTAGCAAATTAATAGTTGGTCTAATGGCAAGAAACCCACTATCATCGAGGGTATTTCTAATCATGTAGTACAATAGTAAGGGGAATGTTAGCCATATAATTTAGATGAATAGATGCTATTATCATGATTCCTACAAGAAAACTATAGCCTCCAAATGTATTTCTAGCATAGAGCATGATAGTAGGTATCTTAGCTCATACCGTACATAATGGAAAACTATAAACTCAAGACCTCTTTAATATTCATATTCATATTCAAGGAAACATTATACTTAGTCCCATCACTAGGCTGAAATTTATAGCATGTTGAAAATCCCATTTAACAATTTATGCTACAAGGAAAATCAATTTTAAACACAACTAGACTTAACAATGAGCGTCCTAAGATATTTAGTCCTAGCAACTAAACAAACTAGAGCTTAATTTAGACCATCCATAGAGTGATTATTCCTGAAGAAGTCAACCAATGCATGAATTTAGTAGTTGACCATAAACTGACACATACATGGAAAACATATGAGTTTGAAAAGCTTATCTTTCTCTTTTACTATAAATAGAATTCACACATCCCTATGTATAAATCTATCTTATAAAAGGGAATAAAGTTATTCTATTGAAAATAACTAGGTTTAATTGTTGGCATCAAGTGTAATGGAAATTGGATATCAAATTTGAGAATCAGATTTACCATGAGTGAATCTCTCTCTGATATATATAAAATAAGAAACATATGTACATCTACCCTCATAGATAAACAATTCATTAGTAGCAAATTACTTGTGCTTAAATAAAGGAGAACAACAATAAGAAACTAGTTGAAATAAAGAAGCAGAGAAAGTTTATAGTGTTTTATCGTATAAAGGACATCAAGTATAAGCCATGAGACACAAAAGGAGAGACTACATAACCCAAACGTGATTAGGATAGATATTTTTAGTGTGTGTTTCCCCTAAGGGGTTCATAAACACTAGCAAAGGATCAAGTTTAATCGCTAAATGGGAGAAACAAACCAAAATGTAAAGGGGAGGCTTCACATTTGCACACTATATTGTAAGTATAAGTGTGAGTATGTTGGGAGAAAAAAGGAATCAACATGCTATTCAAGAAAACTAATATCTACAATCTAGTCCTTTAAAAATTGTTTAATTTCATCCGGTTGAAGTTAGTAAACATCATGGGCTAGGGGTCACTCTAATTTTGATACTTTCATTGTAGAATTAGAAATCAATTTCATTGGTTTTAGGAGCCGATTATTGGAGATCATAAGTAGCATATGGCCATCACTAACTAGCCACAACAAACCTCATTGAAGCATACCGCATTTGAAATCATTCAAACATTAAGTGGATTTATTTGGAGCAACTACTTGGAACTAGCAAAAAGAGAAGTCTTTGGGCCATTAGGGGAGATTTGGGGTCTCAAAAGGGCCTCCAATTAGTGTTTTCTAATTTCAAGGGATTAGAGAGGGATTTGAGGTGTACCAATGAGAGTGCTCTTTTGTGTGGGGCAATGGTACATTGAGGTCTACAAAAGGACATGTTGAGCATTTATGGGTGGGGAGACCTCTCACCCATGGTTTCGACACGTGATCTTCACTCCTAGCCATTGCTCTCATCTACAATCCAAGGGATACATTCAAACTTGTGGTAGAACCATCCAAGCCATTAGATCAAGGTGTAGATCCAATGGATACCATCAAAGGATAGAAGGATTAAATCTAAACCCTTGAAAATGGCAAGGATCAAATGGATGAGATCAAAAGAGAAGGGGGTTCATTTTAAGCCATCCATCTAGAAATAGATCTAAGGGTGGAGATGCAAGGAAAAGGCACTAGAATCTGGGCCATTGATCTCAAGGAGATCCAAGGGTGAAGATGCAAGAAAATGCTGCTCAAATCTAAGCCATCCATTATGCGCCTGGATCTCAGTCGTTGATCTAAGGTGCTCCATTACACCCTCCAAAATGCACCTAGATCTAGGCCCTTGATTGGATTCTTTGATCTCCACCATTAGATCTATCCTAGATCTAATGGTCCACAACAAATGGCAACCTCTCTTCCTTTACTATACCTCTATTTTGTCAACCTTTGCCAGTTTGGAGCCCACCAAAGGTGGCTCCCACTAATTTGAGCATCCTAGGCCTTTGATTCAATCCACCATTCACCTCCATCCAAGGACCAAGCTTGATCCATTTCAAAATAAAGGTACCCATACCAATTGAGTAAATGCTAGGGGACCCTTAGCCCATGGGTTACCATAGTGGGTTCACTTGGTCTTCGCTTAATCCATTCCTTATGAGGCCCTTTTGAGACCCCAATTCTCCCCTAATGAATGGGGAAAAGGAAAGAATGCAAAAACTTGAAGGTAAAATAAAAACTTCATTAACTAGCCATGGAAGTCCATTGGCAATTGTGAATAAAGATGTAGTAGCTTGAAAATAAATAATACCTTGAGCAGTTTTATTAGGTAGAATTTTCCCGATCTTACAAGATGATGAGTCTTCAAGCATCCTTATTCCATGAGGGTAAAGAAAGAAAGTAAAAACCTAAAAAGAATTAAAGCAAGATCTAGCCCAAGATCTAGCCTGTGGGGTTTCCACCAATGAAGTATGAAACACACACTGAGACATTTGGGGGATGTTTGAGACTAAGCATGTGATCAAAGACTCAATCAAAAATGGTGATCTAGGGCCTCTAATTGATGAGAGATTGAAATAGTTTGTATCACAAGTTGCAATACAGGCACAGTCGATCAAGCATGATCATTGCCATGATAAGTAGTATCCTAGAAGAGACCAGCAATGCATGAAGGGAGATAGTAAGGGCATAAATAAGGGAAGTTGAGATGGATCATGAAATATCCCCATCTCAGCCCAGAGTGTCGAAGCCATACACATGTTCATAAAAATAGGTCTCACCAGTGTTTAGCCAAAGACCTCTCATGTAAATAGAGGGAGACATCTCCATGGGAGCACCCAATGGGTAGGAGAGAGATGAAGATATGCTTTTCTTGAAGTAGAACCATGGTGAAAGAAGTTATGGCTAAAAGCCACACGGTAGAATGTTTGACCAACAAGTGAAGGTAGAGCGTGTTCCAAGGGGCAATTCTAAGAGATAGAGGTAGAGTACGACTTGGAGGAAGGATGAGAGGGATAGGAGAATACTAGAGAGACAGGGGAGGGAGGGAGGGAGGGGTATAGCAAAGGGGGTTGAACACCTTGTGGGAGACATGACAAATGAAGGGAGAAGGAGACCTCGTAAACATAGCCACCTTAGAAGTGCTAGATTAGGGTACATGTGGTAGGTTAGGGCATACATGGGAGAGGTTAGGAAGGGGGGTACTAAGGGAGGCTTTTTAAACCAAAGTTAATTAATGCATGTTTCTTTCTTCTCAATCACCCAATATCAAAGAGATTCTGGCTCATTTTTATTTACCCAGTGTGGCATTTCATTGGGTCCTTCCACCTTGGGAGTCATTCTTAAAGCCAAGTATACAAATTGTACAAAGCTTGTAATTCTTTTAATATTGGGAATACTTATCTACTAACATAAGTAGCTTAGCTTGATTTCGACATAGCAGTAGATGTCAAGGGGATGTCCTCAAGGGATTAGGACTGACATGCAATACCATCTAGCTATTAGTGTAGTGTATTAAAGAATGTCAAATGTCTAGGGGAGCATGTGAACAAGTGCATGTTAAGGGCATAATGTTAAGGGCATAGTACTAAAGATAAGCTATTTAGTCAGATATCGAATGAGTGAAGGGAAGATTATATAGGATACACACTACCTCAAATCAAATGTGTGTGTCAAATTCACATAGTCAATATAATATGTGTGTGTGGTGGGGGGGTGCATGCGTGCATGTGTGTGTGTGTGTGCACATGTGCATGAGCACTTGTGTATGCATGTGTGTGACATGTTTGGATGTGTGTGTGTGTGGTAAAAGGAAGACCAAGCAATCCAATGCACCCTATAGTCATTGTTTTAACCAAGATTGAGAGATACAAGGAAGAGAGAGAGCTCTATCACCTCCATAGCCTCAAATCAGCTACTTTTTCTTCCCCCCAACATTGCAAAACAAGTTGTTCTCCTTGACACTTTGCAAAACATACTTATTTACATGTTGTAAAGCATCTTGTTTTGCCTTCTTCAGAGTAACTCTAATGTAAATAGTTGAGAGGAAGAATGTGTAGTGGAAGGCTCACTACTATTGTCCATTATGATTATGATTTTCACGCTTTGTCATCACCCTTATTCATTTAATTAGTGCAAGCAGTAGGTACCAAATTCAAGCAAAGAGAGCAAGTAACAAGAAACATCTTAGCATTTAATACCATTCAAAAATCTATGAATTGTGATTTCTAGAGGATTTCTACCCTTGTGATGCTAAAGGCTCATATACCCTTTTTCTATTCTTCAGGAAAACATATGTTCCAGAGCTTTGTTTGTTTTAATTTGTCCCAATGAAAGGTTGGATTCTATAAGATGAATCTCTACTTGAGTGTAATTTTAAGGATTGTGTAGTCTCTTAGATTAATGTAATCGGTCTTTGAAATTTTGACTACTAGGAGTTGATTGCAAGGTTTTAAAAAAAAAAAGAATGCAAGAAAACGAAATTGTCGACAAAGTTTTAAATTATGAGCTATCTTTACCCTATTCGCAAATACATCCATATACAAAAACCTATGGCAAGTCACTTTATGCCCTAGAACTTAACTACTTTTCAATAAAATGAAGAGTCTTATGAATAAGTTGCTTGACCTATCAAACATGCATGCAACAAAAAATAACGTTCTCACTACATAGATGCAGACAAGATTTCCTTCTGATACAAGCCATGTAATTTTAGCCTTTGGAAAATTTTTAAATGTAGAGAAATTCATCAAGACAAATCAAAATACACCCACATGCTTTCATCAACAAAGTAATCATGATCTCATCAACACACACAATCTACATCTGTCTCATGGCAATGACTACCTTTCTGTCACATGTTCAACAAATTGAAAGAAAGATCCCAAATTGCAAGACATGAATGAATTTCAAGAATATGTTCTGCCTACCAGACCAAATCTTTTTGACTGAAGAGTGTGACAATGTAGTCTACTAGAATCCTAAATACAAGACTACAACTATCTTCTAGGCATAGTTTGAAAGTTCATCCTCACACATTCTAGACTCCATCCATATAGATATATAGCTTCATCTACACCAAATGATTATCCTACTTCCTAATGGCTTGGGAAGCATGAAGCTTTCTATGAAGATTGTTTGCTCTTACATCTTCATATGTCTTATGCATGTTAAAAATAGGGACACATAGAATTATTCCCATACATTTTACACAATGACAAACAAACACAGACAATGACAAAAACATATATAAAAAAAATAAAAGGAGTTTACTCTATATTGTGACATTTTATCAAGGCTCCCGTGCCTTCACTCGAGTCAATACAAAAAGATTAACATACTTTGTGTTAGAGATGGGGCAATTGTAAGTAGCTCGATATATAAATAAAACTATTGAATATTTTGAATATGCAAACTTCCAAGAAACCTACAAATTTCCACGAATGCACGTGATATAGAGGACTTACATATAGTGAACCCCCTGAGTGTCTTTAGAAGAGAACTTACATATAGTGAACCCCCTAAGTGTCTTTAGAAGAGAACTTACATATAGTGAACCCCTTAAGTGTCTTTAGTAGAAGGGATGGAGTGCAAGTCCTCTTTCTTGGGGAGGCTCCCAAAAGGGTCCAGATTGGTACCAGAAACATCAAAGTGAGCTACATCTTGAGAAACTCTATTGTGTTTGGCCATAAGGTCGTTATGCATGTGGACATCCAAGTCATTATTGATCTTGGGGAAGTATTCTTTGTATTGGCAATCAACTCTTCAATTCTCCTTTTTTCCTGTCCCACCAAGCAAGGAAACAGATGTCAGCAAAAAAATCAGTTTGATTAAATTGGAAATTGTTCGTGCACACCCAGATGTACCAAAGAGTATTGGCTTTGATTAGAGTCCAAGTGTCTTGCTTTGTCTTTGCAGCATCACCTAATAGGATGGCTTTCCAATTGATTCATTCACTTGTTTCTCCCTGTATAAACAAGCAGAAAAGAGATGACAGATGTCTTCATTAAGGCCAAGGCATCTCATGCATTTCCCATCCCCCTTGCCAATCCTCAAGCCTCTGACATTTGTCCAAGCAGCCTTGTGTAAGGTCAACCATGAAAGGATTTGAGAATGACATTAACCAACAGGATGCTAGCATGAGTGACTTTGAAGTTGCTGATTCAAAAGAAGAGCTTCTAGCCCACAATCTTGCAATGGTTCAAGTATTTCTCCCTTTAGGGTAAACCTCAAGCTACATTGTAGAACAAAAGAAGACTTTCTCATGTAAAGAGCGAGGGTATTCCCCCTAAAAGCCCTGTCCCAAGGCTGAAAAGGGAAAAAGAAAAAAATGGTAAGTAGCCCTATATCCTTCCTCACAATGAATGTGTGTGGTCTTACTCATCCATTTGGAGGTTAGGAACTTGTGAGCTAGCTTAAGGATAACTCTCTATCTCAAACCTTTCTTGCTATGCAAGAAGTAAAGGCTACAGAGGACACTCCCATAAAAAAACTTAAATCAATAGATAAAAGACAGGTGTGGTTTTTTACTTCACATGAGGAAGGCAAAGGAGAAAGTTTGAGTGGGTTGCCCATGAGCATCATCAAAAGAGTAACCATTCACATCGACGGCATTAGCCATTTTGTTTCATTCAGTATACTATCCCGCATCTTGTTCTTGCACAATACAATTATTTGATTTTGATCAAACTTTGGTTTACCACCACCCCAAGTAACTAGGATACTTGCAGCCATGCTGAAATTCAAGTGATGCACAACCCTAAACCCTCATAATCAGAAGCAATTCATGTTTAGATCAAGAGAAAGAGACGGATTGTGAGAGGTCAACCTCCACCAACTCATCAAAAGACACAAATTCCATCGTAGTTCACTCCTATTTGGATAGCATGTAGACAACCCCCTTAATCCAAAAAATAGGTTTGTGTGTACTTACAATTCATTGTGACTTCATGGTGGAAAGAATGCAAAAGAGTCCATTTGAACTGTTCACTTCTATTAGGATAGCATACGGACAACACCCTCAATGATCCAAAAAACAGGTTTGTGTGTACTTACAAGTTCATTGTGACTTCATGGTGGAAAGAAGGCAACAAAATCCATTTTTAGCTCACTCCTAGATAGCATACAGACAACACCCTCAATCCAAAAAATAGGTTCATGTGTACTTACAATTTGTTGTGGCTCCATGGTGGAAAGCTTCGTATATTTTCTTTCCCCTTTGCACGATGCTACGCTTCCTTCTCCTTTGCACAATGCTATGCTTCCTTTCCCTTTGTAGTCGATGCTTCACCACAGTGCACTTTCTTCTTGCTTGGACCTGGGAATTCTTCAATTGATGCTTTAGTTTCATAATGGACTCTTAAGCATACATACCTATGCAATTCCTCCTATTTGACATTGTATGTCTTCCTATTGCTTTCAAATGCGCATGCCATCTTGACCGTTGATTATACCATTCAATTTGCCCTTGGCAAACCACCTTTTGCTGCCAACTGTTCGTAAACTCATGCTTTGTCCAATCCACCTCAAACTAGACAATCGAAATGATGATTTTAACACCTGCTTGGGTTACCAAAAAACTAGAATCATGTGGAGGAACCCTTATGACACCATTGATGCAAAAAAGACCAAGAATTCGCATGCAACAAATCAAAGATTGAGCTATACTTTCAAGTGGCCGATTTTAAACACATCACATCAAAGGCATCACATATTGTGTTTCTAGGATTGGTAAGTTTAAAATGAACGATTGGTAACCCTTGGATTGGACTATGATGGAATGGTTGAAATCGAAGTAGCAATTTTTTCCCAAACCATCTATTTTTATCTTGAATGTCTTTGCCATTTTCCCTTCAGACAAGAGTTTCTTCAATAATATTATCTTTTGATCAATTATCATCCCAAATGATTTCCAATTGCCTTGAGAAAAATTCCAAGTTTTTCTCAAAGCCTATTAAACACTAAGGTTGAGAATGTTTTCCAACATTTTGTGGCCTTAATTGAATCCTTGAAGATCTCAGAGTTAACAGGACATAAAAATGTCTTGGGACAATTTCATGTACTAGTACGGTAGGGTTGGGATTTGTGAGATAGGGCCAAAGAAATCCTAGACCATGTGGATCTTTGGCTTTCGAGGGATTGCCCTTGTTTGCTCAAGGTTTGCATTGGTTCATTTTGTTTGTCACTAGAGTGATCTCTCCCAAATCAAGAAGCTAGATCCCCTTCTCTAGCTAGCCTCTAGGAAGATGGGCTATGGCTACTCGGTTTGAGTCAAGACTCAATAGGGCTTAGAGCAGTAGTCGAGTCCATAGAAGTTAAGTTAGGTCCAACCGAGAGTGCTAGGTTAGTTGGGTCTAGATTCACGAGTTTCAGGTCTGTTGTCTAGGTTAGATCTACCAAGTTCACATAAGAAGGTCTTTGGGTCAATGGTTGGTTTCAAATTTGGTTTCAGATCCTTCTTTGTGCCTTTCATCGCCAGGGTTTCTTGACTCTTCTTTGATTGGCTTCAGGTGGTCATAAGTGGAGCTTGCTAAGCCGACGAGGAGGCCTTTACACTTGAATTTTGATAGTGGTGGTCTATGGGCAAGGCTAATAAGGTTAGCACAATGTAGATCCCCTTCAAGTTTAAGAGCTAGTTTTGTAAACATACACAAGTACGCTAGAGGGTGCCTTTGCTGAGATTTTGTCAACACTTGCTAAAGGGTGGGCTCAATGCATTCAATGAGCTCACTTAAGTAGATCAAAGGTGGGGAACCTTGTGTTCTAGAATCTAAGGAATAAAATGCCGTTTCCAGAAGAAGGGATGGAGAGACCAATTTGATTTCCGAGAGTTCTAGGGTCCCATGCTCTCAACATCGCCCACGCTCCCGCACACATTATGCGAGTGTAGGACCAAAGCGTGGAGTCTCTTTCCTTCATAGTCAAAAAGTAAAGTTCAAGGTGACGAAAGATAATACAAAGGAGAATAATCGTCCATACCAATTGAACGTGCCTCTACTCTTTTACAGTTCAAAAAAGCTTAGCGCCACTGTGTTGATTCTGGCACTCGATAAAAGCTATCACCCATAGCATATAAATGGGAGCGGTGGATGGAAAACATGAAAAGTTTCTTACTTTGAGAAGGAAAATTATACGAGTCCACTCACTACTCTGGATGGAATCATAGCGGAAAGCCCAGAAAAATCAGGCCCGCCTTTTTTGATTCCAGCATTTGAAGATATAAGAAGCTTCAATGCTGGATGGAAGCGATGATATTTTGGCTGTGGCATGTGCTTTGAGAGAGAGCTTGGTGATGATAGCGGACACGCTCAGGCCCCTGTTTTGATTCTTAAATTCCATAGAAAACTCCTCTCCGTAACATGTAATCTAAGCTCGAGGAGGAATATTTTTGCATACTCCTTAGATCAATGGACTTGTTCGAAGATGAATATAATCTCAAGAGAGATGAAATGCTTTTAGATTCATTATGCTTATTCAGGCATTGTTTGGACAGCCTTTGCAAGATCGGGCACTATGTTGTCCATCACCAATTTACATAAATCTGTCGACTCGTTCTCCCCCAAGCAAGAAGATTTGCCCTGCGCTCCTGCCCCTCGCACTGCAGTTTGAACTTTTAAAATCTTTCCGCTCTCCCAGAACGGGTTGGCTACTAGGCAGTGGCCCGTGGGGATTTGGAAAGCCCTCCAACTTTTTTAAGGGTCCCAGATTCGGAGAGGATACTGCATATAAATTGTGACATAGGTGAAGCTGGATTACTGATTGCGAGGGAATGTGCAGTATGTATACTCACGTGTTAGGGTCCATTCCTTGCATAGCTTTAAGACTTTCTTAGTCCAGCAAAATCTAGGAGGAAAGGTCGCCGGTCAAGTTGTTAACAAGATCATTATCTTGATTCTTGGATGGTAGATTTCTCGAATTTGGGAAGGTGGCTCGATGATTTCTCGGTTTTCATTGGGAATTATCATCATTCCTAGATGAGCAGGCCTGGAGAGTGCGATGCTTAATGTTAAACTATTTTGTGACTCGACTGAAGGCATTTATTTACTGATTGAGGTATACTATGCGGCAAGGACTGTATTATTTTTTTGAAGACGGGATGGCCCTCGATATTAGTGAGGGCAGAGATATCGCAGCTGCCAGATGGAAATATATAGCGTTGGATAATGATTAATCTTTCCAATTGAGATCTCCAGGAACGGTGGGGCTATGATACAGGAATTAATTTCGCGAAGGGCCAGGTCTGGCACCACAATGGAACATGATCACAAATTGACAATGTGCAGCAGAAACGTCCCGGCTAGATGGGCAGTGCCTCTAGAGGTCAGTGCCACTCTCAGTGGTCACTCAGACACACTGGAACAGGTGACAGAACCCTGGCAGTTGGATTTTAAACTATGCAAAGTGACAAGACGAGGAATAAGATAATAGCATAGGAGCAATCCTTCAACAGCATAATTTATAATTTATAAATGGTTCAACGGTTGTGAGATTGATCACTGCGATGCGAGATGAACTTTGCAAATTGCAAGTCGAAAAGTCTCAAATGACAGATGAGGCTTCCAAATATTCTCTCTGTCAACGCTTCTCAAAGCCTCTAGAACAAAGACAGAGATCATGACATGTAAGTTGCAAACTTGCAATCTACCTTCTTTGCCTTTCCAAGTTCTTTCCCAGTTCTATCAGTCTTAAAGCCACATCCCATGTCTTATTCCTATCAGCTATTTTTCTCCGTCCATGCCTTGACTCTAGAGCCCAAAGAGTCCCAACTTCCCGTCCCTATATTTCTGCTGCTCAACACACTCTTAGGTACTCAGCAGTAGTCACTCCCTTTCCCATCCACCTCCACACTCGTCTCTCTTCCCCTCAGCATAGTACTCGCCACTACCCACTCTTATTCCAATCTCCCACTCCTTCCGCCAACTTCCTTCCCCCCTGCTTGCTTACTGAGGCCAAGATTCTCTTTCCCGTTATGGCCCTCCCATCTGCCCGTTTCAGAGAGGTCATCACAGTCCTGCTCTTCACCATGGTCTTGTCTAAGGTTGCTCCAGTTATTGCTGTTTCTTCTGATCTCGCTGCCATTCTTCTAGATCTCAAAGCCTCCATAGTCGATCCGACTCACTCATTGAGCCACTGGGAAACTGAAACAGCTACTCAAGTTTGTACTTGGCCTGGAGTGGCGTGCGACTCTTCCTCCTCGGAGATTATAGGGATCGATCTGTCCAACAGAAACCTCTCAGGCTCTTTGTCTCCGGCTGTGGGGGACTTGCGCTCCCTGCAAACTCTGAATTTGGCCAACAACATGCTCACGGGATCTCTACCTGTAGAAATCACGGGCTGTATTAGTTTGAGGAGTATTGACCTCAGCAATAACAACTTCACTGGTGAGATCCCTATTGGTTTATCCAAACTGGCCAACCTGGAGAGCATTAACTTCTGGACGAACTCCTTCGTTGGTCCTATCCCACGAGATATCGTTCTTTGCTCGAAGCTGCAGCACCTCGACTTGGGCGGTAGCTACCTGGAAGGACACATTCCTTCGGCTATCAGCAACCTTACTGCTCTGATTTACTTGACGCTTGCCGGCAATGAGCTCACGGGAGAAATTCCATCTTCTTTGAGGCACTTAAGAAGATTAGAGTGGATTTATTTTGGGTACAATCAGCTCACGGGAAACATCCCGCAGGAGCTCGGAGAAATCACGAGCCTCAAACATCTCGATCTGGTGCACAACAACCTATCGGGAGACGTTCCGTTCTCCCTCACCAATCTCACCAATTTGCAGTATCTGTTTCTGTTCGACAACGAACTTTCTGGAACTATTCCACCGGCAATTGTTAATCTCACCCAGCTCATTTCTCTGGACTTGAGCAACAATAGGATGTCTGGCACCATTCCTTCTGGAATTGCAAATTTGCAGCGACTACAAATTCTGAATCTTTTCTCAAACAACTTTACGGGAGAAATCCCCAATGCGGTTGCCGACATGCCGAATCTGCAAGTACTGGCACTTTGGATGAACCAGTTATCAGGAACGGTGCCTGCAAAGCTGGGTGAAAATAACAATCTCACAGCTGTAGACCTGTCAAGCAATCGCTTGACGGGGCCAATACCCGAAGGTATCTGCGCTTCTGGTGGCTTGTATAAACTTATCCTTTTCTCCAACTCTATGTCTGGGCAAATTCCGGAAGGTTTGGCGACTTGCCAGAGTCTGCGACGGGTTCGGTTGGAAGGAAATTTCTTTTCAGGGAATTTGCCCCGAGCTTTTGCTAATCTGTCTCTAGTGTATTATCTTGACCTCTCTTCAAACAAGCTCGCTGGAGCTCTAGATTCGTTCAATTGGAGCATGCCTTCGCTTCAAGTTCTATACTTGCAAAGGAACCACTTCGTCGGCAGTATACCTTCTTCCATTGGGAGGTCCATGAATCTTGTCAATCTGGATCTTTCAGAGAATGCCTTTACTGGACAAATTCCACCGGCTTTGGGATCATTAACTTTGTTGAGTCAGTTGCGTTTGAGACGCAATTATCTCTCGGGAACGATTCCAAAGGAGCTATTTCTGTGTCTTAAGCTTGTTACTATCGATTTGAGCATGAATGAGCTCAGCGGGTCCATTCCGATCGAGCTGGCGAGCTTGCCAATACTTGGCAGTCTTGATTTGGCACAGAACCAATTGACGGGCAATATACCTCCTCAGCTGGGGAATATGGAGTCCCTTGTATTCGTCAATCTGTCTTTCAACCTCCTTTCCGGGCCGGTGCCTACGACGGGAGCTTTCATAGAAATCAATGCAACCTCGATTGAAGGTAATCCTGGGCTGTGTATAACGGGAAGCTCGTCGCGGCCTTGCAGCAGTGTCCACGAAGGATCCGCAAAGCGGTCTAGACTGCTTTTACGGATAACCGAAGTGTTGTTTCTGGTGGCAGTTGCGTTGGCGTTGATTGGCGTTCGCAACTTGTATTCGAAGCTCCAGCAAGAAGCGTCGAGGCGCAAGGGCTTGTCGAAACTGAAATCGCAAAAGGGTTCGGGACGAGGTGCCGAAGACAGCTGGGATCTAGTTCTGTTCAAGTCAAGTGTTCGGCCTACGGTAGAGGAGGTACTGAAGGCCATGCAGGAAGAGAACGTGGTGGAGAAACGTAGTTGTTCCATCGTGTACAAAGGGTCGACAAAGGGAGGGTTGGTGTTTGCTGCGATGGAGCTGCTGCGGGTGGATGGCAACGAAAGATCATCAGAGTGGGAAGCTGGGTTTGCAGCGCTGGGGAGGGTGAGGCATCCAAACATCTTGAAAGTATACGGGATTTGTTATGGTGTCGCGAGTGCCATTCTGCTGTTCGAGTTCGTGGAGGGGTGCACGTTGAGCAGCGTGCTCCATGGCTTCCAGGCGGGGGCGTTGGACTGGGACAAGAGGATGGACGTAGCGGTAGGGGTTGCGAAGGCATTGGCGCATTTGCACTGCGCTTGTTCACCTGCTGTTGTGCATGGAAGCATTTCTTGCAAGAGCATCGTGTTGGGTCCGAACTATGGAGCTCGGCTGCTTCCCCCGACTACTCCAAGCGCGCGCATCGTCACATCCAAGTTGCCTAACGGTAAGTGTTGAGATGGTGCTCTCTCCATACAGCTTTCGTGTCTGAATTCGCTATTTTCTCTCGATTGCATTCAAGTCTTTGCGTATAAAAACCTCGTTCGCACCATCGATTCCTTAATGTAAGAACGAGCACTGCTGAGTCTTGAGCTTGCATGGTCAATTTGATCACGCAAAAAAACTGTATGTCACTATTTTGGAAGACGTGTTCAATAGTTTTGGATGAGTACGTAATGCGTTGCATCCGATGAGAGACTGTATGAGCCGGAACGTCGGATCGGTGGTGTGTTGATCCAATTTTTGAATCCGACAACAGTGAGAAGTGGTCGGATCGAGAGAATGTTGGTCGTGGACTTTAGGAGGACCTCGGAGGCTCGATGCCGTTTCGAAGAATGGTCTTTAAGAGAATCCGGCAAAGATTTCGCAAGTCCTTTGATGTTAGGAAAATTACATAATCGGTTGTAGGCGTGGGGAAGTGTGCGCGAATGCGTTGCGCACGTATACATCGATAAGGGTGAAGAATGGGTAGGGGAAGCAAGTGAATTTCTGTTGTGAGAATGGAGCGTAAATGTGTGTTTGAATGGCGCAGGTAAGGAGCGGCAGGCGACGGGGGAAGAAATGGAGAGGTTGGGAGTGATGCTACTGGAGGTGGTGACGGGAAGGCGAGAGAAGGAGGAGGCGGAGTTCGGCGAGAAGGGGATTGTGGAGTGGGCGGCGGAACGGATGATGGGCAGCAGCGCCACCACCCTGTTGGACGAGAAGCTCAAGGCGGCGGCGGCGGCGGCAGTGAGTGAAGCTCAGGTGCACGGCATGTTGAAGCTCGCCATGGAGCTTTGCAATACTCGTAATCACATGGACATGACTCGGCCTCTCACCATGAGACACGTTGTGCACCAGCTGGAGGCACTCCGCCGGCGGCACGTGTCGTCGTCACCGCCGCCGCCTCCTCCCGAAAGCTTGCATATCCTCGTCAACTAAGGTCCTCTTCCCGGATGCGCGAGTTTTGGTTCACCCCGGTGCCAAGTGGATCCACCCTCCATTACGTGCCCACACTACCTTTGTCTCTGGTGGCGGTGGCTTTTTGGCGCTTTCAGCGTCCACATCCCCTTCAACTCGTATTTTGGAGGCCTTCTTACACCCCATTTTAGGGCCTTTTTACACCCCCCTCTTCTCACATCTTCAGTAGTACCATGTAAGAAACTAATTGTACACCCCGCCTTCAAGTTTGTGCTTATTTAACGTGCTAATGGTGTGGCGCTCACGTGCTAATGGTGTGGTGCTCGGGAAGGTAATGCATTCCATTTGCACCACAATTTGCATTTGTTCAAATACATAACATGCAAAAGATCTTTCATCGCAACTAGTATAAATTATTTTTAAAAAAACTTTAAATCACTCACAACATAAAGGTCTCAACATATTCATGGTGTTTATTTCCATTAAAAAAAGATTTAAATCAAATGCATAGAAATTTGAAAGGTACAAACAACATAAAAGTGAAATAATTAATTAATACCAGCTTTCTATCAATTGGGCGCCTTATTAAAAAGCTCTTGAGTTTTGCATGGTCTCCATTCTTTTGGCAACACATTCATGGTGACAACCAAGTATATAAACTAAGTTTCAAATGTGCATCGACCTCTATAAAAGAGCTTTATGTTTTGGATCAATAGGACCAACAACCACTTCTCCAATCTTCCCTTACAAATTTTTGTAAATAGGAACTTGTAAGAACTTGGACACAATCTACCTAAAGAAAGAATGTTACCTAGTCTTGGAGCACCTCAAATGTGACCAACTTGGCTTTAGAATATATCCAAAGAGGCTTCCACAAGCTCAACAACCCTCGTATGTAGAGATCTCATCCCCTTGAGGACCACCCAAACGAGTATCCTTCCCTTGACATATCCTTGACACTCAACCATTGGATCAAGTCTTCATGATCATCATCCCCTCTTAGGTCTCCTCCCCACTTCAAGACTTGATGCAAACTCTTGCTAGATTATAACCTTTTATCTCGATGAAAAATGAAGAGAGAAGCTTGTGTCTCTAATTAAAACCTTCTAGCATTTAATTCTTGATATCCCTTTAGCATTGTTTCTAAACCCCTTGAAACATGTCACCCATGGTGCATTAAAATGAAAGATCTTAAGAAATCAATCATCAATCTAAAGCTCACAACTTCACTTTCAAGTTACAAACACCCAAACTTCCCTCGACCATAAAGGTTTGGTGACAGAGCACTAGTGAATGACATGGAACTTTAACTTGACATCCTTTTCAAGCTATTCCAATTATAGGAGAAAACCCTCAAAGACTGGAGATACCAATCGGGTAAAAGCCAAGAGTCATGTCAAAGCACAACAATTCTAACATTCCACCCAAAAATCTTAGGTCTCCAAGGTTTTAGCTTATCCCTTCAAGTTGGCCTTCATCTTTGTTTGGCTAAAGATTACCGCCCTCGATGGGTAGGTTTTCCAAAAGATGCCAAATTCGCCCCAATCTTTGCCAATGGAAACACACACTTATATTCTACATAGAAGGCCAATCCTTTAAAGCCTGGCATAAATTATGAACCAATAAAGCAATTGATCCATCATGGCCTTGTTGGTTTCAAGAAAGAGATAAGATGTTGCAAAAAGTTATAGTCTTTACCTCTTGGTAGAGGGGAGGGACAAATTAACAAGTAGCACCTCATCGAGACCTCATCCTACAAGGAATCAAAATTAAGAATTAGAATTTAAGACTCTGAGAACAAAGTATTTAATATTTTGTGGACTTTTGTAAAGCCCATTCGGACTAAATTCGGACTAAAGAAAAGTAAAAAAATCATGAATATTATACATTGCTTATGATTTTCTAAGCTATCTTTCAAAACAAAAATAGCTTGAAATAAGAAATGACAACCAAAAGAATTAAACCACATAATTCAAACATTGGTTTGATCTTGACAAACCAATAGATGAGTGTTCGCTTGTAGAGCTACTATATACGTACACCTTCTTAGTGTTAAAATACACCATTTTAAATATAAAAACAAACTATTTAACAATGTTCATGCATCATTGCTTTATCCCATGATTAGTTTTAAATGGTAGTTTGAATCCATTTTTTACTTGCATTGTTCTTAGCCTCTTTCTATGCCATAACACTAACATTTGTCTCATCCCATGTCTCAACATCAACTTTTGTCACTACCACTATGAGAACACTATAATACCACTAAGATTGTGTGTCTCTATATTCTCCCTTGTACTAATAGCTTGATTACTAATGCCGTCAATCCCAATTGTCATGCATGTGACCTAAATACCACTCATGGAGGTTTGACTTCATTGACTACTATAAGTTCTATCTCCCTATATGCCCCACCTTCTCCAATTCATTTATTCTAACTTTTGTGCCCCAAATTAAAAACCCTCGATCCATGAACAAATGTATTATGTTATGTATTCATAAAGATACCTACTTAAAGGAGTATCATGTGAGCTTCATCCTCTACCAATGCTCCTATGCATAGCATGTCTAGATCCTTTCCTTGGCTAGTAGTCCTCCATTTACTAGTTTCAAGTTCTCGACATATTTACCAGGGAATTAGAATGGTCTAGGAATATCCGATGATGTTTTAAGCTAAGGGAATAGAGACCATAAATGGAAACCCCACATCATATAACACATTATTGCATCACACGAGAATATGGAAAAAATGCTTTGTTTACAGCTATAAACTTTCCACTTTAGCTTTAACCTTTAAAACACACACACAAAAAATCATAAAAAATTGGAATTTACATTGATGAAAAATGTTTGCAATGTGCATTTAAATAGAATATTGTGAAAACGAATATTGGAACCTATATGAAAAAGAATTAAACTAAATGAAATAATTTGTTTGGTTAAACCAATCTAAGGGTCTTCCATGTTATAGAAACTATTCCTATTCTACACATACAAATCGGATATGTGTGTAAAACATAATTTCTCTCACAACAAGTACATATTACCTCATGTTGACATGGTCATCATACAATACTAGAAATTTAATAGAGCACCTTAATAGTTGATTTAATGAATCTAACCAAGACACCAAAAATATAGTGGATCTTCTTAAAAACGTACCTTGTGTGCTCTTTTGAAATTTATTTTCTCTTTTCACCTCTACAAACTTCACTTTCCCCTTAGTTACAATATCATCACTTCAATTGCAATATCTTTGCACCTCTACAATATTCGCTTTCCCTTCAATTACAATATCATCAGTTGCTTACTCGCTTTGGTGGTACCTTATAATAGTAGGAACCTCAATGGTTCTTATAGCATTTCATTACATTGATCTTTGTGCACATTTCTAGAAAAGTTTCCTCAAGAGCTATCATCTATTAGGAGAGATATGGGGTCTTAAAATGGCCCTAAATTAGTGTTTCTTAAGCTTTAAAGATTCGGAAGGGACTTGTGGTGGACCAATGGGAGTGCTCTGTTCTGTGGGCCAATGCGATGTTGATGTGGCACATAGGCATTCACGAGGAAAGCTCCAATTGGATCCTCCTCTTACAAAATGGGTCACCCAACCCATCTGCCACCCCCACCCCCCCCCTCTCTAAGCCCATAAACCACATGCTTGACCTCCCCAATCCCCTCCCCATTTATAGCTAATAATCATCAATCTGCTCCACCCTCTTCATCAATGCCATGGTCTTGCCATGGTGGGCCCATGTCATAAGACCATATTTAGCCTACTTTTGACTTGGTATTTTGCTATTTTGTCCCCTCTTTTTCTTTTCTCTTATACTCCCTCCTGTGCTTGGCTCCTCTACTCAGATTTAGAAGTGAAACTATAGCAGTGTACATCACCTATTACATTTTCGCTGCTACCCCTCTCCTGCTAAGTTTGCATCCTTTGTATCTGCCTCCCCCTTCTCTTTCTCTCTCCCTTATTTCTTGTATTATATCCTCAGATCCTGCCCTCTCAGTAAATTTGGGTCCCCTTGGAGTTTCATTACTCCCTGCTACTTGCTCTTAGTTGCTTCTCGCTTGCATGCAAAAGCATCTCCTTAGCCACCTTAGGTAGCTCTAGCCTTAGCCATTTTAGCTAGCTTGCTTGCATGCAAAAGCATATGCCTTAGCTGCCTGCGGTAGCTCCAAATGTTCCCAACATGAATATTTGGGAAATTTTACCTATGTAAGGGTAGAATTTGCAAGCTTTTAGAAGAATTTTTGTTAGGTTTAGTCAGAGTTAAACCTTGAAAGTTGTAGTTTTTTGCATATTCATTGTATTGCAATTTAGTTGTTTAAACTACAATTTTTGTGTTTTGGACATATTTTGTGATTTGTTGTTCAATTTTGACTAAAACCATTAGGTTTAAAAACATATTTCAAATTTTTTAAATAGGAATCTAAATTTGACTAAAATCATTAGGTGTAGAAAGATATTTCAAATTATTTTGAATAGGAATTTAAATTAATAATGAGCAACATGAGTTGCTTTTCATAGTAAAGTTTTCTTATGTATTTGTAATATAGTTTGTATGTATTTGAATGTGTTTTCTCTCAAATACTTTGTGTGAATTTAATGTTAGCTTTGATTTGTCTCTCCTTCTTTCTTTATGAATTTGTTTTCTAATATATTTGAAATATTTCAAATTTCTTCTTTTGTTTTATAGCTATGTCGAGCAAACAAACTTTTGGAGAGGTCTATAACTTTGGAAAGCCCTCCAAAGAGGATGCTTCATCCAAAAGCAAAAGATAAAGTTGACAAAGAAAGATACCAAGGAATCAAAGAGAATTGGCAAAGATTCAAATCCAAATGTGCAACAACTTCAACAAATTTATGATGTTCCTTCTCTTGGTGATGATAACTATTTGCCTATCCTATATGGAGGGAATAACCCAATATAATATCCAATTACTTCTCCCATGGACTTTGTGTGGGGGTTAAAGGTCACTGTGCCTTTACCTCGATTATGTACAATACTCAAACACATATATAAATGAATGAAAAAGAAGATTAGGGTGTTTTGCACCCACCAAAACTTGTGTGGCTCTCTGTTTCTCTCTCTCCCTCTTCCGTTCTTGCTTCCATTGAGAGCACTCTCAACTAATATCAGAGCTCGAGTGATCTAGCTGAGCATACGTGAATGCCTGGAGGCTCAGTAGCTTTGTGGGAGGAAGGAGAAGCTCTGTGGGAAGCTTTGTGGGTGACTTTACTTGCATCCGAGTGTGCAGAGACCTTGGAAGAACCTTTGGAAAAGTCACTTTGGCTTTGCGAAGTGGTTTTGAGAGCCTGTTAAGTGTTTTCAAAGAAAAAGTCGTTTTTTGAGCTTTTCCCTGTTTCGTTTGATGACAGAGACTCCGTATTGACTTGTAGAGGCAACTATTGCTTGCTTTTGGTGTCCACTTCACTTCAGGAGCTTGGAAACACCTTCATTCTTGAATCTGGGATCATTTCATTGGATTTCTGACTCACTGTGTCAGTTTTTGTGTTTTTCTGCCCGGGTGTTGAAACTCAAGTTTGGAGTAACCATTTGCAGATCTGTCAGTTCTGGTGCACTCAGGAGTCCTAAAACTTCTATGTTGCTCATCATTCGCACTCCGGTGGAGTTTACAAATAGCTCTATTTCCAAAAACGTTTTTCAGTCCGTGTGTTGGACCTAGTGATTGAGACAACGGTTTCCAAAACCATCTGTCCCATTGCGTTCCAAACGCCCAAAAACCCCTACCTGCCAGTTCTTACATGATTCGGTGGAGGATTTTCAGAGTTATAGATCTCTGTGTATTCGATTTCGTCTCTCTCTTATGCATTTTTCATTCTAAGGTTTTGAAACCTTAGATTTATGCCACATGGCAGTGGATAAGTGTTGACTCCCATTTCTCACTCATCGGTTGGGATTTTGGAGTTCCAGCAAAAGAGAGACATTTGCAGATTTTCTTGCTGATTCCGATTATGCAATGGCGCCCATGTTTTGAGGCATCTCAGGTTCTATTTTCAGTAGCGGTCATTACCATGGGACTATGATTTCTTGAGCATACCTTATGTAGATCACTCTGGTTACAGTTTGAGTAGTGTGTGCGCTCATTCGTGATGTGCATTTGGTTGCAATGGATGATTTATAGGCCATTTGGATGCATTGCAGTCCTTATTGGATGCGCTGATAGGCCCAAATTACCTTGTGGGATGCTATTTTTATGGATGCTTTGCACATGGATGCTATTTTATGCTGAGGGAAAGCTTTGACACATTGCAGGTGATGCACTGATAGTGCTATGCTCTCTTGGATGAGATATTATTAATCCATATGTCAGTGGACGGTGTTTATGCTTGAGTCATTTGGCACTTATTGGCATTTTGGATTGCCATGCAGTTGGCATTTTCTTTTGGGCCAGATTTGCTCATATGGATGCATAGTATATGCACATGAGTCAGATGCTTTGAGACATGAGTTTTGGTGATATTTCACTCTATTGTGGCATACACATTTGGGTGCACCTGGTATTTGGTGTGATTCTCTCTTGTAGGCACTAGCATTTGGGATTTTTGCTTCATTTGCATCATGGCATCCTCTTCCATGTCTGAAAAGGAGTTTTTTAGCATTAAAAAGTCTGATGGACAAACTTTTCTTTGTGGAAAGAACAAATAAGGGATGTGCTTATTCAAAAGAAGCAGATTAAACCCTTGGTAGGGATTGAAGCTAAGCCTGCAAATATGTTTGAGAATGATTGGAATGAGTTGGATGCATTAGCAAAATCTACTATTAGACTTCATCTTGGAGAGTCAGTTTATTTCACAGTAGTAAATGAGCAGACTACAGAAGATTTGTGGAAGAAACTGTGTGCCACTTATGAGAAGGAAACTGCCTCTAATAAAGTTTACCTCACGAAGAGGTTGTTTGAGTTGCTGATGAAGCAAGGGATCTCCATTGCTTCTCACTTGAATGAATTCAATATTATTTTCAGCTAGCTTTAGGCTCAAAAGATGAATTTTGATGCAGAGACTAAGGCAATATTTCTCTTATGTTCATTGCCATCCTCATGGGATACCTTCCGTAAAGCTGTTAGTAACTCTGCACCTGATGGAATACTGAAATTTGATGATGTTGTGGGTAGCTTGTTGGCCGAGGAGATTAGACGGAAGTCTATGGATGGCAACAAGCAGGATGTAGCCTTAAATGTGCAAAGGGGCAGATCACAGTTCACGGGGAAGTCCTAAGAAAGAGGGAAGTCTCGTAGCAAATCTAGGGCATGGAACATTGAGTGTTACCACTGTGGCAATAAGGGCCATACGAAAAAGGATTGCTACAAGCTGAAAAGAGAGCAAAAGGATAAGAAAAAGAATGCAAATTGGGGTGCAAATCAAAAGGAAGAGAGTCCAAGGGAGGACAAAGGAAAAGTAAAGATCGAGGAGATCAATGCAGTCACACATGATAGTGACAATGACGTTCTCTTCATGTCCTAAGAAAGAGGGAAGTCTCGTAGCAAATCTAGGGCATGGAAGATTGAGTGTTACCACTGTGGCAAGAAGGGCCATACGAAAAAGGATTGCTACAAGCTGAAAAGAGAGCAAAAGGATAAGAAAAAGAATGCAAATTGGGGTGCAAATCAAAAGGAAGAGAGTCCAAGGGAGGACAAAGAAAAAGTAAAGATCGAGGAGATCAATGCAGTCACACATAATAGTGACAATGACGTTCTCTTCATGTCTAGTTTATCTGTAGAGTTGCTTACCACTTCAGATGATGCATATTCCCAGGATTGGATTTTGGATTCTGGTGCTTCATTCCATGTTACTCCCCATAGGGAATGGTTCTCCACTTATGACAGTGGAAAGACAAGTTGTGTGCATCTTGGAAATGACTATGCATGTGACATAGTGGGAGTAGGTGACATAAAGTTTTCTTTTGCAAATGGGTCTGCATTTATTTTGAAACATGTGAGACATGTGCCTAAGTTGACCAAGCGTCTTATTTCAGTGGGTCAACTAGATGATGCTAGTTTTCACACCACTTTTGGCTTTCAGAGTTGGAAAATTAAGAAGGGCTCTACGCTTTTGGCCAGGGGTGCCAAGTGTGGGACTTTGTATCCCTTACATGTATCAGGGGTCTTTGATCATGTTGTTGCAATAACCGAGCAGCCAAGCACTTCTTTGTGGCATTGCAGGTTGGGGCACATGAGCCAGAATGGAATGAAACTCTTATGCCGTTTGGGTTATGTACCGCATTTGAGTTTCTCTGATTTTGAATTTTGTGATTACTGTCTCTATGGGAAGCAGACTAAATCAGCCGATAAAAGAAGGGGAAAGAAAGAGTTTGAAAAGCTTGATTTGGTGCATTCAGATGTATGTGGTCCCATGCCTACACGGTCATTAGGCAGGGCTGAATACTATGTGACATTCATTGATGATGCAACTAGGAAAGTGTGGGCTTATGCTATAGCTCAGAAGAGTGATGTGTTCCAGGTATTTCAGAAATGGCTGGCCTTGGTTGAGAATCAGTCAGGTAGAATGCTTAAATGCCTACAAACTGACAATGGTGGAGAGTATCTCTCTCATGACTTTCAGCATTTCTATGATAGACGTGCGATTAAGAGGGAGCTCACATCCCCTCGTACTCCAGAGCCAAATCCAGTTGCAGAAAAGATGAATCGTACCATTCAAGAAAGGTTGCAATGCATGCTTTCCAATGCAAGTCTTTCTGGTGGTTTTTGGGCTGAGGCAATGAAGACTGCAGTCCATGTGATCAATAGATCACCTAGTAAGAGTTTGGATGGTGGTAATCCTGAAGAGGCATGGAGTGGCAAGAAGCCCTCTTACTCTCATTTGCGTATATTTGGGTGTGAGGCATATGCACATGTGCCAAAAGAGCTTCGAAAAAAGCTAGATCCTAAGTCTAGGAAATGCATCTTTCTGGGTTATGGTGAAAGTGGAGAGATTGGCTATCGTCTCTGTGATCCAAAAGCAAAGAAGATCATACGCAGCCATGATGTTGAGAGTGCTCTCAATGGAAGCAAGAACGGAAGAAGGAGAGAGAGAGATAGAGAGCCACACAAGTTTTGGTGGGTGCAGAACCACCCTAATCTTCTTTTTCATTCATTTATATATATGTGTTTGAGTATTGTACATAACCGGGGTTAAGGCACAGTGACCTTTAACCCCCACAACCTCCCACTTAAAGGACAATGTGCCTTTAAGGGAGAATAACTAGTGAGCATACTATCCAATGCCCATCAATACACGACAATACTCAAACCGCTGACTAGGTAGACTCTTCGTCAGCATATCTGTAGGGTTATCATCTGTATGAACCTTGACAAGCTCTATGCGCTTGTCCTCAAGTACCTCCCTGATGAAATGGTACCTGACCTCAATGTGTTTGGTCTTTGCATGAAAGACCGGATTCCGTGCTAGCTGAATAGCACTCATGGAATCACTATGCAATGTCGGTACACCTGTATGAATCCCCAAATCTCCCACTAGCCGATCAAGCCATATAGCCTCCTTGCAACCCTCTGTGGTAGCAACATACTCAGCCTCTGTGGTAGACAAAGCAATGCACTTCTATGCGCGAGACATCCACGACACTGCACCACCTGCAAAGGTGAACGCATAACCAGAAGTGGATCTCCTACTATCCACATGCCCTGCATAGTCTGAATCTGTGTACCCAAGTACACGCATGTCTCCTTTACCAAAGCAAATGCACATCTCCTTGGTACCCTTCATGTACCTCATGATGCACTTAACTGCCTCCCAATGCCTCTTTCCTGGATTAGCCATATACCGGCTAACAACTCCCACTGCAAATGCAATGTCTGGTCTAGTAGCTATCATAGCATACATAAGACTCCCAACTGTTGATGCATAAGGAACCTTGGCCATCATGGCCCTTTCCTCATCTGATTTGGGACTATCTGTATGACTCAGTTTCACATATGGAGGCAATGGAGTACTCACTGCCTTCCCCCCCTCCATATTGAAATGCTGCAATACTTTTGTAACATACTCTTTTTGTGAAAGCCAATGGAGTTTCCTACTCCGTTCATGCATGATGCGCATACCAAGAATATGACCTGCAAATCCCAAATCCTTAATATCAAAGGCCTCATGCAACTTGGCCTTTAATGCATCTAGCTCATAAGTATTCTTTCTAGCCAATGGCATATCATCCACATATAGTGCCAAGATTATCAGGCTATTATCCTTAGCCCTTTTAGTGTAGAGGCAGTGATCAATTTCACTCCTAAAACCCTGCGACCGAATGAAAACATCAAACTTTTGATACCATTCTCTAGGTGCTTGCTTAAGACCATAGAGACTCTTCTTCAGCTTGCAAACTAAATGCTCTTTGCCCTTTTCTTCAAAGCCTTCCGGCTGCACCATGTAAATTTCCTCATGCAAATCCCCATGCAAGAAAGCTGTCTTGACATCCATTTGCATAAGCTCCATATCCTCTGATGCCACTAGTCCAAGCATGCATCTAAGTGTGGTCATCTTCACAACGAGAGAGAATATCTCATCAAAGTCCACACCCTTCTCTTGCTTGAACCCTTTAGCAACCAAACGGGCCTTGTACCTAGGCACATCATCACCTGTGACCTTCATCTTGTAGACCCATTTACATGGCAATGCTTTCTTTCCATGTGGCAAAGAAACCAAGTCCCAAGTCTTATTCTTCATAAGTGAACTCATCTCTGATTGCATAGCATACTCCCACTTGTGTTGATCCTCATGCATCATAGCCTCTCTGTAGTAAGAAGGCTCCCCGCAATCAGTAAGCATCACATAGTCTACCCCTGGAACAAACTTATCAGGCGGTCTAGACACTCTAGATGATCTTCTCAATGGCATTTCAGCTTGCTGTCCCACCTGCATATCAGCCACATTTGGCTCATCATTTCCACCAATAGATGATCCATCATCTACCCTTGAATGTATACCTATGGGAGTACTTGGTGGTACCATTTCTTGCACATTTGGTGCATGGACAGCTTGCTGTCTATCAACATATGCAGGTGGATTCACATCCTGGAAAGTGATTTTCCTCATTTCCACATCCCTCATGGGTGCCTTATGCATCTTCTTCTCATTGAAGACCACATCATGGCTGCGTATGATCTTCTTTGCTTTTGGATCCCAGAGACGATAGCCCATCTCTCCACTTTCACCATAACCCAGAAAGATGCATTTCCTAGACTTAGGATCTAGCTTCTTTCGAAGCTCTTTTGGCACATGTGCATATGCCTCACACCTAAATATATGCAAATGAGAGTAAGAGGGCTTCTTGCCACTCCATGCCTCTTTAGGAATACCACCATCCAAACTCTTACTAGGTGATCTATTGATCACATGCACTGCAGTCTTCATTGCCTCAGCCCAAAAACCACCAGAAAGACTTGCATTGGAAAGCATGCATTGCAACCTTTCTTGAATGGTATGGTTCATCTTTTCTGCAACTGGATTTTGCTCTGGAGTACGAGGGGATGTGAGCTCCCTCTTAATCCCACGTGTATCACAGAAATGCTGAAGGTCATGAGAGAGATACTCTCCACCATTATCAGTCCGTAGGAATTTAAGCGTTCTACCTGACTGATTCTCAACCAAGGCCAGCCATTTCTGAAATACCTGGAACACATCACTCTTCCGAGCTATAGCATAAGCCCACACTTTCCTAGTTGCATCATCAATGAATGTTACATAGTATTCAGCCCCGCCTAATGACTGTGTAGGCATGGGACCACATACATCTGAATGCACCAAATCAAGCATTTCAAACTCTTTCTTTCCCCTTCTTTTATGGGCTGATTTAGTTTGCTTCCCATAGAGACAATGCTCACAAAATTCAAAATCAGAGAAACTCAAATGCGGTACATAACCCAAACGGCATAAGAGTTTCATTCCATTCTGGCTCATGTGCCCCAACCTGCAATTCCACAAAGAAGTGCTTGGCTGCTCGGTTATTGCAACAACATGATCAAATACCCCTGATACATGTAAGGGATACAAAGTCCCACACTTGGCACCCCTGGCCAAAAGCATAGAGCCCTTTTGAATTTTCCAACTTTGAAAGCCAAAAGTGGTGTGAAAACCAGCATCATCTAGCTGACCCACTGAAATAAGACTCTTGGTCAGCTTAGGCACATGTCTCACATGTTTTAAAACAAATGTAGACCCATTTGCAAAAGAAAACTTTATGTCACCTGCTCCCACTATGTCACATGCATAGTCATTTCCAAGATGCACACAACCTGTCTTTCCACTGTCATAAGTGGAGAACCATTCCCTATGGGGAGTAACATGGAATGAAGCACCAGAATCCAAAATCCAATCATGGGAATATGCATCATCTGAAGTGGTAAGCAACTCTGCAGATAAAATAGACATGAAGAGAACGTCATTGTCACTATCATGTGTGACTGCATTGATCTCCTCGATCTTCACTTTTCCTTTGTCCTCCCTTGGACTCTCTTCCTTTTGATTTGCACCCCAATTTGCATTCTTTTTCTTATCCTTTTGCTCTCTTTTCAGCTTGTAGCAATCTTTTTTCATATGGCCCTTCTTGCCACAGTGGTAACACTCAATGTTCTGTGCCCTGGATTTGCTACAAGACTTCCCTCTTTCTTGGGACTTCCCCCTGAACTGTGATCTACCCTTTGCACATTTAAGGCTGCATCCTGCTTGTTGCCATCCATAGACTTCCATCTAATCTCCTCGGCCAACAAGCTACCCACAACATCATCAAATTTCAGTACTCCACCAGGTGCAGAGTTACTAACAGCTGTACGGAAGGTATTCCATGAGGATGGCAATGAACATAAGAGAAATATTGCCTTAGTCTCCACATCAAAATTCATCTTCTGAGCCTGAAGCTGGCTGAAAATAATATTGAATTCATTCAAGTGAGAAGCAATGGAGACCCCTTCCTTCATCTGTAGCTCAAACAACCTCTTCATGAGGTAAACTTTATTAGAGACAGTTTCCTTCTCATAAGTGGCACACAGTTTCTTCCACAAATCTTGCGTAGTCTGCTCATTTACTACTGTGAAATAAACTGACTCTCCAAGATGAAGTCTAATAGTAGACTTTGCTAATGCATCCAACTCATTCCAATCATCCTCAGACATATTTGCAAGCTTAGCTTCAATCCCTGCCAAGGGTTTAATCTGCTTCTTTTGAATAAGCACATCCCTTATTTGTTCTTTCCACAAAGAAAAGTTTGTCCCATCAAACTTTTTAATGCTGAAAAACTCCTTTTCAGACATGGAAGAGGATGCCATGATGCAAATGAAGCAAAAATCCCAAATGCTAGTGCCTGCAAGAGAGAATCACACCAAATACCAGGTGCACCCAAATGTGTATGCCACAATAGACTGAAATATCACAAAAAACTCAAAGCTCAAAGCATCAAAAGATGCATCTGACTCATGTGCATATACTATGCATCCATATGAGCAAATCTGGCCCAAAAGAAAATGCCAATAAGTGCCAAATGACTCAAGCATAAACACCATCCACTGGCATATGCATCAATTATATCTCATCCAAGAGACCATAGCACTATCAGTGCATCACCAACAATGTGTCAAAGCTGTCCCTTAGCATAAAATAGCATCCATGTGCAAAGCGTCCATAAAAAATAGCATCCCACAAGGCAATTTGGGCCTATCAGCGCATCCCAACAAGGACCGCAATGCATCCAAATGGCCTATAAATCATCCATTGCAACCCAATGCATACCACGAATGAGCGCACACTGCTCAAACTGCAACCAGAGTGATCTGCATAAGGTATGCTCAAGAAATCATAGTCCCACGGTAATGAGCGCTACTGAAAATAGAACCTGAGATGCTTCAAAACATGGGCGCCATTGCATAATCGGACTCAGCAAGAAAATCTGCAAATATCTCTCTTCTACCAGAACTCCAAAATCCCAACCGATGAGTGAGAAATGGGAATCAACACTTATCCACTGCCATGTGGCATAAATCTAAGGTTTCAAAACCTTAGTATGAAAAATGCATAACAGAGAGACGAAATCGAATACACAGAGATTTATAACTCTGAAAATCCTCCATCGAATCACGCAAGAACTGATAGGTAGGGGTCTTTGGGCGTTCGGAATGCAATGGGACAGACGGTTTTGGAAACCGTGGTCTCAATCACTGGGTCCAACACGGACTGAAAAACGTTTTTGGAAACAGAGCTGTTTGTAAACTCCACGGGAGTGCGAATGATGAGCAACATAGTTTTTTTAGGACCTCCTGAGTCCACCGGAACTGACAGATCTGCAAATGGTTGCTCCAAACTTGAGTTCCAACACCCGGGCAAAAAACGTAGGAATTGACACAGTGAGTTAGAAATCCAATGAAATGATCCCAGATTCAAGAATGAAGGTGTTTCCAAGCTCCTGAAGTGAAGTGGATACCAAAGCAAGCAATAGTTGCCTCTACAAGTCAATATGGAGTCTCTGTCATCGAACGGAACAGGGAAAAGCTCAAAAAACGACTTTTTCTTTGAAAGCTCTTAACAGGCTCTCAAAACCACTTCGCAAAGCCAAAGTGACTTTTCCAAAGGTTTCTCCAACGTCTCTGCACACTCGGATGCAAGTAAAGTCACCCACAAAGCTTCCCACAAAGCTTCTCCTTCCTCCCACAGAGCTACTGAGCTTCAAAGCATTCACGCACGCTCAGCTAGATCACTCGGGTTCTGATACCAGTTGAGAGTGCTCTCAACGGAAGCAAGAACGAAAGAAGGAGAGAGAGAGAGATAGAGAGCCACGCAAGTTTTGGTGGGTGCAGAACCACCCTAATCTTCTTTTTCATTCATTTATATATATGTGTTTGAGTATTGTACATAATCGGGGTTAAGGCACAGTGACCTTTAACCCCCACAGATGTAGTCTTTAATGAGAAGAAGATGCATAAGGCACCCATGAGGGATGTGGAAATGAGGAGAATCACTTTCTAGAATGTGAATCCACCTGCATATGTTGATAGACAGCAAGCTGTCCATGCACCAAATGTGCAAGAAATGGTACCACCAAGTACTCCCACATGTATACAATCAAGGGTAGGTGATGGATCATCTATTGGTGGAAATGATGAACCAAATGTGGCTGATATGCAGATGGGACAGCAAGCTGAAATGCCCTTGAGAAGATCATCTAGAGTGTCTAGACCACCTTATAGGTTTGTTCCAAGGGTAGACTATGTGATGCTTACTGATTGTGGGGAGCATTCTTGCTACAGAGAGGCTATGATGCGCGAGGATCAATGCAAGTGGGAGTATGCTATGCAATGCAATCAGAGATGAGTTCACTTATGAAGAATAAGACTTGGGACTTGGTCTCTTTGCCACATGGAAAGAAAGCATTGCCATGTAAATGGGTCTACAAAATGAAGGTCACAGGTGATGATGTGCCTAGGCAGAAGGCCCATTTGGTTGCTAAAGGGTTCAAGCAAGAGAAGGCTGTGGACTTTGATGAGATATTCTCTACGGTTGTGAAGATGACCACACTTAGATGCATGCTTAGACTAGTGGCATCAGAGGATATGGAGCTTATGCAGATGGATGTCAAGACAGCTTTCTTCCATGGGGATTTGCATGAGGAAATTTACATGGTGCAGCCGGAAGGCTTTGAAGAAAAGGGCAAAGAGCATTTAGTTTGCAAGCTGAAGAAGAGTCTCTATGGTCTTAAGCAAGTGCCTAGAGAATGGTATCAGAAGTTTGATGCTTTCATTTGGTTCCAGGGTTTTAGAAGGAGTGAAATTGATCAATGCCTCTACACTAAAAGGGCTAAGGATAATAGCCTGATAATCTTGGCACTATATGTGGATGATATGCTATTGGCTAGCAAGAATACTTATGAGCTAGATGCATTAAAGGCCAAGTTGCATGAGGCCTTTGATATGAAGGATTTGGGACTTGTAGGTCATATTCTTGGTATGCGCATCACGTGTGATCGGAGTAGGAAACTACTTTGGCTTTCACAAAAAGAGTATGTTACAAAAGTATTGCAGCATTTCAATATGGAGGGGGGAAGGGCAGTGAGTACTCCATTGCCTCCATATGTGAAACTGAGTCATACAGATAGTCCCAAATCAGATGAGGAAAGGGCCATGATGGCCAAGGTTCCTTATGCATCAGCAATTGGGAGTCTTATGTATGCTATGATAGCTACTAGACCAGACATTGCATTTGCAGTGGGAGTTGTTAGCTGGTATATGGCTAATCTAGGAAAGAGGCATTGGGAGGCAGTTAAGTGCATCATGAGGTACATGAAGGGTACCAAGGAGATGTGCATCTGCTTTGGTAGAGGAGACATGCGTATACTTGGGTACAGAGATTCAGACTATGCAGGGCATGTGGATAGTAGGAGATCCACTTTTGGTTATGTGTTCACCTTTGCAGGTGGTACAGTGTCGTGGATGTCTCGCGCACAGAAGTGCATTGTTTTGTCTACCACAGAGGCTGAGTATGTTGCAGCCATAGAGGGTTGCAAGGAGGCTATATGGCTTGATCGGCTAGTGGGAGATTTGGGGATTCATACAGGTGTACCGACATTGCATATAGTGATTCCATGAGTGCTATTCAGCTAGCACGGAATCCAGTCTTTCATGCAAAGACCAAACACATTGTGGTCAAGTACCATTCCATCAGGGAGGTACTTGAGGACAAGCGCATAGAGCTTGTCAAGGTTCATACAAATGATAACCCTGCAGATATGCTAACGAAGAGTCTACCTAGTCAGCGGTTTGAGTATTGTCATGTATTGATGGGCATTGGATAGTATGCTTACTGGTTGTTCTCCCTTAAAGGCACATTGTTCTTTAAGTGGGAGGTTGTGGGGGTTAGAGGTCACTGTGCCTTTACCCCGGTTATGTACAATACTTAAACACATATATAAATGAATGAAAAAGAAGATTAGGGTGTTCTGCATCCACCAAAACTTGTATGGTTCTCTGTTTCTCTGTCTCCCTCTTCCGTTCTTGCTTCCATTGAGAGCACTCTCACTTTGGGCCATATCTCACTAAATGCAGGCATGGGAACACTTAGGTGGAGGGGTGGCACATGGAGAAGCCATGCCACCTTAACATTTTATAATATTACTACCATGGATTATGTACAACACACCTTATGGGTTCTCTTACATGGAAGGGTAGCACATGGTCATGCCCTGCCACCTTAACCCTGGGCCCTATGCACTCCATATTTTATTATACTATTGCCACACATACAAGTACACACTCATATTTATGCCTTTTTACTTTGGTCAAATTTATCCATAACAGTGTGTGCGTGTGTGTGCATGTGCATGTGTTCAAGTGCATGTGCGTGTGTGTTTAGATTTAATAATCCCATCAAGAAATGAACCATACAATTAATTCAATCATTTGGATAATTATAAAAAGAAATAGACTGAAATATTTAAAGAAAATTAAATTGAAGTAACCCTTAACAATATCGCAAAAAATTGGTAAGGATAGCAAGAGGATTGGCAATAGAACTTTTTATATTGAGTTTGCAAACATTAAGCTAATAATTAGTACAAAAGTGTCGAATCCATCAGGTAGTCTAGGCTTCGAGGTCAGGGTCATCTTACCTGCCACCATCCAAACAAAACAATGTGTCAGAACATCATAGTTTTGTGAGGGAAGACAAGTAATGCCTGTAAACCCCAGCTTGTTATTGCTTATACCATAGATCAAGACACCTATCAATATTCTGAAATGATTACAAAATATGGGGCATCAAAAATTACAATTAGCCATGGGGGATCCCACATCCATACAAGAGATAGTTATATTTTTATCTCTCTTTTTTTTAATACAAGGGGGGTATTCCACACCCTTATAAATGAAAGAATGGAACTTATTGTAAAATGGGGGGTAGTCCACACCCATAATGAACAAAAACCATGGGGGGTACTCCACACCCATGATTAACAATTTTGGTAGAAGGTGGATATCCTTTTTGCTATCCCCAAGTAAAGAGAAGGAAAAAAGGTTAAGGCCACTTGTAGTCCAATTTTTTGGGGAAAATGAGTCCATTAACCAACCAAAAAAGCACAAAGTTTGATAGAAAAGAAATTTCTCCTAACTGAATAATCAAAAGAACATGCCCACACATATCCATAATTTTATATATTTATTTATTTATATATAAAGCAATTAATTTAAGTAAGTAATAAAATTTAGTAAATAAAGTTATCATTAAAGATAGCTTAAAAGGAGAATTATTGTGTGAAAAAAGGGGGGGGGAATGGAATGTAAATAAAGATTTCTCTTAATAAAATAGAAAAAGGTAAAGTTAAAATAAGAATTTATACACAAATAAGATAGTATATCAATACATACATAAGTACTTACAAATAAATATATAAGTGTTACAAAGGAAAACCTAAGAGAAAAATTTAAGGAGATTATAGCGAGAGAGAGCACGTAGGTTAGACCAACCTTGTAAAAATAAGATGAGCAAAATAAAAGTAAATATGAAAGACTCACGGCATGTAAGTGGAAAAGAAGTGCAAGGGAAGTGGCAATCTCTCGAGACAGGACACTTACATAAGAAGAGACGAACTGAATACAATAGAACATGCAACAAGAGCACCATGTAGTGCAAATTTTTAAATAAAAGTGCCTAGAGGAGAAGGAGATCTATGAGCTAAGGTGCAGCAACACAGAGGCAACCAACCAAGCATGGAGAAGAAGAGACTCAAGCATTGCCAAAGAAGGAAGCTACATCAGCACGAGCTTGAGATGGCCACTAGCGGACCACCCGGGCTTGAGTAGCTAGGCGGTGTAATAGGCATCCAAGATACAAAGGTGAAAGAATTAATAGTCGGAGGCCATATAAAAGGTATGAATAAGTCGGCAGTGAGGCAAGGTAAGTGTCATTGAAAAGAGTTAGAAGGCTAAAGACAACTCAAGCTAGCCATGTGACATGAGCTAGCTAGTCCATCTGAGTAAGATCTAGTCACGAGAAAGAAGCTAAACCATGCAATGGAGTGACATGAAGGGAGGCCATCTGAGATAGAAGGCAGCTAAGTTCAAAGGAAGAGGTGACAAAGACGGCCGCCATGCAATGATAGTACTCTGTTGGATAGCCAGGCGAAAGTCAAAAGAGTAGAGATTTGCAAACAAGGAGTTTTTTGTATAGCCAGGTGCACACCAAGAAGCAAGGGAGGGGGGATACATGAACCTGAGTGGTTGATAAGTAGAACCATGGTTGACGACTATGTTACATGAAGGTTGAAGATTGAGATGGACAAACATCTACAAAATTCTCCCTATCCTCTTATTAGTGTTTTGCATGGGTCTATGAATATGTTACATGTCCTCTTGTTTTGTTCTACTTGGAAGATATCCACCTGATTGGCCTTCCTAATTTCCTCTTATATTTGAAGCACCATCTCCTATTTCTACTCTAGGCAATTGTAGGTCACTACCTGTTTCAATTTCAATGACATCCCTTGTCTGTCTCCTCTCTTGTTTTGCCTTTGATCCCTTTCCTAATTTACCTTGTTTTCTTGTTTGAGCAATAGCAGGAGTCTCCACTACAACTTCTTCATCTCAATCATATGAAGGAATCGTACTTGCACCCTTTAT
The DNA here is from genome assembly GCF_047967505.1 of Dipteris shenzhenensis. Lineage (NCBI taxonomy): Eukaryota > Viridiplantae > Streptophyta > Polypodiopsida > Gleicheniales > Dipteridaceae > Dipteris > Dipteris shenzhenensis. The sequence goes on from NC_141598.1 coordinate 10,384,409, forward strand.
TAGTTTTTTCTGTGAGGATGGAGCACTCAAGCCATGCCCTCCCAAGGGTGCAGTTAAACCATGAGAGCCTAGATAAGAAGGGACTTTAAATCCATGTCAACCAGAAGAAACAAGAGCTCTTAATCCATGACTGCTTGTGCCAAATTTTCAACTTCATGAATATAATATCCTTTTTCTTTTGACACGGAAGACCCCACTCCTTTGATTGGGGATGTTGTAGTATCCTCTCCAAAATCCTCCTTATGCTCCTCTGAAGAACTCCCAGAAGTAGATACCTCCATCTCTTCAATTGTCTCATCCACCTCCACAATTTGATTAGTCAAGTCGTGAATAAGATCTTGAACACACAAAGAATTAAATTGAATCACTCCCTGTTCAAAAGGAAATCTACTCAAATAGAAGAAATAGATAATTAGGTTTGGAAAATAGCTAACCTTTCCTTCTGCCTTGATTTTTTTCAATTGTTCCACTATAGTAGGTGGAGTCATAGATTTGTAAGAAAACTTGACCTCCAAGATGACATAAACAAGAGGTCTCTTGTTGCTATCAAGCCCTAGCATTTTGACTTCTGCAATATTTGACTCACTTTTGGCTATGTCTTTGATCTTTATAATTGGCTTGCAAATAGATCTTCCATTGGGAAGTGTCTTTGGAAGCATCAATGTCATCTCTTATGTATCGGGATCAACTTTGATGGACCATTTCAAATCTTAAACGTTCTGCACTTCAGCATTGTCCCATAACTAGGCCACCACTGATTGATGATTGTTGAGGAATGGAGCACCATCTTACTTGTCATACTTATCTTGAGAAATGATCCTCAGCTTCCTTGACTAATTATGGGTTTCGGTATGATACAAAGGGGCTCACCTTGTTGTGGTTTTGTAAGGAGGTGCAAGAATGGAATGGAAAGACATAATGAAAATGCTAGAGCAAAGCAAAGATAACCAAAGTACTCACATGATGGAAAGCTTGATGTAGATGTAGACTCCTCTGATTTGACACAAGGAAGTACAACACTCTTATAGAGAGTGCACACACAAACTAAAGTACCTAGTGTATATGGGATAATTCCCAATATGACACGTGGCACTCTCACACAAATACTAGTTCCTAGTACACACTAGAACACTCAATTTGACTTCATGTTCTAACACCCGCCCATGAAGGAAAGGTGAGTGATAGCATGAGTTCATAAAAGATGCAGTTCCTTGATATTCCCAACAAATCCCCCCTCAAGGAAATGCCTCATACTGCAAGGATAAATCATAGGCTCATGGTCTCTCATGCCAGGGTCTCTGGTTAAGGATAAATCCACGGCTCTAGTCTCTCATGCAAGTTGGACATCCTTGGGTAGGTACATAATATGGGATATACCAGGATAAACACACAAAACATAATAGACACCTCTGAGAGGTCAAACAGATAAGACAAGATACCTTTGCATACTCATAGTGGTTGCAACAGGTTTACAAAATCCTTTTTGGAAACATGATCCAGGCAGGGAACCCTAGAAACAGAAATCAAGTTCATCGACACTAAAAGCACTTTCATCATTTATTTCCTCCACCATATTTGCTAGATTTTTCTTTGAGAAACAATTATTTTCAGAGTGGCCATTCTTACCACAAATCCCACATGGCTTGATGCGAAAACAATCTTTCTCATCATGATTGTTTTTGCCACAATGTCTACAAGCTTTAAAATTCATCCTTTTGGACTTGGTTGCCAAAGCTAGTTCTCCCTCATCCTTTTGTTTCTCTTTCTTCCTTTCCTCTTCCTGCAATGCACTTATGATTCCTTCAAATGAAGGATTAGGACCATATTTCAGCGTGGTTACCAGGTTGTCGTATTCTTTTGGCATGCTTTTGAGAAGCACTACCATAGAATCATCTTCTATCACCAGTGAATCAATCGAAGCCAACTGGTTCATGAGACTTCTCATTTTGTTGATGTGAGCATCAAGAGGTGCTCCAGATGTCAGCTCTAACTCAAAGAACTCAACCTTGAGTGACAGCTTAGAATGCTTGCTACTTGCACCAAATAAGTGGTCAAGCACAGCCCAAGCTTCAGCAGGATCTTCAAGATTGGCAATGTGATGCAGATAATTGTCTCCAAGACCCAATGCAATGATTGCGAATGCTTGCTCGAGATGTTGAGGTTCCTTTTCCCTCTCGTTTGATGAAGAAGTTCCCTTGACCAGATTCCACAGATTGTACTTCATCAAGTGGAACTTGATCTTCATTTGCCAGGTGTGGAATCCTTGGCCATTGAACTTTTCAATGGCAACGTGAGTATTCATCATGATCAAGCTGGAAAGTACCCCAAACTCGAAGTGAAGATCAGGAATATGCAACTCCCATGCACGCAGACAATGAACTGAAAATCGCGGGCAGATTCATGGGAAGACAATGAACATAATCAACACAATTTGGGGCAGATTTTGAGCAAGACATGGCGCACAGATTTCAGCAAGATGTGGTGCAAAAATTCAGCAGAGAATGGCGCATATCTGAGGCAATTTATGGCAGGCAGAATGAGAAGAAAATGGCGCAGATTTTGAGCATAATGTGGCGCTATTTTTGGAGCTGAATGTGATGCAGATTTGGGGCAAAACATGGCAAGAATAATGTGCAGAATGGCAGGCAAAATGCAGCTGGAAATGGCAAGGCAAAGAAGGATGAAATGGTGCGCTGAATATTGGAGTAGATTGTGGGCTGCAATTAGGAGAAGAACATGGCAAGATAATGGCGGGCAACTTCAGGAAGATGGTGGGCAGAAGTAGACGAAGATGGTGGGCAACTCATGTTGAAGATCGAAGGGAAGTTCCAGCTCCACATGAAGGGGTTAAGGGAAGGGGAGCTCCATCATAGAGGAAGAGGGCAACTTCCTTTTCTGGCCGCCCTCATCCTCTAGGCTGAGCTAGGAGAAGGGGAAAGGAGGAGAGAACATGGCTTTGATACCACATGAAGGTGCAAGAATGGAATGGAAAGACATAATGAAAATGCTAGAGCAAAGCAAAGATAACCAAAGTACTCACATGATGGAAAGCTTGATGTAGATGTAGACTCCTCTGATTTGACACAAGGAAGTACAACACTCTTATAGAGTGCACACACAAACTAAAGTACCTAGTGTATATGGGATAATTCCCAATATGACACGTGGCACTCTCACACAAATACTAGTTTCCAGTACACACTAGAACACTCAACTTGACTTCATGTTCTAACATTATATTGGAACCTAACCAAGATGCATCTTGCGTAACTCTTGTAGAATTACATCCTCATTCCATAACTAATCAATGACCTCAAAGGATGCTTGATGATTGATGGTGAATCCAATGACAACATTTTTAGCAAGGCTCCTCTTCAAGGCTATTATAATCTACAATAACCATGAAAATAATAGCTTGAGACTACTCCTTTATGAAGCCAAAAGTATGCCCTCTTGAAAAGGCTTTTACAATCATAATATACTTGAAGTTTGATGTAAATCAAAGTGCTTGTCAAAGGAATAACATACAAAAGTGAGCCGATTGGTAATAAACATTGCTCAATCTAACATTTGAATCTTCAAGAAAGCATGAGCCCATGCTACCACTATAACTGCCTTACCATTTGTAGCGGGGAGGGCGATAGCTTCGGCCCACTTAGTGACATACTGAGTGGCTACCAAAAGATACTTCTTTTTGCAGGCAGTCATGGGTAGGGGCCCAACAAAATCTATTCCCCACTTCTAAAACGGATGGATGGACATCACTGGGTGATGTTGCCCAGAACGCAAATCCTTCCTACCAAAGAATTGGCATGGTTCACAAGTTTTGTAATACATAGTGACATCCTTGAACAAGGTCGGCCAGTAGTACCCAGCATGTGATATCTTCTTAGCTGTATAGTCACCAACATAATGGCCTCCACAAAATTCATCATGATAATGCTTCAATACCTTAGGTACTTCATCTGCATCAATGGCCCGTCTTAGTACCCCATGTGAAGATTGTGGGAGAGAGGGAAGGAGTCTCACTTGAGGCTTTCTCACAATCACAATGGGGGAATACACACAAAGGTGGAGGCTGAAAACAGTTTTCCTCTTCTTAGTTGTGAAAGCCAAAAGAACTCTAGTACAAAGAAATAGAAGAACCCTATATGTGGGTCTCAAAACCAAACTCAACTAACTAAGGTGGCATACTAACTGAGCCACAAACTAGAGTAGATAAGGATAGCTGTCATCCAGCTATTATTCGTGGGCGGTGTACCAACTGCATCTCCAGCTAAAACAGGTCGGTGACATAAATGCACAACAGTCACCCTGGCATATCGCGAGTGGAGCTCGATATCTCAACACTCCCCCTCGAGCTCAATCCCAATTCCTGCACACCAAGCAGGTCTCTGAACTTGCGCAGCTTCTCTGCGCCCAATGCTTTCATGAATATGTCAGCTACCTGATCCTCTGTGCTGACATAAACTAGATCAATAAGACCTAGTAAAACCTTCTCCCGCACATAGTGATAATGCACCTCAATGTGCTTTGTTCTGGCATGAAAGACTGGGTTCTTTGCCAAGTGTATACTGCTCATGTTGTCACAATAAATGACAACAGGCCCATCTGTAGACTGATGCATATCATAGAGTAGCTTATGCAACCAAGCTACCTCACATGCAACCATTGCTGCACCGCTGTACTCAGCCTCTGTACTCGATAAGGCAACTGTAGGCTATTTCTTGCTGCTCCAAGTGACTGCAGCACTCCCAAAAGAGAACACATATCCATTGGTAGATCGTCTATCAGAAATGCTACCAGCCCAATCAGCATCAGTGTATCCATGCAACTGTATCTGAACCCCAGCCTCATAAAATAGTCCATACTACAATGTGGACTTCACATACCTGAGTATGCGTCTAGCCGCATCCAAATGCGGTTTCCTTGGAGCCTGCATAAACTGACTTACCAACCCAACAGCATAGCTCAAATCTAGCCTGGTAATAGTCATGTAAATCAAACTTCCTACTATGCGTCTATACATAGTAGGGTCTTCCAGAAGCTCACCTGCATCTATGCTCAGCTTCACATTCTCCTCCAAAGGAACTGAAATAGGCTTACAGCCTGTCATCCCATATTTGGACAGCATGTCCAATCCATACTGCCTCTGCAAGAGCTCTCTGCAAGAGCTGTATCCCACTTGGTGATCTAATCACCTCAATGCCCAAGAAATAATGCAGCTCTCCCAAATCCTTCATCTCAAACTTCTGCCTCAATAGCATTTTCAGATGAAGGATATCTTCATCACTATCACCTGTGATGATCAAATCATCAACATAAATGACCAGCAGCATAATCCCTTTCTTTGTTTTTCTCACATAGAGTGAGAAATCTGCCTTGGAAATCTGAAAGCCAATAGTGACAAGATACTGTCCTATCTTGTCAGACCATGCTCTAGGTGCTTGCTTCAAGCCATACAAGGCTTTCTTCAACCTGCAAACAAACTCAGGATGAGTAGCATGAACATAACCTGCTGGCTGCTCCATAAAGACCTCTTCTTGCAAATCACCATGCAAGAAGGCATTCTTTACATCCATCTGATGTAAAGACCATCCCTTTGATGCAGCCATAGCAATGGCTGCTCTTACGGTTGCCATCCTTGGAACCGGGCTGAAAGTTTCTTCATAATCAATGCCATATGTCTGTGCATACCCCTTGACAACTAATCTTGCCTTGTATCTATTCACAGAACCATCTGCATTGTGCTTGATCTTATAAACCCACTTACAACCAATTGCATTCTTGCCTTTAGGCAAAGGCACCAATTCCCATGTAGCATTAGCATCCAAGGCATCCATTTCTTCATCCATGGCTTTCTCCCATTTTGCATTTCCCATGGCTTGCTCAAAAGAAGTGGGTTCTGGTTCCTGTATCACTTTGACCATATAGGCATAGTGAATGGTTGTAAATCCATCATATTTCAGCCTATCCACAGGATACCTAACCCTGGTAGACCTGTGCAAAATAGGCTCACTTCCAGGTGCTCTCAAAACATCCCTGGTCTTCCTTACTCCAGGTGTAACAACAGAAGGAATACCCAACTCATCATCAATGCTCTGTTCTGAGCCACTGGATTCACCATCCACATAAGAGTGACCTGCATTCACATCAAACATGGGCTGATCTACCTTCTCTTTTCCTTTTCGTGATACCTGCGTACCACTATCTGCATTGCTTTGAGGGGATTCTCCTGATCTCAATCTGCCTGTCCATGGCAAAGTATGTGAACCACTGGTAGATGACACTCCAAGTCCACTGATATTTTGTGATTGCTGCTGTGCATTCTGTGCAGCATTACCATTTTGTGCATCTACATCAATCATCACATTTACTGGTTTATACCAGCTGCTCATCTCATCAAAAACAACATCTTTGCTCACTGTGAACTTACGTGTAGAAGGGTTATAGCATCTATACCCTTTCTGCTGCAGAGAATAACTAATAAAGACGCACTTCTCAGCTTTTGGATCCAACTTGGACCTCAACTCATCTGGCACATGGACATAAGCAATGCAACCAAAAATCTTCAAATGAGAAATATCTGGTTTCCTACCAGTATACATCTCCTCTGGCGTCATGCCATGTATTGCTGCAGTGGGAGTCCTGTTCATTATATAGACTGCTGTAGCAACTGCTTCAGCCCAATAATAATCTGGTAGATCTTTTTCATTTAGCATAGCCCGAGACACCTCTCCAATATGCCTGTTTTTTCTTTCTGCAATTCCATTTTGCTGTGGGGTATGACTGCATGAATATTGCTGCTTTATACCATGCTCCTGCAAGAACCTTGCAAACTCATTTGAGAGGTACTCTCCCCCTCCATCTGACCTTAGGCATTTTATTTGCAGGCCTGTTTCTTTTTCAACCATAGCTTTGAAAGCTTTGAAGTGCCCAAACACTTCACTTTTCTTTTTCATAAAATACACCCACAGTTTTCTGCTGAAGTCATCAATAAATGTGACAAAATAGTGACAGCCTCCAATAGATGCAGCTTTTGTAGTCCACACATCAGAGTGGATTAATTCCAATGGTTTTTTACTCTCTTGAACATGCCTAGGAAAAGGTTTCCTTGCCTGTTTCCCAAATTGACAGGCTTCACAAATCTTGTGCATTTCTGCAACCTTGAATTTTGGCAATCCTGCAACAATATTTTGGGCTTGCATTGATTTAAGTCGCTGTATATTAACATGACCAATGCGTTTGTGCCAGATATCAATATCTGCAACTACACCGGTCCCATGTGCAAACATTGCTGCACTCAATTCAGGCATGTCTGCATCCAACGTAAACATCCTGCCCTTCTTCTTTCCTTTTGCTATCAAGCGACCATTATTTTTCATATCCTCAACAAAGCATCCATGAGGATTAAATCTGACCTGCAAGCCCTGCTCAACCATCTGACCAACAGAAACCAGGTTCTTGGTGATGTTCGGGACATGAAATACATCAGACAAGTATTTCTTTTTCCCATCCTGCATAGACAAAGGAATTTTGCCAATCTGCACAATAGGATGTGCAGTATCATCACCAGTCTCCACAAATCCTAGTTTTTCCATTTTTCTTGCATCCTGCATCCATTCAGCGTGACCTGTCATGTGGTTTGACGCACCCGAGTCAACATACCACACATCATTGCCTTCTTCTGCACTTGTTACAGAATTTGTCATATGCTGCACCATAAACAAATGCTCATTTCTGTCATCACCCTGTCTACTAGAGGATGCATAATTGCCTTCCTGCAATTTTCCATTCATAATGTCATTCTGCTTTTTATAGCAGTCCTTAGCCATATGACCCATTTTGCCACAATAGTAGCATTCAATATTGCTGTTTGCATTTTGGCCTCTCTGCCATCCACCACGGCCTCTTTGGCTCCCCCTGCCTCTAGAGTTCCCACGTCCTCCTGCATAGGACTGGTTTTCTTGCATTTGCTGCATATTCTGATTTCTACCACGGCCTGCAGATCGGCCTCCTCTACCTCTGCCTCTACCTCTGCCAGCATTTGAGTAGAAGACAGTTTCTTTTGAAGTTCTTGCTGAAGAAGATGCACCCCCATTTCTCTGCTCTTCAGAAATTAGAAGAGCAATCAACTCCTCAAAATCAGGAAAGTTTTCACGGACGGCAATGGATGTCCGGAACTGTGCATAATCCTTTCCTATACCATTCAAGGTCACAGAAACCAAATCGTCATCATCCACTGGCGACCCAATGGAAGCAGGTGCATCTGCAATTTTCTTCACTTTCATGTGGTAGTCATTTATGCTCAAATTTTCTCTCTGCACATTGTGCAACTCCTGTTTGAGTTGCATTTTCCTGGCTTGCGTATTTGTGCTATACATTTTTGCCAAAGTATCCCATGCCTCCTTTGGCGTATTTGCATCCTGAATATGCACAATCATGGAGTCCGAAATACTGATAGACAGCCAGTACATAACTTTCCTAGCTCTCTCATGCCATCCTTTGAATGCCTGCATTTCCTGTTGACTAGGAACATTAGGAAGAACAGGTTCTTCTTCATTTCCTGTAATGAATTCCCAATAGCCTTTTCCCATCAAGAAATTCGTCATTCTAAACTTCCATGCCTGGAAGTTGTTCTTGTCAAGCTTTTCAGTGACAATCTGTGAAAGAGAATCAGATGCCATTACAGAACACTGCAAAATATTCTGTCACTGCAAAAACACAACTTTTTGCCTCACACGGGCAGATCTGCAAAACTGACGAAAGTGGTATTTCACCACACAGTCACTTCCTAGTGACGATTTTGCATCAATAGGCAACAGGCATGAATCTGTAACTCCAATATCTCTGCACACAGGCATACGATGCAATTTTTGCGGCACCTTTCCACCAACTAGCTGCGCAGTGGTCGCACAGCCAAAAACAGGGCCTTTTTCTGAGTGCCTGCGAAGAACTTCCGCCTTCAAAACGGGCCCTGAAACGGCCTCAAATCAGAAGAATAAAGTCACCAAGGGCTTCGCCCTATCCCGCAGCATATACTGCGCTCTCGCCACACCGCGAAGGGCGTCTCAATCTGAAACAGTGCACTCCTGCACTTCTGGCTGTGCTACCTGCAGAGATTTGCTCCCAAACTCGAAATAGGAAAGCAACACTGGTCCTCTTACCAGGACACCATGAACTTGGCTTGCTTTCTTGAGCTCCTTACCACGAACAAGGCTCTGATACCATGTGAAGATTGTGGGAGAGAGGGAAGGAGTCTCACTTGAGGCTTTCTCACAATCACAATGGGGGAATACACACAAAGGTGGAGGCTGAAAACAGTTTTCCTCTTCTTAGTTGTGAAAGCCAAAAGAACTCTAGTACAAAGAAATAGAAGAACCCTATATGTGGGTCTCAAAACCAAACTCAACTAACTAAGGTGGCATACTAACTGAGCCACAAACTAGAGTAGATAAGGATAGCTGTCATCCAGCTATTATTCGTGGGCGGTGTACCAACCGCATCTCCAGCTAACAGGTCGGTGACATAAATGCACAACAGTCACCCTGGCATATCGCGAGTGGAGCTCGATATCTCAACACCCCATCCATGCCTTGATGGTACAACACCCCATCAAAGAGAGTGTAGCGCCTACTATCTCTGCAGATCTTCCTTCTCTCATAGCTAGTAATTTCTGGAGGAAAGGAGAAAGCGGTCAGAAATCTATAGATACCACCATACCATGGATCCCCAACTTCTATGGCTGCTACAAGGGTAACATCGAGGCACTCCTCTAAATCAATCAAAGTTTTCTTCAAGTTGGAACAACCCACCTTTACGATTTTGAAAGAAAAATCATATTCTTGTAGAATTCTGCCAACCATTTGGCCAACTGGCCCATGGGATTTGGTGATTGAAGAACCTGCTTTGCAAGACCCTTGCTACAGATTATAATGAAGGACTTTCCATCCACATAATGCTTAAATTTCTCAATGCATAACACCAAAGACAAGGCATGTTTGTCAGCCTCAGAGTAGCATCGTTCAGTTTTGAGCAATTGTCGAGAAGCAAATCGAACGAGATACATGAACCGATCCTCCCCTTGCTAGAGAAGAATACCTGCCAGAGTATGCTCACCAAACCTAGGATTGATATAGAAAGTCTTTGACCAATCAGGATTGCGTAGAATGGGTTCTGAAGCCAGAGCACTCTTGATTTGTATAAACCCATGATCACAATCCTCATCCCAAGAGAAATCAACCCCATCTTTTAATAGCATAGTCATGGGTGGCGTCAAAGTAGCATATTGATCAATGAAGCGACGATAGTATCTTGCTAGATTGACAAATGAGCATACCTGACATTTGGTTGTTGGTGGGGAGAGCTTGAGGATAGCTTCTACCTTCTTGGGGTTAGGCTTGACGCCCTTGGATGAGACAATATGCCTTAGTACCTCCCTTGAGTGGCTCCAATGGTGCATTTATTAGGGTTGAGGCTGCTATTTGCATCATTAAGCCTTTGGAAGGCCAACCTAACCTTCATGATGTGCTCCTTATGTGCCGAGAATATATAGAAATCATCTAAAAACACCTCCAATAAAACCCCCAAATAAGGAGCAAACACCATCTGCATAAATCTTTGAAAGGTAGCAGGAGCATTGGTGAGGCCAAATGGCATTACTTTGAATGCAAACGTCCCCCAAGGTGTGGCAAATGTGGTTTTAAGCACATCCTCCTCAGCAATTCTAATTTGATAAAACCCGGAGTAACCATCACAGAAAGTATACATCTCATGACCACTTACCTTCTCAAGAATGAGGTCTTGAAAGGGTAGAGGATGATGGTCCCTCTTGGTGGCTGCATTGAGTTTCTTATAATCCATGCAGACCTGCCACTTGTTGTTTTTCTTTGGGGTGACTACCACTAGTGAAAGCCATTTAGTATTGTGAACTGGAACAATAAACCCAGCTTCTACAAGCTTTTGCAACTCTGAGTGCAAAGCATCGGTCTATAGGGGCCCCAATCTCTGATAGTTCTGAGCCACTGGCTTAGCATCAGGATTTAGCTCTATCTTGTGCTCTATCGCAATCACATGGCGAAGGTGGTGGTAGCTAGTTGCAAAGAGGTAAAGAAAATCTTTGAACATTTCTAGGAACTCATCTTTCTCACTCGAAGTGAGGTCAGGGGAAAGCATAGATTCAAGCTGTTGAGGACTAGCTCTTACCTTTTCTGCAGGTGGTGGGGTTGGAGACACCCCCATCATGTAAACTTCCTCCTCTGAGAACTCCTCCCCCCCATTTAATTCTTCCATTGATTCAGACACCGAGGATGAGAGAGTATCACTGTCTTGCTCCTCTTCTTCTTCTGGTTCCGTGGCACCTGGTTGCACCAGAATCTTCTCCTTAGAAGTACCAAAAGGCATGTGTCATGTCTTCCAATAGCTAAATGCATCACTCTTTCTCAATCATGGTCTCTTGAGTATGGCTAGATAACTATTGCTTGTATCTTCGATGTCCACCACATAGAAATTGATGGTGGCGGTCAACCCATTGACAGTGATGGGCAAATCCTCAATGACTCCCAGGGTGGCGAGTCGTCGACCATCTGCTACCTTGATTCGAGTGGAGGAATGCCTTGTGCATTTCAAATTCAATTTCTTCATGATACGGGGCACCATGATATTAATTAAAATTCAGGTTTCCTTATAGATTTTTGTGTTCCCTAACTCTCTGCACTAAGATTTGATAACTATCAAATGCTATGATGGTGGACATAGTGTACCCATGGTGGATCTCATGAGCACTTACGATAATGCAATTCATGATAATGATGGAGAAAATGCAAGTGGTCATAGACACTGATGGTCATGGATGTGACCCCAATGCACATGCAAGCAACACATGTAGGTAATGTTTATGGAGGGAATGTATTTGGTATTGGCACACACCACTCAATGCCCATGATATGTTTCATGTTTCTCAAAGTTGATTAGGGGGTCCATCCTCTCTGGTTGCTTCAATGTGTCCTTAAGCTAGAATTGGCTACCCCACCTCTCTTAATTATGCTATTTTTCATAAACTTTCATCTAATTTATTTTTATTTGCACCATTTCACATGCTTAAAACTTTCCTTTACATGATTGGGGGTGAAATCACTGGTCATCAACCTCATCAACCTAGAGACCATTTTTTTCTATATCTTGATAATACAATTTGACTCTTTCCTCCTTTTTTTTCCTAGAATTGCAATATCAACAGTTGTTTTTATAGCAAATTTTTGGCTATAAGGCCATGCCCTGTAAGTGATTCATGCCCCAAATATTCTTAAGATCTTTCAAATTACTCCTCAAGAAACTCCTTGATGTGTTTATGGATGATTCATGTATACACTCTACATGGAACACACACTTTCGAGAGATGTTTGAGAGATGTAGATACTATAGAATTTTCTTTAACCCACTCTAGTGCCGATTCAAAGTGACCCATGGAGCAATCCTAAACGATATAATATCCTCTTATGGAATTTCCATGGACCAATCCTAGATCATTTAGTATCTCGCTAACCAATTCTCATAGGTCTAAGGTTAGAATGATAATTGAGTTGTCACCCCTAAGGAACTACAAAGGGGTACAAATTATTTATGGATCATGTGGGCTATGACAAGAGATTCATCCAAGATTTTGTCCATCTTGCCAAGCCACTTTACAAATTGCTAAGTGAGATTGCATGGATTGAAGAATATTCCAAAAACTCAAATGAGCACTAATGGAGGCTCCAACATTGCAAACTTATAATTGGAAGATAGAATTTCATGTTCACAGTGATGGTTCTAATTATTCTATCTGATAGAAGCCAAGAGAGTATAAGCTTTCAAAATGGTTCTAGGCTCGCTTCTTTTTTTTTTTTTAAAAGATGCTTCTATTAATGCTTAAAAAAACCAACCATAAAAGTCAGCAATCCGAAAGGTGCTAATCATGGGAAAATAAACTTGGTTGCCAAAAAGAAACCATCCTATTTTTGAAGAACCTAGCTCATTGTGTAGGGAATCTCTAGAACGGGGGCTAATAACCAAGGTAGCAGACTATAATCTAGCGAATTGTGGGGGTTAAAGGCCACTGTACCTTAACCCTGGTTATGTACAATACTCAAACACACACACACACACACACACACACACACACATATATATATATGGATGAAATAGAAGATTAGGGTGTTCTGTACCCACCAAAACTTGTCTCTCAATCTCCCTCTCACCCTCTCAACTTCTGTTGTGTCCTCACAACTGGTATCAGAGCTTGGCAGTAGAGCCTTGCAGTAGTGAGAGCAACTCGGTACAGCCTCTAGCCCGGAGAGAGAGTGGTGCATCCCAAAGATCCTTGTTCAGCAAGAGGAGCTGTAGATTTTGGAGCTGCTATGCAGTTGGAGAGAAAGGGGAAAAATCCTCTTGGACATTTGTTTTGTTGGGTTGCAAAGTTGAAGGCATAGGATATAAGCAAATTTTCTCAGACACACATATGTAGTGGTGCAAATATCCGGAGTTAGAGACATAATTTTGACTTGAAGTCTTCGAGGAAGTTGTAGATTTAATTGAGAGCTACATTTTCACTTTAACATCTCTGTCATTCGAGTTTTCAGTGAAAAGTTACACCTCCTACAAAAAGTGACAAAATTCATTTCCTATGAGGATTTCGTGCGTTGGATCTCCATATCCACGCCACCATTTATAGTTCTGACACTCCCAATGGATCCAGAGTGGTCCAAAACTTCTACTTGAGAAGCTGCTTTCAGTTTCGTGAACTTTTGAAGCTGTGGTGAATCTCTATCTACTCCGACGTCTTCATTTCGCCATTTCCCGTGTGAGTGGGATCTTAACATCCAGGCCTCCATTTGCAGAACTGTATGTCTCGTTGGATCCGAGACTTCCTCAAACATATGTCTACAAAGCTGCTTCCCATTCTGTGAAGAATTGAGGGAGTTGTGATTCTTTGTGTTTTTCCGTCATCTCTTTGAAGAAAATTTCTCAAAGTTTCCAAGACCTTCTTATTGATTGCCATGTGGCATTTTGGCTAAGGTTAAGTTTCCTAAGGTTCATTTTTGCAAGTAAATGCAAGGGTTGATTGGCCCTCACTCCATCCTTGGATGAGATTTTGGAGTTGTGGTGGCAGAAGAGAGATATTTGTAGATTGTCTTGCTGAGTTCGATTATGCAATGACGCCCATGTTTTGAGACATCCCAGGTTCTACTTTTACTAGCGGTCATTGCCGTAAAGCCATGATTTCTTGGATATACCTTATGTAGATCACTCTAGTTGCAGTTTGAGCCATGTGCGCTCATTTGTGGTTTGCATTGGGTTGCAGTGGATGCTTTACATGCCATTTGGATGCATTGTGATCCTTGTTGGATGCACTGATAGGCCCAAATTGCCTTGTGGGATGCTTTATTGATGGACGTTTAGCACACAGATGCTATTTTATGCTGAGGGACAGCTATGAACTTTTGGATGAGACATTATTGATGCTTATGCCCATGGATGGTGTTTATACTTGAGGCATTTGGCTCTTATTGTTGGCATTATATTTGCCATTGTTTTGTCATAAGCTGAAAAGAGAGCAAAAGGATAAGAAAAAGAATGCAAATTGGGGTGCAAATCAAAAGGAAGAGAGTGCAAGGGAGGACAAAGGAAAGATGAAGATCGAGGAAATTAATGCAGTCATTGATGATAGTGACAATGACATTCTCTTCATGTCTAGTCTACCTGATGACTTGCTGATCACCACATCAGATGATGCATATTCCCAGGATTGGATTTTGGATTCTGGTGCTTCATTCCATGTTACTCCCCATAGGAAATGGTTCTCCACTTATGACAATGGAAAGACAGGTTGTGTGCATCTTGGAAATAACTATGCATGTGACAGTGGGAGCTGGTGGTGATATAAAGTTTTCTTTTGCAAATGGGTCTACATTTGTTTTGAAAAATGTGAGACATGTGCCTAAGTTGACCAAGAGTCTTATTTCAGTGGGTCAGCTAGATGATGCTGGTTTTCAGACCACTTTTGGCTTTCAGAGTTGGAAATTTCAGAAGGGCTCCATGGTTTTGGCCAGGGGTGTGGCCAGGGGTGCCAAGTGTGGGACTTTGTATCCCTTACATGTATCAGGGGTGTCTGATTATGTTGTTGCAATAACCGAGCAGCCAAGTACTTCTTTGTGGCATTACAGGTTGGGGCACATGAGCCTGAATGGAATGAAACTCTTATGCCGTTTGGGTTATGTACAACATTTGAGTTTTTTTTATTTTGAATTTTGTGAGCACTGTCTCTATGGGAAGCAGACCAAATCAGCCCATAAAAGAAGGGGAAAGAAAGAGCTTGAAAGGCTTGATTTGGTGCATTCAAACGTATGTGGTCCCATGCCTACACGATCATTAGGTAGGGCTGAATACTATGTGACATTCATTGATGATGCAACTAGGAAAGCGTGGGCTTATGCTATAGCTCGAAAGAGCAATGTGTTCCAGGTATTTCAAAAATGATTGGCTTTGGCTGAAAATCAGTTAGGTAGAATGATTAAATGCCTACGGACTGATAATGGTGGAGAGTATATCTCTCATGACTTTCAGCATTTCTGTGATACACGTGGGATTAAGGAGGGAGCTCACGTCCCCTCGTACTCCAGAGCACAGATTCAGTTGCAGAACAGATGAACCACACAATTCAGGAAAGGTTGCAATGTATGCTTTCCGATGCAAGTCTTTCTGGTGGTTTTTGGGCTGAGGCAATGAAGACTGCAGTGCATGTGATCAATAGATCACCTGACAGGAGTTTGGATGGTGGTATTCCTGAAGAGGCATGGAGTGGCAAGAAGCCCTCTTACTCTCATTTGCGTATATTTGGGTGTGAGGCATATGCACATGTGCCAAAAGAGCTTCGGAAGAAGCTAGATCCTAAGTCTAGGAAATGCATCTTTCTGGGTTATGGTGAAAGTGGAGAGATGGGCTATCGTCTCTCGGATCCAGAAGCAAAGAAAATCATACGAAGCCATGATGTGGTCTTCAATGAGAAGAAGATGCATAAGACACCCATGAGGGATGTGGAAATGGGGAGAATCACTTTCCAGGATGTGAATCCACCTGCATTTGTTGATAGACAGCAAGTTGTCCATGCACCGAATGTGCAGGAAATGGTGCCACCAGGTACTCCCATAGGTACACAATCAAGGGCAGATGATGGATCATCTATTGGTGGCAATGATGAGCCAAACGTGGCTGATATGCAGGCAGGACAGCAAGCTAAAATTCCCTTGAGAAGAACATCTAGAGTGTCTACACCGCCTGAGAGATTTGTTCCAGGGGTAGACTATGTGATGCTTTTACTAATTGCGGGGAGCCTTTTTACTATAGAGAGGCTATGATGCGCGAGGATCAATGCAAGTGGGAGTATGCTATGCAATCAGAGATGAGTTCAACGTTTCAATATGGAGGGGGGGAAGGCAGTAAGTACTCCATTGCCACCATATGTGAAACTGAATCAAGCCGATAGTCCCAAATCAGATGAGGAGAGGGCCATGATGACCAAGGTTCCTTATGCATCAGCGGTTGGGAGTCTTGTGTATGCTATGATAGCTACTAGACCAGACATTGCATTTGCAGTGGGAGTTGTTAGCCGGTATATGGCTAATCCATGAAAGAGGCATTGGGAGGCAGTTAAGTGCATCATGATGTACATGAAGGGTACCAAGGAGGTGTGTATCTGCTTTGGCAGAGGAGAGATGCGTGTATTTGGGTATACAGATTCAGATTATGCAAGGCATGTAGATAGCAGGAGATCCACTTTTGGTTATGTGTTCACCTTTACACGTGGTGCAGTGTCGTGGATGTCTCATGCATAGAACTGCATTGCTTTGTCTACCACAGAGGCCGAGTATGTTGCAGCCACAGAGGGTTGCAAGGAGGCTATATGGCTTGATCAGCTAGTGAGAGATTTGGGGATTCATATAGGTGTACCGACATTGCATAGTGATTTCATGAGTGCTATTCAGCTAGCACGGAATCCGGTCTTTCATGCAAAGACCAAACACATTGAGGTCAGGTACCATGTTATCAGGGAGGTACTTGAGGACAAGCGCATAGAGCTTGTCAAGGTTCATACAGATGATAACCTTGCAGATATGCTGACAAAGAGTTCACCTAGTCAGCGGTTTGAGTATTGTCGTGTATTGATGGGGGCATTGGATAGTATGCTCATTGGTTGTTCTCCCTTAAAGGCACATTGGCCTTTAAGTGGGAGGTTGTGTGGGTTAAAGGCCACTATACCTTAACCCCAGTTATGTACAATACTCAAACACATATATATATAAATGAAATAGAAGATTAGGGTTTTCTGCACCCACCAAAACTTGTGTCTCTCAAGCTCCCTCTCACCCTCTCAACTTCTGTTGTGTCCTCACACGAATACCTCCCACCGGTGAGAACATAAAGATGGTTGCAGGCCAAGCCTTGTAGAAATGCTCCTGCCTTTTGGCAATCACTCTAGAACCCGACATCATATGGTGCTAGATGGTGGGTGGGGTGTAGATAATCATTCTGCTAGATGGCGACAAGAGTGGCTACCAAGGAAATCTAATGGCCTCCCATCATCAAACTATAGTGGGAAACCTAGATGTTCCAAGCAGTGATGCTAAACATGGTCTCCCATACACTATCTTCTAGCAAAGGTGTAGGACGCACAACGCGAGAAGGAGGCGTCGCATCATATGCCTCAATCCTAACCACATGATGGTCTTGAATCTAGTAGGCTAGAGAAGCTCAATCAATCAAGAGTGCATGGCCCCCCTTTGTAAGCTCCCCCAAGTAAAGTCTCGTTGCAACCATTATACAAATGTTGGCCACAATCCTAAGAGCCGCTGATCAAATCCTTTGCATTGCTAGGCATCCCAATAGACAGTGGGGGATCATCGCCACACTTTGCCTGCTGAAAAATGGTAGCCACCATCCACCCAGATCTGCTCTAGCTAGGGGCCAATGGGCAAGCCTCCATGCGTGACCATCTAGAAGAAGTAAGAAATCTTGTGTGATCTAAGGCACACCAAAAGTGAGAGATGGCCTTCCTAGGCACCTCTTGCTCTATCCAAGGGCGTCCATGCTATTGCCTCCAATCGGAGGCATCGGTCAATGTGGGTGGTTGAAAAGTAAGACCACCTCCTCAATCCTATCTGAGTGCCCTACCCAAAAGGGCCAAAACCACTCACCCATGTCCCATTGAATCTCTCGAAGAGGTCAGCTCTCCATAACTATATCTGCCACTTTGCACCTTCATATGTGCTTCAAGGAGGTGACGTTGTTAAAGAGCATGAGACTGAAGCTTCTTGTTGCTCCTCTGAATCACATTTATTGTCCACAGGACAAAACCTTCCTCTAGTCGGGTTTCCACCAAAAATCTCTATGACCGCCTGCTATACCTCATCCTCTTGGAACAAGGCATCTGGAAAGCAGACGCCTTTTTTGAGAGAGTCCTCAATGGGGTTGCTCAAGGTGCAGAACAATTGGGGAGTAGTTAGACATCATGGTACTTGCCAAAATGCTAGTGGCTCCCCCCCTATGCATCGCCCAATCACCCACATAGAACTTGTCCTGTCTAGCCTCTCTAGAAGTCCTTTATGTTGATGTTGTATAAAGAAGAAGTAGAGACTACCGAGAAGTCTAGAGTACTCTACCTCTCACCAAGGATCCTTGCCACATATCATGAAGAAAAATTGCTTCCATGTGCTTCTCTCAAGTGCTGGCATCTCCAAGAAACAGGCTCTAGCTTGTCCTCCCCAAGCTCCAGGTCGTTGAAGTCACCTCCAATAGTCCAAAAGTTCACATTCGGAAGGCTCTCAGTCAGCTGCCTCCAGAACATGGGATGCTACTATCTACATGCTGGAGCATATACATGCAGAATGCCAATCCTAGAGTTGTCCAGTCTTAAACCCACCCATATTGTCCTCCTTGTGATTAGCTCACCCTAATCATATACATATGCACCCATTGCTTTTGAGACAAAAATGCAAACCCCTCCATTCTTGCCTATTGAGAGGACCACACTTTTGTGTCTCTATCTGGGAGAAGGTAGCAACGGTCTCTAACATATACTACTAAAAACATATGCTCCTAGATCGAACGAAACTCCACTACCTATTTTACCACATCCCTCTACAACGTCTAGCGAAGTATCAAATGTTAGGGTTGTTGCTATACACGGTCCCGAAGCCCATGCATGTTCCAACTCACTAGGGTCTAGCTCATGGGATGGAAGCCTGAGAGAACAGGGCTCACTTACGAATGGGAAACTATACAACCACCTCAAACTTCTGCATCTTTAAGGGGAGCTTGGAAGGGGAGTAGCCTACATCTATGTGATAGCGTACGAGAGGCTTGATAGGCTCTACACCTATCTTTAGAGCCCACCGCAACATGGAAACATCTATCCCAGGCTGTCCAGCGCATTGATGAAGAGTCCAGCCCACAACCTGTGTGAGCTACACCTGTGGCCCCAAACGGATCACCTCCATTGTTATGCCTATATCCGTTGATGAAGCCGAGCTTAAAAGTAGCTAAGTCTTCATGGGTGAGCCAAAATTCTATCCCCTGGAGGGGCCACCCACTCCTCCATCATGCGAAACAACTGCTCTTTCATCATATAATAAAACAAAGTAGGGGTCCACGTCTCCTCTCGTGGAGGCAAAGTGGAAGCCCCAAAAAGGAAAAGTGTGAGAACCAAGCACTTTGATGAATCTCCCTTTTCGAGGATCATTGTCATCTCTAAGGCAAGAGGATACTCATTCGAAATCTCCAAGTAATTCCACCGTCCAATCCTCTAAAATCCCTCGATAAGGGTTGCCCAAGGCGAGGCCTTAGACCTGGAAGCTGGGAGAACAAACCACCTGACTTTGGCTTCTTCGAGGGAGCAGAGTCCTACAAATGGGAGGGAGTGGACTGCGGTTGAGAGGAGAGAGCCATAACCTAGGCAGGGTATGGGCCGTGTGATCCTGATGGTGCTATGCTCTGCACTGGGAGAGTGCTAGACTACTGCTGCAGGATAAGACCACCGACTATGCGAGAGAAGACTCAGCCTTGCTCTTGCCAAAGGGCTGAGGTTCTAGGTGGGGCTGAGGCACCATCAGAGGGGGACTCACAGATGAAGAAGCAAGCGGGGTGTAGCAATGGAACGGGAGGGGAGGCACAGAGAGGTAGAGAGAGGGAGACGGGTAGTAAGTCCAAAGGAGCGATAGGAAGGGGAGGAGTCGACTAAGATGGGGGGGAATTGCGAAGAGGAGGGGATGTTTAGAGAAAAGGGAGGACGGGCTAAAGGGGCAGTAAGGGACGAAGTGGCCGGCTCTCCTATGGCCTACTTTTGTAAAAGCACCCTAGTGTAATGGGCCACTAATTTGTAGGAAGATCAAAGAAAGTCTCACCCTCTAGGGTCTAGGGTCAATCGACCTAAGGGAGCGCTCTCCAACTATTGCCCCTGAAGCTAAGAAGCTGCCTCTGCATCTACTTGCGCCCTCTCTCTAAGTCTTAACACATTGCCTTTGATTCTTCGTAGCCTTCTTACTCAGCTTCTTCCTCTCCACCCTAGCCCAGTTCGCCTCTAAAGGCTCCATCCAAGGGGTCTAGGATGCCCATAGGATGTTGCTATTGCCTGAAAGGATGCTGAGCCCTATTCGCTTGAGACTCCCTCTGTCACCTCTATCGAGTCTGCGGAGGAAACCGCATGCCAACTTGCCCCTCTGTCTACATCATAGGCATTGACATGGTAGCTCTGAGACATCGATCCACTAGTGGAGCTCTTCCCTGTCAAGAGTCTCAAGGTCGAGCTGCTTCGAAAGGGACTTGAGACTCTCCAAAACCATCCGAAGTCGAGGAACCCAATCATTTGCCACGTCTGATGCTGCTATAACTAGTGGAGACTCCAACATTGTGCTAACCAATGGAAGGAAGGATGGCCGTATACTCCCTTGAAAGCTCCAAAAAGTGGAGCACCACTAGAAAGCGAGACATGATGAGTCGTGTTCATGTCCTCCATAGTGAAACCATGGCACCATGGAAAAAAGATACACGAAGTACCGGCCAAGGAATATGGAGCTCTACTCCACAAGTGCATGAGGAGAACTCAATTGAAGAAGAAAG